>NC_030686.2:17407821-18016571 GCF_000004195.4 Xenopus tropicalis
TCCCATACACGGCCAGATAAGCTGCCAAATCAGTCTGAAGGACCCAAATCAGCAGCTGAAATCTGCCCATGTATGGAATCCTACTGCCTGAGGCACAGCAGACTGAATATTGTGAAAGAAATCAAACCATTGCATTTTTATCACAGAGGTTAATGCGGGTTAATTCAGACTACAGGTAGTTAACATGTCTTTCAGAAGACTTTAGTGTATAACCAGCTGTAGGACATCAAGCTATATAATTTAAAACAGATGGAGGTGGTGACAGATGAGGATAAAGATACATCTTTAAAGCAGAAATAGTATTTTAGTATTATTATTAATAAATATCCTAGTGACTGATAAGGGTTGCTTACCAACTGCAATATAGAGGTCAGAAGGAATTAACAGACTGCCAGCTGATGGTTTTTTTTTTTTTTACCTTAATCTAGATCAGTTTGTGGGGGGGGGTTACAAAGGTTGGATCTGGACTAACATTCTGCTTCATTCTGGATAATTTTCTTGGTTGTATTAAAGGATAAGTGAATGTAAAATTGATGGTTCTACAAACAAATAAATTAGGTTGAGGAGACTGCCTCATACAGACAAAAGCAAACAAAAGGAATTCTGGGAGTGAATTCCAAACTCTTAAAAAAATATCATTTACATGGGTTTATCCTATAGGCTACAGCTCACCCACTGGGTTTGAAGCTGAAGCCAGGACAATAGCTGATCAGATTCCCAACTACAGACCCATGTAAATGGGATTTTTTTAAGAGTTTGGAATTCACTCCCAGAATTCCTTTTGTTTGCTTTTGTCTGTATGAGGCAGTCTCCTCAACCTAATTTATTTGTTTGTAGAACCACATGGTGACTCTACCTAAGCTGATCAGAAAACCCTACACTAAACTGATGAGCCCCTAATAATGGCGAAACTGGTCTGTAGTTGGGAATCTGATCAGCTATTGTCCTGGCTTCAGCTTCAAACCCAGTGGGTGAGCTTTAGCCTATAGGATAAACCCATGTAAATGGGATTTTTTTAAGAGTTTGGAATTCACTCCCAGAATTCCTTTTGTTTGTAAAATTGATGAGAGTGCTATTCTAAGCCCTTTTCCAATGTACATTTTTTCAGGTATTAAGGGAAATATGTACTGTTAATATGAATAAATTTTGTTACAACAGCACCACCTACTGGCCAGTTTCAGGCAGTGATCCAGTCGAGGAACTTGTCAGTAGAAAGAAAGTGGGCTGGTCTGAAGTTTTTCTGTTTAGTAAAAACATCAGAAACCTCAGATAACTTTTCTTGTGTCTTTCCTTAACAAAAGAACATCAGACCAGCCCTTATTCTTTCTTCTGACAAATTCCTCCACTGGATCACAGTCAGAAACAGACCAGGAGGTGGCGTTATTGTAACAAAATTCATTTATATTGACAGTATGTATTTCCCTTATTGTCTTGGAACCTTAAAAAAATAATAAATGTCATTGTAAATTACAAAAGTTCTAAGAATAGCACTCTCAATAATTTTATAATCCCTTATTTTAAAAGTTTATCCTTTAAAGAAAAAGGAAAGTGCTTTAAAGAATTTGTCTCCCGAGAGACATACCTCTGCGGTTATAATGCATTTGTCCCCTACAAGTCCCCTAATTTTAAAACAGTTTCTGTGATCAGTCGCCTTGTAGTAAAAAAAAAATTGCTACAATTCCATGCTCCCACACCAAGACTAAGAGGCCTATCTACTAATCCACGAACGGATCGAAAGCGCCCAAATGCGTTTTTTTTGTAATGATCGGTATTTTGCAATTTTTTTTCGTCGCCTTCACGACTTTTTGGAAATTGTCGCGACTTTTTCGTAAATTGTTGCGACTTTTTCGTAGCCGTTACGACTTGCGCGAATTGTCGCAACTTTTTCGTAGCCGTTGCGAAAAAATCGGAAAGGTTTACCCGCCGTTTACTAGCGCTCAGTACAAAAAAGTTGCGACAATTTGCGCATGTCGTAACAGCTACGAAAAAGTCACAACAATTTGCACAAGTCATAACGGCTACGAAGAAGTCGCGACAATTTGCGCAAGTCGTAACGGCTATGAAAAAGTCACGCCAATTCACGAAAAAGTCACGACGGCAACGAAAAAAAATACAAAAAAGTCGCAAAATGTTCGTTTCCAATCCGATTTTTTCCCATTCGGGATTCGGATTTGTGGACTAGTAAATCTGCCCCTAAGACAGTTCTTGAGTCCAGAAGGCAGCACAACTATTCGTGAGCATGCTCCCACATCCAAGGAGCGCTCACCCATAAAGATCTGAATTAAGCGCATGCGCTTTTAGTTTGCAGGCACCATCTTGCAGATGTCAGTGTTAAAAACATGGCGGCGCAGACACAGAGAAATACTGTTTACGTCGGGAGGACCATACTGGACAAAGGAGCATTTTTTAAGAAATTATTTCAGTGTCCAGGTACATGCAGGGGCCCTCTATTACATACTAGAAGATGAGTAAAACCCTTTCCTTCTTCTTTAATGAGATTAATTTCTGTTAATAAAACTGTGGTTTATACAGTGTATACTCGTTAACTTTTATGTTTCCTAGTGGTTAGATGGCGGGTATCATTTTATAAAACATCTGGATTCTAGCTTAGGAACAAAATTGGCGGAGGCAGGGAATAACAGAAAGGCATGTGGCTTTTTATTTTCAGTTTATTATTACCTTGCATGATGGAGATTCCAAGGGGAGCGCCAAGATCACACAGCATGTGGCCTATCTTCTAAACTCTTGAACCACTGTTAAGAATCTTGTTTATCTCATTTGTTCTCTAGGCCCTGAATGTGGGAACTAGTGAAAAGTGTTTATACTGGAACCCACAAGCAAATGTCCTGTCATCATCCTGGCCAATTCTGCTCAATGTTTGATATGATAAGCTGTCTTTTGGCAGGTGGCTGACAAGCCGGACAGAAAACAGATAACTTGGTGGGTTTAGAAACAAAAGGGCTGTAACACACGGGGAGATTATTCGCGCCGCAACAAAACTCCCTTGTCGTGGGTGACTAATCTCCCTGCAATGCCATCCCACCCAATTGCAAGTTTGCGCATGTGCATATGCGCAGGTGGAGGGGGGGCGCGGGGCGATGGACAGGGGGTGGCCTTGGGGTGCCCGGCTTACAAATCCGGCCCTTATCCCACCAGCTTGAGTGTAAATCGGCGGTGGGATGGCATACGCGCGGGCAAATCATGTTGCGCGTATGCGATCCCACAGCGATTTACATTCTAGCCATTGGGATGGCATTGCAGGGAGATTAGTCACCCGCGACAAGCGAGATTTGTTGCGGCACGACTAATCTCCCCATGTGTCACAGCCCTAAAGCCTAATTTATCCCTGCAAACAGGGGCATAACACTGATCCATAACACAGAAAAAGAGAAAAGCAGTGGTAACATGGATAGAGGCCCAGATCTGTGGGGCTGCTGTAAGATGCCATAGACAGTCACTATTTATTAGGCCTGTGGTGGGGCTTATTATGAGTCTCAATCCGGACCTACATGGACAGACACATAGAAGCACAAAAGAGTATCATTTGGGTACATGCGTTGGAGATTATGATTATGAAGTGGACTGGCAATCTGTAGATTAATGGCAAATGCCAAAGGGGCTCCTGTAAGATGCCATAGACAGTCAATGTTTATTGGGCCTGTGAGGGCTGTTTGGGCCTCTGTCTACTTAAAATACTAATTTGGAGTAGTCAGCACCAAATAGTAGTAGTAGTCAGCACCAAGCCTTGTGATTAGTTAAAAGTAGTGCAGGTTCCCCAATGGCCACTTTCCATCGGCATATCCTGGTACAGAAGAACAGGAACAGCACCTCTTGTCTTTGTAGATTAAAATGTCTTTATTGCAAAGTTTTTTGGGGCAAACAACAACAGCAGCAGCAACGTTTCAGGTCACATAAGACCTTTTATCAAGATGATAAAAGGTCTTATGTGACCTGAAACGTTGCTGCTGTTGTTGTTTGCCCCAAAAAACTTTGCAATAAAGGCATTTTAATCTACAAAGACAAGATGTGCTGTTCCTGTTCTTCTGTACTTATAATACTAAGTCTTATTATGAATCTTAATCCATACCTACATGGACAGACACATAGAAGCACAACAGTGCATCAGCCGGGTACATGCGCTGGATATTATGAAGAGCATGTGTTTTGTAAAGTGGCTGGAGGCTGTATAGGAACGCACTCATATGATAGCCAAAAGCAATCACAATTGTTTTATCTCACGGAACCTAGTCAGTTCCCTGCTGTCAATGTAAACCTGATTATTTGCTCTTCTTGTGCACATGATAATGTCAGGAGAGTTTTTAATAACAACAAGTTTTAATAGAAATGGCTTGGATTCTTTAAATAAATTTGTTTAATTAATCGCAAATATATAAATTCTTTCTTTTTCACATTTGTATTTGGAAGGAGATGCACAAAAGAAGGCCTTATGGTAAATTATTGGGATGGGTTGGGAATTATTTGCACAAAACCAGCATTGGAATAGGTGGATTCACGAATGAACTTGCTTCTGATTCTTTTGAAAAGCTTTTGATATGATGATCACACTGAGTTTAAAATACAGAGAAATTCATAGAAATTAGAGTCTTCCAAATGGACTGTTATCAAAGGCAAGGGTTATACAGTTCATATGGGACTGGGTGTGAACAGTATACTGCTAATAAAAAAGCAAATAGGAAACTAACAGAGCAATTTGTAATGTGGAAAGTACACTGATGTTGTTCTGTATTTTATATTGGGACATTACACCTTGGCCTAGATACAGTGTTATTTTCCAATGGGTCTTTTATCTTTTAGTTTTTTTTCCAGATTTTCTTGACTTTTTCTGTATAGAATAATTTGGGAGTGTTAGCTTTGGAAAGCAAACAAATTGCAGATGAAAGATAGTCCCTGTGAAAAATGTAAAATTAATATGTTGGCCAGCTTCAATACATTGCAATAGATGGACAAACAATCCCTGTTTTGCTTATAGGGAAGGACAATTCTAGTAGCTTAGTGCACAGAATGTCTTACTGTCCTATATATACTGGTCCAGAGGACCTCTTGTTGCTGTCTATATGAGTTTTGTGGTCACAGCCTCATTGCATCCCCACCTAAAGGTTTAAAATGTAGTGGTGAGCACAACTTTCCTTTTTTTGCTATAGTTTATACAGAAGCAGTGGCCAGCTCCATGTTGTAGCTCCTGCCCTTCCCAGCTACAGTCAGGCGATCCTAGTGGTGGCCAATAAAAGGCCATTATTTGGAGTTTTAACCTTGGAAAGCAAGTTGTAGGTACCTGTGAAAAATATATAACAAAGTACAGGTACGGGGTACAGGAAGGCCACTCCCATAGACTCAATTTTAAGCAAATAATTCAATTTTTTTTAATGATTTCCTTTTTCTCTGTAATAATAAAACATTACCTTGTACTTTAACCTGACTTAGACTGAATGAATTCTTACTGGAGGTAAATTAATGTTAAAAGTATTTTTTAGTTGACTTAAGGTATGAAGATCCAAATTATGAAAATATTCCTTATCTGGAAAACCCCAGGTCCTGGGCATTCTGGATAAAGGTTCCATATCTGCAGTAGAATTCTTAATGAATCAGAAAAAAGTGAGTGTAGGACTGGTTAGACTTTGCAATAGTTGGCTAGTATTAATATATTGCAATATATAGATAAACAATCCCTGTTTTGTTTAAAGGGGAGGGCATTTTAGTAGCTCACTAAAGATGGTATTAGTAAACAAGGCTAATTGCACAGATAATGTTTTGTCTGCCATTATATGTGCATTTTCTCCACCTGCATTTTTTGCCAGCACAGAAAAATCCATGTGACTTTGTGGTTAAAGTCCTCATTTGACGAGGGCCAGACCAAGGTTACAAATATTAGAAGACATTGTTGTATCATCCCTTACGCATAGTTTTAGACTATATACACCAAATAAGTGTTGGGACAAAATGATGCTATAACTGACCTTCAAGATGGGTGTTCGGGAGTATCTAGGACAGAAAAAAACTAAATATGACTCTGAGAACTTGGCTCCTAGGAGGAGCTGAGGTGAAACTTTAGCACGGCCAGATAGGAAATTCTACATAGGTGAGTACTTTCCCCCATTACTGCATTACCTAGAACAGGGCTGATGACCCCATGTAATAACTCCACAATCAAGGGTTTTCACCTCAATTTATACATTTATTCACTTTATTTAGGTAATAGCATCACTTTTTGGGTGCTGAAGATGCCTACCTAATATGGGCAATTGGGAGGAACTGTATATTATATAGGTACAATATATAAATGGCAAGTATCTACTGTACCTTCATCAGGAAGATGCATCCAAACAGGACAAAGTGTGAAAGAGGGCACTAATTCATACTGGAGACTGCAGAAGAAAAGAAAAAAAAAGGTTCATTTTCTCCAAACTTGTAGTAGGAATCATTACCACAAATATAACTGTCCCATTCAGATATTCCTCCATTTAACTGCCCAAACATTAGTAGCTCAAAGGGCAGGGAACAAAATGCTCAAAACACCCCTTATTCACTTTTTTAGCAACTGAGTTTAAGTTTTGCTTTGCTTAGTTGGCATGTAACTGAATTGGAGCCAATTTTGAGCATTTTGTCCCCTGTCCATGGAGCTAAAAATCATTGTGGGGACCAAACATCAAGTTTGCCCCATTTGCCACTCTCCTAATAAAACTATCCGTAACTGTGTTTCACGTGCCAATATGATGTTGTTAGTGAGTGCTCAGCAATAACCTTGAGCAACTCAGCCTTTGAGGGTAAGGGCAGTGGCACAGTGGCCCCACAACAAATCTTCGCTATCGCGGGCGACTAATCTCCCTGCAATGCCATCCGACCGTCTAGAATATAAATCGCTGGTGGGATGGCATACGCGTCGCTGCGATGTCCCGCAGTCACCTGAAGTTTCCTCTAAAGACAACTTTGGGCGACTGCGGGACATCGCAGTGACATGTGTGCCATCCCACCAGCGATTTACATTATAGCAAGTGGGATGGCATTGCGGGGAGATTAGTCACCCGCGACAACGAAGATTTGTTGTGGGGCGACTAATCTCCCCTTGTACCCCTGCCCTAAAAAAGATACATGGAGCTACTAGTAGCAGCTACTTTTTTCACTGCTACTTAACACCAGAAAATACCCTGCCATAGACAATACTGAAAATTGCCTCTGCTAAAACACACGTAGAGACAATTATCAGTAAATGATCACTATTGTCTACTTTAGTAGCCACAACAAGTAGCTGCTACTAGTAGCTGCATGTGTCTTAGCCCTAAAGGCAGTGGCACACGTGGAGATTAGTCGCTGCGATAAATCTTAGCTACCGTGGGTGACTAATCTCCCCGAAATGCCATCAAACCGACAAGAATGTAAATCACTGGTGGGATGGCATAAGTGTTGCTACGATTTCCTGAAGCCGCGGGAAGTTGCCTTGAGAGGGCGACTAATCTCCCCGTCTGCCACTTCCCTAAGGGTTCATCGCAGGATTACAGCCATTACTATGCCAAATACAAACTAACCTCAATAAAATTGTGCAGAGAAAGAAAATTGCTTATAGAGCTACACCGCCCAGAGTAATAACCAGTAAAAATTCATATTATTCTGCAGGTATAGGTGAAAAACTCCATTAAAATGTAACCTTTATTGCCACCATTAAAACCATACTTCTACTATAAAATATTATATCCGTAAACTATATGTCAGTGGCATAGGGTCATGGGTTGATAGTATGTGCAGGGCATCCCCATCTTCTGAAACAGTCAATATCTCAGTTACTGGTGTATAAATGTCCAAAACAAAAGCTAAACAGCAGCTTTTAATGGCTCAAGTTTACTACAGATATCAATATACACAATTTATATATGTGAACGTATATAGGTATGTGTGTATATATATATACAGTATGTGCATTGGGGGCCATTTAGAAGGGTTGAGCTTTGGACTCAGAGTCGAACTGGACAACCATGATATTGGGAAAAATCCTGGTGGGTCCCAATCCTGTCAAACCAGCCAATTTTGGCAAGTTTAAACAACATTAAGGATGGACATAAGTTCCACAGTGGAATGCATGACCATCTTTAATTCTTTCCCAGAGGTGAAGCCTAATTCATGTTGGGAAGTAAGTAGCAGCATGTTGGAGTGGTGGGATGAAAAGGAGACTGATAGTGTGCAGGTGGAAGGGGGGGGGGGTAATGCGGCAGATGATGTTTTGTGGGCCCTTAACTTGGATACCCAGTGGGCCCAGGGTTGAAATTAATAAACCTTGGTCTTTTTTCAACCCAAACTTATAAATATGTAATAAGCATTAATTATGTCATCACCCATCAATATATGGACATTCCCAACCCCAGTCCAGATCAGGTAACTAAACTAACGGCTATAATACCCATATAAGCCATTAACACTAGCAAAACAACCATAGCAGTCATAACATAATACCAGATGTGAAAAATGTCAATGTTAACACAATAATTAACATAGATGAATACCTGTATATACCTGTATATACTCAATATCAAAAATAAAACATAACCAAAATCATAAGCAAAGACCATATCTTTCTACCTTGATCATAACATAATATAAGGCCATAGGTTTACTTCATGCCTTAGTTATTCTGCACTAAAAAACCATCACTAAGACGTTATGGATTAGGGAAGGGCAATTTTTTAATTTTCGAGGTTGAGAAAACAACAGAATTGCAATTTTAAATTACGAAAATGAGTTTTAAAAATAACTCTAATACATCTACAATTAAGGTTTTCACCGCGGGTTTTAAGTCCATCCACCTTCTTTAGATAATAACGTCATTTCTATGCCCTACATTTAATGGCCAGGGTGCTATCTTGGGGTCACACAAAAATGTTTTTGAATCAGTGTGTTTCTTTTTTTAGTTTCTCTGACTCCTGTTCAGGGTTAGCTATTCCAATAATCCATCTCTACTGTCAATATATTTAAAAATGTAATTTTTAAGACTGCTTTTGGCCTTGCCCACATACTCAGGCTCAGTTTTACAGGTCATTAAAATTAACCTGCTACTCTTGGCAAAATTACCCCGATCATAGTCGTATACATCCATCAACAGTTGAGCAAGTATATAGCATTGAATATATGAGCAAGGCTTAGTCTGGAGGTGCAAATCCAGGCAAAGGCAGGGGGTGGTAGGGTGTTTGCACTTAGTTGACAAATTGTCATGTATGTGGAGGTATCAGTTCCTGTGTTATTGACTTCTAATTTATAGACATTATATTTTAGAATGACAGTATGATTTTAGTGGTGGCAATAAAGGTTATGTTTTAACGAAGTGTTTCCTCTTGCTTATACCTGTAGAGTAATATAGATTTACAGTGGTTGTTACTTTGGGTGGTGTGGGTGATCCTCCACAGATGTGGACCTCTAGTCTTCCTGCCATAACTTCCTCCTTCCGTTACCTTCTTTTCTGTGTCATTTCAATTGTTCTAGCACAAAATAACCCCATTGAGAAACCCCAGTCTTTACCATTGTATGCATTGTCTCAAAATAACTAGGGTGGTTGCTAGACATTGCATTGCAGGAGTGCAGTTACCCACGAGAAACCTATTAGCAGTTAGTTTTGATCAGTTTACTACAGTGAGCCCCAATCAGTGGCTCACAAGCAACATGTTGCTCACCACCCCCTTTGATGTTGCTCCCAGTGGCCTCAAAGCAGGTGCCCATGTTTACATTTCTTGCTTGGAGGCAAGTTCTGGTGAGCATATCAGAAGACCCGCTCGTTTGGTGACTTTGCCAAATGTGCAGATCACAACATGTATGGCCACCTTAAGGCCAGGGCCTAAGTTACAAATTTACCGAACAATACACTTGCCAGACTCCCCCATTGTTTCACCTCTGGCCCACTCAATACTGCCCAGTCAGGCCCCTGTTACACCCCTGTTCCCACTCCCATCATAGCCAGCTTTGTCACATCTGCTTGGCCCTAATCTGTCCTCAAATCTCAATCCTGCCACTGTGCCCTTGTGCAGTCACACTCCCGATACTTATGACACTGAGAGTAAACATTACTGTGACAGGAACTGATATGAATAGCTAAAAAAACATGTTTTGAAAAAAACAAAAACAACTGGGTCTCCTTGAATGCCCCTTACTTGCATTTCATTCACAAAGCAGAAACAGCAGCATCTGTGGATACAAGATGGGCCTTGCTCAGAAGCTCAGAGCCAGTCAGAATATATAAATGTTATTATTCTCATCCTGTCTGTCATTGCTCTTGGGAGCAGCTCTTTGCACTCCTAGAATGGGGCGCAGAGATGCACTTCATTCTGAATGCAAAAATGAGGGAATCCTCTTGAATGCTAGCCCCCAAGGAACAGCAAAAGCATGTACCTACTTACCATCTAAGGCAGGGATCCCCAACCTTTTATACCCGTGAGCCACATTTAAATGGAAAAAGTGTTGGGGAGCAACACAAGCATCAGCCAATGACAGCCATAATTGGCTATTGAATAGCCCCTATATGGAGTGGCAGCCCACAAAAGGTTCTGTTTGGCTTTACCCTGGGTTTTTATGCAACCAAAACTTGCCTCCTAACCAGAAGTTTAAAAATAAGCACCTGCTTTGAGGCCACTGGGAGCAACATCCAAAGGGTTGGTGAGCAACACGTTGCTCACGAGCTACTGGTTGGGGATCACTGATCTAAGGTCTCTGCTCCAGATGTAACTCCTTCCCTGTTGTAAATAAGCCCTTGAATCCCACTGCAGACATTTACTCCTGTAGCCCTAAAAGTGTCATTTTCTCTTTCATTGTAAAAATGCCAGCTGAAACACAGAGCATTCCCTCTCTGTTCTGACAGGTGGATGCCTTCGAATTCAGTGGCATTAGGCACCATAGGTCACAGGCGGAAGTGGCACAAAAATGCAAGCAAAGAAAATATTAACATTCACAGTACTTTAGGGGGATAATTGTTAGAGGGGATGTAGGGTGTCATAGCTTAACAGTATCTGAAAAGCAATAGCTTGCCGATATCTGAATAAGCAAGCCATGGGCAAGCGACATACAATAAAACCAGCACCTAGAAAGATTAACAGAACTAAGCGGCATTCTATCAGGTAAGTGCACATTCAAACATGACCGTCCCATCAGTGATGCTTGTGCTGCTGACAAACTACAACTCCTAGATGATCGACAGTGTTGCAGTATGGGGGCATTACATATATACACATTTACATATTACACATTTAGGAATGGCTGACAGATTTTGAGGGAATGAAGGTAACAGCACAAGGAACTGCCCAGCTCTCAATTCTTTGGGTGGGCAGTGCCACAGTTGGAGCAATACAGCAATCATATACATTAAACCCCCAGTTTTCATCTACTTACCTGGTAGATTTGCCCCCTCTCATCCACGAGGGCTTAGTTCTTTTCTGCTTGTCCATTTATTCACTGACGGAAAAGTCCTGACTTGTGTTGGGACAGGGACGCTAAAGTGAACTAAGTGCCAATGTCTCGGTTACAAGGAATGTGCTGACAAGGCAGATCTGTAGGGTACGCCATTGTCCAACAGCAGTGACTGAGACATGCTGGGCAGCGTTTACACAGGGGTCAGCGAGATTGGACAAAAGCAAAGGGAACACCTATAAAGTTCATAATAAATAAAAGCTATACCACTGACTTCTGTTTGGAGTGAAGGAAGTAAACTTGATGGACTTTGGTTTTTTTAAAATCCAACTTAGCTATTAACTATGGAGTGAAAGTCATAAACGTATCTCCATAGTGTAATGTGAGCTCTTGGAATTCAGCATTTGGGGTGGTGGTTGTTGGGGACAAATGGATTAGCTGCCACAGACACAATGTAAGGATTATAAAGGGTCAGTGACACTGAATTCATTCCTAGGATTAGGCAATATAGTAAAAAAAGGCTTCTTCTACACATGGTCTAAAAACCCACAGCAACCAATCAAATGTTTGCTTTTTAAAGAAGAAGGAAAGGTATGGTTGTAATTGCTTACCTTTTACCCTGGGTTGGTGCTCCTGTTAGAAGAAAACCGCCCTAGCCCATGCTAGCTGCGATGGAGTGATCCTCTTCCTTTTTCTGTCTTCGCACCACTTGCACTTCAGGATTCTGAAGAATGAAGACAGAAAAAAGAAGAGGATCACTTTTGCAGCTACCCCAGGCTGGTGCAGTTATCTCCTAACAGGAGCACCAGCCCAGTAAGCTGTTACAATTACGGGAGGTGCCTAACATTTGGCACCCCCAGTGATTTTTACCTTTCCTTATCCTTTAACATCACTCCAATACAGACTAACTAATGATTTACTACCACAACTAGTGCAAAATGTGGCCCCACTTATAACCTTAAAGGGATACTGCCACGATTTTTATGGTGTACTTTTTATTTCTAAATGACATTATATCATTTATGTCATTATACAGAAAATAATTCACTCTACCATTTAAAATTTTATTCTTAAACCAACAAATTAATTATTTTAGCAATATTGGTGCATAGGTGCCATCTCAGTGCATTGTGTCTGAGCTTTCAGAAAGAGCCTGTGCTACACATTAGTACTGCTTTCATGTAACCTATTATTTCTACTACTCCCATGGAGGAGTCCCAAGTCGGACTTGGATTTCTTACTATTGAGTGCTATTCTGATATCTACTAGGAGCTGCTATCTTGCTCCCTTCCCATTGTTCTGCTGATCGGCTGCTGGGAGGGGGAGGATATCACTCCAACTTTTGCAATGCAGGATTCTGCTGGAGAAGCTCTTTTAACGGATGCGCTTTAAAAAAAAACATGATTTCTCATGACAATATTCCTGTAGGCCATACACATTAAGATCCACTAATTTGGTGCAAAATGAGTGGATCTTTCTTCTGATATTCCCATCTATGGTAGGTGATATTGGTATACTTCGATCATTTGGCACTTGGGCTAAAGGATGGAATTACAGTGAGGGGTACAGAAGCTGTTAATGAGCCGATGCTGTCCCCAATCTGACAGAAAAATCAAACCCATCTGATCGACTCCCAGCCAATTTTTGGTCAGATATCTGTTGGGGGTCCCCAAACACGGGAAGATAAATCTGCCCATGTATGGCTACCTTTAGTGGCCCAAATCAGTCACTGATTTTATATAATCTTGCTTCCCCATACTTGTTTACAAGGAGAACTGACAGATAAGAAGTATTAGTTGCACCATCTAGTGTTCAAATAGAGATCTGCAGCAAGCAGAAAAAATGCAACTCAAGCAACTAAAACCAAAAAGCACATTTACTTACCTTTGCCATGGATTTTTTCAACAATGCAGCATTTTCAGCTTCAATATGGCCACAAGGAGAATTGCAGCCACCCCATGTATGCAATGTGTCAAAACGAGAGCTAAAAAAGTGCGTTTTTGTGAACCAGTCAAGTTGTGACCAGTGGCGGCCAAGTCGGCCGGGCGCCCTAGGCGACCCGACCGGCCACGTCGCCCCCACCGCTCCCCCCAATGTAGTTGAGGGAGTGCTGTGCAAGGCGGGAGAGCCGGAAAATGAAGAGATCCCTAGGACTAGGGATGGCAACAGTGGTACCTGCCTTGCACCTCTTCACTGTTTCGCCCAAGGCAGGTGTCTCTTCTGCCTACCCCTACTTCCAGGCCTGGTTGTGACTAGCACTTTCATCATCAGAATGCAGAAAAAGCTGCATTAGAATCTGATTTACTGGGTTTAAATCTACAGCACCTATTGACAGAACCTGCTGTGGGAACCCTAAAATTAGCCTTGATTTACCTTGATTTTCCCTCATATAACGATAGCCCCCATAACAGGTAACCCCTTGTTTCTCCCTGGGCTACACGCTTATGCTTTTAAATGGTGGACTGCTAATAAATCAATAAGGATAAATAACTTTCAGTTAGGGGGCCATACACATTGGCCTATTTGGCAGAAAAGTATAACCTCCAAGTACTCCACTGGGCTAAGAAATGTTGGGGACAGAGAAACCCAGAAATTACCTCATCCACTTACTTTGAGAGATGGTGTTCAAACAAGGCAACACCACCCAAAGCAATATCTCTCATTTATCGTAACATGATATCACCTATAGAAATTTCTTACATTAAACAATGTGGAACAAAGACCAAGGCACAAACCTGACAGAGGATGAATGGTCCCAATTGTGGGAGAACTTAAAACACAGCTCGGCTAATATGATTCTATATGAAGCCGGTTACAAGGCCCTCTTTCGTTGGTACTTAACCCCGCTAGCAAAAATATATCGAGGCCCATGCAACAGTTGCTTTAGAGGTTGCACAACTCCAGATACTATGGGCCATATCTGGTGGCACTTCCCAAAAGTAATTAGATTCTGGGTGAGAGGATATGGGATTATAAATAAACAAAAACTCCTGAACCATATTTTTCTAGCAGCCAGACAGACGATAGCAAAGTTCCCGATAATAAATTACATCATGTTTAAAAATAAGATTGATTGGATCTTTATCAATGAGAAGTTAACCAGCATTGCTACAGATAGACTCAAAATGTTTCAGATAGTGTGGAACTCTTGGATAAGGTATAGATTTAATGGTAACATTACCTACCCACCTCCTTACACTGTAAAGGGAAATAGTCTGCTTAAAGGAGAAGGAAAGGCTAAGTCACTTGGGGGTGCTAAAATGTTAAGCACCCCCAAGTGACTTTAATCGCTTACCTTGTACCCCGGGCTGGTGCCCCTGTTAGAAGACAGCTCGGGGTTCCTGGAGCGATGCGCTTCCTCCTTCCGCCTGCGTTTCGCTAAGACTAACACAATAGGCGCATGCGCAGTAGAGTGAAAAGCCGACTTCTCTGTTAAAGTTCAGCTTTCTCACTCTACTGCCCATGCGCGCGCTCGCAAAGCAGGAAGGAGGAAGCGCTGCAGGTACCCCGGGCTGGTGCTGTTCTCTCCGTACAGGGGCACCAGCCCGGGGTAAAAGGTATGCGATTCAAGTCACTTGGGGTGCCTAACATTTTGGGGGCAATTGGGAGCACTGTGTATAGGGGCACTGTCTTTGGGGGGCCATGGCCAGCATATCGTTATGGGGGCACTGTGTATGGGGGCACTGTCTTTGGGGGGCAATTGGGGGCACTGTGTATGGAGGGCCATGGCCAGCATAGCGATACTTTTTATGTCTGTGTGTCCTTTGTACTGATGGGAGGGGCCTTTGGGAAAGGGCCCAGAAAATTTTGTTGTGAGGGGCCCCATGATTTCTGATGGCGGCCCTGGGTCTGAAGGACCCAGCTTAAATCTGCCTGTGTATGGCCACCTTAAAGGGTGGCTCACCTTCACAGAAGTACAGTTATTTTAGCAGATTACGTCATTTTAATAAAATACGTATCTCTTTAAAAAAATGTCTACTGTTTTAGAGAAAATGACCTCTGAAGACAGCATTTCTCTATAGAGAAGGAGTCAGTGGAGGCACCAGAGGAGGGGGTCGCCGACCCCTTTCTGCACAAGCCTGCGTCAGCACGTTGAATCTCAGCATAACGCCAACTACTGGCAGTAGTAGCCTCTAAAGCTACTGCACATGTCTGCTTCCTTTCTCCTGCCTCTCCTCTGAATGGTTGCTAAAGTTACCAGGCTTTTCCCCCTTCAGAGATCCCAGCCTGGCTATGGAGCATGAACTGGTGCTGCTGCTGTGCTCGTGAAAATCATTTCAGCTTCCGTAAGTGAAATTGTCTCCTGCCATGAATGTTCAGTAAGGGAGGCGGGAGCAGGGGGGAGCAAGAGGCTGCTACTATGTCTCCTGCTACAAATACAGCAGCTTTCCTGCACTAGGCATAGCAATGTCTTACGTTATATGGGACAGGGGAGTGGGGGTGGGCAGATCATACAAACAGGCAATTAACTCTTAAACAACCATCTCTGCACTAGGCAGAGTAATGTATTGTGTCATACTCGATGGGGTGGGCTTCTCAGACCAGCAAAAGCTATAAACACTAGATAACCATTGCTTTGCATGTTTGGGAGCAATATCAAAGCTGCAGTATATTTTGATGTTTGTGTAGTTCATAATCATTATCTATAGAAACCCAGAATGAATGATCAATGTGTAGAATTATCTCACCAAAAGTAAATCTTTGCGGGTTTTTTAATATAGAGCCAGCTTTTGTTGCATATCTTCAGTTATAAAAAGCAGTACCTGTTATCATAACCAACATTTTAGTTTTAGTTTACATTTAAAGTGTAGTTCACGTTTAATGTTTAGTATGATTCTGAAAGTGAAAGTGCCCAAATTTGGTTTTCATTTTTGAATTATTGCTTTATTTTCAGCAGCTGGGTTTGCTGGTTGCTAGGGTGCAATTTACCCTAGCCACTACACAGCAGTTTGCAAGACAGACTAAGAGGATTAGTGTAATTCAGAAACAGTTTAGTTTATTTTAAAAAGATGAAGTTTGTGAATGGGTTAAAATCATATTTTTTTTATTTTTTAAAGTTTCTATATTATGATCAATAATGTACACACGGAGTGAAGTTTATGATGTTGCTGTCCTTTAAAAATGCCTATTCCTTATTATATTCCTGTTTAAG
Organism: Xenopus tropicalis; assembly: GCF_000004195.4. Classification (NCBI taxonomy): domain Eukaryota; kingdom Metazoa; phylum Chordata; class Amphibia; order Anura; family Pipidae; genus Xenopus; species Xenopus tropicalis. Next base: position 17,424,368 of record NC_030686.2, read on the forward strand.
AAGCAAGGTAATGATAGACACAATAAAATATTTAATTATTCACCGGTGCTTTGCACATTTTCTAGCAATTTGATAAACAATAATTGATACCTAAAACATACTCTGAAAATAAATTCCTGTAAAGATCCATTGTCCTTTCTCCTACTCTATGTACATTATCTTCTAATATTCTTATCATTTACATTAGGGGGTACATTATCCCTAATACAATGTAAATTGTATTAGGGATAATGTACCCCCTCCTGTAAATGATAACAATATTAGAAGTCACTGAGGGGTTCTGTGACCATATAAAGGCACAAGGCTGCAGGCTGAGTTATACAGGGAACTCTGAGTATCACGCATGTATTATAATGGATAATGTACCCCCTACTGTACATTATAAGGATAACAGAAATCACTGAGGGGTTCTGTGACCATATAAAGGCACAAGGCTGCAGGCTGAGTTATACAGGGAACTCTGACTATCACTCATGTATTATAAGGGATAATGTACCCCCTACTGTAAATGATAAGGATATTAGAAGTCACTAAGGGGTTCTGTGACCATATAACAGCATGAGGCTGCAGGCTGAGTTATACAGGGAACTCTAAATATCACTCATGTATTATAATGGATAATGTACCCCCTACTGTACATTATAAGGATAACAGAAATCACTGAGGGGTTCTGTGACCATATAAAGGCACAAGGCTGCAGGCTGAGTTATACAGGGAACTCTGACTATCACTCATGTATTATAAGGGATAATGTACCCCCTACTGTAAATGATAAGGATATTAGAAGTCACTAAGGGGTTCTGTGACCATATAACAGCATGAGGCTGCAGGCTGAGTTATACAGGGAACTCTAAATATCACTCATGTATTATAATGGATAATGTACCCCCTACTGTAAATGATAAGGATATTAGAAGTCACTAAGGGGTTCTGTGACCATATAACAGCATGAGGCTGCAGGCTGTGTTTGTATATAGATGTTTGAGTAAACAAAAATGTATTGACTTTTTAAGAGGGCATTTCACCTTTAATTTAAATATTTGTATCATATAGGATGACCTATTAAAAATTTTTAGTTTGTCTTTATTTTACAGTTTTTAAATTATTTACTTCTTCTCCTTCTTTCTAATATAAAATAGTGGTCATTGGTGCCATCATAGTAATAGTAATAATATTATTATAAATAAAAATGATTGTTTTAAAAAACTGGCTGGTTGGTAGGTAAAATGAGACCAAACAACCAGATTACTGGAGAGTGGACAGACAAAAGCAAAATATTTCTCTAACAACAGAAAAAAGACCAATTGCAAATTAAACATATATACAGGTATGGGATCCGTTATCCGGAAAACCATTATCCAGAACGTTCCGAATTACGGAAAGGCCATCTCCCATAGACTCCATTGTAAGCAAATCATTCTAATTATTTAAAATTATTTCCTTTTTCTCGTAGTAATAAAACAGTACCTTGTACCAGACTTATGGTATGGAGATCCAAATTACAGCAAGATCTCTTATCCGGAAAACCTCAGTGGATATCTCAAGTCATCGGTGCACTCAAGTTAACATTGGGATAATAAGAGTACAGTGCTGTTATACTGAAATAAGATTTATAAATATATTTTTTGTAATATAAAAATACCTTTAAATTACATGAGACACATAAAGTATATATACAAAGAAAAAGAAAAAAAAGTGTATCTATGTAAAAAATTAATGTAAACAGTCATTTTCTATCATATTTTCTTTATAGTTTTTTTTAGTAGGCTATTTTAGAAAAACCAAAGCAGATTACCTAAATCACCAAAAAGATTAGAAATGCTCATCAAATCCAGCACGGAAATGCTAAGATTAACAAGTTGCAGTTGCAATAAAGTTTACTGAAAAAAAAAATCTGAAGCAAAAGGTACACATCCAATGAAAAGGTTTCTCCTGCCAGCCAATAAGTGAATAGGAAAGGAAAAGTCTAGCTGATGATGTCAGAACGCTCCCTTGTGACTCACACGGTAGATGGAAGAAACGCTCCTCCCCCTGAAAACTTACTCAGCTGGATCTGTGTGAACTGCAGCTATTATAGTAAGTTTTGAACAGCTTATTCAGACACATAGATATACACAGGCATGACACATATTATCATAATCAGAGGAGCATAATCTATCATTGTTTTGGGTAGCAGGGAGAAAAGGTGGACAACCTATTTAACTGGCTCCTTGCATTGTTTACATCTTAGATTCAGGCTGCAAACCCATGTACTGTTCACACTTTTTAGTCCCTGCATTGTTCAACCCTCAGGCTCAGACTGAAAGCCCCCAAATTTTACACCTGTTCATACCTCAGACTGCAGGAGTAGTGCCAGCATTGTGTCACTGTATGCTGCCTGTATGTTCCATACTCTGCCTGCCTATGCTGCCTGTGTGTGCCATACTCTGCCTGCACTTCCCTGTCTGTGTGTGGCATACTCTGCCTGCCCTATGCTGCCTTTGTGTGCCATACTCTGCATGCAATTCCCTGTCTGTGTGTGCCATACTCTGCCTGCCCTATGCTGCCTGTGTGTGGCATACTCTGCCTGCCTATGCTGCCTGTGTGTGCCATACTCTGCCTGCCCTACCCTGTCTGTGTTTGGCATACTCTGCCTGCGCTATGCTGCCTGTGTGTGCCATACTCTGTCTGCCCTACCCTGTCTGGGTGTGGCATACTCTGCCTGCACTATGCTGCCTGTGTGTGCCATACTCTGCCTGCCCTACCCTGTCTGTGTGTGGCATACTCTGCCTGCCCTATGCTGCCTGTGTGTGCCATACTCTGCCTGCCCTACCCTGTCTGGGTGTGGCATACTCTGCCTGCCTATGCTGCCTGTGTGTGCCATACTCTGTCTGCCCTACCCTGTCTGGGTGTGGCATACTCTGCCTGCACTATGCTGCCTGTGTGTGCCATACTCTGCCTGCCCTACCCTGTCTGTGTGTGGCATACTCTGCCTGCCCTATGCTGCCTGTGTGTGCCATACTCTGCCTGCCCTACCCTGCCTTTCTGTGCCATGCTCTGCCTGTCCTATACTGCCTATGTGTGCCATACTCCGATTGCCCTAGCCTGTCTGTATGTGCCATACTCTGCCTGCCCTACCCTGCCTGTGTGTGCCATACTCTGCCTGCCCTATGCTGCCTGTGTGGGCCATACTCTGCCTGTCCTACTCTGCCTGTGTGTGTCATACTCTGCCTGTCCTACCCTGCATGTTTGTGTCATACTCTGCCTGTCCTACCCTGCCTGTGTGTGCCATACTCTGCCTGCCCTATGCTGACTGTGTGGGCCATACTCTGTCTGTCCTACCCTGCCTGTGTGTGTGTCATACTCTGCCTGTCCTACCCTGCATGTTTGTGTCATATTTTGCCTGCCCTATGCTGCCTGTGTGGGCCATACTCTGCCTGTCCTACCCTGCCTGTGTGTGTCATACTCTGCCTGCCCTATGCTGCCTGTAGAAGCTGAACCTGGCAGGGGTTTGTTCTGGAAGTTTGTTATCATTTGGAGATAGTCATTACAAGGTCCCTAAGGTATGTAATTATATGCGGGGGGGGGGGGGGATTGCTGTGCTACCCACAGGGAAGGGGGAGGTGGCATATGGATTTAAGGGTGTGGCTTAATATAACACAATATAATTCTTTCACATATGAATGAAGGGTGATATCCCTACAGTGAGTACCAACCATTTTGGTTTTTGCTGTGCTACCACTATTAATGGTGGGTATGGTCTTAACAGCTTATGTGATAACATGGGTGTGGTTTGAAGTGGACAAGGTTTAAAAAGGGGAGTGGTCAAAACTGGCTTCCATTATCGGCCCTCTGTACCTCAGAAGTTGGACAGCACTGGTCTTTGACATCTTACAGCAGCCCCTCTGGCGACTGCCAGTTCAGGCCTGGTAATAGAGTTGCTACTTGTAAACGTCACTTGTTTGGTTAGGGCTGTTTGCTTAGTGGATGATAGGAGTTACTGCATAAAAAGTGGTAATAGAACAAACTCTGCCCTAGTTTTTGAAATTCAGTAACCAATAGCAACCAGCAAGCAGTTAGCATTTACCAATCTGCTGCAGTCTGAGCAAACAACTGACTGCTTGTTGAGTTTTAAGTGGACTTTGGATTGGTACAAACCTGGCCTGTTTTCGGATCAGACTGACCTACGACCTGCCAGTCCTTTTCTAATGAAATGTCATGGTCAACTCTAGTGACAACTTTAGCATCTGCACCTTAACCCATTCCCAACCTCCATGTTTTATCTAGGCTGTCCTAGAAGGCTTGGGTACTACAGAATAAATATTTATTCATAGAAAATATACATAGGTATGTGATTGAGTGCAGTTTGTGTAGTTTTAATAAGGCAGGAAAAAAAGTCTGTTAAAGTATACACGCACCGATATTATGTTTTGTACGATATTCGGTGCATATATAGTGGGTTGAAAAGGCGACTGATATCACCAAAAGCCTTGGATATCGGTTGTCTCATTAATCGGGCAGGAACATCGGCTGTAGGTTAAGGGCTCTGGCACACGGGGGAGATTAGTCGCCCGCGACAAAACTCCCTGTTCGCGGGCGACTAATCTCCCCGAGTTGCCTACCCCTGCCATCCCACCGGCGAACATGTAAGTCGCCGGCGGGATGGCAGACGCGGCGGTGCGATTTCCCGCAAATCGCCGAAAAAGACTCGCGACTTCCTGAAATCGCCCCGCCGCGTGTGCCATCCCGCCGGCGACTTACATGTTAGCCGGCGGGATGGCGGGTCATGGCAACTCGGGGAGATTAGTCGCCTGCGAACAGGGAGTTTTGTCGCGGGCGACTAATCTCCCCCGTGTGCCAGAGCCCTAATGCTGAATTGTCAGATAGGGATAGAATTCTATTGTTTCTGCCTGCATATCTGACAATTCAGCTCTTATCATTAGTGGAGTGGATGAATGATCTTTCCTGCGACCAGTGGTCATTATTGTAATGTGCATGGCCACCTTTACTCTATTGTACTCCAGTTACAATGAGTCATATTCACTTGCCAAGCTTTCGACACTGCACATATCTCACAAGTATCCTGGCTCTAGAACCTTTATATATATATATATATATATATATATATATATATATATAACATATACCGGTACATATGGAACATATACCTTCAGGGTGGTCACATGCATATTTTTTACAACAGCGCTGCGTACATAAGTAGCACTTTATAAATAAAGATATACATACATACATTAGGAGACTTAGGAGTTGGAGGTACATAAATGGCCCAATATGGCTGCAATGATACAGAAATAACAGAAATATGAAACTGTTCTACATATTGTCCTTTAAAGTGGAATTTCCCCTTTGCCTTTTTATCTTCGCAGGAATATTCTCCAATTCAAGGATAGAGCAGAGTTCAAGTTTTATCAAGATAACTCAGATACAGCGGTGACAGCCGGTGCACCAGAGCTGTTCAGCCAGAATTTCATACAGTTTACTGTGTGCAGGTGTCCCAGACCATACACCAGAGAGATGGGCACAGACCAGGAGGAAACAGGGTACCAGAAACAGTTTAATGCAGCAGTGTCAGTCATACAGAATCTGCCTAAAAATGGTATGTATGTATGTCTGCTTCACATTCAGACATGTCAGTAATAATCTGTTGTTTCAATGGAAACATTTAGCCAGGGAATAACTCCTACAGGTCTTTCTGCAACCATAAACAAGATCTAGTACTGTAACGGCTGACTAGTGAGTAATATGGTATAATTAATTGTTACAAGTAATATATTGGGATGCACCGAATCTAGGATTCGATTCGGCCAAGATTTGGCCTTTTTCATCAGGATTCGGATTTGGCCGAATCTACTCTCCTGGCCGAACAGAATCCAAATCACAGAAGCTGAACATTTTAGCAAGCAACGTTCTTTGATCCTTCCTTATCACAATTTACAAATGCAAATTCAGATTCGGTTCAGTATTCACCTGAATCTTTTATGAAGGGTTCAGGGTTCGGCCGAATCCGTAAATAGTGGATTTTATACATCCCTAGTAATACATAGTGTATTGTGGGGATTATAAATAATAACATCACAAGTGTACACATACACTAAAATATTGTTCCCCCTGCTGAGATTTGTAGGGATATTAAGCTATCCATAAATAGCCAAATTCTGGCTGGGTAAATGAATGATCATCTGTTGCAACTGGACCACACATGGATGTATAAATTGTTGATTACTGTACACGAGCAGTATGGATGCACCAAATCCAGGATTCAGTTTGGTATTCGGGCAGGATTCCACCTTTTTGGCAGGGTTCGAATTCACCCGAATCCACAGGCCTGGTCGAACCGAATCATAAAAATCATGTGACTTTTTGTCACATTAAAGGAACAGAGAAACAGAGAACAAAGAAATTAAACTATGATGTACTGCTGCCCTGCACTGGTAAAAGTTTTGTGTTTGCTTCAGAAACATTACTAGAGTTTTTTCCAGCTTGAATGGCTGCCCCCATGGCTACACAGCAGCTTATTTATATAAACTATAGTAGTGTTCCTGAAGCAAACACCCCAGTTTTACCAGTGCGGGGCCACAATACATTATATTTCAATTACTTTAAAACACGTTAATTTTTTGGTGTTACTGTTCCTTTAACACGGAAGTGGAAAAATTTTCGCTGCACGCTTTACATTTAATCCTTCCAAATCCTTATTAGCATATGCTAATTAGGGTTAGGTTCGGTATTTGGCTGAATATCTGACGGTAGATTCAGGGGTTAGGCCAAATCCAAAAAACTGGATTTGATGCATCCCTAACGTGCAGCCCCATCCTACCCCAAGCTGGCCTATTCCTAGACTGACACAGGCAGTGTTTGTGTGTATGTTGGCTGGTAAGCCCATCCAAGATGTTACTTCTGAATTATAGAAAGCACAATATTACAGCAATGACATACAAGGAGATTTCGGGGGGGTGTTGGCACCTGCGACTTTTAGGGCTCATTTACAACCACAATGCAATTTTGGACACAATATGGCATGTTTTGGCATATTTCCCATGGTCTTAGGAATAATTTTATGGTTGGGGGTCACCACAACATGAGGAACTGCATTAAAGAGGCGCGGCATTAGGAAGGTTGAGAACCACTGCTCTAGAGTCTGTGTAATTAGGTTGCTTGTAAACAATGGCATGGCTCATGTCAGTGTTAGACAGTGTAGCATGGAAACTCACTGCAGTGTTGAACAAGTATCTCAGCTTTTGTTTGTGGCTTTTTCCATAGGGTGCAATGGGCTTATTTTATTTCATACAGTGACAAAATACTTGTCTAGTCCATATGCCCTTTAATCAAAAAAGAATACAAAAAGAAATGGCTATAAATTCATATTGTAGCAGCACTAAGTTTTGGGAAGCAATCCCGCTGCTACTACAATGCCGTGTATGGAATAAAATACAAGTTGGTGCTGAAAGAGTTCACAAATGTTGATATTGGCTATGTGTGTGCATGCATAAAGGTTGTGCTCACTAAATTGTTCTATACAGAGGAACATATGTGATAAATAGCAGTGGAACTGTAAAAATATACACTTGTTACCTTTGATACCCCCGACTGATAAGATAACAGCTAATATCTACCATCAGTATCAGCCGCTGCTGCCTGGTTTCTAAAGGTCAGTCCCCCTGTGACATAAACTGCTAGCCAATATTTTAAGGCAACAGCACATGGAGTGATTTCAAGCATTTTCTTTACATGAGTGGAAGCTGCCATATTGAATTCCTCACAGCAGAGATGCGGAAAACTGCAAGATATTGTGGCACTTGAAAAACTAAAACTAGGTGGATTATGATTTTAAATTATTCTGCCCCTGTATAGGCTTATATTTCTATATCTATAAACATTTCTGAGTACTCCATAACATCTGTGTAGGCAGCAATCAAAAATGGGCACAATTAAGCGCAAAGGGGCTGTTGATCAAAACCGCCATATAGACTTTACAGAAAATAATGGCTTATGGTTTTATTGTTTTGGTGAAGTCTTTATAGAGGGGAGAAGGACACTATTCTGGTCACTAAATAAGCAATACCCAAGGGGTGTAACAGATAGGGAAACATACACTTTGGGGAGGGTAGAGAGCAAAGTGGGCACTTAATAGATGAGCGGTTTCATCATATCTCTGCAAAACAAGGTTTGGAGCCATAATTATTTTGCATGTAATGTCACCATTTGTCTTCTATCAACTGATTGGTTCCAGGCTCATATCGTCCATCTTACGAAGAGATGCTGCGGTTCTACAGCTATTACAAACAGGCCACGGTGGGACCCTGTAATATCGCACGTCCTGGTTTCTGGGATCCTATTGGCAAATACAAATGGTACTTTTTACTTAAACCTTTTGTTATTTTAGCAGGAAATTGGGCTCCATTTTGCTTGGTACATTTTCATTATGCCCCTTGGGATTATGCTTTTTTAGGGGTAAAGACACAATGGCCTATTAGTCACGGCAGCGACTCGTAAATTAACCTATGGCAGCTAAATCGCCACGACCAAGGTTTTTAAAAAGTTGCGCCAACTTAGCACCCCATGTGACTTTGTGCTAGTGCAATGTCACATGGTCATCCTTCTGCATTTTCCGGCTATTACTAGGGATCACGGCAATATGTTTTACATGTGGCTATATAAGGGAATGAGAAGGGGCAGGTATTATCAGGCTCTTCATGGCCCACAGAAGAGGAGATTTATTGTAACAGTCATTCTCCCATGTAACATGAGACAAATCTTTATGTGCATGTAGTAAATGGTATTGTTATATACAGATTGCTTTAGGTTAGGTTAATGGAGAGCTGGATTATGCACCAAGGTATTTTGTTTCCTTTCTACGGCCTTATTAGTGCTAGGGCCCTGCCACTACTGGGTGATCCAGCTAAAACAGAATAAGGGAGAAGACACACAGAGCTACTAGTAGCAGCTACTTGTCATGGCTACTAAAATAGACAATGCTGATCATTTACTGATAATTGTCTCTATGTGTGTTTTAGCAGAGGCAATTCTCAGTATTGTCTATGGCAGGGTATTTTCTGGAGGTTATTAGCTGTAAAAAAAGTAGCTGCTACTAGTACCTCAGGGCTCTGGCACACGGGGAGATTAGTCGCCCGCGACAAATCTCCCTTGTCACAGGCGACTAATCTCCCCGAACTACCATCCCACCAGCGAACATGTAAGTCGCCGGTGGGATGGTACACACTGCGCAGGCGATTTCGGCAAATCGCCGAAGTTGCCTTGTGACTTACATTTTCGCCGGTGGGATGGCAACTGATGGCAACTCGGGGTGATTAGTCGCCCGCGAACAGGGAGATTTGTCGCGGGCGACTAATCTCCCCCTGTGCCAGAGCCCTTAGAAGCTATGTAGCACATAAAGTTATCTTTGCTTTAAGAAGAACTCCACCTCAACACATCTAAAGTTTTTATGAAACGTAACATAATTATAAGCAATTTTGCAATATACATAAATAAAAAATATGCATATGCAATAATATGGTTTAGAACAGTTACCCAAGCCTAGCCCATTGTTCTCCTGCTGATCTGGCTGATTACTTTGAGACTCAAAACATGTAACAGTAGTCGCCTGTCCTCAGCCTGCCTTCAGCCTGCATCCTCCAAATCCCACAATTCACAGCACACATGATGTCAATAAGGAAAGGAATATCAGAATGCAATGCATTGTGGGTTATGTTGTTCTTGCATGCTGTATGTAAGCTGTGAGAAGTTGTTACAATTTGTAACATGAGTGTTTTAGTCCCTCCTCCCCTGCTAGGATTTCAAATGATGCAACAAAAGAACTGTTTTGCAGCTGGATTTCAGCATATAAAAATGATATATATTCATACTTTTTAAAGGACCATATGAATGATAGGGGTCTCTGTGTTGTGTGGGGCTCTTTAACAAATGTTGGTTCAGAAACCTTAGTTCCCTTTAAGTACTAGATGTGCAGGCAAGATACTACATGTCTCTGAGAAAGACTCTGCATTGGCAATGGAAGATGATGAACAGATCATCCCTGATTTACACAGATTATCCCTTAGGTTGGATCCCATTCTTCCTTTATTGACCAGGGCTTCATCAACTAACCGGTGGAATGGAGGTCATATGAAAAGGTTGCTTTGCAGCCACATTTCTTTTTTGTGGCCAGTAGAGAGCTTATCATTCATTTTAGCACCATGCCACACACTGAAAGAACAGCTGAAAGCAAATTATACATTAGTACAAATGTGCTTATTTCAGGGATGCTTGGAACAGACTGGGCAGAATGAGTCAAGAGGATGCCATGTGCTCATACATCCAAGAGATGAAGCTGGTAGCACAAAAGGTACACCTGTCATCTTATATGGGAATGTACTAAGGAACAAGCCATATCAATTGCCAGTGATCAATGTATGGGAAGATTGGAGGTGACCATAGGAACATCCTAACAGTCCTTGTTATGTAATGGCAGAAAGAGTTTATAATACACAAGAGCCATGAATATCCTCAGTTATATCCTTATAATAGGTGTTTAGTTATGTAATTTGTGTCACATGACTCATGGAAACTTTTATCCTTATATTTTACAATAGGGGGTACATTATGTCCAATATAAAAACTGTCCCCCACAGACAGTAACATTGAGTCACTAACATGAACATGATGGTTTGTTCTTTTGCCCCTGCTCCTCCAGGCTAAGTTGCCTGGACTGAATAATTCACACCCCTTATACCTGGCACCAAGTGCCCAGCTTGACATGTCCAGGCAAGTTCTGCCTTCCTCAGCACTGGCTGCTCATAGTGCACAGAGCCTGCTTTGTGCTGGATTTTCTCTTTTCATGGTCAGACAAGTACAGTAGCGTTTTACATTTGCCTCTTCTCTGACAGGGACAAAACACTCATCCCAATATATATATATATATATATATATATATATATATATATATATATATACAGTGGAGGAAATAATTATTTGACCCCTCACTGATTTTGTAAGTTTGTCCAATGACAAAGAAATGAAAAGTCTCAGAACAGTATCATTTCAATGGTAGGTTTATTTTAACAGTGGCAGATAGCACATCAAAAGGAAAATCGAAAAAACAACTTTAAATAAAAGATAGCTACTGATTTGCATTTCATTGAGTGAAATAAGTTTTTGAACCCTCTAACAAGAAAAGACTTAATACTTAGTGGAAAAACCCTTGTTTGCAAGCACAGAGGTCAAACGTTTCTTGTAATTGATGACCAAGTTTGCGCACATTTTAGGAGGAATGTTGGTCCACTCCTCTTTGCAGATCATCTCTAAATCCCTAAGGTTTCGAGGCTGTCTCTGTGCAACTCTGAGCTTGAGCTCCCTCCATAGGTTTTCTATTGGATTAAGGTCCGGAGACTGACTAGGCCACTCCATGACCTTAATGTGCTTCTTCTTGAGCCACTCCTTTGTTGCCTTTGCTGTATGTTTTGGGTCATTGTCGTGCTGGAACACCCATCCACGACCCATTTTCAGTTTCCTGGCAGAGGGAAGGAGGTTGTCCTTCAGGATTTCACGATACATGGCTCCGTCCATTTTCCCGTTAATGCGAATAAGTTGTCCTGTGCCCTTAGCAGAAAAACACCCCCAAAGCAAAATGTTTCCACCCCCATGCTTGACGGTGGGGACGGTGTTTTGGGGGTCATAGGCAGCATTTTTCTTCCTCCAAACACAGCGAGTTGAGTTAATGCCAAAGAGCTCTATTTTGGTCTCATCAGACCACAGCACCTTCTCCCAGTCACTCACAGAATCATTCAGGTGTTCATTGGCAAACTTCAGACGGGCCTGCACATGTGCCTTCTTGAGCAGGGGGACCTTGCGAGCCCTGCAGGATTTTAATCCATTGCAGTGTAATGTGTTTCCAATGGTTTTCTTGGTGACTGTGGTCCCTGCTAATTTGAGGTCATTAACTAACTCCTCCCGTGTAGTTCTAGGATGCTTTTTCACCTTTCTCAGAATCATTGACACCCCACGAGGTGAGATCTTGCGTGGAGCCCCAGAGCGAGGTCGATTGATGGTCATTTTGTGCTCCTTCCATTTTCGAACAATCGCACCAACAGTTGTCACCTTCTCTCCCAGCTTCTTGCTAATGGTTTTGTAGCCCATTCCAGCCTTGTGCAGGTCTACAATTTTGTCTCTGACATCCTTGGACAGCTCTTTGGTCTTTCCCATGTTGGAGAGTTTGGAGTCTGCTTGATTGATTGATTCTGTGGACAGGTGTCTTTTATACAGGTGACTAGTTAAGACAGGTGTCCTTAATGAGGTTGACTAATTCAGTAGAAGTGTCTAACCACTCTGTGGGAGCCAGAACTCTTAATGGTTGGTAGGGGTTCAAAAACTTATTTCACTCAATGAAATGCAAATCAGTTGCTATCTTTTATTTAAAGTTATTTTTTCGATTTTCCTTTTGATGTGCTATCTGCCACTGTTAAAATAAACCTACCATTGAAATGATACTGTTCTGAGACTTTTCATTTCTTTGTCATTGGACAAACTTACAAAATCAGTGAGGGGTCAAATAATTATTTCCTCCACTGTGTATATATATATATATATATATATATATATATATATATATACATATATAAATATATATATGTTTTCTTTTGCTTTAAGGTTATAGACACTGTGCCACTAGAAGATACCTCTCCTGAGATGTTTGAACATTTCCGCCCCCTATATGAAGTGATCCCTGACATGCCACGTCCCCCGGATTCCTTTTTCAGCATGTCTTTTGGTAAGTAATGGTGGCCACACACACTTAAAGATCTGCCTGTTTGGTGATGTATGTACTAGGACATATTCGACTGATCTGATTGGATCATAATTGGTGCCAATGCAGGCCTTCAGGAGAGAACCGCATCAATGTGCTGATACAGTCCTCGACTAGATAGGTGTATTTTCACCGAGAGATCTATTGGGGAGAAAATTGGAGGGGGGCAGAAAAATTGGGTTTACTGACCCTGGCAGCCAATTCCTGTTAATTTGTATTACTTATCTTTATATTCAGTTTCTTTTCTTTTCATTTTTAACACTGTATTTCAAACCACTGCACGGTTGATAGTGTCAGTTGGGCCAAGCCCAGGCTGGGATTAAATAGTAATTGTCTATGGCATTTTACAGCAGCACCTCCGGCATTTGTCAGAATACAAAAAGACTGCCAGTCTGAGAAGGACCATAGCATCCAGAAAGTTGAGGACATTTCATCATACTTAAGAGCTGCCAAACAAAAAGCTAAATCATTAAAAAAAATCTCCTTTAACATGGCTACATATAGGTGTAATTAAATGTTGTCGTAGCCTCATTTCATATAAGCATACCAGGACAGAAACAGTGTTTGTTTAGCTTTGCTCTGAACTATTAGGATGACTAGAGTCCTGGTAACAGCCATGACCTTTCAATAGCTGGGTTGGTTTGTTGGAGGCCTGCCCCTAAGATATTTGACCCCTTAGTAGAGTTAGGAACAATTGCTTTAGTTGTGTCAATAGACATTTAGCTGTCGCCTTTTACATGTAAATATCGAGGGTGGAGAATTAGTAACAGCATTTTTTCTAGCTGGGGGTGGTCTCTAAACAGTCAGCAATAGGCTGTATGCAATGTACATTCTTCTCCTTGGAGATGGTTTAATACCCTGTGTCTGGAAGCACTACTGGCTTTCTGAATAAGGGCCCAAGGCACAAAAAAAGCTCTCTTTACATGCTAGAAGAATTTCCCCTGGGTAAATCTGCCTCCTGATACAACACCCCAATCCCCACCCCTGTCCCTGCTTTAAGAGAGTCAAGTTTTGCGACTTCAAGTTACGGGGATGCTAATTTGCTTTTTTAAGAGTGTTGCCACTTTTAAAGGTTCTAAACTTGACTCACGGCAAAAATGCCACTATACATACTACCTGAAAATGTTAGCTCTTCAGAGCCAAGACATACTCCTTATGTATATTACCATTTTCAGGGTTGTTATTCTTCTGTTTAGCGCCAGGCCAAGGTGCCTTGACAAGGATGGGTGGTAATTAGTGTGCCCCATGACACTAATGAAAAGCTCTGAATTAGGGAATGACTACCCCTATTGACTTTCCAAATAATTCTATTTTTTTTAATGATTTCCTTTTTCTCAGTAATAATAAACAGTAGCTTGTACTTGATCTCAACTATGCTGCAGGAATCCATATTGGTGGCAAAACAATCCTGTTATATCCTGGTATATTTAATGTTTAAATGTTTAGCAGACTTAAGGTATTATGATCCAAATTATGGAACGATCCCTTATCTGGAAACTCCCAGGCATTGTGGATAATATAGCCTATACTTGTAGTATAGGCTATATTACGGGAGAAAAGCGCTTTACAAATGTTTGTTGTTGTTGTTGTTGTAGTTTATTGAATTAACATTTTCTGCACCTACCACCCCTTTTCCCAAAATGGTTGCAGGCCTGCTGCCTGACTTTAGTTCTATCTTTAATTAAACTTTCAGTATGTTATATTTGGACCTATTTTAAGCATATCTGCAGTTGGTCTTGATTGTTTTATGTTTATGATTTCAAAGCATTAGCTTTTCTATTCTGGCTCTTTCTGGCCTGCGGCTGAAAATACTCAGGGGTCACTGACCCCAGCAAAAAAAAACTCAGATTGACTGTTAGGCTTCAAATTTATTGTTATTCTTGTTTCTTGCTTATCTTTCTATTCAGACCCTCTCTCTCTTTCTTTCTCTCTCTCTCTCTCTCTCTCTTATTCTGATTAATCCTGACAACTGCAAAGGAAAAAAAAAAAAAAAAATAAGCCCTAAAAAATGAAGATCAATTTGTCTTAAATTGTCTGCCATTGTGGTGAACTATCTGTTGAATCGTACCCTGTTTTATTAGCCATTCAAAGTAAACACTGTTCACAATATGTTGTTGTGTTTCTTTGCCTAGTTATGTGGGAATTGCCATGCTGATATCACATACAATCTCCACAGGGGCCAAAACTGCAGCTTGCACAGTGTACCTACCTATAGAGGCAGAAAGAGGCGGATCGCTTATTTAACATCTGCATGTTTCTGTTGCAGAAGAAACAACTTTCAGGGAAGCAGAGGAGAAACAGCAGGAGGAGGGGAATGAAGAGCTGTCATATTCACTGACACAGAACTCATTCAGCGGCGGAACAAATGTTTCTCAAGCAGGAGAAAGTCAGAGCATTTCCACTGCCAGAGAGAGACGAGGAGATCCTGTAGGTCTGTAGTTTAATCTATTCATAGCATTGAATTAAAGTACTAGGGATGC
Organism: Xenopus tropicalis; assembly: GCF_000004195.4. NCBI lineage: Eukaryota > Metazoa > Chordata > Amphibia > Anura > Pipidae > Xenopus > Xenopus tropicalis. The sequence goes on from NC_030686.2 coordinate 17,439,647, forward strand.
ACCAAATCTACTGTTTTCGGATTTGGCCTTCGTGAAAGATTCGGCTGAATACCAAACCAAATCCTAATTTACATAATCAAATTAGGACAAGGAAGGGTTAAAGAGAACAACTTCCGTGTTTGTGACAAAAAGTCACATGATTTTAAGGATTCGGATTCGGTTCAGCCAGGACCATGTATTCAGCCGAATCCTGCTGAAAAAGCCTGAATGTTGGCTAAATTCCGAACCCAACCCTGGATTCGGTGCATCCCTAGCCTTAAAGGAGAAGGAAAGGCTAGTGAAGAGTTAATCTCAAAATGCAGGCATACCTTCAGTTGTCTCAATAGTGCCCTTAAGTCTCCCCATATTTCAGCTGTTCAGAAGATCTGAAGCCAAACAGGAATCAAAAACGCTGAGCAGGGTAGAGAAGATTCCCATAATGCAACGCTCTTCCCCAGACTTGAGGACTTAGAACTGAGGCGGCGCATGCGCAGAAACAGGTAGCTCCCCCTAGCGTCTGAGACACACCGGCAAAAGGGGACACAAGCGGCGGTGCTGGTAGGGGGGAGAGGCACGGGGGGGGGAAACGAGCAGCGCGGTGGTGCTGACGGGGAGGGAAACGAGCGGTGCCGGTGGTGCTGACGGGGAGGGAAACGAGCGGTGCCGGTGGTGCTGACAGGGGGAGGGAAACGAGCGGTGCCGGTGGTGCTGACAGGGGGGAGAGGCACGGGGGATGCAGCTCCAGACAGTGAGGCACAGTGAACTTAGAAGCCGGCGGCGGCCATTTTAAAGATGGCGGCACCGTTCTGTTAAACAAGCATGTAGTTCTAGTAAGTGTATCTCTGTAAATCTTTCATTAGGCAAGCTAGAAATATAGCGTTTTTACTCAGCAATAGTAGTACTATTTAATAGTGTGCTTCATAGAATTTGACTTTCCTTCTCCTTTAACACATTTTGTTATGCCAAGCTTAAATACCTACAACTGAGGTTTTAGAAATCTGTCAACAAAGCTGATTGGGAACTAAAACTACCTGCAGCCTCAGACAACCAACAGCCTAGGATGAACCCGCTTGATTGAAGCCATGCTGAGGAGTTTTTTGTGTTTTTTGCAATTGTGTCCCCCATTTTTTTTAAATGCTTGCCAGGTACCTCAGTTGCCTATTCTTAGTTCAGCCCTGTTCCTGATCAGTAACCAAGAATAACAAAGGTCATGGTTCAAATACAAATAATCAGTGTTTGTATAGCTGTAGATTCCAGGTGCCTGTGTGCCACCCTGAAATGTAACCAATTCGATGAATCAAACCGCTCCAAGCAGTAATTAGCAGACTGTACGTGTATTTTATTAGCACTTACTAAGCTTACACTGCTAAAAAAAACACTCACAGTCTGCTAATTACTGTTTGGAGCTGCTTGATTCGCCTGATCTATAACCAAGGCACTCCCATAACCTAGAACAGAAAAATCTGCATTTGTATTTCAAAATACATGTATGTTTATCTAATACGTGTAGCTTATTTACTATCTGATCTTTTTTTATTTTTTTAATGCAGCAAGTTCTGGGCCCCAGCTCCATGAGGGGCTATGACTATGGGCCGTACATTGAAACAAGGGCCCCCTGGACCTTTCTACTCCTAGGCAAGCATTCAGTAGCCATATACCTGGGGCCCTTTAGCATTTAATCATGCGGTCTGCATCATGAGCTTATTGGCTGGTGTATGAGGCAAGAAGCGCATCTGTTCATTAATGGGGTCCTCACCTGGACGGCCCGTATCCTGTCACTGTGATCTAGTTGTTTTGGATCAATCCAATATTGCCCATCTCAAGGTGGACATAACTTCACCAAGTGAGCTGCTCTTTCAATGTATGGCCAGCTAGACTATTAAGTCTCCTCCAGGCTAAAAATGTGTAAAAATAAAGTGTTTTATAGATAGAAGTTTATTGACTATACACGTCTATTGCCCTAGTCTGTTGATTGTGGAAGAAGAATTACTTTTTCAAAATTCACCATTCTAGGAGAGGATTCTCACCAAGCCCAAGGTGAAGAAAGAAGAGGGCAGATCTTGGGAGCAGAGACAGAAGACTCCAGTGACAGCCTGGAACAGTTAGATCTTGATAAGGTTGGGTTCATGTGGAGTCCCTCCAGTCAGGTTACCATAATTCTCTGCTTATTTTCTCCATTAATGGCTTAATTGTCAATGTAGGTGTTTAAACATTAAACCTTTATGAGTAGCCTTAGTGCTAAGAGATGGTTCCAAGTCACTAGAATAGTTCTGTTTGCAGGACTTTAATGATACAGTTACATGGATATACCCTCACCTATTTCGGCCATCCAGTGATGTAATACCCGCAGATTCAAATTTGCGAAGGCAGAAGGAAGACACACTGAACGTCTCGGACCATGGCTGTGAGAGAGGTACATTATATAGAGTGGTGCAGTGAGGGACATTTAATAGCTATGGTGTAAAACATTCAGTGGCATTGTTAAAGTGGATTTGTCTGTGTAACCGGAAAGGGGACACCATAATTTAATAGTTAACAGCTGTGAATGTTATATATTGTTTAACATAAAAAGTATTTACATATATAAAGAAAAACTGATACTTAGTAGTCTGTTAACAATGTGAAGTCTCTCTTATCTGCATTGCACTTCTATAGACTTTATCAGGTCTGATGGAGCTGGCCTGTCCCAAGATCGTTGAGCCCCTGCCACACTACCTTCTTCATTCAAGAAGAGCTAGGGCAGGGATCCCCAACCTTTTTTACCCGGGAGCAACATGTTTCTCACGAACCACTGGTTGGGGATCACTGAGCTAGGGCAACACTGAAAGTTATACTGCCTCCTCTTTCTTGCTCAGTTGCATAGTATTAAGGATATTGCCAGCCATTATGATTAAAGCTATACAAATGATTTAGGAAGAGACATGCACAGTTGGGGATCAAGCTGTCCTGATTCTTCCTAGAATCATTGGGCTCGGCGAGTAGAATTGGGCTCAGGCTCGGGCTCGGGCTTGGCGAGTATTTGTAAAGCAAGAATCACCTTTTTATATACTTTTACAAGCCATTTCCCAAAGCTCTGTGGGGAGCAGATGGAAGAGGGTATTTTGACTGCAGCTGTTTTCTTCCTGATGGCAGCTATGGTCAAAATGTCCCATGTACCATAGTCCAAAAAATTAGTAAGAGTATAAACATGTAAAAACAAACAAAGCAGAGTGCTATAGATTGTAGGGTCTTTTACCTCTTGTATTGTTTTTTTTTTCATGTAATAGATACACAATATATAATATAATAATAATTACAAATAATAATTTTGTTTTTCACTTTTTGTTTCATAATCCCATTTGGGTACAGATGCCTGGCAGATGAACCCCAGTAGGGAGCACAACTTAGACAGTGCTAAACGATCACAGAGCAGGTGGCGGAAGTCCCAACACCAGCTGAACCCCCAGATTATGGCTACGGTGCAGTCCCTGCAGAATTCCATCCAGGTTTTATCTGATCGTTTGGAAAGCATGGAGAAAGCACTGAAGGTAACAGAAATAACTGTGCCAGTGGCTTGCTGTGAGATCCAGCATTGAAGGTGTGTGGGGGTGGGGGTGGGGAAGGTAGTCCTCCGCTATATGATCAGTGCATGTCCAATAGAGTATGCACATTCGCCAATCGATTGAAATTTTTGTACTACAATAGCCAGGAGGTTTAAAGGAAAACTATACCCCCAAACAATACAGGTCTCTATAAAAAATATATTGCATAAACAAGCTCATATGTAAAACCCTGCTTCATCTAAATAAACCATTTTCATAAAAATATACTTTTTTTAGTTGTATGTGCTTTTGGGTAATCCTAAATAGAAAATTGCCATTTTAAGAATTAAGGGCCACTTCCTGGGATCATAGGATTCAGAGTGCACACAAACAAGACAAGGTACACATACATGCTAGGCCACATCAGCCAATGAATGGACAGAGATCTGCCTTTTGCTTCCTCACTTCTTCCTGTTACAGTTAGCCGAGATTCTTTTATAGGTCACTTAACATAGGGCCGTGGCAGATGGAGAGATTAGTCGCAATAAATCTCCCTTGTCGCTAGCGACTAATCTCCCCAATATGCCATCACACCAGCTTGAATCTAAATCGCCGGTGGGATGGCATATGTGGCGCCGCGATTTCCCGATTTCGAAGCTGCGTATGTGATCCCACCGACGATTTACATTCTCGCCGGTGGGATGGCATTTCGGGGATATAATATGCCTGTGACAAGGGAGATTTGTCGCGGGCGACTATTCTCCCCATCTGTCACAGCCCTTAGTTAAGTATTTATTCTGGGGGTATAGTTTTCCTTTAACAATAGGTAATGCAAAGGCAGAAGCTGCTCAGATTTTAGAGGCTTATATGAGATGTTGAATGGTGTATATTTTCACTACAAGTGTTTGAAACAGATTATCTTCAACTTGGCTGGGTGGTCCTATTTAACTGCTAGATACACTACTTTTCCTCAGTTATATAACACAGAACAGAGTAGATATTTTAATCACCTGTCTGTATCTGTGCGTGTTAACCTGCGATCCTCATGTGACTTAGTAGCCTATGGGATCCTCTTCATTCTAATGAATTCCCTGCTGTTTAACAAACTGGAGTTCATGTAAGGATATCCCTAGAATCTATACTGCTGGGGGTCTGAGCACATAAGGGTCTCTAGATCTAAAGGGGTATCATGAGGTGTAAATAGCTGGAATGTAAACTGAAGATTTAACTCTTTCCTTCAGAGGGTGTTGGCTGAGTTTTCTTTTTCTGACTGGGCTGTGTTTTACATTAGACCATAATGGGGGTGCCTGAACAGCTTCTTCTAAATCTAATTAGACGTTTCTGATTCAGGTGTTTGATGGTTAGGTGGGTTACATCAATTAATCTAATTACATGTATGTAAGTGAATAATCAAATATTTTTGTTAATTCATATGAAACAAATCTGTTTCATTTGCTTTGTAGGAACAACAGATGGTTGAATGTTCACGTCGATACAAACCACAGGTGAGTTATCCAATCCTCTGGGGCAGATTGACCAAACCACGAATTTGAATCCCAAATTGGAAAAATTCAGATTGGAAACGGAAATTTCTGAAGATCGCAACTTTTTTGTCGCCGTCGCGACTTTTTCGTATTGAGCGATCGTAAACAGCGGGAAAACCTTTCCGACTTTCCATGATTTTGGAAGCCTCCCATAGAAATAAATGGCACTCTGCAGCTCCAACCTGGCCCAAGGAAAGTCACGATACCAAAGCTTGAATGAATCCGAAACTTTTGTACTCGGTGCAACAATACGTTTTTTTCACGACCGCGCTGAAAAAGTTGCGACGGTGACAAAAAAGTCACAAAAATACCGATCATTATGAAAAAAACACATTCTGAGCGTTCGTGGATTGATAAATCTCCCCCTCTGTGTACTGTGCTGTAACTACCTATCAGCCCACGCCAGTGTAAAGCTGGCTATATAAGGGCTCCAACTGGCTACTGACTACCTCACACTGGCAGTCTATTGACAAGTGTACAGAGCAAAACAGTGGCCTGTCCATCTGAAATTTTATTGGGGCTTGATCAGAACTCAGTGGGTAGAGCTGAAAAATCCCATTGTACTAAATTGGGGTTCTGGCCTAAATGTTACCTGATCTTGGCACAGGGACCAAATTATTTGTTTAGCCCACTTTGGCTACTTGGGTGGCTACATTGGACAAAGCTCTGCATGTTGTGTGACTTTGCCAGTAAGGCATATCCTGTGTATTGCCAGCTTAATAGTCAACTGTGTAAGCTACTCTAAGGTACATGTGTATCTAACATCTGGTGATGTATTGTCTCAATGCACTGACTAAAGAAAGTGTTCTTGTGTCTGCTGCATTGTTTGTTGCACACATAATTAGAAACAAAGCCCTTGTACAATATAAAAATATTCTTGTGTTACACAATGCCACAAGGTTGTCACTGAGGCCCTATGTTCCTTGCCTGTAATACTCCTGTACCAATCTGTTTATATACATAGTCAATATTAACCTGGTTTATTTTTTCCCTTACGCTGGGGTGGTCACATGGGCTACTAAGTGGCTCGTTGGCCCTATATGATATAGCCTGCATAGTATGTAGCGTTTTTTTGTTTTTTTTAAATCTCTTAAATTAATCTGTACAGCCCCCAGAGTAACATACCTTTCTCCCTGCATGCAGATTTATTTTGTTTCTCTATTACAAGCAAAGGAATAGCTGCTTTCTGAGCCCTCCTTCTCTTTCCAACTATGAAGACCTCAAAAAGGTGCCTACTGGGCACGCCTAGTTGATTTTATTTGGAGCAGTGAGGTCTTTATAGTCAGAGAGAGAAGGGCTCAGAAAGCAAAAGGGGGCAGAGCTTCACGCTAGACAATAAAGTCCCTAAAAGAGCTGCACTTCAGCTGTTTGTAATAGAGAAACAAAATAAATTTGTATGCAGGGAGAAAGGTATGTTATTCTTGGGGCTGTTTAGAGTAATTTTATGGGGATTTTAAATAAAAGACTTAGGGCTCTGGCACACGGGGAAATTAGTCGCCTGCGACAAATCTCCCGTGTCTCGGGCAACTAATCTCCCCGAAATGCCATCCCACCGGTGAAAATGTAAATCGCCGGTGGGATGGCATACGCGGTGGCGCGATTTCACTGAAATCGCGCTGCTGCGTATGCCATCCCACCGGCGATTTACATTTTCGCCGGTGGGATGGCAATCCGGGGAGATAAGTCGCCCGCGAACAGGGAGTTTTGTCGCCGTGTGCCAGAGCCCTTACTTATCCTTTCCGGTAGATAGTGCGGCCCAGGGTATGCAGGAAACAACCTCACTAAATCACCCACTTCCACCAGTGTTGTGAGTGTCAGGGGTTAGGAAAATACTGGTATCACTACACATTTCTAGTGATGCAGTCATTGTACCACATGCTGTTTGCAGACAGGTAGATGTCTTGCCAAGTTTTTTTGGCAAATTTCTCATGAAAGATTATCAACTATCTGACCCAGTCTTACTAAATAACTTAGTTTACGTTTACATTTACATGTACATCAGTGAATTCCAATAGCCATATGTATTAGATACATGGCAGCCAATGACATGCTGATGACCATGAGTATGTATATTTGTGCAGATGTGAAACAATACCTATGGGCATAAAAGCCTTGTATGCCAGTAAATGGGATACTGCCTAATAATGGGTGTAACTATGCAGCTCTGGTAGTGACCCGATTAACTTGTCATGTTTACTTTTCTCTCTCCTCCCACAGAAACCCTGGTTCTCATTCCCTGCTCCGTCCCGAACTCTGTTCTTCATACTTGTTTGGCCGTTCATTGTGAATTGGCTTTTGCACAGATATTATAGAAGAAAGAGATGACCCCTCCCTTCACCCCGTCCATTAAAAGCACCTATTTCTTCTCACCTTTAATGGATATAATGAGCTTTCTTTTAAGACAAGGAAAAAGTTAATGCAGGACTGTGAATTAGACAATGTATTAGTGCCTATACACTATCTCCATAATCAGTTCTGGGCACCCCGATTCACTTGCTGCTGGATACACCTACCATACCTGGGCTGTCAATCTCTGGATTCTGGCAAATGTCAGAGGAACTGCTGTACCAGATACCATAGACCGTTACTATTTATTCGATTTGTATGGGGACTGTTTGTGCCTCTGTGTACTTGATATGCTCAGGGCCAATTTTGAATCCCAGTCCGGACCTGTGACCTAAGGAGGAAGCTTTGTTACTTTGCACTTCACATTAGGATTCATCTACTGCTGGCAGGAACCATACTTATCAATGGTCTCCTACTACCAAGGTCTAATCAATACATCATATAAGGCCAGCAACGAAGGTGGTCAATAAATCCCAACAAGAGTAAGCATACTTGCAGCTAGATTTTATCATTAGCTGGAGAACCATAGGCTCTTTTTGGACCAGACTGTTGTGCTGCACTCTCATTACAGAGGTTGCACAACAATATGCTGTGATTATACTGTCAAGTTATCTGTTTCAGACTCAGGTTCTAGACCTTTGTTCTCCTCCCTCTAGACACATGCTCTATTATGGGAACATGCTGCTACTAACAGTCTTGAGTGCCTTACTTGGGTGCGTTTTCGTTCTGATGTCATGAGCAACACACCTCAGAAATAACTTTCCTGCATATTAACCAGCCAAAAACAAAAGAAGGATAAATAGCTGGCACATGAAAATGGCACAGTGTTCACGGTGGGAAGGCAGATAATGGCACAGAAGTCAACTTAGAAGTGTTGTGTAGAAGCTTTGGCTTTACCGCTGTAGTGTCTGAAGCACAGATTTTCTTAATTGCAAGTGGCCCTGCACAGAAGATTAACACCCCCAAATGTGCAGTGGTATGTAGTTAAGCAATAGTCATGGGGTTAGGTAACCATCAATTACGCACATTGACTTCTGTAGGGAGCAAACACTTGTACTAATGGTGGTCAATTCCTCCCACCACCATATCTGTAAGCCTAGTAGCACTAAGGCCTGCTGATGAAAACAAGAAGTGCTATGAAAGTAGCCCAAGACTTGCAATTTCCACAAGACAGTGTGTAGTTCCAGGTGGGACTACCTATCCACTTTTGGCATATTATGACTGCATCAATGCCCCATGCAGTCATTTCTCGATGGAATTTTCAAACCTGCTCAATAGATATCTGGCCTTTTTTCAGCCAAATATTTGATGGGCAGGGCCTCCTTAGGGGACCATACATGGACCAATAAGTGGCTGACTTACTCAGGAGTCAACCTCTGCACGGCCATCTTTAGGGTAAGGACTCATGGAGCGAGTTACTCGCCTGAGATAGATCTCTGCTATCGGGGGTGACAAACCCCCTGAAAAGGCTTTCCATCTGCAAAAAAAAAGTCATCCGTGGAAAGCCCTTTGCATTGCTTCGGTTTCGGACGACGCTTGAAGTTGCCTGCAAGAGGAAACTTCCTGTGACTTTGGATTACCAAAACAATGTGAAGGGCTTTCCACCAATGACTTTGTTGCCAGTGGAAACCCTTTTCGGAGGGGTTACTCGCCCGCCATAGCAGAGATCTATCGCGGGCAAATAACTTGCTCCATGGGTTCTTACCCTTAATTATTGTGTTGTTTGTATTGTAAGACACTGGTCCCAATCCCGAGAGTGTGTCCAGAATCCCTGCCAAAAAGCAAAATAGCAGTGGGAATGTAGGCAGGCATGATGTAGTATACTTGCACACATTAAAGGTATAAAATGTCCTTAAAGAATTATCAGTGCATTGCTGCACTATTTATAATGACCATGTTGGGCTTAAACAGTTAAACATTATACAGAGGTTGCCAGTAACAGCAACCAATCGGTGCCATACCACTAGAACCTAACTGCTGATTGGTTACTCCCAAATCAGTGCAACACACAACCTCTTGTAATGCCATGACATGTGGCTGCTACTGACAACATTGTGAGTACTGTTATAAAAAGTCACAAAGTTTTACCAGGTCTTGTAACCCATATCAACCAATCAGGTATTGGTTTTCCAACAGGTAACCAGTAAATGTTGCATAGTCGGTAGGAGTTACTAGACCAGCGGGCACGTGGCAGCCCTTACCATGTTATTTGGCTTTAGCATTTGGAAATGGCTCCTTATATTACTGAGGTGCTGAGTTTAATTGTATATCTGATGTAAATCTCTAAATGTATAATGCGTTGGGGAAACTACAACCTGTCTGGAATCGCAGAGAAATAGTGTGCCATTGGTACAGTATAGAAACAGTAGCTTCAGCTGTATCATTAGGGAAACGTTGTAATAGAAGGCTTCTGGTGCACTAATATTTAATACAATCAATATTTATATGAATAAAGTCCAATGTATTGATCCATGTCTTCACTTTTTCAACAGAAAATGGAGTAGTATGTGCAATTCCTGTACATGGGGTGACAACTGCACTGTTTTTTCCACACTCTAACATTCAATGCCCTTCACTCCTCACTACATTTCTTCACTGGTCTCCCTGCTCATTTCTGGATGTCTCTGTCTTTTCACAACATTCACACCCACTTTTCTGTCTCATCTTAAACCTCTCTATCTTGCTGCTCCTTACCTTTGGAACTCTATCCCTGAATTCTTCTGTAGGAAACACTCACTCTCATTAAGAAAAAACTCAGATGCTACCTCCTGGAGCACTAAAACAGTATTTTGTCTAGTCTTGAGCCACATTCAAATGGAAAAAGTTTTGGAGAGTAACACAAGCATAAAACAAGTTCCTGGAGGTGCCAATGAGAGTTATAATTCACTATTTGGTAGCTACAGAAGGCTTTGTTTGGTAATTACATTGTGTTTTCCAAAGGGTTGGCAAGCAACATGTTGCTCCTGAGCCACTGGTTGGGGATCACTGGCTTCAAGGGAAACTATACCCCCAATGTAGGTCTCTATAAAAATATATTGCATACACAAGCTTATATGTAAAACCCTGGTTCATATAAGTAAACCACTTTCATATAAATATACTTTTTTAGTAGTATGTGCTATTGGTAATCCTAAATAGAAAATTGCCATTTTAAGAATTAAGGGCCTCCTCCTGGGATCATAGGATTCACAGTGCACACATACATATGCTAGGTCACACCAGCCAACTAATAGACAGAGTTCTGTCTTTTGCTTCCACACTTTTCCTGTTACTGCATTATTTCTGATCGTGTGAGGGTGCACACAGCCATTTACTAAATGGTGGATCAAGGGAAAGGATGTAAAAGGACAATATTTACTGATATATATATTCCAGTTTGGTGAGATTTTTTAATAGTATTATAAAAAGTCATGATATAAACTGTTGTTTAAGTATTCATTCTGGGGGTATAGTTTTCCTTTAAGGGCAAATTCCCATACCTTGTGCACTCTTACCTTCCAATTTGTGCCTGTATGTTACCTGACCACTCGACTCAACAGGGCAGGGACCTCCTTCCTACTGTGTCTCATACCACATGGCACTTATTCTTTGTGTATTTATACTTATTTTTTGTATTTATTATAACACTTGTCCTCCCTGTGTGTAATTGTGTATATTGTAAGATTGTACAGCGCTACATATCCTTGTAGCGCTTGATAAATAAAGTTATACTTACATATATACACAAATAAATCCGCTGCCAAAGGTGGTTTTAATTTCTATGATAACATACTGTTGGCCTGTTGTGCAGCCTTTCCACAGCCAGTGCCTTTATGCCACACGGGCGCATGAATTTGTATTATCTTATGTATTATCTAAGGCTCCACTGAACATAAATCAAGTGGGGTAATTTGTCGCCGGAAATTTTTTAAAAAACACCAGGTGTGTGTGGTTGGAGTCACCGTTGCATTTAGAGGTGGTGATTAGTCACCACAACTGGATTTTAAAAATCGCAGAACTTAATCGCCCCATCTGTCTTTCAGAGAAGGTTTATTACTACTTCATTTCATGATAAACTCATGTAATGTAAAAGAATCCACAGAGTCAGTCTGATTTATGGGCACAGATTAAAGCACCTTTGCTGTAAACTATCCACTAATGTAAGGGCTATGGCAGATGGAATTTTTCATCAGCCCCCGGAATATGCCCCTCTCTACCTGCCACCTCTCCTAATGTTATGTTATTGTCTGTGTCTGTTACTTTATGTCTTTATATGGTCATGGGACTCCTTTGTGTCTTCTCTTATATTGCCCAGTAGGGCAGGAATACATTATGCTAGGTCAGGGGTACCCAGAGTTTGTCACCCTGTGATCTCTTGCCACCTGGCCTCCATCAAGAGATCTACTTTAATAAAAATTGTTGATGTTTAATACCTAAGTACACATAGCCATATATACAGTATATAAATGCAGTGTCAAATTCACATTTAATGCCCACATAACATAATACAAGTGTCAACACAGCAGTATGGCTGCAGTCAAAAGCTCTTTTATGTTGGGGGAAAAAAGAAATGGTGGGATGGCATCCTGCATTGTGGTCTACCAAAAACTTTAAAGTGATCTACTGGTAGCCCGCGATCTACCTCTTGGGCACCCCTGTGCTAGGCCATATGTATCTTGGCCATTCTGCAGAAACCACTGTACAGGCTCATTTACTAACACTGGGTTAATTTGCACCCGGGTGGAACCCGTAGCAAGCAGTCAGTGATTTGTTTATTTAGACAGCTGCATGAAGAACAGCAAAAATGTGATTGGTTGCCAAGGGAGACTGCACGCTAATTGGCCCATTGTTAGTAAATAAGTACAATGTCTTCTTTTATCCATAATAAGGGATGCTCTGCCATGTGATATAAGTGCACGACAGCAGTACCGCCATGCCATCAAGAAATAAGGGACAGTAAAGAGCATTGTATAACGTAATAACAGAAGAAGACATATGCACAGGACTATACAAAATAAGATTGACCCCAGTGGGGACCCAAGAATTATGTGTATATGCATGGGAAAGGGGATTGTGGTTTGCATGTTCTGGGGGTGGGGGTAATATGGGCCTAGGCTATTCACCAGTGATCCCCAACCAGTGGCTTAAAAGCAACATGTTGCTCACCAACCCCTTGGATGTTGCTCCCAGTGGCCTCAAAGCAAGTGCTTATTTTTGAATTCCTGGCTTGGAGGCAAGTTTTGATTGCATAGAAACCATGTGTACTGCCAAACAGAGCCTTCTGTAGGCTGCCAGTCCACTTAGGTTGTACCAAATTTTCAACTACAGCTCTTTTTTTCCTGTTTGTGTTGCTCCCTATTTTTACATTTTAATGTGGCTCATGGATAACGGCAGTGGCATACTGGTAGATTAGTCTTCGCTATTGGGGGCGACTAAATCGCCAGATATCGACTGGCAAGGCCCAGTGGGGGCCCTATACACGGGCAGATAAGCTGCCGAAACAGTCTACATGACTTGAATGGGCAGCTTAAAGGACAAGGAAAGGTTAATATAAATTAAGGCATTCTTTTTAAGTACTTACTGCATATCTAAATTCCCAGATCCCTGCTTGCTTCTATGAGATATGGTGCTGGCAGCCTACAGCAGAGTGAAGACTCCAGTGACATCACTGAAATCTCTCTCCCCTTCCTGTAGGCTGCCAGCGGCAGCCTTCAGTAGCAATGCACATGTGTGTTACTTGACCAGCCAATCAGAAGTGGATCTGCCAGGGGGGGAGGGAATGAAACACATGTGCAGTATGAAGCAAGGAGGGAAAGGAAGGGAGAATACCTTTTTAAAGATGGCTGCCTGTTCAGGAAAACCGATCGAAAATGTGAAGTAAGTGCGACTGAGTAAATATTTGATTAGGTGAGCCAAAAGTGTGGCGTTTTTACTAAACAATAGGAGGACTATTGGGCAGTATGCTTTTTAAATTTTGACTTGCATTGTCCTTTAAATCTGGCCATGTATGGCCACCTTTATATTGGTGCTTTCAAGTGATCAATACTGAGGGCACCAGAGGCCAATTTAAGGTGTTTTGATACTGTGTTAAGTGAGGAAAATACACAGTGGGCAAAACTGCTAAATTGACGTGCCATTCCCCAATCACAGCTAATGGCCAGTTACACACAACTGTTGGGATTCTCACTGGAACAATGGGGCAAAGCATAACCACCTGTTCAGCACACTTCAGCATCCTAAATCGATGCCTTCTGTTTAACTTGTATATGTTGTCAGCTGTACAGTGTTACCTCTCTTATAGCCAAGGCTTTGACACACATGGCACCTAGGCCAAATAAATCCTGCTCCTTGACTCTTCTGCACTTAACTTCCATGTATTTTATCTGTATACCCTCTATACACTCCATGCACTGCTATAAATAAGCAATATGAACCTTTGTGCCAGCTTGCCTACTCTAGGCTCTGATACAGTTCTAGTAAAACATGCCACCGTTTTGCCTGTAGAGGCAGTAGAGGACTACAAGTATGGGGGAGTAGGAACGATTGCCAGGATAGATATTGTGGCAGTAAGAACTAATGATCATAGATCACTGTGTGGCTAAATGATCCTGCCACAGAGACCTCATTAAGCTGCAGTCAGTAGCAAAGGTTACACTATGAGAGATGGGGAATGTCATGCACCCCAGATGCTGGTGGAAAACTCTTTTAATGGGGTCTTTCTGTGCTAATGGCACAGTGCTATTTTAGTACTTTAGTTTCAGTGAATTCCATGGTGAATTTTTGTATCTATATGTGTTGTGCATTGCAAAGTTGTTTTGGGGTGCTGGGCATAGGAGTTGCAGACAAAAAGTCACCCACGCCTGACCCTAACCTACCCTTTTCTAAGCTGCATACAAACCATGTAAGGCACCTCTACTTATAGACCCGTGCCTGCCCCACCCTATCTATGATGTCAGAAAGGAGACAGGCAGGTGTGAGCCTATAACTAAAGGCTACAAGAGACGGAAGCTGGGTAGAGTAAGGTCACAGGCAGGAAGGGGAGAAGGGAGAGCTCAGCATGAATCCGCCCACGACCCAGATATCCTGAGCAAATATCGGCCTGACCCACGGGTCCAATGTGTTTTGGGCTAGCCTGCAGATCACTATTGTAGGGAACTTGATGGTTTTGTTATAATGGGGCATGGCTAGACAAAATCACAGGCCTGATTATGTGTAGCAACTTCTCACAGCATGAACCCAACTGCCCCAATCCCTACCCTGATCTTCCTAATTCTGCTTTCACTGCAACACTCCCCTACTATCCTAATATTATTGCCAATCCCATTCAAGGCTTACTGGTAAGGGAGTTTAGAAAAGATGGCAACCCTGATACAAAGCCAGTTAGGCTGCATCATACAGCTACCCCCTTCAGCAGAACATATAACCTTTAAAGTTCTGTGTTCCTACCCATGGCAATCTGTGGATTTTGGCAAATGCCTGAGAGGCTGCTGTAAAATGCCATGGATAGTAGGCCCAGAGTGGCAATATATGGTTTCTGGCAAATTCCAGAGGGGCTGCTGTAAGATGCCATAGACCAGGGATCCCCAACCTTTTATACATGTGAGCCAGTGTTGGAGATCAAAACAAGCATAAAAAAAGTTCCTGGAGGTGCGAATAAGAGCTAAATTTGGATATTTGGAAGCCACTAAGTTGACTGGTAGTCCACAGAAGGCTCTGTTTTGCAATTACGCTGGGTTGTTATTAATTAAAATTAAAAAATAAGCACCTGCTTTGAGCCCACTGGGTGCAACATCCAAAGGGTTGGCGAACATGTTGCTCCTGACCTGATTCCACCAGTAAACTCCTTTTTTTAAATTCCTTGCATGCTTGCCTACAGGTAGGGCCATTCCTGCCATGAGGCAAAGTGAGAACCTTGCCTCAGGCAGCAGGGAGCAGCCAGTTACCAGGGGAGGCAAAAAGTCACCTCTGGTAACTTTAAGAGCCAAATTTTCATTTTTTAAAACAAAAATGTGACTCAGTTAGTGCAGAGAGTGCAATAGCACTCATTGCACTAGCAATGTGGCCCTATCTGGACCTGCATTATTACGCTCTCTGCTCTAGCAATATGGCCTAACCCTTGACCCTCTCCACTGTGAAAAAATTAAGCGAGGGGGGGCGGCAAGGATAGGGTTGCCACCTTCCAACTGGGGGACGTCATGGGGGTGGGGAGAATGGCATCAGATGCATGGTCAGTGACATCAGGGGTGGGGTAATGACTGGCTATTAGCTGATCACTACTGTCAGTCTAAATCTAGGCTGGGTTTTGACCCAGACAGCACTCCTGGAAACTGGAATGTCCGGGTGGCAACCCTAGGCAAGGACCCCTGAGGTGGCACTGCACCTGGGGGGACCCCATACACAGGCAGATAAGCTGCCAAATCAATCTGAAGTGCTTGAATTGGCAGCTTAAATCTGCAGTGTATGGCTACCTTTACACAGTGGTGTGAATACCTCAGCAGGATGTAATGTGAGGGAATAATAGGGAAGCCATGTTGCCTGCTGGTTTTCCTTCCCATCTCTTTAGACACGTCAAGGAAGTTCTGTAAGGTAAATATTAGTCAGCTCTGATGCATATAGCAGACTGCATTGGATTCTTTGCAATCATGCATCTGATCTTATTGCAAATCAACCCTATAGCACTTTTCCCTATTTTACCCAAAAGAGGTTGGGCAATTGCAAATGCAGGGGTACTACCTTGTCTGTAAAAATCTACTGTACTTGCTGTATATGTGTATAACCCTTCCAATATGTGTAAGTATTTTGCTTTTCCATTAATAACTAGGGTTGCCACCTGACCTGTCTACTAGCCTGGCCAGTAAAAATGAAGCCTAATGCCATTGTTATTAATAGGGGGAAAAAAAATAATATCGGAAGGCTGATATTTTTTTCCATGAAAAGTGGCAACATTGGCATTGTATATGCCATATTGAGCACAGCCATAGCAAATTTGTAGTAAGGTCTAAAGGTGACCATACAAATTTCTGTTCCCGACCAACATCTGGCCTGAAATGGGCAGATCGTATCGGGGAACGCATTGGCTCATTCATGCGGTCCCCGAACTCACAACACCTACGCCCACTGTTTTAATTTAATTAGCCCATATTGGTAGAAGATCCACTCGCTTGGCGACCCTGACAAGAGAGCAGAACTTAAGGTCCCCATACACGGGCCGATTATAGCTGCCGATATCGGTCCCTTGGATCGATTCGGCAGCTAATCGGCCCGTGTATGGGCAGAACCGAGCGGCCTGGCCGACCGATATCTGGCCTGAAATTGGCCAGATATCGATTGGCCAGGTTAGAAAATCCAGTCGGACCACATCGGCTCGTTGATGCAGTTCCCGAACCGACTGCCCCATGGCCGCAAAAATAATCCGATCGTTTTGGCCCTGGGGCTACTTGCTACCCGATATCGCCCACCCGTAGGTGGGGATATCGGGTGAAGATCCGCTCGCTTGGCGACATCGCCAAGCAAGCGGATATTATAGTGTATGGCAGGGATCCCCAACCTTTCTTAGTCATGAGCCACAGTCAAAAGTAAAAAGACTTGGAGAGCAACACAAGCACCATAAAAGTTCATGGAGGAGCCAAATAAGGGCTGTGATTGGCTATTAGGGGCCTCTATGCACCCTATCAGCTTACAGGGGGCTTTATTTGGTAGGAAATCTTGTTTTTATTCAACCAAAACTTGCCCCCAAGTCAGAAATTCAAAAATAACTCCCTGGTTTGGGGGCACTGAGAGCAACATCCAAGGGGTTGGGGAGCACGAGCCACTGGTTGGGGATCACTGGTGTATGGGGACCTTTACAGTGTATGGCCACTTGTCACAGCTACTAAAATAGACAAAGCTGATCATTTACTGATAATTGTGTCTATGTGTTTTAGCTGAGGCAATTCTCAGTATTGTCTATGGCAGGGTATTTTCTGACGTTTATTAACCCTGCAGAGTAGCTTTGTGTGTCTTCACCCTTAAAAATGGCAGTTACCACATGGAAATGCTGTCTTTTCCATTCCCCTGCATATTTTGCTATGAGCCCCCCTCATTCCAGTAGTAGCAGGCTTGGAGACGGGGTACAAGCAATACAAAAACACTGGAGTAACTACAAAGGGATTATTTAATGTTGGGATATCCAACCTGCACCTAATATTTGACTACCGCTTACATCAACCCCTACAAGAACATCTGAAGAAGTTGCAGTTTAACATGAGTACTCGGGGGCCATTCACTATGGGGCCAAGGAGGTAATGGAGCCCCAATATCCGGTGCCGAGGAACCCAATAAAGCTAGTGCCCTGCTATCTCCTGTTAAACAAGCATATACGTAATACACTGGTAGTGCTATCGCACACTACAGTGTAAGCACTGGGTGTGTATTTATCATTTTTACAGTGTCTTGTTTTCAACCGCCGCCATGTGCAGGCCAAAAAAAAAAAAAAAAATCCCACTTCCGGGTGCTGCCCACAGTCTCTTTAAGACGGATCTACAATTGGCGAAGGCGGTTTTGTCTTTAACAAATTCGCGGAGGGATCTACGGATGAACGCTTACTATTAACAATTATATCTTTATCTACTACCGCGTTGCGAATACTGCGAATACTTTATTGTACAACTGATCGCGTATAACTCAGCAGTTCATAATCCTTCTTTACACTCGTTATCCACAGCAATACTGTGGTTGTCCTTCGGGACTTTTTTTTATTTACGGTTTCATATAATCCGACATAATCTTGGGGGACGGTAAAATTTGACAGAAAATATTTATAGGTGGTTAAATAAATATTAACATCGTATTTGTAAGATAGATATTTGTTATACATACAAATATAGATTTCCAGCTTTGAAATTGTTGTTACTAAAAATATTCTATAAATAATATTGCCCAGAGCGAGCAGGAAAGTGGTACAACCCACGGTCCCGCCTTTTCAAATGTTTGATTGGATTCATGGCGCTCGATTGGCAATCAATGCGGCCAATAAGCGTCACAATCCCACTTAGCAACTGCCAGTTGTAATGTCAACCAATGGAATTTTAGAATGGGCGGTCTCTTGCGCCTGAACGTGAATTCGATCGTTTGCATAACGTTTGTAGGGTTGTGTGGGAGTGGTAGTACAATAGAACTCTGACCCCTTGTCATTGATTGGTTGCGTGGACTACAACTACCATAATCCATCGGCGCTGAAGCAACTGAGAATGCGCCAAGAAAAGGGGGCCGGGTCGGCTATAAAAGAACGAGTCCCAGCCTAGAAGGCAGTAGTTGGAGAGTGGTTGACGTGTAGTTCGAGTCGGGGGTGTGAGTGAGGAAGTTAGCCGAGTTACTCATCCTGCGTGTTCAAGAGCGGCCAGTTGGTGGCAGTGCCTAACATCAACATTCCAGTGCAGCGTTTCTACCACACGGCTTGCTTGAGAAGAGGTCCAGCCATACGAGCACAGTGACAGGAGAGCTCATTGCTAGCGAGTCGGTTACACCAAGCAGCGCTTTCTGAGGCGACCTGCCTGTCAGTTTCTCTGGCTTTACCACACTTTGCATGGACGCTGATTGCCAGTGAAGTTGTAGTATACACTTAAGGCAGACTGATCATCTGTTGCATTCCATCAGAAAGAAGAAGCAGGGTCTGCTATGTCTGAATTGGGAATCTGCAAAAGTTTGGCAGGTGGGGGTAGTCTCCTGGCCAGTAAGGAAGGCAGTGGGTGGCAACCTGTGGAAGAGGTGGAGAGAGAGGAGCACCCAGTAAGAGATCCCAACCCTGTGTCTTGCAGAGAGCAAAAGGACCCTGACAAAGAGGGTGGCTGCCAAAAACCAGGGCAGCTGGCAAAGGCAAAACCCCAACAAGAAGGGGATTGGAAGGAGCTTGGCAAGAAGAGGCATAGGAGACTCCCCTCTAAAAATAAGAGAAAGTGGAAGCCCTACTGTAAACTTACATGGGAGGAGAAGAAGAACCTGGAAGAGCGGGCATCCCAAAGGGCATCAAGGATAAGGGCAGAAATGATTGCCAAGGGGCAGCCAGTGGCACCTTACAATACCACCCAGTTCCTAATGGAAGACCACGACCAAGAAGAGCCAGACCTGTGTCCCCCACCAAGAAAGTCATCAACTGCCCTTCCCCTGGCCATCATTAACTCATCCTACAAAGGAGATAGCACAGATGATGACTTGGAGGAAGAGGAAGACGAAACGGGTAGTGATGGAATGGGGGTCTATGATGGAGAAGACTTTTTGCAGAAGGATTTCTCAGAGACTTATGAGAGGTACCATGCAGAGAGTCTACAGGACATGAGCAAGCAAGAGTTGATCCGAGAGTACATGGAGCTTGAGAAATGCTTGAGCCGGATGGAGGAAGAGAATAACCGCTTGAGACTCCAGTCGTTAACCAGTACCCCCGTTGCCGATCACAAGGACTCAAGGATCCAGGAATTGCAGCTAGAGCTTGAAAAGCTGAAGGAAGAGAACCAACGACTGCTTCAGGAGAGGAAGCAAGTGGCTTCAGACTCATGTGAACACTGACCAGTGACTGGACTAATGCCACTGAACTTTATACATTCAACACTTTCTCTTATATAATTTGTATGGTTGGCGTGCTAAAATCAGGGCAGCCGCTTGGGGTGGGGGCAGCAGGAACTACTATAAGGGGGGATTTTTTTTTAATGACTGGACATCAATTTTTTTTTTTCCTCTTTAGGGTCTCCCACTATTGGGCAGGTAAGGCAATCTTTTGTTTGGGCCCTGGTGGAGCTTACAAGGGGTCTACTCTGCTTACAGGAGGCGGGGCCTGACTAGTTTTGTAGTGCTCCGCAATTTCTGATGGTGGCCCTGGCTGGAGTAGACACATTGCTGCCCTAGGACTGTCATGGAATCCAAAGTTTACACACCCTCATGAAATCTTTTCAAAAAGTCAAATAACATTATTATTATTATTTTTTTTTAATACGAACTATAACATTCATAAAAAACACAATGGGGGAAAAGACTTATTTTTGTCTGTTGATCACATTGAGACTTTTTTTTTTTCCTTACAACAGTGTGAACCCGAAATAGCATATTGAGTTTTATGGTGTCTATATATTAAATATAATTTTTTTTAATGATGTTATATCTTTGTCAGTATGATGCCTTTCTTCCTATTCTCTAACCTCTCCCTGCATTCTAACCTGTTTAATTACTTTTTTTTTTTTTTCTCAGTATGAAACACTTTTTAATAAATGTCTAAAAAGAAAGTTGACTGTAGCTGGTGAGTTTACTTTCCCACAGGCAGCTCAGGTTGCGAGTGAAGGTTTAATATGTGTCACTGGTTGTAGGTAATTTCTTTTCTAATATTAAGGGTTTTTCACTTTATGCTGAATGTGGTTTCATGTATCGGCTTCTAATCTGTTCCGTTCCAGATGCTTACAATGCTCTGTCCTACAGGGTATTCAGTCGCTCTGCGTTAGACTGTGTGCGATTAATGTTGCCATTCTTGCAGTGAGACATCCTATTTAAACAGTTACCCACTTTTAGCTGATCATTTTTATACCCTAAATTGCTTTAAGTAGACTAGAAGCGGATGTCCATCCGAAAACTGTTTTTGCATAATGCTTTAAGCAACTTTCCAGTATACAGTGACAACAGTTTTTGGGTGAAAATCCTCTTTAAGGCATAGTTCTCTCATTACCGAAAAATCCCTTATCTGGAAAATCCCATACATGCAATGTATTTTAACTTAAGTAAGTAGAATTTTTTTTTTAAAGGTCATAAGCTATGATAAATGGGGTTTTACTTCTGCTTTACTTGCCAAAATACATGTTATGCTCCCCCACTGGCAAACATGGGAAGTGCAATGGGTTGGAATTTAAGGTTGATTTTTGCCTTGGTATTTGTGCCAGAGCCCTAGAGGCTAACAGAAACTTGGTATAGGATCCCTTTTTCAGAAAGCTCCTGATTGCTCCAAATGATGGGAAAGCCATCCTTCATAGACTCCATTATAAGCAGCTAGTTCTAATTATTTTTTTTAATGATTTATTTTTCTTTGTAATAATAAACCATTAGCTTATACTTAATTGTAACCGAGCTGCATAAATCCATATTGGTTGCAAAACAATTATATTGGGTTTATTAAATGATTCTTAGCAGAATTATGGTATGGTGATCCAAATTACTGAATGATGCCTTATTCGGAAAACCTCAGGTCCCATGCTTTCTGGATAAAAGCCTGTATCTTGACATAATGAATGAAGAGAATGATCTGCTAAAATACATGTAGTGACAATTATCAGTACATAATTAGCATTGTCTATTTTTGTAGCCGTGCTGCTGCTTCCAGTAGCTCTGTGTGTCTTCACCCTTACTAGGACTGGGCAAAATTGCCCATAGCAATCAATCGCCAATTAGCTTTAATCAATCAGCTGCACATAAAGGAATGAGAACAAATATCCCATAGGCAGCTATAGGGTACTGCACCAAGGCATTTCTGCCCTGCTTTCCAGTTCAGGACTTTTCCTATTCATCTTACAGTTTGTCATTTAAACAACTTCTTGATTGCCAGGGTCAGGAATCCTAGTAATGAGATAATGGGGCATAATCAAAATATTACGTTACCTAGAACACTGTATGAGTCATAATGAAAGTCTGACTTAAGATAAACTTCCCCTTCACTTTGCGCTCCATCCTTTTTGCTTTATGGGCCATGCCATGCCATGCAAGAGTTTTCTCAAAAGGCACCTAACCTAACTGCAAATTCTGCGTGTCCCTGCAGACTAGTCTGTACATGCCACAAGGTAGCCTAAACAGGGATGCACAAAGCATTGAGTAACTACTGCTGTGGGTGGGGAGGGGAAGAGATGTTTATAATAATGTTTATTATGCATAAATAATTATTTTAAAATCGGACCTTGTGGATATTATATTGTCACTGAAATTCAAGGAAAGTATCACATGAGAGGGAACCTATATCCCTTGTAATGCATTAAAGGAGACATTGCCTGTCTTCATTTTTTCTTTACATTAGCAGCGGTGTGCGATGCCATAACGCGTACAGAGTATTTTGACTTATAGGGGAGGGTGGGAGCTGACATATTGCTAGTTTCAGCAAAGAAATATCCTTCATATGCTGCTGATGAACAGTGCTGGCTATTTGTGTCTACCTGATTTTATATGCTGCATCATTGGAGTCTTTGGAGAATATATAATGTCTAGGTAAGCAGTATGTCCATTTTCCCTCTGGCTTAATTGCAAATAAGTATAAAATGAATGTTCTGTGCACAATAAAACATGGCCTTGCACTTCCATGCCTTGTCCCGTAAAGTCACCCAGTTTAACAGACTGTGCATGCTGTGGGCATCAGCAGACCCTAAATCAAGCTGCACCTCCTTTCTGCTTCTTTTTACCCAGCATAAAAGGAAGGGTCATTGTAATAGACTGTATATAGCATTTAACCTTTTAGCCCACTGACCATTCACATACAAAACAAGAAAATCACCCCCTTTTGTCCTCTGCTATATTGATATTTTACCCTATACCAGCAACTAACCCCACTGGCTTCAGACGTGGACTGGGATTCAGTACAGGCTCTGGCATTTTAAGTACACAGAGGCCCAAACAGCCCCACATCAGCCCAATAAATAGTGACTGCCTATGGCATCTTACAGCAGCCCCTCTGGAATTTGCCAAAATCCCCAGATTGCCAGTCTGGGCCTGTGCATTTTCGAACTGATATCCACTCCGTGTCTGCACACAGGCCAACTCTGTGCCTATTAGTGCAGGAACACAGAGGAGCAGATGGGAGTGCATCAGCTTCCCTTTGCCTGCATTATCTCTGGCTGTGCCTTCTGTGCCAATAGCCTAAAATGCTTAAAAAAACATACAAAAGAATGCAACACACAATGCTTTCTGGCACCCTGCATGCTTGACTGTAACTTTCAATACAGATGTCAACAGACGCTGCTGGGGGAGGCACATGTGAGGTGCTATGGATTTAGGAAAAGGGGTACTCCTCTTTCCTGACACAACACACCTTATTGCTGCAAAGCCCAAAAAGCTACATATGCTTGCTTTTACTCGCATTGTAGGCAAGTGGTATCGGTCTGCATTATATTGCCATATGGAGTGTTTGTGGTTCCTTGGCTGTAGCCAAACCCCATACATTTTGGAAGCGAGGATTTGAGTAGATGGGTATTGTCCTTGGCTTCCTCATTGAGGATCTCAGAGGTGTAGGTTGGGGGCATCCAGAGGGATCTCCATTTATGCTTCCTTTTATTTATGCTTCAGAAGTACCAATCCTGCCAAACACCAAACAGCATAAATGGACTGAAAACCCCCAGTGGCATAATTGTTGCTGAGCCCAACAGCTAATTTAATTTGAGGCCCCAAAACATTAGTAAGCTAACCATATCTTTCAACATAAAAACTGCTCGTTAATTTGAGACTTAATGGGCCCTCTCTCCTCTTGGGCCCCTTGCAACTGCAGGCGGCGTCAGATTTGTAATGAAGGCGTCCAGAGGTTGCCTTCATTACCCACTCCACTCCGGATCATGCATGCATGTTGATTTATCACACCTATGGAGCAGTGGGGACAGGACGCAAAGTGTGTCCTGTTCCCAGTGCTTCATATGTGAGCAATGTATATGTGCGGCATGCTGCCCCTAAAGTTGTGCTGCCCTAGGCCTGAGTCTTTGTGGCCTTGCCACAAATCCGGGCCTGACTGCAGGGTCTGCTTCCTGTGCAGTAATGCTCCTGGAAAACCCATAAGTGCTTCCATTTCCCTGCGTCCTATGAATCTGAGGCATCCCTCTTGCATGCCTAAGACCATTTATAGTTTTTTTTCATCACAGGAATTCTACTTAAGGTTCTGCTTGGGGACAAAATTACATTAAGTTATTACATTTATATTAATGTTAAGAGGAATTAGAGGTTTCCAACAACTTAATTTTGGCCTGAGCAGCACATTTGACCATTATTTACTCCTGGTACTAAAGAGGTTAAACACAGTCTAATCAGAGAAACAAGACCTTTTTGTCTCTCTACTGCTTAATAAATAATTATATAAATTAATATATAAATATAATTCCCTATATGGACTGTATAGAATGTCAAAGGTAGGAGTATGATTTTGCTGCCCTGTGATGTAAATCTTACCCAGAAATCCTATGGAGAAGCACATAAGTGTATAGCCATGTACACACGAGCCGCAGATAAATACCTGCACAGTTTCATTTCATTTATCTAGAAGCAGGTGGAATAAAATTAGCGTCCAAAAGGGTCTGATCTACTCAGCATTAGGAAGCCACTCCTGTGTGTACAGACAGATAATATTAACAATAACACCCATTAAACCCAGTCAGAAGAACAGAGGAGAGCCGCAGATTGGGCTAAGCACGGGCCGAACACTTATATGCATATTATAGGGTTTTTTTTGCTGCACGTGATTCAAACAAATTAAGAAGCAGATATAGGAGGTACCCAGAAACAAACCAATAGATGAGAGGGACTGCACTGCCATCCCAGAAATTAAGATGTTACATTTATATTTTATATGTGTATTGTTTGTTTGCACATGTATAATGACCCTGAATTAGTTATAAGGCAAGCTTTAGTTACCCTTTCTTTTTTTTAGAAAAGCTTAGGGGCTCATTTACTAACCATCAACTTAGTTAATTTTATACTTAATCTTTTGTTTAAAGTTGCAGAAAAAAAACGCTGTGACTTTTCCGAGATCTACTATGCATTTAAGCGGCAAAAAATCTGAATTCGACAATTCGCCAGATTAAACTTGCTGCATTCATGTAGAAGTCAATGGCAAAGGTCCCTTCACTTTCCTTGAAGTTCTTTCTTTTGTCTGAAAATCACAACTTTTTCGAATTGTTGCAGCGTGGAGTCGGGAAAAGAATTTTTTTATGTCTTTTCTCGGAGTGTCTTTTCCTTGTGATTTTTTAAAGTAAATATCAGACATTTGGGAAAACAAATTTAGTTGAATTTGCTAATAAAAAAAAAATAGAAATTATGCAGTTTTAGTAAATCTGCCCCTTCATTTTGATTTGTGTGGCTTGTATGATTCTTCCTGTACTGCACACAAATCTAGAATATGCAACAGAAATGTACATACCCAATAGCATTTTGTTCTGCAGCTGCAGTGTGGTGTGTTCCATGGGTGCTGGTGGGTGCACTGCTATTGCCAGTACTGTACTCTTCCTAATTTTGTAACAAGGTGCCCCAAATGTTTCCCCTGTACTGGGCTTCAGAGGAAAAGGTGCGTTTCTGAAGAGGTCTCTGCAGGAAAGAAAGTAGTGAGGGTTAATACATTACAAATGCAGTGATGGGGTGGGATCACCTGTGCCAGACACACACAACTCCTACTGTTCATGCCATGCCAGCTGTGTGTTTGCCTTGAATATTAATACCCCACGTCACCAGTATATTTTAATTACACTTGTGATGTGCATAGCCGTAATCATTTGCCTGCATGCCCATGAGCACCGAGCCAAAGGGTTGAATTGCGTTAATTACTTACATGCAAAACAACATCGCACTACAACCACGGCCCAAAACAATTGTGGGTACATATGGTCTTTGACATATGGCACATACATTCTAGATAAACCATTGGGTATATTGGTGCCCATATATTGTCCCTTAAAGAAGACATACCAGGTTGGCACGGAAGTGCAAACACCATGTTGTGAGTGGTGGCACAGGTGAAAAACTCATGGTAAAAATTGATCACTACTTCAAATTAGGAACGATTCAGTTTAAAGGGGATCCCCACATAAAAGCTGTTTATTGAAACAAAATATAATATAATACAATGAATAGAGTGATTTGTTTATCTCTGTTCTCTGATTTGAATTTTGAAATCTTGAAACAAAGTAAGGTCTGGTTATAAATAAATTATTTATATTGGAAAGTTCCTTATAATTATATTTAGTTACATTGTGCAAAAAACAGTTTTTGGTTGGTGATCCCCTTTAGCCTAAAGCAAAGATTAGGTGGAATGTCTAGTACTGGCTGTCTGAATGCACCAATGGATTAAAGGGGTGGTTCACCTTTGAATTAACTTTTAGTATGTTATACAATGGCCAGTTCTAAACAACTTTTCAACTGGCCTGTCTCCCATAGACTCCATTTTAATCAAATAATTCAGATTTTCAAAATTGATTTCCTTTTTCTCTATAAAATATATGTTTTTGATCCCAACTAAGATATAATTAATCCTTATTGGATGCAAAACAATCCTATTGGATTCAATTAATGTTTTTTAGTAGCCTTAAGGTATGAAGATCTAAATTACGGAAAGACCCCTTATCTGGAAAACCCTTTGTCCCGAGCATTCTAGATTACGGTTCCTATACCTGTACAAAAAGTTAACTCAAAGGTGAACAACCGCTTTAACTGGGGTTCTTTTAGATTTTGATGATTAGATCTTTTTAATGGTTTCTAGGGACACTTTGGACTTATTCACAAAGGCGAGGAAAGTTTAGGGCTCTTACACAAATTTACTCCTAAGTTTCCATGCAGTGGCTTTTTTGATGCTTCTACCACACAGCAATATTAATGCAGCCCATTCATCCCTATGTTGCCTTCATCCACACCACTGTGCTGAACAACCAAATGTAGGGGAGATGCTGCATGGTGTGTCTCCCCTGCTTTCGGTGGTTCAGTGTGTCATGTGTCTTCAGGCACAATCCTATTAATCTGGAGTGGCATTTAAGAATAACACAAATCAGAACAATTTAGGACAGTTAGAAGATGGGGTACGTTTTAGGGCTCTGGCACACGGGGAGATTAGTTGCCCACGACAAATCTCCCGTGTCTCGGGTGACTAATCTCCCCGAAATGCCATCCCACCGGTGAAAATGTAAATCGCCGGTGGGATGGCATACTTCCCACTGAAATCGCGCCGCCGCGTATGCCATCCCACCGGCGATTTACATTTTCCCCGGTGGGATGGCAATCCGGGGAGATTAGTCGCCCGCGAACAGGGAGTTTTGTTGCGGGCAACTAATCTCCCCGTGTGCCAGAGCCCTTAGTGTTTTTACTCCATTATGTGTTATTAATCTCATATACAGAAAGATGTTTAATAAGGGGGTATGCAAGTTGTTGGGCACCCCGCAGTGATTTCATTTGCTTACCTCCTACCTGGAAACGGTGCCTCTTTTGCTAAAAAAAAAAAAATGCAGTGAGGGTACTTATCCCTATGAGCGCCACACTGCCATTTAGTCCCATGTCCCAGGTACCCCCAGGGCTAGCACATGATCAGTACAGATCTTTGCTGATTTCTGTGCGGCACGTGTCTAGCTTCAAGTGGTGCCTGTGACACTGAAGAAAAAGTACCCTGGGCAAATGCATTTTTAAAAAAAAAAAAAGATGTTTATCAGCCTCAGTACCTTTTGAGCATAGTACTAACATATTGTTCTCTGTCCCAGGCAGGTCTGGACTGGGCTTCAAAATAAACCCTGACATTTGAAGTACACGGAGGCCCAACCAGCCCCCCCCACAGGCCTGTCTAGTGCATCTTAAGGTCCCCATACACTATAAGATCCGCTCGCTTGGCGATGTCGCCAAGTGAGCGGATCTTCACCTGATATCCCCCACCTACGGGTGGGCGATATCGGGTAGCAAGTAGCTAAAAAAAAATAATCCAATCGTTTGGCCCTGGGGCCAAACGATCGTATTACATTTGTGGCCATGGGGCAGTCGGTTCGGGGACCACATCAACGAGCCGATGCGGTCCCCGATCCGACTAGATTTTCTAACCTGGCCGATCGATATCTGGCCAACTTCAGGCCAGATATCGGTCGGCCAGGCCGCTCGGTTCTGCCCATACACGGGCCGGTGTATGGGCAGGGCCGGATTTCAAAACCAACCGCCCGCCCCCGGTCGCACGCCCCACCCCAGTGCGCATGCGTGCGTGACCAGCGGTACTGCGCATGCGCAAAAGGGGGGGGGGAGGGTGCAAGCGGGCATGCGCCGTGGGCCAACTTACATACGGAGCAATGGGGAGAAGTCCCCATTGCTCCGTATGGGAGCACACATTTCAAGATTATCGTGCGGCGGGGCGGCATGCCGCCCCCAGATTTCTGCTGCCCTAGGCCTGGGCCTTTGTGGCCTCTCCACAAATCCGGGCCTGTGTATGGGGGACCTTTACAGCAGACCCTCTGGCATTTGCCAGAACCCATAGATTGACAGCCTGGGCCTGGTCCCGGTCCCAGGCAACCCATGCGCCACTTGAAGCTGGGTATGTGTACAGTACAGAATTTGGCGAGAACCTTTACAGCGCATGTAAATGCCCAGGGCATGCAATACTTCTGATAACTTCTCAGGGGCTGACAGTCAATACCATAGGCTGACTCTGGAAATGGAGGTCATTTGGCACCTATACTGCTTACTTACTAAATCAGAAAATAGACAAAAGGGCTTGTAGGTCAGCTGAACTACAACTCCCAGAATCCACAGATAAAATGCAATCATTATTAATTGGAGTTTGCCGTTTGGATATCGCTGTATGAGCTAACTGTAAAAGAAACAGCATAACAATGATAACATATTATTCTGAATACAGGATCTACGTAACCGTGCCAGCGCAACACACAGCGTCACTCACACCTCCATGACTAGGCCGCAAGCCCGGGACTAGAGTAGAAGCAGTCACCGTGACTGTCACATCCTGAACCCGCCCACTTTTTGATTTTTTTATTTGTTACTACGAAAGCAGCCGAGTCATCGCCAAACCCTTACACAGGCACACAAATACCGCCTTATTATTGTTAGTTTGAGAACACTTCATTGCGGAGGGCAACGCGGATTTCAGAAAACACCAGCCACCATTTATAAAGAAAGATTTATTTGACAATAATAATCGTTATTGTTAAGCAGTAAGCTTCACTTCCGACGCGCCACCTATACCACAACAACAATGCCCCATGTCAGCGCTGCTGGCCGAGTGCTTCTGGGCTTTGTAGTTCTGCAAGCAGACGATGCCGAAGGGCAGGATACTGTGAGTGACAGCTACTACATCCAATAGGCAGAGGGATTTCATAACGCAGGAATTGCTTTTCTATTTTGCCTGGGAAGGCGGCCACATGCTCCTGGTGTGTATGGCTGAGGTGTCTTTATATATGGTTTATGTTTGGGATTTACATGGTTAAATGTTTATTTTTTGTAGGTGACCAAGAATAAAGCTGGGATTCTGCTTTGCTACCCAGTATGGAATGAGTTGTGAATCGTATTTTAGTTGCTTTTGTTCAGCATTAAAGAAAACTAAAGTATAAGACAGGGCTGTTGTTATTGGTCCGTGGGCCCCACTGGATTTTTGCTCCCATACACTTGTGTCCCAACTTACCACTTATAAATACCCCCCCCCTGGTGGGTAGGGTTGCCACCTTTTATGAAAAAAATGTCAGCCTTCCTATAGTTTTATTTATTTATCTCATCACTACAGTTAGAACGAGGCATCGGCTGGGGGGGGTAACAGGGTCGGACTGGGCTGTGAAGGGCTCACCGGGACTCCCGTCCCGGGGGCCCTTCAAGTGCACTCATCCGGGCGCGTCCTCAAATCCCCCCCCTCCCGCTGTAGGGCCCCCCCTAACCCCCCTCGCAGAGCCCCCACCCGACGTCCTCTCCGGGCACATTAATTTGACGCGTCAGGAGAGGAGCGTTCGAGAGGGGGAGCGCCGGCAAGGGTCGGGTCTGGGCCGCCCGGGCCCACTAGAGCCGGGGCCCACCGGGATTTTTCCCGGTGTCCCAGCGGCCCAGTCCGACCCTGGGGGGTGAACTTTAACCTGGCTGGGTGTCATATTTTGTGTGGTCTCGGGCAAATGTGCACTAGAGAATGGCTTCTGAGCAACAATGTAATGCTCTGTGAGTCCAAGGTGCTTTAAGCTGGCCACACACGTGGCGATTTTCGATGGTTGCATGAAAGATCATTCCATACCTCCACTGACATTCAGGGCTGAATTGTCAGATATGGAGGTAGAAACAATAGGATTTCTAACTCCTTCTGTCGATTTAGCCCTGAAGGCAGATTTTGCTCAGATGCCTTCAATGGCGCCCAATCAAAATCTTTTAACCCACCCGATCTGGGAGTTGACCGATATCAGCAGCCACCTGCATCAAGCATTTTACCAGTCTCTTTAGCACAAAAAATTGATAAATTATTATTTTTGTTTATGGCTGCCTCTAAAAAAGCATTATTTTATTATTGGTTAAAAGAGGAAACCCCTCCTATAAGAAATTATTTCTTATCTTAATCAGCCTAGCTGGCAAGAGGCCATCAAAGCAAAAACAAGTGAACCTAAATCCAGGATTCCTTTTAAAAATACATGGTCATTTTTCTTTAATGCTATAGATATAAGTAATAAGGATCAGATTTATAAAATGCTGCATATATAGATTTTTTTTTTTCAATAATTCATGAACATATAAGCAAAATTATCCTTGATTTTGCTCTCTAGGAAATTTTTCTTTCTTTTTCTTTTGATAGTTTATCCACTGGGCAAAGTTAGTTAATTTGTTTTTGTTTTTCTCTATTTTAATTACTTATTTTGTTTCTCTGTAAGTATTCTATTTTCTACATTTCTTATCTTTTTGAAGGACAAACTGTTGAATGTGACTATTGTTGTACAACCTATATTTAAATAATTTGTCATGATTCATCCTACATGTTTATTGCAAAACTTCAATAAAATGTTTAAAAGAGAAAGTTAAAAAAAAAAAAAAGTA
The DNA here is from genome assembly GCF_000004195.4 of Xenopus tropicalis. Classification (NCBI taxonomy): domain Eukaryota; kingdom Metazoa; phylum Chordata; class Amphibia; order Anura; family Pipidae; genus Xenopus; species Xenopus tropicalis. The sequence continues at coordinate 17,470,737 of NC_030686.2, forward strand.
GCCTTCTGCGATATCGGCCGCCTCGCCGAGTTGCCATATATGCACCAAATATCGTACGAAACAAGGTTTCGTACCATATTATCGGTGCATGTATGGCCAGATTTAAAGAACGCCAAGGACAAAGAAAAGTACCTGGGATTGTGTTTTGTTTTTCAATAATTATTGTCCAGCCGTAAAGGACATTGAAGAAACCTTTCTAAAACAGCACTGAAAACCAATTTTGGGTAAAACAGGGGTTAATCAATTGCTTTTAGGTTAGGTAGCACACACCCAGCTCCAATGTAGCAACAATAATTCAATAGGGGCAGCACACTCCAATGAATAGAAAGAAAAAAAATGTATTGGATCAAAAAAGCAAAATACATAATAAGAATAAGCCCTGTGGGTTTCAAGCTATAAAGGGTCTTTACCAGGGGAACAAAAATTATACAACTTATTGGGACTTCAATAAGTTTGTTTGATTTTTGTATTCAAGACTTGTGGAATACTATACTTTTTATTGTTTATATTTACACATTATTCCTGTACAATGAAGCCAGTCTCCAGTTGTAATCACATATACTGTAGGTTATATTGGGCTAGGGCCTCTATATCTATCTAATAGGATTGCACTTTTTTGGTCCAAACTAAATTAAATTGGACCACTAATTTTTCTGTTGACCTACAAATTGCATTTTTTTAAATTTAGTTTTTCATTTGCACCCAGGCAAGTTGTTATAGTATGCTATGGGAGTGCACCTCTTGGGACTTGTGTATATATTATATGCCTAGTTTAATGCTGGATATCTGGAGCTGTTTACATCCTTTTGTTTTACGGCACTGCAGAATTAGTTGCCACTCCTCTGCTCCTCACTACATTTCTTCACTGGTCTCCCTACATGTTCCTGGTCGTCTCCTCCGCTCCTCTCAGAGCCTCCGTCTCTTTACACCATCCACACCCACTGCGCTCTCTCGTCTTAAACCTTTCTATCTCGCTGCTCCTTACCTCTGGAACTCTATCCCTGAATCCCTCCATAGGGAAAACTCACCCACTCTCTTTAAGAAAAAACTCAGTTGTTACCTTCTGGAGCACTAAAACATTATTTTGCCCAGTCCTGCGCTTAAGGGCAAATGCCCATACCTGATGCACTCTTACCTTCCAGTTTGTGCCTGTATGTTACCCAACCACTCAGATTGTAAGCTCTACGGGGCAGGGACCTCCTTCCTAATGTGTCTCATACCACATGGCACTTATATATATATATACATATATGTATTTATTGTATTTATTTATTATATCACTTGTCCTCCCTGTGTGTAATTTTGTATTCTGTAAGACTGTACAGCGCTGCGTACCCTTGTGGCGCTTTATAAATAAAGTTATACATACATACATACATACATACACTTTATGAATATGGGTTAATAAACATAACCATATATCATAACATAGACTAGCAATATTATAATATCCTAGTACCTTTAGAGCAGAAAAGTTTTCTTTTTTTTCCTTTACCCATATACTCTTTTGCTGTCAAATCTTTCTGTCCCTCCCTTAGGTCTTGTGGGGCCTGGCTGGGTTATATATGGTTACTTTGACTCTCCTACAAATCTAGGAATATCCTAAACAGTAAATAAATTTTTACCCTCAAGCAGGGCTGTAAACATAGGGGCAAGTAGTTGCTTCCCATTGACTGTACCGAGATCATTGTATGTCTATTGTGAGTCGTAGCGCAATGTGCCGGGCATGTCCTAACTTACTTAAACAGAAGTCAGTGGGTCCAGGTTTTCATGCAACAAACTTGGATCTGATTAACAGCAGTAGCAATTGGTGTAACTGCAGACTTTTCTGGATTGAGACCTTTCATGTCACCTTCATTTATAAGATGGCAGTTTAAGCTTAGGCTCCCAAGGCACCACTAGTGTAGGTTTACCTTAGGCATAGCCATATTAACTATATAGGCACCTGTGGGCAGTCCCGGACTGGCAAACTCTGCTATAGACCAGTGCCTACGTTGCTCCTTTTTGTACTGGAAACATCAGGGCCTGTTTTGCCTCTCAATCCAGATATGCCCATAGTCCAGTGCCTGGGGCAGCACCTATGGATAAAGCCACTAGAGGTCATTTCACAAATAATTTTGCTCCACTGCAGTAACCCCTAGCAACCAATCAGCAATTAGAATTGATCATCCCAGTGCCTTTAGGCCCCTAGGAGTCCCAGGGTATAAATATTTATGAGTGTGTTAAAAACGTGACAGATATAATTGATGTTGCATGAAGAAGGAAGAGACACACATAAGCCTGCCTGTCGAGATTTTTGTCACCTCTCTCAAAATAAAAACATATGTGAGCAACAGCCTTGTCACTCAGGCCTTATTTACTCTTCAACGCATTGTGTAGGGCTGTGTAATCTGGTAAAACCCACAGGCAGCGTGTACATTCTTATGTTAATTACTCACTAAACTAACATACTCCTTTTTTCCTCCTAATACATTATTGTAAAGGAATGTTAGCTCTTGGAGAAGGAACAGCAAAATTCCTGTACAAATGGGCCTGTGAAATTACAATGTACAGTAGGGAAGGGATACAACACATGTTATGTACCATTAAGGGACGCTTCTCCTCTAAATTGTGACTAGTATAGGGTATTAAAGGAACAGTAACACCAAAAAATGAAAGTGTATAAAAGTAAGTAAAATATAATGTGCTGCTGCCCTGCACTGGTAAAAGTTGTGTGTTTACTTCAGAAAGTCTACTATAATTTATATAAATAAGCTGCTATGTAGCCATGGGGGCAGCCATTCAAAGGAGAAAAGGCACAGGCACATAGCAGATAACAGATAAAACACCATTGTATTCTACAGAACTTATCTGTTATCTGCTATGTAACCTGTGCCTTTTCTCCTTTTTTCCAGCTTGAATGGCTGCCCCCATGGCTACACAGCAGCTTATTATATAAATTATAGTAGTGTTACTGTAGAAAACACACCAGTTTTACCAGTGCAGGGCAACAGTGCATTATATTTTTATTACTTTAAAGCTCTTTCATTTTTTTAGTGTTACTGTTCCTTTAATTTCTCAGCTTTACTGCATGTCTCTCTGTATAGGCTATGAGCAAACTTAGGGGGCTGTTCCTGCTGAATTGTGTTTAGTACGGGGGAATGCCTATGGTGCCATAGTTTTAAGGTATTATTATTATTAACATTTATATTTATTAATTATTTATATTTATAAAGCGCCAACATATTCCGCAGCACTGTACAATAAATTATCTCTCTGTACAGGCTGTGAGCAAACTTAGGGGGCTGTTCCTGCTGAATTATCAAACTTTGATAAAGGTCTCTGTTGAGACCAAAATGTCAGTTCAATAAATATATAATACTTATAATACAAGTATTTTTTGCTTTTCACTAAAGACCTGTGAGTGGGTTTTATGGTATCTCTCTGTACAGTCTATGAGCAAACTTAGGGGGCTGTACCTTCTGAATTGTGCTAAGTACATGGGAATCCCTATGCCGCCATAGATTTATGGTATCTCTCTGTACAGGCTATGAGCAAACTTAGGGGGCTGTTCCTGCTGAATTATCAAACTTTGATAAAGGTCTCTGTTGAGCCCAAAACGTCAGTTCAATAAATATATAATACTTATAATATAAGTATTTTTTGCTTTTCACTAAAGACCTGTGAGCGGGTTGTTACTTGTTGTTCTATATATATATATACCTACTTGAATGTATTAAACAGGTGGTATTACCTGAAGATGGTTCATGCTTACTAGCGAGTATGAATGTGGTCAGTCTTTATACAATCATACCCCACGCATCCAGGTATTGATGATGTTAGGCGGTCTTTGGTAGGCTAAAATGCATATGTTGGTCCATATGTTGGCCTTTTATTTTGGAGCTAATGAACCTGGCTTTATTGTTGAATTATTTTCGCTTTGAGCAGAACTACTGTTTACAGATAGCTGGTAGGGCTATGGGGGCGGCGATGGCACCTGCCTACGCCAACCTCTATATGCACCAATACGAGCAACATTACATTATGCCAAGGTTTGGACATAAATTTTAGTTTCTTTTACGCTATATCGACGATATGATTATTAATTGGCGTGGCAGTGAAATAGAATTTTGTGTGATGGTGGACGATTTGAATAACCTGGAAAGCCCGGTAAAGTTCACCTTAGGTTAGTTTAACAAAAATAAACTTTTTGGACATCGAGCTTATTAGGAATGGTACGCGGTTAGATTTTACTCTTTTTCGGAAACCTACTGACAAGAATGTTTTACTTCATTATCAAAGTAGCCATCCTGAACCTATGAAAAAGTCATTACCTATTTCCCAATTCCGCAGAGTCCTAAGGAACAACTCGGTTCAGGACTTAGCAGAAAAACAGTTGGGGGAAATATGGGTTTGCTTTAAAGAAGTACCCAGACAGTATTTTGCAAAAGGCATTCAAAATCGCACAAGAAAGACATACAGGGGCCGAGAGCGCTAGGACCGGTGAGGCACGGTTGGTTTTTAGTACCAATTATAATCAGTGCACTAGATCCCTAGGCAAATTTTGTCAGAGAACAGTGGAATATAATTGGCGCTGACCGTGATCTAAGGAGAATTGTCGCTGAACCACCAATGATCTGTTATAGAAGCGGTACCAACCTCAGGGATCTCCTAGTTAAAAGTGACCCAGTAAAATGCTATTTATGACAACGTGGCACTTGGCTTACAGGGGTGAAGGATGGATGCTTTTGTTTTCCGAATTGCACCTTGTACCGGTATATGGCACCAGGTGATTCATTCTTGCACCCACATACAGGGAAACGTTATAAAATTAGACATTACATTACCTGTACAACCACCTATGTAATTTATTTAATTACATGTCCCTGTGGGCTTTCATATGTGGGCAAGACGGATCAAACCCTGTGGTTGAGGATGGATGGGCACCGCTCTGCTATAAGTGCGGCCTTTAGACATGGTACTACCAATAAGCCCGTGGCCAAGCATTGTTTAGACAAAGGGCACAGGTTGCCTAAATTCCATTACATTGCCATTGACCACGTGCCGCCCCTTACAAGTGGTGGTGATTGGGCCCGGATACTTCTCCAAAGAGAGGTGTTCTGGATTAAAAAGTTAAGTACTCTAGCGCCGGCAGGGTTAAAGGAACACTGTTCTTATTTATGCTTTCTGCATCAAAGGTGAGGTGGTGTTTCGGATAAGTTGTTACATTTGTTACAAGTGTTACTACTTCATGAGTAAATATTCTGTATCTTTTTTGTATCAGTTTTTGCATCACTTTATGTATCTGTCCTGTGATATGCAGTTCTCTTGCCAGTAGAAAAGTATGAACTTGTTTTTAACCTACTGCACGCTTCCCTGTGTATAACAACGACTTATGATATTTTCCATCCTACATACAGGGTTTATTCTCCTGTCATGTGATCGGGGTGGGAGCGTGGGGTTGGGTGAGTGTTACAGGTTTTATCTATTTATTTGCTGATTTTAACTGTATATATGGTCTTGATAAAGGTCTTAGGCGGAGACCGAAACGTTGGCCTGTTTTATCAGTATGATTAAATAAATAATGTTTTATTCTTAAAAGATCCTGGTGTGCACCTAATACTTTTGGACTTGGCTGATTTTTGAAGCAGTATAGGGAATGAGAAAGGCCTCCTCTGCTGCTGCTGCTTTAGATAACCAGGGCCTGATTAGGGGTTTAGGCCTTGCATGTTGCCTGCCCTGCTTCCTGTAGAACTATTGCACTTCCTGTGCTTGTGCTATTGCCCTTGTGTCTCTGTTACGGCCGCGCATGGCAGGGGGACGGACGGCTACGTGCTCCCTTCGCCTCTCTGGCAAATCCTCAGCTTTTTATTTCTGTGCTGGAGACCAAACCCACACATTTCCAAAACATGCTGGCAGGAAGGCACTGAAACGTTCCTCGGAATGTGTTTTCACTGTACACAGAGGGAAATTTGGCACTGGTGACAGAGCTGGGCGTGGGGTGTTAGCACAGGAGAATAGCAGGGGCAACACAACATGTGTGAGGATTGTCCTAGAATTGGACACATTCCATTACTTGCAGTCCTGCGCTGCCACCTGGTGTTGCCAGGCAGTACTGCATGGCAGGATCTTAGTACCTTCTTTTATTCAGTATTTCCTTTCGTAGCAGATATGGTCTGTCCCTGTGGGGGCAGTATAGAGAATGAACAGGGAGACTGTAGATAAAGACAGGCCAATGTTAGGGTAAGTACAGTATATAACAACTTATTTATAGAAGGAAAAGTGGTGGCTCATCAGTAACAGATGTCAGAACAGCTTCACTTGTATCCATGAGCGCTGCCAATCCACGTAGAGATCCTGCAGCTAAACAAGGCAAACTCTTCCCTTGAGTATATTTTACGATCTGTCTTTCCTTACTGGGGTACAGTCTAAAAGTTAAATAGGTCTTTCACCTTGAGAGGAGTGCATTTAAGTTTCCCTCTAATTAGCATGCAGGCAATCTGGAATATTCTGTGATCTGTTTATATGTTAAGAAAGATCAAATTTATGCCACTGAGTGACTGTGGCGCCACCATGTGGGCTGCCATGCCCTCTGACTTAAATTATCCATGTCTCCACCTCATTTACCACCAGGCTGTACATCTCTATGTCAGACACTGTATATGTTGTCCAGGCCCAAACTGGCAATATGTTTTTTCTGGCAAATGCCAGATGGACTGCTGTAAGATGCCAAAGACAGTTACTATTTATTGGGCTGCTGGGGAGCTGTTTGGGCCTCTGTGTACTTGATAATGTGCACCCTAAGACAAGGGGGTCAAGATCCAAAAATGAGTGCTCTTTAGAGTGGGTAACTATGATCCCCTTGCATGCAAACATTCATTTTTGGGTTGTAAATCAAATTCTCAACTTTGATGTGGGCCCCCGAAGAACAATAATAAATAACAATTGTCTGATCCTTAGGCAGTGGCAATATCTATTGCCGGTCCCTGATGGTTAGAGAAGGGATATAGATACACAGTGGGCTGTTAGGGAATGCTGGGAGTTGTGGTTGAGCAGAGTGACAAGTGGGGTGCCATGGTTTTCCTGCTGTTTCACACAATGATCTTTGTGTCTGAGTGCTTTGAGACCCATCTTGTAATGGTTACCTCTCCTTTATGAGCTGCTCCGGCATGTAATCTTGGGCTGACTGTTACTCCTCCTGCCCTTTACATATAATTGCTTTACTTAGCCACATGCAGAGCCATTTAGTACATGTTTTTCCTTTATGCATTTCTCCATCCGTTGTTCTTGCTTCCCCCTGGAAAGTACAAGTCCTTATGTATAATAAGCGCTTGAGTCAGCATGGAGGAAACGCTCCTTTGGAGAGCCGCTGACTGACATGAACGTGTGGGTGTATTTCTGGGCTCTTTAAATGCTTTGCTGGTCTGCAATTACCAGCATCCTCCTTCCAGCAGCCCCTTCATGGCTTGTTACACCAGGGACAGGCAACCTTCATCATTCTGATTATTATGGAGTTATAACTCCCTGCACCCCCCTTACAGGACACAGACACCAAGAGGACCTTTAAATGAAGCACACAGGTGGCCCTGAAGTTATAACTCCCTGAACCCCTCCTTACAGTGCATGGATACAGAGAGGACCTTTAAATGAAGCACACAGGTGGCCCTGAAGTTATAACTCCCTGAACCCCTCCTTACAGTGCATGGATACAGAGAGGACCTTTAAATGAAGCACACAGGTGGCCCTAAAGTTATAACTCCCTGAACCCCTTCTTACAGTACATGGATACAGAGAGGACCTTTAAATGAAGCACACAGGTGGCCCTGGAGTTATAACTCCCTGCACCCCTCCTTACAGTACATGGATACAGAGAGGACCTTCAAATGAAGCACACAGGGGGCCCTGGAGTTATAACTCCCTGCACCCCCCTTACAGTACACGGATACAGAGAGGACCTTTAAATGAAGCACACAGGTGGCCCTGGAGTTATAACTCCCTGCACCCCTCCTTACAGTACATGGATACAGAGAGGACCTTCAAATGAAGCACACAGGGGGCCCTGGAGTTATAACTCCCTGCACCCCCCTTACAGTACACGGACACAGAGAGGACCTTCAAATGAAGCACACAGTCAGATGGCCCTGCGCCTCCTTTGTCTGTATATATGGGTCAGCACCACCTAGGCACCTGTAAATAGGTTAGAGTCTGTGTTCCCTGTCAGCCAGAGCAGCAAATCGGCATGCACTGCAAACCCTACCCTCAGACTCACTCCCCCCTGTCCACCTGTTTCAGGGCCACATTGGATCCTGCTCCCTCAGTTTGGGAGACACCGCATTCACCTGGATGCAGCAGATTTGACACCAGTGCATGCAATGCATTATTACGCTGCACTACAGCTTTTACCGACTTACACATAACATGCAATTCCCATAACCAAATGAAATTCAAAGTCAATGCAATTTGCATTTATTAGCATAATTCAGTCCTTGCTCGAGCTCGCCCACTGCACGCTATTTCTACAAAGCTGCGATAAATAAGGTAATTATTTGCACATGCAGATTACAGGAAAGGACAGTCAATTATATATATTTGTAGATGATGGTCTCATTAGTATGACAAGGGTGTAGTAGAAAGGGTCTCCCTATATGAATGACCTCTACAGTGCTGGCCAAGGGAATTGGGCCTGTGCCAGGCACGTTCCAAGACAATTTCCTATGCTTATATGGTGGGCTGACGATCCATGTGCTATAGTATCAGTTGGTTCAATTAATGGGCAAGTTTGTAGGGGGGGGCTCCAAAAGATGAGAAGCTGTGATTCATGAGTTGCAAAGGGTGCTTGGTTTGCAGGAAAGGTTTGGGCTGATCATAAATGGGTTTTGACTTAATTGGACCTGAAAAGGGCATGTATAGGCCTTATTCTACTTGTTGGCAAACCCCACTGCCCCGGGGTCAGGTGGCCCATTAAATAATGGGGCCCCCTGAAACAAAGACCCTGCTAACTGTGTATGGAGCCCCATGAATACTTATGGCAGCCCTGTGTCCAAAGTCCACCATGCACAATGGGCCTCCTCCTTGCATGGTCCCTACTGCTGTACTAGACATTACTGTTTTAAGTAGGGTCATGTTTATTAAATCTGAAGGTCAGGGACTCGTGTATACAACAGCAAATGTGAGCAAATCACGTTTCCCTAATATTTATGGATGCTATCCTGATCCCAATTACACAATATCTGAGATGTAATGACGAACTCAGAACAACAGAGCTGTCATCTTCCTGGCTCTTACTTACCAGAATAACATAGAAATCAATGGGAAGTGGATATTTTTCATTTTGAGCTTTGTATAATCACATTTTCTTCTAGAAGTTTCCTGACTCTGTAGACTTTGGTAGGCATGGAACGCTGCCATTCGAGATTTCAGCAATTAATTTCTTTAGTCAAACTCAGCAACTCATTCAAGACTTTTTTGTAATACCTTCAGATTATTGTAAATCTGCAATATGTAGGGCACATTATCAGCAGGAAGCCCTTGCAAGAAACTGCTTACGGATCAGATCTATCTAGATTATTTTACAGAGGGGAGAATGGCTTTTTGGCCCCTGTGTGGTTATGACATCACAAATAGATAGCAGCAATACAAATGATTGGCTACTGGCTGAAAGTTGTGGGCTGACACTGGCCATTGGCTGTGACTGCAAATTCTAGACCATAGTGTGCTGAGTCCCACACACTTGTTGGTATTGATGACAGGGATTGCAGAGCAATATAAAGGCAGTAACAATCCATAACACCTAATTTCCATTCCACAGTGCCTCATTTACTGTCATTGTGGAAACATGCACACTGACATTCACACACCGTTCAACAGTGCAAATATAAAAATGGTGTCATGTCTGGCCGCACGTCCATTCTTTCTGGCCACCCCTCATTCCCAGACACACCCTGTCTTTCTCAATACTAGGGCTGAATTACTAAAGCAGGTGCTAAATTGCACAATTTCAGTTTCCAATAGCAACCAATCGGCACTTAACTTTGAACACTGGAGAAAAGATTAGAAACTGCAAGTAAAGATCTGTTTGGTTACACTGTGTAACTGCTTTGGTGCAATTTAGCATCTGTGTTCATTAATTAACCCTGTTGTCCTGTAACCCTTATCCTTGACTGTAGAGTTTAGGAATGCCTTGTGAACCATGGTAACAGGTTAAGGCAAGGGTGGAGTTCTGCCCTAGGCTGTTTGGGCAGTCTTGAACCATACTGTAAATAGAACCACGCCCAATGACCTGCCACACTTCTCTATGTTCCTCCTAACCCCCAGAGCCCCATCCAATCTTAAAGAGCTGACATCACGTTAGACTGGATTTAACATCACTAAGGGAACAAACCACCCCTTGATTACAATTTTTTTTCCCTTTTGCAGGGTACCCACTGGCAACCCACATGGCCAAAGATCAGGGCTTTTTCACCCAAATCCCAACTGTTTTCTGGGTATTCCATGGGTACCCTCTGGTTTCTGACATGATGCAGCTCTGCTAGAGGTCTTCTGCCCCTATTTGTTGTTCAACATTTGTCCAGCCCCCCTCCCCCATAAGCAGATATATAAAAACAAGGTTGTATCTATCACTTTGTTGTAGTTACAGATATCCAAGACATTTAAGCCTAAACCCTAACTGATCTCCCAGCTGTCGTATCACCCGTCCTATTAACTTTGTTGAAACCCTTAGGGCCATGGCACACATGGCAATAAGGTGAATTGTCAGTGGGAAAGCATACACGTCACTTCATATTCCAAAGGTCCTGTAGAGCAGTGCTGTCCAACTGGCGGCCCGCGACCCCCCTCTGTGTGGCCCCCCACCTGTCTGGCTGCTTTGATGGCTTACTCTTGTGTAAGCTTTAAATGGTATCAGTACTGTGATTAACTGCCCCCCCTGCATGGTTCTCACCTCAGATTCAAGCTGTAATCCCCCTGTATTGTTTAAATATGTAATCCCCTGTGTTGTTCACACCTTTTAATCTCTGCATTGTTCACCCCCTGCAGTGTTCACACCTCAGGCTCAGGCTGTAATCACCCCCATTGTTCCCTTCTTCACACCTCAGGAGCAGTAGAAACCCACAAATAATCCCTGCACACTACAAAAAGAACATATACTGAGGTGGTACTGCAATTAAAAAGTTTTTTAATATATAGTTATTTTGCAGACTGTAGGAGCAGTGCCAGCATTGTGTCACTGTAGGCTGCCTGTGTGTGCCATACACACAGGCATCATAGGGCAAGTAGTATGGCACACACAGGCAGGGTAGGGAAGGCAGAGTATGGCACACACAGGCCAAGTATGGCACAAACCAGCCAAGAATGGCAAACACAGTGAAAGTATGGCACACGCAGGCAGGGTAGGGAAGGCAGAGTATGGCACACACAGGCCAAGTATGGCACAAACCAGCCAAGAATGGCACACACAGTGAAAGTATGGCACACAGGCAGGGTAGGGAAGGCAGAGTATGGTACACACAGGCAGGGTAGGGAAGGCAGAGTATGGCACACACAGGCAGGGTAGGGAAGGCAGAGTATGGCACACACAGACAGGGTAGGGAAGGTAGAGTATGGCACACACAGGCAGGGTAGGGCAGGCAGAGTATGGCACACACAGGCAGGGTAGGGCAGGCAGAGTATGGCACACACAGGCAGAGTAGGGCAGGCAGAGTATGGCACACACAGACAGGGTAGGGAAGGTAGAGTATGGCACACACAGGCAGGGTAGGGAAGGCAGAGTATGGCACACACAGGCAGGGTAGGGCAGGCAGAGTATGGCACACAGAGGCACGGTAGGGAAGGCAGAGTATGGCAGGTTTTTGCTGTACTACAACCATTAATATGGGTATGGTCATGTGATAATATGGGTGTGGTTTCAAGTGGGTGCGGTTTAAAAAAGGGGAGTGGTTAAAACTGGCTTCCATTATCGGCCCTCCACCACGTAGGTCGGAAAAATTCCGGCCCTCGGTACAACAGAAGTTGGACAGCACTGCTGTAGAGGAAACAACCGCTGATTCACTTTATTGCTGGTGGGAAGGCATTTTGGGGAGATTAGTTGCCCATGGCAGCCAAGATGTAACCATGGTTGACAAATCTCCCCACATGTCATAGCTCTAAGGGTTTCAACAAAGTTATTGGGAGGGATGGGCAGCCAATCTCCCCATGTGCCAACACCCTTAGTGTCCTGGCAGACGAGGAGGGATAAATCTTTGCTATGGCGGGCGACTAATCCAGTCCAAATGCTTTTGTAAATTGTCGGTGGCAATTCATTATTCCGAAGTTGCCCAAAGTTCAGAGAGGTTTTGCACTTTCAGAAAAATGAAGCACTGCATATGTTTTCCCACTTGCAATTTATATTATTGCCGGTGGGAAAGCATTTGAAGGAGATTAGTCGCCCGAGGGACTCCTCCTCATCTGCCATCACCCTTAGGAGAGCCAGCCTCAGAGTTTGGAAACCAGAGATATTTCTTGATGCAGGAAATTCACAGCTATAAGCCAGATGGTGTAAGTGTAAACAGCGAATGTGGATTTGTGGAATGGCCACAAAACCTATGCCCAGTGGGGCAATAATTTATTTTATACCTGTGGGGTACTTTATGGTCATGGGCCACAGTAAAGACATTATAAATAAATATAGACCTGTGCATAATATTTTAATGGGCACCCCCTGACAATCAGAAAGCAAGTTCATAGGGACAGGTCCACACTGGCAATCGGTGGATCTTGGCAAATGCCTCTGGCTGCTGTAAAATGCCATAGACAGTCACTATTTATTGGGCTGTTTGAGGCTCTGTTTACTTGAAATTCCAGGGCCTATTTTAAATCCCAGAATAGGGATAAAACGTTGCCACTATACCGAAGAAAGCAATGCTTATGGTTATGGGAGGGGGGGAGGGTGCTCTGATCTGGTGAAACTCGTTTTAATGCTATAAACCAAACATACACTAGATGGCGATAAATCCCATTAAATTCTTTGTGGTACAGTGAAACAGGTTTTTTTTGCAATAAAACACTGCTTGGCTTGGCCGCAATTCTGTTCACAGTGTTATTATATCCAAGATATACACAGAGGTTGCAGGATCTGACTCCCCTACAAGCTCATCTAGGCTGTAAGGCTGACCTGTTTGGGCATGTGTACAATATGGCTGGAACCAGTGCAAAGTGTTCATAGTGTGCAAGATGGAGCAACTCTGCTTCACCTACCCAAAACAATTTTTGTTATTGTAAACTTTACTTTCTGGTTTTGGAAGAAAAGAATTTGATTTGGGGTATAGGCACTAACAGGCCAAGACTGCAAATGTGTGGATTCTGGCAAATGCCAGAGGGGCTGCTGTAAGATGCCATATACAGTCACTATTTATTGGGCCTGTGGGGGGCTGTTTGGGTCTCTGTGTACTTGGAATGTCAGGGCCTATTTTGAATCCCTGTACAGGCCTGAATAGGGTTCAAATGATTAGGAAGAGGCCCAAGACACAAGTCATAACCAGGAGAGGTGGAACCCTACAAGTTAGTGAGTATCTCTGTAGCTTAGATTTGCTAAGTCTGATCTCCCAATACAAAGCACACTGGCTGAATCAGATTCAAATATACATCTGCTTTGAATATTTTATTATTCAATACAAATTATTACAAAATGTTTCAAAAAAGTTTATAAATTGAGAGTACTCTTTTGGATCTTGTACAGTAAGTTCATCAGGAAGCTTTGCCGACTCACCTTGGGTGTACAACGTTACAGTCAGTAGTCAGGTCCACGCAAAGTCATTTTTTTCCTTGTCCTTTGTTTATTTGTCTGCATTTGTACATTACAGTGCTAAGCACAGCCAGCTCAGTCAATTCCCTAATGCCCCGTAGATCATTGCTTGACAGTGAAGCAGAGCTACAGGCACTTGACTCTCTGCCTCAGTTAGCCTGGCTCATGTAGCGGTGCGGTTACTGGCAATACACTTTGCTAGCTTGGAGTATGCATACAGTCTATAGAAGAGTAAGCAATTGAATAAGGATATTTGAATAATTGCTTTATACCCTTTATTCCACTAGAAAATACTCCTTTCAGTGTTTGGCAGATGTTTACTTGATTTATTCATATATTTGGTGATGTTGTTCTTTCCAGCCCCTTGATTTCCAGCACATTGCCATTGATTTCAACAGATATTGGTTTCCTTGATGCTTGAGCTGTCACCTAGACTTGTATATCAGGGGTGTTCAATGGCTGCCCACTGTTCTGCTTCTTTCCACTCCGCCTTCCCACGTCTGTCCGTCTGTAGGGTTGGTTCCTGAGATCTGATGAAGAGACAGAGGTGTGATACAGGGGATAATTGTCCTTAATCATTTGCCCCCACCCCCAGGCTTAGTCCTGTGTCCCTCATGTGTACAGCTCACCATATGATGGGAAGGCCACAAATACTGTGGGTGTGAATGTAATACAGCCTTGTCCCCATTATGCTGCACCTTCTTAAAGGGGTGGTTTACCTTTACGTAAACTTTTAGTATGTTCTAGGTATGTTCTAGTATGTTATGGTCTTCTTTTTTATAGTTTTTCAGTGATTTGTTTTCCTGTTCTGCATCTATCTAGATTTATGAAGAGAGTCACTGACCCCACCAGCCATAAAGCTGTTGCTGAGTGAGGCTACTTTTTATTATTGTTACATGTTATTACATATTTTTCTATTAAGGCCATTTCCTATTCATGTTGCAGTCTCTCCTTAACCACTGCCAAGTTGCTAAGTTAAACAAGTCCCTAGCAATCAGACAGCTGCTAAAATTCCAAACTGGAGAGCTTCTGAACATAAATCTAAATAACTGAAGAAAAAATTAGGACTTATTTCAAATTGTCTCAAAATGTCTGAATCAAATGTGACCTACCTGTTGAAGCATTAATAAAAATCATTGGTTAATTGGTCAAAATAACATAATATTGGTAGCAGCTAATTAGTAACTAGAAGACATATAGAGGGCAATAAAATAAGAGAAGATCTTCAAGACTGATTTTAGCGGCTTCTCACCAGTGATAATATCCTCTATGGCCCAGTTCTGCTCATAAACGCGTGGTTCCTTTGTCTGCAGTTTCTTGTTCAATTCAGCCATTAGATTAACCTGTGGCCGCAAACTTTTTACTACTGGGGACTGAGAAAAGATAAAGTGCATAAGACTTGGTTGTTGTGTGATGTGGAATCTCCTTACCAGCCCCGTAACTCACCTGTGGCGCTTGTTTCCCGGCAGTTTCTGGCTTCGCCTCCTGGACTGCGGACTCCTGCTTCTTCCATGTTTCCAGGTCCTGTTCAGCTTGCTGAGAAACATGGAGTGCGTAGTAAGTAAGTATCAGTAACATATGATTACTGCCACATGTATGTGACCTCACATGTGCATGTGATTTGGTATTTGGCATGTCATATGATAATACCAGCCTGTATGTGACCAACTGTATAGAAGACCCAGAAAGGTGTTGTCTTTCCAATGTTTGTGCTCCTTTAAAGGGGTGGTTTACCTTTAAATTAACTTTTAGTATGTTATAAAGTGTCCTGTTTCTACCAACTATGCAATTGGTCTGAAGGGTGTCTTCTGCAATAACTACAGCCTGTTTGTGCTCCTTATACAAGGCCCATCCCACTTTATAGGGGTAGTTCACCTTTGAATTAACTTTTAGTATGTTATAGAATGTCCTGTTTCTACCAACTGTGGAACTGATCTTCCTTTTAATTTTTTGTAATGGTTTGCCTACCTCTTTTACAGCCTTCCAGCTATCAAATTGGGAGGGGGGGGGGGGGTCAGTGACCCAGCCAAAAAACTATTACTTACAATTATTATTATTGTTACTTTTTGTAGTTCATTTGTCTTTCCTATTCATAATCCAATCTCTCAGTCAAACCACTGCCTGGTTGCTAATGTAAAAAGATACTAGCAACCAGATAGCTGCTGAAATTCCAAACTGGAGAGCTGCTTAACAAAAAGCTAAATAACTGAAAGATCACAAAAAAAAAATTAATATATAAAAATATATAAAAATAAATAGCATAAGCTAATTGCAAATTGTCTTAGAATATGAATGTCTACATACTAAAAATTACTTTAAAGGTGAACAACCCTTTAAAAACTTCTGAATGCAGCCAATCTGCTGAGCTTTATCTTTGCCCTTTCCTCTCAAAGCTGACTTGGCCCATATGCTTTTGGAAACTACAGCTAGCAGCATGATGATATTTTTGCTCTACCTATAAGGCAGTGGTTTTATTCCCCTAAATTGGTGTTGGGGTTTATCATTCACATTGTTCAAGACTGACATTTCTGCTCTGACAGTAGTCTACATGACACAAAAGAGAATATAAAGTGTGTGTACAGATGGACCCAGTGAATATGTTTCCCTTGTTTTACCTTGTAAGCTTTAATGAATCGCACAAAGATGGGGAAGAAGGTTGACGGTGGAGTGGTCTTGGCATTCTCCCCAAAATATCCAACAGCAGCATCATAGGCTTCCTAAAAGGGGATATCAAAGAAATGAAGTAATGTATGAATGAGCAAGGACGAAGGATTATAATACAACTGATGAGAGACAGGTATGGGAAAAGGGAAGGGGAAAGGGAGAGGGGAAAAGAAAGATGATGGTACCACCATGCAGACACAAGTTCTTGGTTATAGTTCATGATTTACTTGGCACATCAGATGGCTACCTTGCATTTTGATACTTTGCTATATTTATTTATTTATTTGATCTTTGTTATCAGCAGCCAATTCTGTAGTGTAGCTCTCACTAATTTCTGATGAAGGACTTTTCACCTGAGCAGTCTTAGCGTCCGCTGACAGTTGCTTCAGTGAATCCATGTTAGATTTGATGAAGTCTTTTAGAATGAGACAGTCATCCTGCTTTGTAAACTCTTTTTGCACTTGTTCCATTCCAGCCTGCAGGGATTTTACGTCGGCCAACACTGAATCCAGAGAGACTGAGGAAGATAGGAAAGAATAGGATTAGAGAGTGATTAGAGAGTTGTAATGGAATTAGAGTGTTAAGTCTGGCAGGCATTACATTAATGGTCACAATATTATTGTTACTTGAATATGTTACAGCCCTTAAGTGATAGACCCTCATCAAGTGTGGGCACCCTTGATTTTGTGTCAGTGTCCACAGTGTTACACTAATTGGTGGTAGTGGCAATAAAATACGTCCATAAGAGATGGAGTCTTGGTGGTACCTGTGGCAGCCTTGTCCATGAAGTTTAGATCGCAATAGAAGTTGGATAAATGGGAATATTTCTCACAGATCACGCGTATCATATAATGCAGCAAGGTCTGTTTGCGATCCGTCGACTTTGTTTCCAGCAGCTGTGCACATAAAGAATGCTGGGTAATCACAGTGTCGGTATATTATAGATAATATAGTCATAGGCTAGTGCTATGAGACAGAAGGGCATGTCAAAACATTTTCTGTTGTCTGAAAAGTTTAGTTAACACTAGTCTGACATTTTTACTAAATTTGAAAATCACTATAGCTGAAATTTAGTTAATTCCGTAATTTGTATCTGTATGGACGGTAGCAATAGACTTCTAGAAGAAAGTGACAGTTCCTTTCTAGGAGATAGTGGGTTATTCTTGGGGTATTCCGGCTGCCATGATCGCCAGTTCCTAAGTCATTTTTGCAAGAAATTATCGGAATACAGGGCTGTCAGTGGCGCCTTTGTGTTGTTTCAACTATATGTCCCTTTGCCATTAAGTTTTTGGTGACCCCAAAACGCAGTTTCACACTTACCACATCAAGGGACTGCAGTCGGAATCCATATGCTGCTCCTCTCTTACTGCTGTTCATGTAATTCCCAAAAGCCAGGACCAGCTGTAGGGTAAATAGGGGAAAAAATGTTAAAATGCCAGCTAAAAGACAGAGTGGGAGAGAATGACATGAAAGTACCACTTTGTGTTTACAGGCAAGAGAGAAAAATGGATAAGAATAATCCCTTGTCCATCAAATACTTTGGCCTCTTACCTCTAAAATCCCTTTTAGCTTGTCGGAGGATTTGATCGACATGGAGGCAGCAATCAAAGCATCCAATTGCTAAAAAGAAAAACAAGACTTTTAGCTTTGCTGCCTTTGTAAACCCAAGAGTGCATTGTATTCTATTCATTAATATGCATAACAGCTTCTCTGTACATTTTTATTTATACATAGTGGGAACTGCTATTTTGATTTTTTATTCTGAAGCTTCGCTCTTAAAGTTACCAGTGCTACATGGAAGTGAATGAAAAAATCTGCCTTCGGTAGAGGTATAACCTTACCTTATGGCAGAAACTTCCCTGATCCTAGTTTATGAATACTGCCGCAGGATAAAGAAATATGGCAGGTCTTACTCATATGTACAATCTGAATATGCAAAAATAGTGTATAATGACTTTGGTACCAGAGTCACTACTTCATGGAATTTATCATCATAAAGCTGTATTATATTCTCTTACTGGTTTAAGACGAGATGCCATATCGGGAAAGTTGGCCATGAATGTCATGGTGTTCACTCTCTCAGCCAGCCTGGGGATGGAGCAAAGATGGACCATGAAACGATCCTCTGCAGTTAAGTCATCAAGGGGCTTTTGATCACGGCAGTATCGTGAGATCTGCTGCCTCTCCCAGTCTGTAGGCAGAAACCTGGCTAGGAGCTCTAGGAAATCCATGTTAAAAGCTTGCATGTCGTACCTGGGGAAAATGATCAAAAACAGCATAACATTTCAAATCTTCATCTACAAGTTTGGGAAAACAGAAAACTGGCAATAGACTATGTAATAGTCTATTATAATTCTATATTATATAACTATAATAGACCTCCAGAGAGAGTGTCTATTAGAAAAAAAACACTTTAAAATTGTCTTAGAATTTTATATAGTTTTGCCATTTCAGGTTTCTGTTTAAACATACTGACATCTTTTGGCAATTTCTCCTTAGAAGATGCCTATTACACATTCCATTTCAGTCGGAATGCACTTACTTTTGGATAGCAGAGGTAATGGCTTCTGGACTCAGACCTCCTTTCCTGAGAGTGATGGCCAGGTTCTTTGCCCGATTTGTTTCAATAAGGGATACTTTGTTTGGCTGGTTTTGAGCAGCCTTGACCTTCATGGAGAATGTGGTCTGACTTGGACCCTGGGCCTTTGTTTTGAAGTTTTCCTCAAAGTCACTCATATCAAGTTCCTTTTGGCAAATGGGACAAAAGTTACATTTTAACATGACACATAGATACCCATGTTGCTTTATATGTACTTTTGTAGCAAACTTCTTTCTATGTACCTGCAAGACCTTCTCATCATTCAGATGTGTGAAGACCGTGCCATTGATCTGTGTTGGTTTCAGTGCTACCCAATTGAGGACTTGCATCCTTAGCTTAGTTTGTATTGGCTTCTTAATACTCACACCTAAGGATTTGAGAAAGTGAGCTGAAGATCATTTAAAGGCTTTTAATTCTGCATTGTTTTGTTTACCTCCAAAGCACAAGCAACATGGTTAGAGCATTGAAATATACTCCTTTTCAGGGAATAGCAACATGCTACCTGTCTCTGGTAACACAAGGGGGGGTGAGAATATATATAAAAAAATTAATTGCATTGAGGTGGGCCAATGATTATAGGTTAACAAATGGGGTCCCTGGGGGAATCCTTACCCCCTACATTTCTAGCAAAGATGTCCCTGTCTGCCAAAAAGCTTTAGCCAGAAAAGGAAGTATACAAATTATACATATTTAAGAACAGAAAGTAACAAAATGTTTTACAAAAGTAAAGCAGAACTAAAACTACACAACTACTAGAAATATAAAGTATTTTCTATTAAACTGTCACTAAAATACGGGTTTTATAAGTATGTGTAGTACTATCTTTCCTTTAAATTATATATTTAAATATATCAAGTAATTGATGTTTGTTTTTGAGGGAGGAACACGCAATGTAATCAGTTCTAAGCTGTGTAAAGATTTTGTATAATTTTATTACATTGCAGAGCTGGTGATGATGTTCTTACCTGTGTTTAATGTGGCTGCTGGTTGACCACCTGGAGGAGGTGGTGGGGCAGGTCCAAAGCCAGAGGGAGGAGGAGGAGGAGGAGGTGGAACACCTGGTGCCCCCATTGAGGGAGGAGGAGGTGGAGCACCTTGTTCCCCCATTGGGAGAGGAGGTGGTGGTGGTATGCCTGATAATTCAGGTAAAGGTGGAGGAGGTGGAACATCAGCCGACATAGGTAGGGGTGGGGGAGGGGGTATTTCAGCTATTGATGGAAGAGGTGGAGGTGGTGGAGGAGGAGGACTTTCATCATGTGTTCTAGAAAGGGACTGGGCATTAGAAGTCTGAGTTTGGTCTATTATGCTTGGAGGGGATGGAACTGGATTGACCTTAGATGCTTTTAGGGCAGTGTCAGATGAATCTTCTGAACTAGGCACTGGAGAGGGGGCAGGGATTGAGAAGATCTCTGATGATTCTGGTAGGGAGGGCAGAAGAGCAGGAGGTGTAGTGGATCTAGGAGAATTGCCTCTGCTGGATAAAGCATCTGGAATAAGAAGAGAGACAATTTTATCTTAAAGCATTTCTTCTTATCTAAAGTTTAACCTGGGTCTGAGGTATCCCAAATGGAACACCATCACCCCTTATGCACCCAACACTCAAATATTCATATAATCACCTGTACTTGTTACTGAAGGCGATATCAGTGTGATTCTGATGGCAGATGGGGATAGTGGAGGGGTACTGGCAGCAGAAGGTAAATCAGAGGTGAATGTATTGTCAGAAATTTCCTCTGTACAAGTATCCCCTGCAGGTTCCACCCAGAGAACACTACGCTTCACAAGTTCTGTCCTTTGCACAATATTTTGGGTCACCTGGGGTGCTTGTACAACGAGCTTCTCCTGGGAACACAGGCACAAAAGAATGTACTGATGTACTGTGTGTACAGCAACGTGTAACACAAGAGACCCCAACCTTTTTTTACCCCTGAGCCACTAAAAGATGGAAAAAACAGCTTGGGAGCAGCACAAGCATGAAAAAAGTTACTGGGGGTGTGAAATAAGGGCGGCGATTGGTTATTTGGTAGCCCCTATGTGGACTGGCAGCCTACACGAGGCTCTGTTTGGAAGTACACCTGGTTTATATGGAACCAAAACTTGTGTCGGAAATTCAATAATAAGCACCTGCCTTGATGCCACTGGGAGCAACATCTAAGGAACTAGTGGGCAACATGTTGCTCATGAGCCACTGGTTGGGGATCACTGGTGTAACAACATAACAACAAAAAGGGCTGGATGACAAAAAAGAGGTGCAAAGCCACCTTGATTAGGAGGTGCTTCACACCAGCTTCTGCTATGAGCCATCTCCTGATGTCCATTTGAACGCTGAGCAGTGAGATGTGGCCCAATGGGATTCCGAGCATTATTATATGCCAGTGCAAAGCAAGTATTATCATGGATACCCCTCTTTATGGATGGATTTTGGTGTATTGGTGGCTTGAGGGTTGGAAACATAACAATGAAACAAATATATTCTACAAAGCTACAATGGTTACTTGTTGAAGCTGCAGGTATTTATTTTATATCCAACTGAGCAAGGCTTAAGACTAAAAGTATGAAATAATGTAGAGGGGAGAGATGGATGAATTTGTCCAGCTGGTCATCTCTTAATTATTGGGTTGTGCCTTTCAGTTTGGGGCAGTTCCAGTATGGTACAAGGGGTGACCATATGCCCCTCCCCCAATACACATTATTCCACTGCACTCACCTTGGCGGAGCTCATCTCACGGCGGCATTGGTCTAGCTGTTTTTCCAATTCAGCCACTCTCCTTACATATTCATTTTCCGTTAGCTGCAGTTTCTCTGTGACCTAGTAAGTGATGATAGTTACTTAGTACGGTACTGACAGTACTGGTGGTTCCCACATGGGGAACCCTTTAAGGATGATATCAGTAATGGACCAGGAGGTAGAATACCACTCTGGCTGGAGAAAGCAGTAACTTCTTATTCTCTAGTTCCTGACATAATGAACTGAGGCTCAAGGATTCCTGAGTATGAGTGTGCTCCCTGTACCACTGAGATATGAATGTTATAGTGGTGATGTTTTGCAACTAAAAGAGCCAGTGTAACTTAAAAGATGAGAAACAACTTTTACTCCAGATAGGAGTTTTCAGGTTTAATGTGAGCTAAGAGGGGGGACCAGAAGATTAGATTAAAATGGGCTGAAAAGTTTACAAGGTTTACAGACTAGTAGTATGCATTAAGCATAGTGAAAGTACAGTAAGAGTGTGTAATAAGGAGAAATTCAGTGTCTGTCTTTATGAAACACAGTTTTGAGTTCATCATTATCTACTACCTACACGAGTCAAGTGTTCTTGAAGGTCCTCTACATGTTCCAGCATTTCATTCTTAGTGTCTGTATCTTCCAGGAGACTGTTTACATCAAAAATGTTATCGAGATAGGCCTGGATCTGAACCTGGAGCCGCTCACTCTCTGTGTTCTTAAGAATCTGCAGAACATGCACAGTGTGGAAAAGCAGAGAAAGCCTTCGGTGTCAGGTAAGTTGGTTCTATTTGTTTTAATAGCCAAGCCAAAGCTTAGAGGTTCCTAAAAAATTGCAAATAGGCTGGCTAGAGTGGTCCAAAATAGTAGATGGGCCTGGCTTAATGGGCTTTTAGGGGAAATTTCATGATAAACACTGCATATTGCTTTAAGCCCATGGAAGGCCAGCTAGGGTTACATTTGTGATGACTTATTTGCTGTCTTAGCACAATCCAAACTGTCATAGCTGAATTCGTAACCATTTCTGAATTCTCTCTTTTAGTCCTAATCCACCCTTGCATTACACCTAGTCTAGTCCTCAGTGCTAATCCTTTCAGTTGTCAGTATTAAACTTACCTCAAGATACTCATCCAGTCCTAGCAGGGTAAACTCATACTGCAGGAAGACCCGGAAATTCATATTCTTCACTGAATGTACCACAATATTGATGAACTGCATACATGCCACCTGCAAGTATAGACACACAGATAACCAGAGCTGCCATTAGGCAGGTGCTAATGACTGCCTTAGGCTTCACATCTAGAGATATTGGGATATGTCTGACAGCACAACATAGTGACAATAGGGAAAAATGGCAACATCAGAGCAAAATTAGTGTCTAACCTATACCATTCAAACAGCTGGTACTGCAAGGTGTTTTGCCCTCGCCACCACTAATGGTATACATTTAGTTAATACATTGTCAGATTCTAAATCTAAGCATACACATAACTTCTACACACGTTGAACTCCTCTCACCATAAAATCAATGTTAGAATCTTCTGTACGGAAATATTCCATGAGTTTCTCAAAGCGAGCACCTTCCCCACACATCTGTAGAAAAAAAGTAAGAGTTGTGTGTTTGCTCCAAAAAGACTGCTATAGTTAATATAAATAAGCTGCTGTGTAGCCACAAGGGCAACCATTCAAGCACAGTACATAAGCAGATAACAGATAAGATCTGTAGAATACAATGGGAATCTATGCAATGTATCTGTTATCTGTGATGTAACCTGTACCTTTTCTCCTTTTTTTTCAATTTGAATGGCTGCCCCCATGGCTACACAGCAGCTTTGTTTATATAAACTATAGTAGTCTTTCTGAAGTAAACACTTTACCAGTACAGGGCATTAGTATATAATATGTTAATTACTTTGATATATTTTCATATTTTGATGTTACTGTTCGTTTAAGGGATCTGGCCCACGGGGAGATTAGTCGCCCGCGACAAATCTCCCTTGTCACGGGCGACTAATCTCCCCGAACTACAATCCCACCGGCGAAAATGTTCGGCGATTTGCCATCCCACCGGCGCCTTACATTTTCGCCGGTGGGATGGTAGTTCGGGGAGATTAGTCGCCCCTGACAGAGTCCTTAAGAGAGATTTTACAAGTCCACAACACCCCCAGAACTTCTGTTCATAGTGCTGATGATAAAAAAAATGCAGTAAAATATCTGACACATCTAAAATAAATGATAATTAGCAATTCCACATAGTTTTATATATGTTTGAGTTGTTAATCCCAGATGCAGAGCAGAATTATTTACTGAGGCCTCACAATGTATAGAGGTGGGGGATAGGGCAAAAATATTAGCTGTGGCAGATTTTAGGTTGCATTCTTTACAAAGATGATATATTATTCACTTCCGCCACCAGAGACACAATTAGTCATCCGACAATAGATCTTTACCCTCTACCGGGGGCGACTAATCTCCTGCTTATGTTTTCCTACTGCCAATAATGTGAATTGCTGGTGAAGAAACATACATGTTGCTTTGGCTATGTGAAGTTGCCTCTCTTTTGGGCTATTTAAGAAAGTAGTTACACCAACGATTCCCATTATTACCGATGGGAAAACATACACAGGAAATTATTCACCCGTGCTAGAGAAGATCTATCGTGGGGCGACTGATCTCTTAGTGTGTCATTGCCCTTAAGGTCTCTATCATGTTTACACACACTATGATCAACCTTATTAGGAGATAATTAAGCTGCCTGTATTTTGGGGGGTTTGGGAGCAAACCCACACAAGCTCAAGTGAATATACAAACTTCTTGCAGATAGTGGTCTTGTTGGAATCAAACCTAGGACCCTAGTCCTGCTTAGTGCTTACCATTGCATCACCTTTCTGTCCTATGCAAGTCAACTGAGGGCTGTGAAATTTCCCTCTGTGTGGAAGCTCTAGTTACATCTTTTGATAACTGTGTCCCCTAGAGGTGTATTGTAGAGTAGAATTCTTTGGAAGGCCACCACAGTGAGTTCCTGGCTGTAGCCCTGTGCATTGGCCGGGCAAACATCAAGGTTTAAACATGCAGTCAGACCCATAAAGAAAAACTTAGCAGCCTTTAACCCAATGAGATACTGCAAAGCCAGAACCTTTTTAATTCACATATATTATACTTGCTATACCATTCCTTGTAATAAGCTTCTTGGTTTCAGCATGGCAGGTCCACATAAACTTGCAAGGTTAAATGGGCCAGTTTGAATATAGTGTCTTCTATTTAGCCTATACTTTTTAGCAGACCAGATTTGGTTTTGAAACTATTACCGCACATGTCGATGATACTGTTTCTGGTACGTTATTGCTTAAGAATGACTTCATTAAGTTACATCAGTCAAATAAAGAAGAAGGAAAAAGCGTTAACAAATCCACTAGATTAATGGGGAAGAGACAAAGCAAACGCCAGATGGTTTCAGCTGCTAATGAAAAATGTATTAGTCATTTCAAATAATAAGTGTGCCTTGCCTTCACTGATTCAGTTTCACTCCCACATGGGCACTAGCTATGTTCTCCCCATGTCATCATTTGGGTTTCCTACAGGTGCTTTATGCTCCTCCTACACTTTAAAGACACACAGGCAGATTAATCGGCTTCTGATGAGACCCTGGTATGTGTATTGTGTGAATGTGTCAAAAAGTGCTGCGGAAATGAGTTGGTAGCATTTAAATTATAATAATGTAAGGGATCATACACATATCAAAGAACACTATATAGTGACTGCTAAGGCCAAAATGGCATCTCAGTTACAAAGACCCCATGTCACCTCCCACTGCAGGCATTTCTTTGAATAGGAATGACAGTTTGTATGCCCTCGAATTCTGAAACCCCAGTGGGTTGCCTGTGGTCTGCTGAAAGTAGATCAGGTAGACTAAATATATTATTTTAAATCTATGTTTGGTGGCTATGGATATCTTTATAAACAGTAGGCAATACTCCCAAGAAACTTTCACCATATAAGAAACCTTAAAAAAATTAGGCCTAGATACTGGATGGCTGTACTTCTCACCTCCATGAAATAGTTGAAAGCTGAGAGTATTAACTCATGTCCTCCTCGGACCAAACAGACAGCTGCTAGGAGCTCCAGAACAAGGGCCTTAGTCCTGAGGGAGAAAAGAAAATGCAGACTGGGTGACAAAAGGTGAGGAGATGAGGACATCAAATACCTTTTAGTATTTCCATTTTTCATAAAAGGAATGTTGGATGGCACAGGTGTGGAAATAGCAGAAAAAGGCAACGTAAGTAGATGGCATTGTTGATATAATAGAAAATATAGATAGATGTAGTCGGAAGAATAATAGCAGGGGGAGAATCCATACTTACCGAGGATTCTTGTTGCTGAGACTGAGTGTGATTTTATTGACACATGATGAGTGTGACATCACCATACTGAACCCTGACTGCAGAGAGAAAGGGGGCAGTTGGGTATTAAAACATCCCATCTTTACACTGGTGTACCTACATCATTATACATCATCAGGCTTGCTGGTCACCCTTCTAACTTGGATTCAAATTCCAGAGTGGCTAACACTTAGTGGTTGTAAAGAAATAACAAACCAACTACATCTGCCTGACCTGAACAACCTGGAGCAATTACGCAATGAAGAATGAGACAGTCATCCCCAAACAATGTGCTAAATTGATACATACTTTTCCTAAAAGGCTTTAAAGGTATTCTGGTGTGATTTTTATGGTGTAGTTTTTATTATTAAATTACACTGTGTACAATACAAATAATGCATTTTACCATTTAAGATTTCATTCTCAAATGAAAATTATTTTTTAGCTGTAATGTTGGTGTATAGGCGCCATCCCAGTGCATTGAGCTTTCAGAAGGAACCAGCACTACACGTTAGAACTGCTTTCAAGCAAGCTTCTTCTGTAACCCGATTTATAATAGTGGTGGCATGTCTTTTTGTATGATGTATGTACTATTGGTTTAAATAAAACAATTAAAAAAACATACAAATACCCCAGAGAACAACATTTCAGTGTAGGTTTTATTTATTTAGGTTTATTTTAATTTGACTTAGCAACCAGTCAATAGTTTAAATCTGATATTTATATGCAATTGACACTTGTACATCTAGGGGCTGATTTACTTACCCACGAACGGGTCGAATGGAGTCCGATTGCGTTTTTTTCGTAATGATCGGTACTTTGCGATTTTTTCGTATGTTTTGCGATTTTTTCGGATTCTGTACGAATTTTTCGGATCCAATACGATTTTTGCGTAAAAACGCGAGTTTTTCGTATCCATTACGAAAGTTGCGTAAAAAGTTGCGCATTTTGCGTAGCGTTAAAACTTACGCAAAAAGTTGCGCATTTTTCGTAGCGTTAAAACTTAACGCTACGAAAAATGCGCAACTTTTCGCGTAAGTTTTAACGCTACGCAAAATGCGCAACTTTTTACGCAACTTTCGTAATGGATACGAAAAACTCGCGTTTTTACGCAAAATTCGTATTGGATCCGAAAAATTCGTACAGAATCCGAAAAAATCGCAAAACATACGAAAAAGTCGCAAAATATTCGTTTTCAAGTCGGAACTTTTCCAATTCGGGTCGGATTCGTGGGTTAGTAAATCAGCCCCTTTGTGTGTTAAATTTCAAACTGTAGATGTGTATTGGCAATGTACTTGCCATTTACCTGGTAGTTCATGATGGCCCGCAGGCACATGATACACACATGTACATCATCTTTCATATTTGCATGTTTTGTATTTCTCATTGTAGACCGACTGTGCAGGTTGTATCTGTAAAGCCAAGAATAAAAAGCCTCTCAGAACCTGTGTCTTACATAGCTTGCCATAGCTTGCCATTAGAATAACACAATTTGGTGTCAGGCAATGCAAAACATGTTTAAGATTCAAATCCACACCTGTGGTGTATGGAGACCAATTCACGTAGTTGGACCATAAGGGTTGCGATGCGAATCGATGCAACAAGCGGCGGGGGCAATGAAAACGGAGCAGGAGCACAGACTAGGGGTTGGCAAGAGAGGCTCCCTGCCTGGCGCCCCCAGTCATTGCACCATAGGCAGCTGCCTATTCTGCCTACCCCTAGTTCCGGCCCTGGGTGTAGCTTAAATGATCTGAAATCTGCCCCTCGCTGTGGCCTGATTTCTTAGGTACAGAAAGATGTGCATTGGTTCCACCAGGACATAAACGATACTAACAATGCAGTACATTTTTCATAATAAAGTGCCCTACAGATCTGGATTGGGATTCAAAATAGTACCTGGCATTTGTAGTACACAGAAGCCCAAACAGCACTGCACAGGCCCAATAAATAATGACTGTCTATGGTATTACATTTTTTTACTATTTTAAAGTCAGCCAGTTTGGCTCCTTCTGGCACAGAGAATACAAGTATTCTTCAAGGGCTATATGATCTTTGTAATCATATTAGATTGTAATTTTTGAATTATTTAGCTTTATATTCAGCAACTATCTAGCTATATGATTGATAGGGTCTAGATAATCTTATCAACCAGGCAGTGGTTCGAATGAGAAACTGGAATATGAATAGGAGACGTTCTGAATGGAAAGAAATTGTAACCTCACACAGCAATAGATTTTTGGCTGCCTGGGTCAGTGACCCTCTTTTGAAAGCTGGTAAGAGTCAGTAGAGGAAAGCAAACAATTTTAAAATGATAAGAAATAAAAAAGTGAAGACCAATTAAAAAGTTTAAAAGAACTGGGCATTCTATAAAATACTATAAGTTAACTTAAAGGTGAACTGTCCCTTTAAGCAAAGTACCCCTAGAGATTGACATGAATATATTTGATATTTAAAATACTTATAGTATACAGATATTATTATTAAGACTTGATATGAGAAAAAAGGTATAAACAATCTTGATAGCTTGAGAGAGCTGATATGAGCACAAAGGAAGCCTAAATGAGACACAGAACTGTGCTGTGCTAATCTGTGCCACCACTAGGAGATAGAGACTGGCTCTGGCTCTTGACTTTGATCACTTGGACTGTCACCTGAATAAAGACTGGGAAGTTGAAGGGTTACCTGGCTGTAAGGTTTCTTGACCGAGATGGGGTGTTTGTGGGTGATGGTGATGAACTACTCTTGTTAATGTCCTCTAGGGAACGCTGCAATGATTTTGATTTCTCTGGGGTTCCATTGTCAGAACATTCTGTATCAATCCTGAATTAAGGTGGCAAGATAAAAGTGGTTTTGAATTAGTAAAGCATAGAGAATAAAGAAAAAAGAGTGAAGGGACGGGTTTGAATGCAATAAAATTACATTTAGAGAGACTTCACTACAGCAATGTGAGCAAATATAACATTTTAAAAGAGAATGATTATATAACATATTAATTTAAATACTCACGGGCAAGAACCCTGAGCATAGGACAGATATTCCACCAATGCATCCAGTCCTCCAACCTCTGGGCTCAGAAATTCCTCTACCCATCTGAAAGATATTTAAATGTAATACATTTGAGATTAATCAGGCGATTCCTGTAGACCAGAAGCTTCTGTGCTGTGGAACTAAGGGTATATTTTTTCTAATGGATGGATCTTGAACAAAGAAGGTTTAATAATTATGACATATAATTAACCAACTTTGGCCTGTATGTGAATTCTGCTCCCTTCAAACAATACAAACCCTTCAGATGGTCAGTGGCACGTGTAAATGAGACCTTTGCCTCAGCCACACTGAGCACATTGGCATTAGGCACAATAAAAACATAGGGGCAATTCCTTTATGAATGAAATGCTCATGTTTCCCTCTATTAGTAAATTAGCCCATTAGGCTGTGACACACGGGGAGATTAGTCACGCCGCAACAAATCACCCTGCAATACCATCCCACCAGCTAGAATGTAAATCGGCGGTGGGATGGCATACACGGCGGTGTGATTTGCCGAAGTTGCTTTGATAGGAAACTTCGGTGACTATGGCAAATTGCTTCGGCGCGTATGCTATCCCACCGGCGATTTACATTCTTGTTGGGGGGATGGCATTGCGGGTAGATTAGTCGCCCACGACAAAGGAGATTTGCTGTGTGTCACGGCCCTTAGGCGCCTACAAAAAATGCCTAATGCTATTCAATCAAGCGCAATGGTGTATTCAACTGAATTTAATTTTGCAAATTTAGGTAGGATTACAGGAGACACAAAATAGGTTCTTTGCGTGCTAAGGAAAAGGAACTCTATGTTGGAATTTATGTTTCATGTATGTGCTACATTTTAAAGGAATATTGACATGGGAAAACATGTTTTTTTCAAAAAGCATCAGTTAATAGATCTTCTCCAGCAGAATCCTGTATTGAAATTCATTTTTAAAAGCAAAAACAGATTTTTTGAAATTTTACATGGGCTAGCTATGTTCTTCATTTCTCAGGGTGCCATAACCATGTGACCTGTGCCCCTGCAAGTTATATCACCCCCCCTTCCAGCAGCCAATCAACAGAACAATGGGAAGGGAGCAAGATAGCAGCTCCCAGTCGATATCAGAATAGCACTTAATAGTAAGAAATGCAAGTCCGGCTTGGGACTCCTCCAGTTACATGGGAGTAGGAGAAACAATAGGTTACCTGAAAGCACTTCTAATGTGTAGCGCCGGCTCCTTTTGAAAGCTCAGACTCAGGCACAAGAATAGAATTTTAAATGGTAGAGTGAATTATTTGCTATGTAAAAAGTGTAATTTAGAAATAAAAAGTACACCATAAAAATCATGACAGAATCCCTTTAAGGATAATGTTTTCAAAAAAAAATTAACTGCTAATTTTAACTGCTACTTTGGCTTTTGCTGAGAAAGTATAACAATTGGCTTATTGTCAGGAATCATATTTCCCTCCACTCAGTGGAACATAGACTCCAAACTGTGAGGCCCAAACCATTGAATGGGGTACGCAGCCTGAAAAGCCATTTAAAGTGATAATTTGGGTGAGCGCTTATTTGCTTACCAGAAATTTTAGAGGACCACCTTAAAGGTAATTCTCGGTGAGAGATAGAATGAAAATGTATTTACTGCCCTGTATGTTCCTGAAATGGTGGCAAGGTAACTGATATGACAATGCTTTTGTAAATACCTTTCAGGAGATCAGCAGGGGTTTGACCAGCGAATGAGCTGCAGGGTGGCTGTGCAAACCAAGTAGTGAGTTTGGTGTGTGGACTAAGTAGCTGGTAGAGGACAAATGTTAGTGAGCTGGGGGGAAGCAGAAAGGGTGCTGGGCCAACAAATATTTGCCTTGGGCACCAAAACTACTTGTCTAAGGTCTGTGTATATTGGAAATAAGGAAATGATCTTACCCAATATGATTGGTTCTCAAGGAGATCTCCAGTTCTCTCAGTACCTGAGTGGATTCCTGGACCCGTCTCTTGAACTGTAATGCACATGTACATAATTGTTAAATAAAACCTTTAACTTTAACAAGTATATGACCACTTCTACTGCATAGAAACAGTTGGACAGAATTGCATTTGTATGGAAGCTCTTCATTATGAGAAATGAAGCAATGATTTCTACATATTTCTGGAAATTTTGTGTATATATAAATGAGTGTGTTACTGGTATTGGGTAAACAATGCCCCTGCTACAACATAGCCCTGTATGGTGTTTAATGCCTCTAAGTAAGATGTCACACGTATTCTTCTAAATCAGCATTCTCTGCCACTTGTTCCTGTGCACAAGGGAGGAAGCGCCAAAGCATGTGGTTGTAACGGACAGTGTTATTTTTTAAAAAGGGAAAAGGACGACAAAACATTGTATCTACTATACTCTGTCACATCTAGTCATAAGAGTAAGCCATCTTGGCCGGGACATTCTCATGCTCTGAGCTCTACGGGGTAGTTAGTCACACTTTGGCATTTATTTGTCACCAAGTGAGATATTTACTTTGTGGTGACAGTGAGCTATGCAGCTAATGAAAACTGAAAAGTCAATGTTCTGGCTTTATTACAGAGCACAAAAGGACAAAATGTTAGAAAATGTCAGTATCTTTAGGTACGCTTTGTCACACTGCATCCAAAATGAAGGGGAATGGGGGTACAAAAATCAGGGAAGGAAAGTCCTACCATACTAAACACGCAAAGAACTGTTTTTGTTCAGCTTCCTTCAGGGTATCATTACTCTACTGAAGAGGGGCCCAACCCACTGCGATTTAAGAGAAGGAGAGACTGCCTTTATTTATTTATTATCCAAGTGTCCCATATATTGGCATATTCCATTTGATTATCTATTTGGTGCTTGAGCAGTTTGTTAGTGTGTATGTGTGCATAGGCTCACTCTCCAAACTATTTTTCATCCACTTCTTACTCAGTCTCTGTATTTTCCTAGTTTTTTTATCTTTACATACCATAATATATTCTTCTATATATTTAGTTGCTTTGTTCCCATAGAAAAAATAGTAATGACCATGAATTTGGCCAAATGGCTAGCAGGAGGGCCCACTTACACCTGGGCCAACTGGGAATTTTCCTGGTATGCCTGTGGGCTAGTCCGACACTGTATATAAGTTGCACCAGCCATTGCACTGAGTTGTTTAATCATTTTAGCTTGTCTCCCAGACAGCTGCTTGGTTTTTATGTCAGGGTGTGTTACATTTCCTTTTACTGACATAACTGCATTGTGGTTGTATGGCAAATCTGTGTGTGCTGTACGTAGTAAGTTTGTTATTATCTCATAAGCTGTTATGTGTCAGGAAGCTGTGATGTCTTGTGTAGGGAACCACCCCTGTGTCTGTGCATTACAGTATTTATATTATCTGAAGACAGTTTGCTCTTGGGCCTACATGATATTTCATTCTTTATGCAAGCTGAATTAGTGAGATAAATGCATATGTAGCAGAGCTTATGAAAATAGGGAATTTGGGATTTATGAAAGATGGAATGTTAAAAAGCTTTTGTAGTTAATAGTTATTGAAAAATATAGGTTTCTAGATAATAGCTGCAGTGTAACA
Organism: Xenopus tropicalis; assembly: GCF_000004195.4. Classification (NCBI taxonomy): domain Eukaryota; kingdom Metazoa; phylum Chordata; class Amphibia; order Anura; family Pipidae; genus Xenopus; species Xenopus tropicalis. Next base: position 17,503,439 of record NC_030686.2, read on the forward strand.
GTATGGAATTAATTCATTGTTATTGCATATGTGATATTATTGGTGGTAAGCTCTCACTGTACTACAATCCACATTGATCCCAATGGGCCAATAAAAGAGCAACCATTTGGGGGTCCTAACCTTGAAAGCAAATAAGTTGTAGTTAAAACTCAGTCCCTGTGTTAAATGTATTTTGAAGCAGTAGAATTCTTAATGAATCGGATAAACGTGAGTTTAGGACTGGCCAGACCTGGGATGACTTTGACGTAGTGTGCCAGCTTGAAGTATATTGCAATATATGGACAAACAATCCCTGTTACTTAAAGGGGAGGGTATATCTTGATAGCTTAATGCACAGAATGGCTTAATGTCCTGTTTACACTGATAATGGGTGAGTACAGAGGATCTCTTGTTGTTGTCTTACTGTACCATGCCCAAACTGCTCATGCTTCCAGCTGTTTCCACTCTATTCCACACTCTAGAAAGAGCGATGAAATACAAGAGGCCCAATCGACTATATACTTAAGCCAATAAATGTTATATTGGCGGTAGCGGAGTGATTTTTAATCCACTGCAAATGCAGGGATGCAGTGCTCTTACCTTTCTACTGATCCCTCCTGTGTCCAGATAGCTCCTCAGTTTCTGGATGTATGCTGCTGGTGGGTTCTTCACTTGAAAGCGCTCCTGTGGGATGGTTATGGGAGAAAGTGAATGAGTAAGGTGTTGGTCATTTAGTGCCCACTTGGTGCTTAGGGCAGTATGCAAGCCTTATGTCTAGTGGCCTTATGTCTAATGCCTAATATTAAGCATCACCAGTGTGTCTGTCTTTAATTACAATGTCTGTCTGACACATTACCCAAACTAAAAGCTTTACACCCTTACTGTGACATGTGCACCGAGCAGATCCAGGGTCCTGCCCTTACTATATAGTGCCTAGTTTTGATATATGTATATAACTAGGTATAGACTGATTACTTTTTTTTGGATCTTTAGTCGTTAAAACTAAGCCCTAAAAAGTCCCAGCCTGGTATCCAAACCCTGCACTTACACCTACACAACCATCATGCTTACTGTAATATTTTCTATATGGCCAGTGCCCAGCACCTCCCATACTAGCACTCACCTGATCACATACTAGTTCCCACTTCTTGTCTTGGTCATATTGGCGCAGAACCTGAATCTTGTCTGGTGGAAGATTCATGGCATTCTGGGAAATAAGAGCATGGAAGTGATGAATGAACATACAATTTGCCTCATTAACATGACACTGGAGCTTGCATTGTACACATGCATTGTCTTCGTTGGTGTGGTCCCCGGACCGACTTTTCCTATACACGCCGTTATAATTCGATCGTTTGGTGGGGGATATCGGGAGAAGATCCGCTCGATTGGCGTCATCACCAAACGAGCAGATCTTATGGTGTATGGGGACCTTAAGTTTAATACAATGCCAATGGCTAGGAGAGCAGTAGGGCCTACTTACACCTGACCTATCAGGAGTTTATTTGGTATCCTGGTGTGTCAGTCCGACAGTCCTTTATCAACATAGTCTGCAGTCATTAATAAGGACAGCATGGCTTTGGATGGCCATTTGCAATTCCAGTGACCAAAGGAAATGATTGCAGAATACTTTTTTGAAGACTATGGTCTGCTCATTGCCTACCACCAATGCATATTTGTTGCCATCACAGAGCTACAGTACCACAAATATGCTTTTTGTGTCTATTTCTGTTTTTTTCATTTACTAATATTCTCATGCATTTGGTCTGCATAATTTCCTGTTAGTACCATGAAGCTGGCATAAGTGTGAACATTAACCCATGCTAATTCATAGAAGTGCTTTAGAGATCTTCATTTGCTCCAGTGTGTGCAAACTTAAACTTGAGATCTAATTCTGATATATACATGCAGACATAAACACAGGGTTCTTGCACAATTAAAGCCATGTCAGTGATTTGGAATGGTTTAAAGCAGGGGTGTCAAACTCAATTGCACAGGGGGCCAAAATTCAAAACACACTTTAGGTCGCGGGCCGAACATGTGCCTGTGCCAGCAGTCATATTATTGCCCCATGTACCTGTGCCAGCAGCCATATTATTGCCCCATGTACCTGTGCCAGCAGCCATATTATTGCCCCATGTACCTGTGCCAGCAGCCATATTATTGCCCCATGTACCTGTGCCAGCAGCCATATTATTGCCCCATGTACCTGTGCCAGCAACCATATTGCCCCATGTACCTGTGCCAGCAACCATATTATTGCCCCATGTACCTGTGCCAGCAGCCATATTATTGCCCCATGTACCTGTGCCAGCAGCCATATTATTGCCCGGTGTACCTGTGCCAGCAGCCATATTATTGCCCAGTGTACCTGTGCCAGCAGCCATATTATTGCCCCGTGTACCTGTGCCAGCAGCCATATTATTGCCCCATGTACCTGTGGCAGCAGCCATATTGCCCCATGTACCTGTGCCAACAGCCATATTATTGCCCCGTGTACCTGTGCCAGCAGCCATATTATTGCCCCGTGTACCTGTGCCAGCAGCCATATTGCCCTGTGTACCTGTGCCAGCAGCCATATTGCCCCGTGTACCTGTGCCAGCAGCCATATTGCCCCCATGTACCTGTGCCAGCAGCCATATTGCCCCCATGTACCTGTGCCAGCAGCCATCATATTTGCCACGTCTACCTGTGCCAGCAGCCATCATATTGCCCCCATGTACCTGTGCCAGCAGCCATCATATTGCCCCATGTACCTGTGCCAGCAGCCATATTGCCCCCATGTACCTGTGCCAGCAGCCATATTGCCCCCATGTACCTGTGCCAGCAGCCATATTGCCCCGTGTACCTGTGTCAGCCAAAATATCAAGCAAGTGCCAGAACTCCACGCTGCGCCAGTTTCTCCCACCAGCTCTCTCTGTCTCTCTCTCTGTCCGTGACGGCGAATACGTGCGCCAACCCTACGCACATGTGTCACAGCGGGCCGGATACAATTACATGCCAGGCCGTATGTGGCCCGCGGGCCGCCAGCTTGACACGTATGGTTTAAAGGTTCATGAACTGTTTACATTTTAATATGATGTGTTTATAGAAATTGGACCCCATAGCTGCAGGTGGCCCAAAAAGACCTTGACATACTTGTCTATTAAGTGTTGTTTCAGGGCCCATGTGAATGTGATTTATAGGGTAGGTAACTATGTACTTACCTCTAATTATTAGCATAAATCAATACAATATAACATTTTATACAAAGCCCTGTATCATTTAGCTTCCATGAGAGACCCTCAATATAATATCAACGTAAGAACTGAAGTATTACACTTCCTTAGTCTGCTTTACTCTCCCACTCAAGTCACTCTTTATATATCTCTGGTTTTATTTGGTGCCTTTGTTTACACATATTTATATTTAGTAGACATGTAGGAGGAACTGACTCATTATCTCTCTGCAGAAAGTACTGGTGTATTGTCTCTAAGTCCTCTAAACCGGATTTGTTTGTTTCACTTTTGGAGCAAGGGGTTTTTCTGTAATTTGGATCACCATGCCTTAAGTCTACTTAAATTCATGTTAACATTAAATAAGCCCAATAGGATAGTTTTGCAACTAATTTGGATTCATACAGCTTATTTTCCCTCAAGTACAAGGTGAGAGAAAAAGGCATAATTTAAAAAAAACTGCAATTATTTGCTTAAAATGGACTCCATGAGAGATAATTAACAGGAGGCGCCATAATTTCAAGCTTTCTGCATTTCTGGATAAGGGATCCCGTACCTGTATTGTAATTACAAGCTTGCCCATTTACCTGGTACTGTGCAACCCAGGAGGAGAACTATGCTGATGCAAAGTTATGGCAGCTTTGTTGTACCTTTACATGTGCTACTGTACATGTCCCAGCTCACTCATTAGCACAGCGCTAATTGCAGCCAATCTGGTTAATGCTTTCTTGGCACAGCGGTGAGAATGAGCCCATACGCAATAGACTTTAAGGCAGGCTCTTCCTGCAAGGCTTTAGTTTTGGTGCCAGACAGTAGTGGTTGCATTGGTCCTGATCTGATGTTAAAGTTAAAATAGCTTAAATGTAGATGCATGACTGGCACTAGAGAAGTCAGGAAATCTAGAGAGCAATGATTCATACATAAACCACCCCCACCCCATCTATGTAGACGCGTTCAATGTAATTACTGTTCAGCATAATTAAATATTGACTGTTCTTAAGGGTAGTTCACTTTCACATTAACTTTGGTATGTTATGGAACGTCCTGTACTTAACAGATACTTTTTTCCAGCTTTTGCCTTCATCTGTTGCCTCTTTAAAAGGATGCTGTGCGTTAAATAGAGGCCAGTTGTCATTGGGGACTTGGGCCAGCCAACTGCAGGGCAGAGGGGAGGCTAGCTATTCACCTGGGGCCCCTCCCCTGGTTTTGGGCAGGTGTGATTGGGAAAGGCTTAAAGGAGAAGAAGGAAAAGCTAAGTCACTTGGGGGTGCCAAAATGTTAGGCACCCCCAAGTGACTTGAATCGCTTACCCCGTACCCCGGGCTGGTGCCCCTGGACGGAAAGAACAGCACCAGCCCAGGGTACCTGCAGCGCTTCCTCCTTCGCCACGCGCGCATGCACAGTAGGGTGAAAAGCCGTACTTTAACAGAGAAGTCGGCTTTTTCACTCTACTGCGGATGCGCCTGACTCACAGTCCAGGCTAAACGGAGCAGAAAGGAGGAAGCGCATCGCCCCAGGTACCCCGGGCTGGTGCGGTTTTCTACTAATAGGGGCACCAGCCCGGGGTAGTGATTCAAGTCACTTGGGGGTGCTTAACATTTTAGCACCCCCAAGTGACTTAACCTTTCCTTCCCCTTTAAGGTGGATGTGGGGGGTAAAACATGTGGTATGGACCACCATGGGGCATGTAGTGAAGAGCGAACCAGGAGAACATGGCATCTCCTTGGCAGATACTCTTGATGGACAAATGTTTTGTTTAATGTTGCCTCCTATAATTGCAGCCCTGCGCCTCAGGAAGGCCGAAGGTGACAGGCAGGTTGTGCTGGTGATGGTTAAAGAGGTTGAAGTTAGCGACTATAAGGGAGGGAAGTTGCGGAGCAAATGGGGTAAGTTGCCGAGCCGGTGGGGAGCAAGTGGGGGGATGACAGCCAAAGCTCTGGTGTTATTCAGACTCACAAGTTAGAAAGCAGTGGCAAATGCATGTTCCATACTTCTGACACTGCGATATGCACCTCGCAATAGATTTTTTTATCTCGCATGAGGTGCAATTCAGATTCATTGATATGGATACATGTCTACCAAATAAAAGGTGCGTGGCCAGGAAGTTAGGGAAATAAAATCATTGTCGTGTATGACCCTTAGATAGCATGCCCTCTTTTTAACTTTTTTCTTTTTTTTTTACTTTTTTTTGATACCTGTGTGTCCCATTACCCTACAGCACCAGTGTTACTCTGGGTTTAATTTATTACTAATGAAGTTGGAAGTTCAGTTAAGATAAAAATTCACATTGCTTGATATGTTTTTGCAATTTTTATAGAGTGCACGTAGGTAACGTTAATGTGAAGGAAGGAACAAAAGGATTGTTTCATTGTTCTAGTCAAATTCAACACGTACTAGTATTATATCGCTTCTTTAAACCTGATTAAAAGTTTTTAAACTGCCCGACCATCGAACTAAGCAAACAGCCGTAGTACTGACATATTTGTTCCATCTGCCAGCATACATGTACTGAAAGTGGTACAAAACCAGATTTATTTTGGTATATGCACAGCCAGCTTCAGACAACTTCCATGTTTTTCTGCAGGAGGCTGAAGAAGCTCTTTTTGGAAAAACAACAGAAAAATAAGCATGTTTTCCTGACAATCAATAATTTTGTCATTGCAAACAGGATTTTAGGGATATTACACCATTTCAAACAAAAGTCTGGAGAAATTCTGACATTATATTCTGATATGTTATATAAATAGAGCCCTTAGTTACAGAAAACTTTTAAAGTGGTAGGCAGTGGTGTAACAATAGAGGAAGCAGACCCTGCGGTTGCAGGGGGACCCAGACCATGGGGGCCTGCATCCATTATTGTTGCATGGCCCCCTTCCTTCCACCCACTCTCTTGTGTCCCCCAGCCTGCTTGCGTTTAAAGACCCCGCCCCACACCGACTCTTAGGTCTGCAAAAAAATCAAAAAGTGGCCCGGCCCAGAGTAGTTACGCCACTGGTAGATCTAGTAAAGTTTTAATAAAGCTTATTAAAAGAGAAACCAATTTGCTATTTCTATAGGGGCTTTCTATATACACAGGGCAGTTCTTGACCTGTAAATTCTATGTTGTTGGGACACTCCCTTGAAATGCTATCTGCGCGCCACAAGCTCTAAGTATGACTCACCTCATGCAGCTTCCTATGTATCATACACCAGTGGTGTTCTTATTTACTATGAATGGGATGTATCAGAGTTACGATAATTACATAAAGGCATTCTGTTTTTATTTAAATGTACGGATTATTAGTATGAAATATCTATTTATTTCTTTTGTGTCATAAATTGTTCTAAAACAGTGGTTGGGGACAGTGGCATTAATAGATGTTACTGGGCCCCTCAGCAAATTTAATCAAGGGCCCCAAAACATTGGTAAATTGACCAGTTCTACCAAGATATCTTAAAGTATGAAAATCCATAGGAACGTGTCAGTATTAGTAACGAGTTGTGACACACAAAACGTTTGGGACCAAAAGTCCACCAAAGCTGCCTCCAGTCTAGTGATACTTACCGATCCCGACAGCTTGGGGCTGCAGGAGGAAACTTTGTGCAACTTCAGAAACTGAAGTGATTCGAAGGGCTTTGCACCAGCGACTTCTGTTGTTGCCGGTGGAAAGCCTTTTATCACGGGTGAGTAACTCACTTCGTCGGTTCTTTGTAACAATACCTGGTGGTCTAGTGGGGCAACAGGGACACCAGCCTCTTTGTCTCGGCACGCATTCTTTTGATTTGGAGCGTGACAAGTGCGCGTGTCCTCTGAACGATGCATGACGTCATTGCGTGCAATAAATTCAAATATCTAAAGTAGCCTACGTATAATTTTGCATTCCAAATTCGCCCCTGGTTCCTGGGTGTGATTATTTCTGACTGTCCTTCGTGTTTGGATCTTTGCCTGATTTTTGACTTTGCTGATTGCTGCATGTACTGACTCTTAGTCTGTTTTCTGACTACGTGTTCTGGATCTCGGTTCTGTACCTTGCTGCTTGCACGGTTTCACCTTCGTCTCCATTCCCTGACTCTGCTTAAACGCTAGATTCCCTTGCCTGCCCAGAACAATTGCCCCGGTTCTCTCACATTAAGTCCTGGCAGCACTCGAGTAGCGGAGGGCTCCTCCCGAAGTGAAAGGTTGCTGTTATAGGCAGAAGAGTGAGCTCTGACCGGGATCTTGGTTTTTGTTCTGGGTTTGGGATACCGTGCGTGACATTCTTACCCTTAAGGTTGCTCTAGCTCAGTAAATGTTTTGAAGGTCTAATTGAGTACAGTTTTGTCAAGCCCTGTAAATATCCAAAACTCTAAATATCTATGGCATAGGGTGGTCATGTGGTTGTTTTTAATACTCTCAGTGGCTGCAGGTTGGTCAAGCCCCATGAATACTGTTCAATAAGAGACAGTCTTCCAAGTGTGCAGTGCCACTTGTATGGTGTCAGATGCCTGCAGAGGTCCCCGAACTTGCCCAAGGGTCCATATAGAACAGCACAAAAACATCAGCACACTGAATAATTCTGAATAAAATAGTTAAGTGTTTTTTGGCTTCAAGTGAAAATAACAAAGGCAATGCGTTGTGTCACCCTAGGCTATAATTTAGAACAGACTATATATTTGTTCACCTTTCAAGAAGCTATTACAAGTCATTTGTTTTACTTTTAATAGAAATTGTGGGTGATCTGTTCACCTTCCACATGTCCTTCCCTGGCCACTCTGTTGCCCTGGGCCCCTTACTGTTGCAGGGTCTGCCACCCCCCCATAGTTACACCCCTGTGCATTACCAGAGCTGTTAGTGGAACTGAGCCATTAGACATGTCACTGTCAAGCTCTTGCCAGGTTTGCAGTGCATGGCAGGTGTAATGTCGTTCCTCCTCCCTGTGGGTTTCCTGTTTCTGTTTTTGTTCTTCCTGTACTGCTTACTAATGTGAGAAGTGCTTGAATACAGACAGAAAATACTGATACTGAAGGGACGCTACCACATCGTTAATGCTTTTTGTAATAGCACTGTAATCTGTTGTTTTCTGTTACATCAGAGTTTGGCTTACATACTTGTAGACATTAAAAGTTCTGCTAGTTCATTTGATGTGTCTTAACTTAGCTAAGCTTCTCTAGTTAAATTCGTAGCAGACCTCTAAATGAATGTGCCATTTAGATAAGGTAACTGATCCTACAGTGCATCTCGTAAGACAATTATACTAGTTCTCAGTCACTGATTGTAAGGGCCTTACCGGCTCGGCGGGGACGCCCGCCGCGCCGCCATCGGCGAGGAAGCCCGCCGCGCCGTCCATCCAATGCGCCGGTTACCTCTTAGTGCGCGCGCGCGCGCACTTCCGCATTTCATAGGCGCATGCGCGCTGACGTCATGACGGGAAGGGCTATGGCCCTGAAGAGAATTCCTGGGTTTCAGTTAACGACATCAAGGCTAACCGTCTCAGGAAACAATTCCATTCTAAGTTTCCTGAGAGACCTGGGGGTCCAGTGGCCCCCCCTGGAGAGGGGGGTAATGTAAGGGCCTTACCGGCTCGGCGGGGACGCCCGCCGCGCCGTCCATCCAATGCGCCGGTTACCTCTTAGTGCGCGCGCGCGCGCGCACTTCCGCATTTCATAGGCGCATGCGCGCTGACGTCATGACGTCAGCGCGCAAAGGCGCGAAATTCAAACTATTTAAAGGGCCTTTTGCATTAGACTCATTGCCCGTGATAGGTTTTACTCCTGGTGCCTGTATTGTGCTTTATACTTCTTGTTGTTCCTGTTTTGACCCTGCCTGGCTTTGACTATTCTGATTTCTGTATCCTGATCCGTGCCTGTCCCTGACTACTGTTTCCGCCTCATCCTACTGATTGTTACCCGGTTTGACCTATTGCCTGCCTGACGATCCTAGTTATCCGCCCGCCTCGACCCAGCCTGTTTGACCACGTATTTGCCTACTCCTATTTGTACCGTGACCATCGGCCTTAAGACTTATATACAGTCGTGCCCCATTGCTAGCCAGAACTCCTGCTCAGCACCTCTCGTACAAGTCCAGGTGGCATCCGAGTAGCTGAGGGCTCCTCCCGAAGCCAAAGGCGGTCACGCTACTGGTGAAGCACGAGCCGAGACCAGGGTGCTTGGCACTTGTTCTGGTATTGGGTGCCGACCGTGACACTGATTCCTCAACAGTTTACCCAAGTAGTTTTGTCACCTGGCCTGCACTTACTGCCTATCTGCTAAAATACCACCCAAAGCTGGGCCAGTATTACTAATTTATTTAATTTGTAATCCATAGTTATTCCACCCTTGCCTTGATCCACCACTGTTTCCTTTAAAATCTCTGTATCCCTTCCCTAGTCATCAAATCTCCACCTGCCCCACACCTCAACATGCCCCTTTATCTTCTTTATGCCATGACCACTCCCCCTCTTGGTCCCATCCCACCCCTTACGTCATTAGCCGGTATAGACCCGGACAAATGTTGGCATTCCCCCATCACAATTTGCACCCAAAGCAGTGATCACAAAATAATACCAGACAAATTGACTTGCTTTTCATGATGTAGTAAGTATAAATTAGATAATGGTGTTGTAGTTGGTCTCCTTAGAGTTTGCTTTCTGACTGAAGACTATTGATCTTGGTAATGCTCTTTGTACATGGATAGAGAACTGACTGCAAGATTGTGAACAGAGTAATTGGCAATATTAATAAGTAATACTAAAAGCACTTGTGGATAATTAATTTAGCTGCAGCAAGTAATGGCAGCAGCAGGGAGGGCCTGGAAGGTATTGTCCTGTATTAAAAGGGGCTTAGATTTGCGGGAGGACATTGCCATTCTTCCCTTTTACAACACACTGGTAAGGCCCCATCTATTCTATGAGGTGAACTTTAAGTCTCTAGTGCAGGGATCCCCAACTTTTCCTACTGGTGAGCCACAGTCAAATGTAAAAAGACTTGGGGAGCAACACAAGCATCATAAAAGTTAATGGAGGTGCCGAATAAGGGCTGTGATTGGTTATTAGGCAGGCTCTATGTACACTATCAGCTTACAGGAGGCTTTATTTGGTAGTAAATTTTGTTTTTATTCAACCAAAACTTGCCAGCAATTCAGGAATTCAAACTACCTGGTTTTGGGGCACTGAGAGCAACATCCAAGGGGTTGGCAACACACGAGCCACTGGTTGGGGATCTTAGGGAATTTTAGAATTACAGAGAAGAGCAATAAAGCTGATATACTCCATTGGCAGAAAAACCTGATACTCACTGATGCCTCTTTTCATTGACATGAATGTAAACCACCTGTCACCCAATTGTCTTCAGGCAGGTTAATTGGCTCCTAATAAATTAAAGCCTAATATGTGTGAGAATTATAGGGACCTTAGATTGTAAGTTCCACTGGGGCAGGGGTTGATGGTAATGATGTATAATCTCTGCAAAGCGTTGCAAAATATGTTGCTACTATTTAATTTGAGAATAATAATAATAGTTTCAAGGGATTTGATGCCTTTTTAAGTGAGAAAATGCACAATTAATGGGCACAAAAATAGACCAACTGGCTCTGTTTCAGCTGCCAGCTTGTATGTATCTGTAATTCTATGGAACACAAATATCCCTGCCCAGATCATATGGAATGACACATCCTACGCTATATACACAATAACATGCATGGGTGCTTGTGACTCCCCATCTGGGTGCCCGGTGATTTCATATGCAGCTGCTCGACCAGCAGTACAATGACATCAACACAGCAAAGGCTACATTCAGGCAAGAGGTCATGTCTGTTTCTTACTGTATGTGCTATGCATTTATTTTAAAGGGGATGTAAACCTCAAAATAAAATATTGCATGGGGTGTAGGGTCTTGGTATGGGGCCCTGTGATTCCTGACAGTTGCCTGTCTCTGTCTATTAGTTTCCCTGAATATTAAAATGTGTCTTTAATTACAATGTACCCCTACTTATGAAGCCTTGGTTATCCATGATTTGGACGAAGACTTATCTTACTTTATTATAGTGTGTAAGCCATTATCACTAGTGATGTTGCCCATAGCAACCAATCAGTAATTAGATTACCTACACGTTAGAAAACGAAAGCAAAGGTCTGATTGGTTATGGTAAATATCACCGGTGGTTTTGGTCTACACACTTAAATAAACATGCCCCATAGTATGTCATACTATGATCTATCAACTTTGCAATTTGTCTTCATTTTTTTAATAGTTCATGAATTAAATGCCTCCCTCTTCTGCTACTTTCTAGTTTTCAAAAGAGGGTTACTGACCCCAGCAGCTAAAAAGTATTTCTCTGTGAGGTTACACATCTTCCAGTCTCTCATTCAAACAACTGCCTGGTTGCTAGGGCTGATGTCAAATTATCAATGTCTACATCATACTAAAAGTTCATTTAAAAGTGAACCACCCCTTTAATGACAAGTGTGGGTGGTTGTGCTAAAATGGGTGCAATGCTGTGCACACTGACACCATTTATTAAAGTTACTTGTGTTCATACATGCTCCATGCACTTAATGTTGCCCCATGGGCCATTGCATTCATCACATTAGGTCTGCTGAAAGGTACAGATTTACACTGGGGAGCGTGGTGATAATACCAGGGCTCCCATAGTAGGTTGTTGCAGAATCACATGATAAGGATATAATGTTGCACGCTGGAAATGACCAATCCCCTCTCTAAAAATGTTAGCCACATCTTGCACCTGATTTTTAAAAAAGGAATGGGTTTTGACACATCAGTGACAATGATGCTGGAATTTCCGGAGCAAACGCTGCATTATGGGTAAAAAAAAATGAACATTTGGGTTCACCATTGCTCTGAACTGCATTCAAAAATTATCCTTATTGTATTTGATGAACGGAAAGATTTGTATGTGAGTTATTTTTAGGGGTATTTCAGACTCCTTGCTGCCCTGAGTTGGTGGTGGGGTGGTGTGCTACTAGGGCCAAAATGCAAGTTTAAAGAACAACATTTTGGCCGAGCCTGGAGTGAAGTCAATAGGTTCAGCTGAATTCTGGGCTATACAGGCTATGAGCAAAATGAAGGGGGCTGTTCCTGCAGAAATGTGTATCATACAGAGAATTACCTGTGCTGGCAAAGTATTATGGGATCACTTTGTACATTTATTTACTTCTAATATTTCCATTGTACAAATACAAACTAAAAATAAAGGTAGGAAAGTAAGGAAGAAGGAAATGGCTGAACCCTGTCTCAGTTCCCTTGCGCATTGGCCTGGCTGTGCTTAGTCTCCTGACTGATGTGTCACTATGCTTCAGTTTTCACTTCCTATGCTTTTGGGTTTTGGTCTTGTGATCAGTTCTGTGGTCAGGTATCTCCTTTTCCCTTTCTGCGGGAGCTTTTTCCTTCCAGCACTAGTTGTTTGCACCCTGGATTTTGGCTAACGAACTGGAGGGGGCCTATTTACTATCCCCTATTAATAGTACAGATGCTACAAACTAATCGTTCTTTAGTTGGTATCTGTCTGTCTTAGGTATGCAAGACATTTCTTCATAGAAATATCTATGGTGTTTTAATGTACTGGCATGGGACCTGTTATCCAGAATGCTCAGGACCTGGGGTTTTCCGGATAAGGGATCTTATATTGTTTTGCCTCCAATAAAGATTAATTATATCTTATGATCAAGTACAAGTTGCTGTTTTATTATTACAGAGAAAAAGGAAATCAATTTTAAAAATAAGAATTATTTGCTTATAATGGAGTCCATGGGAGATGGCCTTCCCATAATTCAGAACTATCTGGGTAATGGGTTTCCAGGTACCGGATCTTATACTTGTATTTAATTCCTTGGTGCATGCCCCTGTGCACACTTTGTATACAAATGTGAGTGCACATTCAGTAAGAATCCCATTTAGCACACACCTGACACCACACCCGTAAGCCCCCTCCGCTCACAAACATCTGATAACAACAGGTGAATGAGAGTCTGAATTAAACATGAGGCCGTTCTATGTGACCTTCCTCTGACATCTAGATCAAGTGTCATCTCACAGTGCTTATGGTATTCCAACTACACATTTGCAAAGATTATTCATGAGTACAGTGTAGAATGCAGGGTTTGCTGGTGCAGAATGCCATTTTTTCCCAGTATGTCTGCACCCTGCCTCTTGCTGCACCTCTGACATTTTTGTGGCTTTGTGTCATTGTAGTGAAGGGGGTGCTTAGGTGGCCTATCGCATTGGTAGGCAAGTTCCAAAATTCTAGGTAAGGCAACAAACCCAACCTGCGCCACAAACTCTTGTAAAAACCTGCTATTTCTTATAAAGGTATGGGACCTGTTATCCAGAATCCTTAGGACTTGGGGTTTTCCAGATAATGAATCTTTCGATAATTTGGATCTCCATACCTTAAGTCTAGTAAAAAATTATTAAAGATTAAATTCATTATTCATTATATTTTAGTTAGGATCAAGTATTAGGTACTGTTTTATTGTTACAGAGAAAAAGGAAATCATATTTAAAAAATTTGAATTACTTGATTAAAATTGAGCCTATGGAAGATGGCCTTTCTGTAATTTGGAACTTTCTTGATAATGGGTTTCCGGATAATGGATCCCATGCCTGTAGTTGCAAAAGAGTTAAAATAAAAAGTCCCTAATATAGGCTAAATGAAAATGGCAAGGATAGGCACCTCCATGTTAACAATATATTGTAATCAAAGCTTGATAGACTTCTTCAGTTCTAACCCCATTGTAGGTCTAGCCTTTGGTTAGGGGTTGGTGGGTGGGGGTGGCATGTAGGTGTCCCTCTTCCTGCACCCTACTTTCTTCTCACATACAAAGCACTGGGGACAGGAACGAGCAGAAGGAGGTATAGGCTGCAATGGGGCCTTTCCTTACTGCCTGCCATGGGGTAGTGGGGGTTGAGGCACAAAAGCATCCTTCCTCTTGCCCCCTACCATTCAGCCATGCAAGTTAGGAAGTGGCAGGACACGCAGACCACAATTGAACCCTGTCCTTACTGCCTGTCCTATGGCAAGTGCTTGTTGAGCACTAAAGGTCATGGTTTTGTGCCCCCTTTTGCTATAGGGAAAAGTATATGTCCGCTTTGGACTTTCCAACATGACGTAACCTACACAAAGAACATATGTTTCATAAGGCATATGGTAAATGTCTAAACATCCAGATTACTCAAGACAATAGTCTACTCTACACTGTTACACAACTGTTACACATAGAGTATAGATTGTGCAAAATTCATGACTGAACGTCCTAGTTTGACACTTGAAAAGCTAAGTTTCAAAGTGGATTGTCTAGTGCTGGGTACACTACTGCAAACCACAACTTTAAAGGGCCACTGTTGTTAAAAAAGGTTTGTGGGTCTGATTTAAAGACATAGTTACTAACTCGCATAAGTACAGTTGCTAGTATCAACCAGTGAGGTCTTTGCTTTTATTTTACAAATTGTCCAAAAATAATTTGATTGGTTGCTTGCCCCAAAGCTGCACTACTAAATATTCTATTTTAATAAATGTGTAATATTTAGTAGTGTCGTTTTGGGAAAACTATTTATTTTCCCAAAAACTGTGGGAAAGGGATATTCGTCCTTATAATGGTAAGTGCAATCAGATTGTAACAGTGGTGCGTCTATTAAACTCAGTGACAACTAGCACAGGTGCTTTTGGGCCTTTCTTTCTCCGCTGGTGGAAATACACTAGGAGAGAGACTGCAAGGTCAGCTAAAGGGCCTAATATAAAGCTTTTAAGTAGTAAAGTTTACTAATTCATTATACTTCAGTGGCCAAAATGATTATTATTAAAACTATTTATAAGTGGGAATAAATAAAATCCAACACAGTGACAATTTTGCCGTAAGTAAAGTGGGCCCCTTATGTCTGCCTGGTCATGCCCACCACCTGCCAAAACTCCATCTCTCCATCCGCAGCGCTGGGCCGGTCCTGCCTGTTCCCACTGATGGCAGCCCTGTCTGTATGTACTTTAGCATGAGAAAAAACAATGAATAAAGCAATGTTTACAAGTATAGAACATGTGTGTTTGGTATCATATTTAGGTATCATATTTATACAAGTAGCAGTGTACATTTGGTAACCTGTTATAGCTATAAATATGCTGTTTTCATCAAACCACAATGCTACATACTACATGTTTTGCTGCTAAGGAAGAATATACTTTGCAGAGCCCAAACACTTAACGGGTAATTTATGAAGACCCTGGATAGAAGCACAAGAGCAATAAGGAAGCAAAAGTGAGCACCTTGGTGCTTATTTAGGCAATTCTGTGCTGGGTTTGGCTGCACTCTGCAGAGTATAGGCCCCTGAATTGGCCATGCCTGCTGACTTTCTCTAAGTTGCATGTTTTAATAATCATGCACAAGTTAGGGGGCAAGTAGTGGGCGTGAGGGGGGGTAAGCAGGCGCAGGCAATGCTCTATTCATGTGGGTGGACACAGGTGTGTAATTCAAATCTGAGCACAGAAATTTATCTAGTATGGAAGGCAGGGTGCAAAGTGCAAAAATATAGTGCATCGCAACTGTTTTTTGCATTGTACATCTTGCCTTCCACTTCGTAAATGACCCTGTTAATGTACAACAACTAATGTGGCAGGGTGCATCTTCCCATACAGTGCAGTATTCTGTCTTTTGGCTGTATACACTGGAACAGGTACTGGTAATGGTGATCAACTTTGCAAAAGGAACTGAAATGTTCTGAAGCTTGCCACAGTTATCATTTTTGTCAGCCAATAAAAGTATAAATATATTCTGTGTAGCGCAAAGCAAATGCTCAAACAAATGGCACACAAACTGAATACAAGTGGATATAAAGGTAACACTGAATGCACCATTATTTGTGCTTTACACTGAATGCGACAGAATATGGAGCTCACGCCATGTGCACCAAAATATGCAACCCAAAGTGAATACACTGACCGCATGTACTGAATGCATCAGATGTGCACCAGAATAGGCAGCTCGCAGTAAATGTACCATGTTATGCAAGCTGACAATAAATGCACCAATATATTGTGCCAACCCCAAATACACCATGTGCTCACACTAAATGCAACTTGCACAGAGAATATACCAGAATATGAAGCACACAAAGAATACACAAGTCTAAATACTTCACAATGGAATTCCACCAGGAATGTACCATGATGTGCAGCCCCGAGCAGTAACAAATAGCAGCCAGTCAGTGACTAGCTTTTTTCAGACAGCTGCAGGAAAAATATTAAATGCAATAATTTGATTGGTTGCCATGGGTTAGATGGACAAATATGGTCAGTGTTAATAAATGAGCCCCTCTGAATTTCTATGTGCCCATGCTGAATGCACTTTTACCAAGAATACACCCTTTGCAGCTCGCAATGAATTCACTATAATGTGTGGCTCACAAGGACTACACCACGATTTGCAGTTGACAGTAAATACACTGGATTGCAAAGCTCCTTCAGATACTCCAATCTGATCAGTTCTCACCAGTTCTTTGTAATACACAGAATGCAATCACACTGCACCTCTAAAGGTGGCCATACACGCTCTGATAATATCGTACGAAACCTCGTTTCGTACGATATTCGGTGCGTGTATGGTATGTCGGCGAGTCGACCGATATCGCAGGAAGCTGCTGATAACGGCCGACTCGCCGATCAGACCAGTTTGAAAAATTTGATCGGGCGCCGTAGAAGGCGCCTGACCAAAATCTCCCTTCAGCGCTGAATCGGCAGAAGGAGGTAGAAATCCTATTGTTTCTACCTCCTTACCTGCCGATTCAGCCCTGAATGGTGTGTGGCGGATCTGACTATGTTTCGTGCGACACGAAACATAGATACGCATTACATCCATGGCATTATTCCCCAGGACAGCTATTTAATGTCCTAAAGAGCACAGTTCCCCCTTGGGCGATATAAATAGGCAAAGTTCTGGGGGTTTTCCTACTTGAGCACAAAGGAGTATGTGCTATCTCACTTGTTGGCCCATTTGTGTTTAAAAAAGGAACATACTAACTGGGTTATGTGTTATTAGGATTTAAAGCAGCAACCAATTACACATCTACTGTCATTATTTTAAATGCACCAGACTGGTACAGTCATCTACTAACTGGTTGCTACTCTTGGACCAGTGCAGAATTTAACCATGTTGTGTCACACTGTAACCTACTCAAAATATGGCCTGTATTTAACCATCACAGGGAACCATGATTGTTTATCCATTCCCATACAAGTACTATATTAGACTCACGTCACCATGATTGGGTCCCAAGATATTGTATGGCTATGGCTCCCATACAGTGCTTTGTAGTTCTAGGTTGTCTGTTTCTCACTTGATAAATATTCCCCCTAATGGTGTATTCTAGGAACATCCTAGCTTTAGAAAAGAAGCTTTAGAAAATAAATCGTTTCATATTTATGATGGAAATCTGTCCCAGTGCATTAATCGGTAACAGCCTATCAGGCATTTGATCCCTAATGAATTACTTACAGTGGGTTACTACACTACACAAGTTTGCCCAGGGGCACTAACCTATAAGATGTTTGCATTTAAACAGTCGACTAGTAAATGCTGCCTGCCGATTGGTTGCTATGGGTTACTGCTCCTGAGCAAACTTAGTGCCTTTTATTACATAACCCCATTATTGTGGGAAAGCAACATGCACTATGGCACTGTGGTGCATCCTGTGAAGAGGTAGGTGTTCTCTAAAATGTTCCCTAACGGCCCTAACATACAGGGTCAAGTAGCTACTGCTGGCTCTATGACATGATGAAATTCCTGGGTACCCTTTTTGCAGAACAGAGGCCTTTCACCTTAAAATACAATGCAGGCCAGTGCAAAGTGTACTGACCACCCATTATTGCCCAGCAGTGTAGCTGGAGATGTACATTCTACAATTCTGTGATTACAATTAAGATCCCTTTACTTCCCCCACAAATCTTGTAAATAATACATTTACAGTGGATTACAGGCATAATACACTTATTAATCATCCCCCATGTCTAGTTGTGAAATGAATGGCCCTGTAAACACCAAATTAGTGTGGTTATGAAGACACTAGTATAAAAATAGATGCCGATAATACAGAATTTTGGTGCATTCTGCTTGGGTTACTGAATTCAGAAGCAACAGATGATAATTTAGGGCTCTACAAATGTTGCAGCTTTATACACATGCTGGACAAAAAGTAAAATAATGAAAAAAACTATGAATAATAAAATATGAAGACCAGTTGCAAATTGGCAGAATTTTACTCTCTACATCACACTAAAAGTTAACTTAATTCCTATGCCAACATAGATATCTTTAGTGGGTGTGGGTAGGGGGCAGCCGTTGGTCCTGCAGAGCAGTAGCTGTATTCTAAAGTATAGTAAGGGAAGGAACTGCATGATGCATGTAGTTTAGCAATAGGTTAAAGCTGCAGTTTGACTTGCTCAATATATTGTATAATTTTGAATTGTACAGGTTATTTTGTCTTATGCACCACTGGCAATAAGAAAAGACCTTCCTAAAAGCACAGTTGTGCAGCTTGGGTAGTGATCTTCCCGTTTTAATTTTGTATTTTTGTTTTGCAGTATATTTATCAGTCAAGCAACCTTTAATATATCCTAGTAGTATCCAATCTAAAATAATGCTGGAAGTAAAATGAATTATTGGGTTTAATTTGCACATCATGGGACAGGCAGCATGAGGGTTGTTTGCATGCAAAGACTTATCTAGATGCCTACAACTCCATTTGCCAGATTTAATTCAGTGAGCAAAAGTTATCTCATGGTTTATCACATAAAAACTTATGGACAAAATTCTGTTTGAGGAGAAAAAAAAAACATTTCTTCTAAATTCAGTTCCAATTTTCATATGATAAATTGTGAGATACGTATTTTGAATTGAATTGCATCTCAAATTCACTTAATAAACCTTTTTCTCATTGAATTGAATCTGTCCCCATGTATCTAAAGTCCCTTTAGACCAGCGACCCCCCTGCTAGTAGCTCAGACACATGATGCTTTCTACTCCATGTGATGTTACTCCCAGTGATGTCTTAAATTCTCGAGTGCACAAGTGCACTATCAAGCAGAAGCTGGAGTCTGGCAGTCCACCTAGGGCTAATAAAGAACCATTCATAGCTTCACATTGTAACCTCTGTCAACGTTTTGCGTACTTTTGTGGCTCCTCAACACTTTCTTCATTAGAATGTGTTTACAGGCACAAAAGTTTGTAGACCGCCACTGGGCCATGTACACCCATGGCTCCAACAGTAACCACTGGGCTTGCTGTTATTTTTATACTGCTTCTAGCCCAGTTGTGTATATCAGGAACATTTTGAGTTATGAAGACATTCTTAGGCTTAACTCTTGTATATATATATATATGTACTCACCAAAACCACATTGAATCTCTGTTCCAGCTCTACTGAATTTGGCCTTGGTAGTTTGGAAGGTGTCCCTTCTTTCTGTTTTTGTGGTGGAGTCCCAGAAGTGGACTGTCCCCTTGTATCCCGGGCCTGGAACATATCCAGGCTTCCGGCTGCATTCCCCATGATCCAGTCCGCTCCGCGCTTTAGCAGTCCAAAATCCAGCCTGAGCACCTGTACGTGGGGGCAGAAGATGGGGCAAAAACTACAGATCAAATCAAAGCAGTATCAACGGTGACTTTCAGGTGGCACACACCCAGCTTCCGATTTACTTGCCACCACAACTTGAGGAACCACCCAGAGAACAGAAAGTCACAGCAGAATAGATGCTAAATTCTCATAAAATAAAGTGCATTGGGAAGCAGTATAGAAGTGAAACTGCCAATAATGGCATCACTTGCAGACTCTGCAGTTACTCCATTTACATCCAAGTCCAGAGGCAACACCATCGGTTTGTAGCTGTAGTTAAACTGAGGTGTCTTCTCACAGCATTTGAAATGAAGACCACAAGGCAGAAGGAAGCTGGGTTTCAAAATCAGATGGGGGAGGGAGCAAGGGGTCCGGAAGCTTACTTCTGAGTTTGATGCAGACAGTTTCCCCACTTGGTGTTGTGGTGTTGTTAGAAGAGAATGTTGGTTAAATGCCACTCTAATTTCATGTGGGCACCCAGGGGTGGAGAGAGAGAGCCGGAGAGAACAGAAGCGCAATATAGACAGATAGGTTTGGTGCATCAGCTGAAACAGGATCCTGCTGCCTTGTTACAGGATCTCTTGTTCTTTAACTTGCAGAATCTGTTAACCCTTGAAATGCACTGCTGACGTAGCTCAGCTGATTCTCAGATTGTGTCTGAGTGTACTAAATGCTCGAGCCTTATCAGATCTCACAGCAAGGGGATAATGTAAAAACAGAAGGAAATGCTACAGAGCAAAGCACGAGGATACATGATATACATGATATGTAGACACAAATGTATTTGATAGGTGAATTTTTTAGAATTGAATAGTAAAGCTGTATATAAGTAAGAAAAAAATGTGTTTTTGTAAACTAAAATTATTTTATAGCATGTTTAGATACTATATTTTAACTGGCAATTTCACCTGACCCTTGGGGTATAGTCAAAACCAATGACAGCCTTACTCTTGTGGCACAATGGGCATGTTGATGGCTGCTGTGCCTGTGCAGTCATTTAATCAACCTGTATCTGACTGGTGTTAGGCAGATTTTGGGCCAAGACAAGCATTTAACCATATTCATAGAAATGATGCCGCATGGCCAAAATTTGAACGCGTGTTTGTTATTCAATGGGAGGGATTCTCTGGCTGGCCAATCAGAATACAAGATACAAAGACTGAGGAGTATTGTTCTTGTGTGTGGCCCATTAGGACCTGCACTGACTAGAATATTTTCTAATATTATAGCAAGCCCTGTTGCTAGCAGCAGACAATCAGCAAATCATCAGATGAGTTAGTCATTGTCCTGTAAATGGCTCTCTCAAGAAAAACTACTAGTTTTTACATGAATCACCATTCTTTAAAAATTATTTTTTAATATACTTCTCAGAATTAAAAAAGTAATTTAATTGCCGGGAATGGTTAGCTGAGTAATTTCTTTTTTTTTTGCTGGATTTTAAGATTGTTCTTATGTCCTGGCCTTTCATATTTGATCTTATTTTTTTGCCCTTGTTTCTATTTCTCCTGTGTTATCAATAGTAATATGAGTCAGTGAGTTATATATATACATATAACAACAGCAACACAGAATCTGTGGTTGACTTTGGCCAGCACCTCCCTTCTGCTAATAGCATTGAGTATTTCAGATGCTGCAGTGCTGCCTGGTTAGGGCACAATAAGCTGTGGCATAATTTAACCCCCTTATATCAGCTCCACTTCTCCACCTGAAATAGGTCTTGTAGGGTTCCTAGGCAGATTTTTGTGGTAGGTGGCTGTATTTAATGGGGGTCTTTTGTGCTGCACGAGGCTTCATGCCATGCCTGGCACCTTTTCAATACTCTACTAATGACATCAGTAAGATATCAAAAGTTTTCTCCAGGCAATTGGATGCACTAGAGAAGCCCACCAATAGCCATTCTACATCAGGATTTCAAGCCTTTTTTATGTAGAGATCAGTTCATGTCCTTGGCCTACATTGTCATCAGAAAGTGAGCTTCTTAGTAGCAATATATTCAGCAAGAATGGTTTCTGTGATAGGTTTCCTTGAGTTTCCAGCTCAGCTTCCCTTACTATCTTGTTTACATACTTGTTGCTAACCTTCTTGCCAATATTTATCATCTTTCTCTTATCATCATTTTTCTGGGGCCCACTGAGATAAGGTTCTCACCACCCCATGTGTAACTACAGTCTTTTGGCTGGACACAATGGAATATAACCTGCACCTCTGTACTACATGCTCACTGGGGAACTACCAAGGGCTGTCTCCTATTATGTGGGGTTTGGACACATGGATGCTGATGAAATTGGTGAATCTTGTTGACCATTGACCTCATTGGGTCTGGGTGCTTTGAACTGGGTGGATCATTTTGTTGACCATTTACCTCATTGGGTCTTGATGAGTGATCCAGTCATTGCCCTAAGACAGGGGTCCCCACCCTTTCTTACTCATGTGCCACAGTTAAATGTAAAAAGACTTGGAGAGCAACACAAGCAAGTTCATGGAGGTGCCAAAAAAGGGCTAAGATTGGCTATTAGGGGCCTCTATGCACATTATCAGCTTACAGGGGCTTTATTTGGTAGTAAATCTTGTTTTTATTCAACCAAAACTTGCCTCCAAGTCAGGAATTCAAAAATAACTCCCTGGTTTGGGGGCACTGAGAGCAACAGCCAAGGGGTTGGGGAGCAACATGTTGCCCCCGAGCCACTGGTTGGGGAACACTGCCCTAAGAGCTGATTTTACACTGGAGAAGTTAAGGGTGATATGATGCCTATTTATAAAGATATAATGGGATCATACAGTAAACTCTATGGTACCCTATTGCCATGTACTTTCTTTACAAGGCCCCATGGACATCCACTAATTAGTATAGAACTGGGATTGTTTTATATAACTGTAGGAATGTATTTATTAACTTTGGAGACAAATATCACTGGTGATGTTGCCCATAGCAACCAATCAATCTTTATTTTTGTTTTCTAACTTGTAGGTGACTGTTCAAATCTAATTGTTGATTGGTTGCTATGGGCAACATCACCGGTGACATTTGAATAAATACACCCCATAGTGACCTGTGTCTCTTTTTAACCTATGATATAATGTATACTACTTGATAAATATTAAAAAAAGTGTCATTTAGATATTTCCAAGCTCACCTTTGTCTCTGCATAGATGTTTTGACGTTCACCGCATTTACACAGGTTTTAATGTGGCTTTCAAAGCTGAGAGTCATGTCATCCATTTTCAGGTAGTGTTGTAGGTTGCCAGGCAACCACAAGAAGTGTTTCAGGAAGTGCGCAGTTAGACAGCCGCTACCTTATCAACACTACCTGGAAACACTGAAAGTTTCTCTTGTTTGTATGGTTGCCAGATATACAATACATAATACTGTGTATGCCCAGGATGGGTTTGTGTCAACACTGATGTTCCATTCTTCCCAGGCTGTTGGCTCGTGTGCATATACTCTGCCAGCATATTTCAGCCAGTGCAAAAGCCACTAAAACTGCCACTGCTAAGCAGTACAAATTTTGTCACGTTTTGCATTAAAATGAAGGAAGGCGTAAGTGGCAGTTCCTGACTTCAACACTTGTTAAAATGTTAATGTTGCCACCTCAGGCCTTTAAAACCATATATATTAAATCTTCATCATGCATATACTGTAAGTTTATGGCCTTATGCATCTCAATTAGATATCTGTAGGGTATAAACAAAAAATATATAAGGGGTGTATAGGCTCTGCTACAAAAGTAGTATGTAATACATGGTTTGCAATATGTAAAAATGAACCAAAAAGCTTAATTGCAGAGGCCATCAAGAATGAAAAGAATAGTGCTAAAAAGTAAAATTCAAAAAGTAATTTATTTGGACAAAAAGGATAGGATAACGCATTGAGCTTTTTTGTTCCTTTATATTTGTAGGCTATGCACTGGAACCCATTTATACCCTTCAGGCAATCTAAAAGCTCTGGCAAATGCTGGCAAGGGGCTGCTGTGAGCCTCTATAAATTGGTGAAGGCCTGACTCTCAGTCCAGGCATAGGCTTCATTAACCTTTTTAAAGTGGTCATGACGCATTTCACATTTATCAGGAATGTGTCACACACATTTTAAAGGCATAGTGACACTTTCCACATTTATTGTAAACTATTGGCAGTAACCTCTTGGAGTTGTACCCCTGCCTCTCAACAGACCTCAGTTTTGGACCTTTGTCACTCACTAAAATGGCTCCTGTCTACCATGACTTAGTAGTTGAGTAGTAGACAAGCATAGTATCCAAGGCTATTGTGATACTAATATCTACAGTTAGTATTAATGTTTGTATATATAGTTTATGTATGTGAGTGTATAGATTGGTAGGTGTGGGTTGTGTGTGCTGGGTTTACTTGGATGGGTTGAACTTGATGGACTCTGGTCTTTTTTCAACCCTATGTAACTATGTAAGTAGAGGGTGGGTTAATGTCAAAACAGACAAATGTAAACATTGGCCTTGGACTTTGCCCTGCTCCCCAAACCCAACAGGACAGGAGACAGGCACAATTCTGTATTGTAGATAATCGCAATTTAAAACATTTCATAATGCTAAACCAATTTCAGTGCTGACCCCCAGACCTTATTAGGGACCCTGGGGAAAAACCCCCATCACCTCTCCCTTATCGCATTGTTTCTAAGTTTAACAACTGTCCCTATTGCTAACCCCAAGCTAAAACAGCAGCGTACCTGGCCGACATCTTCTTTGCAACTGAACACACTTCGGGTCTCCCCACCAATACCAACCCTGCTTGCGCATGTGCAGTTGGTGGTAGCAGGATATCTGCTTAAAGTGATACTGACACGAAAAAACAACTTTTTAAAATATAAATCTACATAAAAAGTTGCCTATAGGTTGTGTTGATCATTTTTTGCTGATAGGGCTGCTTTTGTAAGTAATTGTTACTTGAAATCCCAAAACCTGACTGTTTTGCCAGCCTGACTGTCCCTTCTCAGCCTGTCAGTTACAGCTTCTAATGCTAACGGACTCCTGCTGCACAAATATGGCAGCCCCCTTATAGAAGAACATGGGGGATCAGATAGGGAATGTAAAAGCTTGGACAAATACTTTTATGGCAAAATTATAAATAGCATGCAAAGACAATGTTATGACGGATGTAAAAAAGGTTTCATTTCTGTTGTCGGTATCTCTTTAAGCTGCTCATGTGCAAGCAGAGTCCGTGTCGGCAGTGAGACCCAAAGACTGTTCAGTTGCAAAGAAGATGTTGGCCAGGTACGCAGCTGCACTACTCTGCTGTTTTAGCTTGGGGTTAGAGATAGGGACAGTTGTGAAACTATGCGATAAGGGAGAGGTGAGGGGGGTCAAGGCAGTGATAGTTAAGGGGGCTTTTATAGCCTGGTGGTATAGTTCTCCTTTAAGTGCTAAGTAGGCACTTCTGATCAAGCTTGTGTGGCCGTATTTGAAGGGGTTAGGTGGCATTATGTTGGGTATGCTAATGTGGCATTACAGTTTACAGAATCACAACTCTCTGAGATGAGCTATGACAGCAGTGAACAGCGATGCCTTTCATGGCTCATACAGGACTTTTAATGGACCAGGAAAAAGGAACTTTACATCAGGGTTGCTTTAATTAAATTGTACTTGTTTATGCCTGATACTGAAATCTGGATTGCAACAGCTAAGTATGACCAACATATTGACCTACAGCAGAGACATTTAGAATGGATTTAGTGCAAAAGTGTTTATTATAGCACCCACTGTATACAAATACATTTTTTCTATGCACCCTACACTGACAAAAAAATCTCACCAATCAGTAAAACAGAGCTGATTCTATTAGTTTAAGGGGCTAAAGAAAAAGTTGGGGCCATTCCATAACAAGACATTGCTATTGCATTGTGTAGTATATTGGATCCACTGCCGAATGTTTATAGGATTTAGCAGTGGATATACTTGATCCCATTGGTACCCCCCCAGAATCCAGGTCCCAAGCATGGCTTTGTTACCGTAATTTTGCCCACACCAGATAGCCTATTGAGTGCTTTCTTTTGCCCGCCGTTCTGCCAGCAGGGAGTGAACAGTTAATTTGGCAGAGCTTTCAATCTCCCCCTGGGTGTTTGAGGCTCGGCAGGTGTAAACACCAGAATCTGTCAGGAGAACGTCTGATATAATGAGAGCACAGCTACCGGTATCTTCATACTCAATCTGCAGACGTCTGCATTCTTGAACTGGGCTCCCAGCATGAAACCACAGCACTTCTGGGTCTGGGAATCCTGTTTTATAGAGGATGGAACAGGGTTAATGGATTATGGTCTGTTAAGACTGGGCACAGGGCAAACAGAATGTTATGTCCCATTATTTATATCATTAGAACTATCCAACCTAGCTGTTGTTGACCTCCAGCTTATAGCACCCACAACAGACCTCATAGAGGCTGCTGGGAGTTGTAAGTAAAGCTGTCTGGAAATAGGAGAATGGTCATAGGGGTAATTTACAAAGTGCAGGGCGGGTGCAATTGTATTAAACATTACTATGCTTCTCAGGTCCCTTGCACTACTTTAGCAACACAAGAAGGAGTTAAAAAAAATCAGAAGCTTAAAAAAGAAAAAAAAAAGAACTTCCTATTAGTGAATAACTGAATTTTTAACTGCTTACACTTCTCAGAATGCAACTTCCCTGGCACTAGCTGTGGCGTGGGGGGTGCAACCAAAGAACCATCTCCATCTATCAGACCCCCCACAAATGATACACGGCCATTATATTCCCTGCAGTGCATGCAGTGAGATGTCATTTGGCAAAACTTTAATTGGAATATCTATTTTCTCTCTTTTAGACAGACTACAGGAGACAGTTGTTTAAAGTGCATAGAACAGTGAAATTCTAGCGCCACTTAGTGAGGCACCAGTATAGTACTCTTGGTGCCCGGAACATGCAAAGTCTGCAAAAATTTCTTACCCTCGATGTGGCACTGGAAACGCGCTGTGCTGCCAACTACCTCCACCTGGTCCTTTAATAGAGTAGAAAAGACTGGGGCAGCCTGGAGTTGCTCTTGGAGATGCATAGAGACTTGCTGGCAGTCATGGCTACCTGTTAGTGAGCATAGACAGTTTCATTAAAATTATATAAAATATTAGCACTCACCTATTAATTATAACAGGGTTGCTTCTTTGGCTGAGGGGTATTGTATTCAGTACTAATCATTTGACAAATCAAAGCAAGCATGCTACAACATTCCATGGCAAGTTGTCCAGCAGAAGGCACGGTTTCTCTGCAGTCTATGGATGAGGTTAAACAGTTTTCTCTGATAGAGAATGGTATGGCAGCTCCCACAACAAAAGTAAGTAGGATGAAGAATTACACATTTATATAAGCAAAACCATGCATCAAATTATCTGTGGAAATGCTATCAAACAATTGCCAGAAATAAAATATACCTAATTATTACTTTCTGCTGTTGGTGCAACCATATATTAGGAAATGATTTATTAAGCAAAAAAAACAATTTAAATACGTTATTCTTACAGATGATTTATTGGATTCCTATAATGAGGACTGTGCAAGGAGAGGGGAAGTTTTACCGTCTGTGTGTGTTGAGGTTGTATTGTTGTCAGACTTGGCACTAAGCAGCGCCATCCGGTTCAGAGCCAGCACAGCTTTGCCCGTTTTCTGTTCAGAAGAGAGTTTAGATCAGAATGTACACTGCCTGTTTCTCACCACTGGAGGGTACAACAGCACCAAGATCTGCTCAGTTCTTTTACCACTCATGCATCCCTCACTGTCCCTAATATTGTCTTGGTCCTCAGTAATGGTTCTTTAAAAATATTACCAATATTAAGAGGCAGCTAGGTTGTCCAGCTTGAACCCCAGGAATGTGTGCTTTGCACAGAGCTGACATATGCTTAAAGGTGTATTCATGGTGCTATAAGCCTTTTGGAATGCACCAGGCCAAGAGGTGATGAAAACTTATCTGGGTACGTAGCCTGACAGTATTCATTGAGAAAAGGATGCTATAGTAAAGCTTATTGTAAGGCTTTCCCAAGCTGATGCTTTTTTTGGAGATCAGACAAACCTGCCACTTCTGCCTTGCCAGAAACTTCTTGATGCGTTCTTTTGATAGGGTCTTGGTCTTGGAAACACATTTGTGCTGAACCCAAGGGTGGTCCAGGGCCTGAACTGCAGTGAGTCGGGACCTAAAAAAAATGCCCAGAACTAAAAATTACTGAGGATCCTAATCCCATATCAGGGTTTTAGGCCTTAGGCCTTGTATTGAATGTTTAGTAGGGGTTCTAAGGCTGTGCAGCATATGGCAAGATTGAGAAGATGCAGTGCATTATAAAGGCATGGGAATGAGCAATGGGTTTAATTATGCAAGTGCAAAAATGTCAGGATTAGGTCTGTGGCTGAACATTTCCCCCTGTTTGTGGTCCTCCTATGACTTGACCCCCACCTCATGTTCTTCTGCAACAGTCGCTTTACAAAGTCCTTGGCTGTTTCAGACAAAAGAGCATTCGTTTCATCATCAAAATCCCAACAAGCAGATGTGATATTTTGCATAGTCTCCATGTCGTTGTTACCCTGGAATGGGGAGTCCCCACTTAGCCTGAGGAAAAAAATGTGTAAGAGTTATAGGGGCAAGGGAAAGTAGGCTGGTAATGGAGAAAAAGCAACACCTGACAGATATAGAAAAATGAAAAGACATAAGGAACCAGTCAATATCAGTGAAAAAATAGCAGAAAAATCAAAGCAGGAAGGTTTAAGAGTCTGAAGATAAAAGAAACAAAAGTTATGGTGATATTAGGGCATACAATAGTGCAGAAAGGCAGGGTAAAGAAAGTATGCAATGGGGTGGGATTCAGCACACAAATGCACGGGATCCCACCTGTCCTGTTGGATAGGGTTGAAAAAAGGCTTATAGTTGCCATGTAACGTACAGGATATAACAGATGACACCAAGGCTCCACATGTCTGTAGTAAACCCAACTGGTTCAAAGGCAATGACCTCTGGAGCCACAAACTCAGCCGTGCCCTGTAGCACTTTCATTGGGACATGGGGATCTGAGAAGTGTAGAACAGAAAGGAAAGGAGGCACTTAGTTATTGATGTTTTAATCTTGACACGCAAGAATGTGAATCCTTGCCCAAGGTGACAAGAAGGTGGTAAACAAACTGAACCCAGTTCTACAAAAAACTACATTTTCTTACTATGTAGTATAGTGAAAATGAAGCTCACCCCAGACCACTAGAACAAATTCCACCATTCTCCATTCTCTTTCTACTCCATACATTCCTGGCCAACTAGAAATACTACTACTACTACTGTTTTCCCGTTATAAACCCTTCTCTCCCCATAAGTTACACAAAGCTTTCTGCCCTGGTTCAGGGCACTAGTGATTTGCTTCTCACCCAGCTCTCTTGCCAAACCAAAGTCAATGATTTTGACCTGGTTGCTGACTGTGTTAAGGCAGATAATATTCTCAGGTTTGAGGTCCAAATGAACGATGCTCTGGTGGTGCATATATGCCACCCCATTCAGAATTTGGCATATGTATTCAACACACATGACCTCCGTGTGCTCAAAGTCATCTGCCACAATACGTTCAAACAACTCTCCTCCTGCAATACTGAGAAGAGAGGGAGATAAAGGTAAGGATAAAGGATACTGGTGGTTTCCAGCCTACATTGTCAGAACAAGCAGTATAGCATCTCTCATATACTTACAATGTACACATTAATCAAAGACCATGTTCAGAGTAACCAGAGTCAAATATTAAATTATTAAATAAGTATAGAGAATGTTACCCCTACCTACTGTACAAATAAGCTAAATGCTCTCTTTCATGGAAAGAGAAAATTACATGTATGCAGGATAATGGGGAGTTTGGGCAGAATAAAAAGAAGCAGTAATGAGAAGAAAGAATACATGACCTATATGGCTGGGAACTCTTTGCCTAATTGCTTTATGGTGCATCTATGAGTCCATGTGGAGGCAGTTTGACGATATTGACTTGCAATTCCATAAATCCAGGCAGATAATCCGGATTACTGGTGACTCTTCTTCAGAGCAAGTGTGAAGCATTGGCAAATCCAGAAGCGAGAGTGCCTGAACCCACTTTTTACCAGCTATCAGCCAAATGATTATAAATATGAGCATTTATGTTGATGGGCAGATTGGGGATATCCATATAGCGGACATGAAATGTGTTTATATGGCATACTGAGGGACTCTGAGTGAAGGTAGTAAAGGCAATGAGGGATGGGAAGTGCTAAAGTTCAAAAACACAGTAAAAGTGAGTATGCAGAATAAACCCTGAACTGAATGTCCAGCACTTACTATTCCAGCACCATGACCACACGCCCAGGTTCCTGGAAAGCAGACAAGCAGCGCACCAGTTGAGGGTGGTGAAGTTTGTTCATCAGTTCCACCTCTACACGTGCACCCTGTATCTCCTTCTGAGTCCGTGCCTTAAAGAACTTCCCTGCACAGATCTTACCGGTAGATCTCTCCTTCAGCTTGTACACCTGCCCAAACTTACCCCTGAAAGACATCAACATGTGCATGGGTGTGTGAAATGGCTTGTAAGGACCTTCTCCCTATTGAACACTTGGTATAGACCACAATGCTTCTGTATTAGGATCATTATTCTTGTTAGATACCATTACCAGTGTGTGGTTGGTTATTAAGGGGCTGGTGCAGTAACAAGACCCCTTTGTAATTGTGACCAATATACAAAGTTGGAGGCGTTGTGTTGAAGAATTGTGTCCTCACAAATGGCACTTGGACACCTGTGCTCGATAGAGGGGATCAAACTGTCATTCAGTGAACCTTATATGAAGCCAATTAAGACTTCAGGTAATTCATTTAACAGATGTTCCCAACAAAGGAAAGACAAGTATGCTTTGTAGTGAAAGACATATTGAGAACAATAAGGAATTTCCATCCCACACATCATCTCAGTATCACTAGTGTTGGATCTCTATGCAAGGTATTTTTGAGCTGGACCTCCATCAAACTTTGTAAGCTTCATGAGAAGCCACAAGCTAAATCTAACAGCCACATCTGGATTAGTAATGATACCACCCTCTATTGCCCCAGCTTTTCTGTAGTCACTCACATTCCCAACTTCTCCAGCTGTATGTAGAAGTCATTAAAGTGCTCTGTTGTGTTGACGGAGACATTAGTGTATCCATTTGATCCTTCACCCTCGGTTTCCTCATCTGTAGAATAAGAATAACATCATTAAAGGGCCCCTATACCCTCAGTTTACATTCTCTTGTCTTGGAATATTAAAAGGTAATTTTAATATTGTTTTCACCAATGTCTGTGGTGCTGTTAGTGACTTATGCTCAGTTCCCAAATTTTTCCATTAAAGGCCAACAATGCTATGGCCTTTTAATAATGAGAGTGTAATCTACCAAAAAAAGGATAGTAATGGCATTATACAGACATTGCAACAGAAACAAACTATAAAAAATCTCCATATCCTCTACAAAGAAAACTATGAGGTTATGCTGATGTGGCTATGGAACATGCAGAATGGGTAAGCCTACTACATATAAAAGGTTTTAGAGCATTGTATTGGACTATTGCCTCCATAGACCTCTCAAGGTTGCAGCTTGACCTGAATGAGTCAATGGAAATAGAATGCAGGTAAGAGAGGCCTACAGTGTGTTTGCAAATGTAGATGATTTATTAATATTTTAATGAAATAAGTTCAATATGTAAAGCATTTAAATATAAAAGTATTAATGAATTAATTTAAATTAATGAATAAGAAAAACTAGCCATTCCACAAGGCCAGTTTTCTTTGGTTGGCCTGGAACAACAACTCCGCTATTAGCTTAAGAAAACATATTAGTCCTTAGGTCTTATTAGTCAGCATTAATTTTCATGTACAAGGTTAATATGAGGTTTTATGAGCTCACCGCCAGCACACAACATGGCAACGATGTCTGACTCCTCCCCTGGCTCACTCACTCCATGGGCATTAGCTGCTCGCACACGGAACTGGTATTGGCCTCCGGGTTGCAAGCCTTCTTCTACTCGATAGGAAGTGTTAACACAGGAGTCTGTGAGCAGTTTCCAACCATCTTCCTCCTTCTTAGTGCATTTCATTTCAATCCAGTAGCTGACCACAGCACTGCCACCATCATAACATGGCCCCGACCATGAGAGAGTCAAAGAGGAAGGTTGCGTGGCTGACACAAGTGGCTTTCCTGAGGGTGGAGAGGGGTGCTCTATGGGGGGACACAATAACAGCCTTATATAGATATACAGGTAGATAATTATATTTTAGAAAAGTCATGGGTAGGTAAATTCCTCTAATAAGCAGATAACAAGCACAGAGAACACACATTGTTCAAGTGTGTCATAAGAATGACAGAAATGTTTGAAAGTTTATACACCTCAGTTGTGGTGAATTGTCTGGTGAATTACCTGCATGGAGTGAGCAATTTGTTGCAGGTTGGTTCCAGCTGTGCATTCCAATTGTATGACAGATTGCAGTAATAAAAATCAATTGCACTGTCCCAGTGAAGTGTACTGTCTGCATACACCATTCCTTGCAAATATACATATGAATACCTCCTCGTAAAGTCAGATTTATCAAAATGTGAGTTCAGAGCTTAATACATAAAAACTAACCTCGCCCACGTTCTTTTCATTCCTATGGGATTTCAATAGGTGAAAGTTCACCAACTGATAAATACGCTACTTAAAATTCCATAGGAATGAATAGAACGTGGGTGTACTTATTATTTTTAAATTACACTGTTTAAATAGCAAATAATTCACGCTACCATTTAAAATGTAATTCTTATACCAACAAATGTATTTTTTTTAGTTGTAATATTGGTGTGTAGGCGCCATCTCAGTGCATTGTGCCTGAGTCTGAGCTTTCAGCCAGCGCTACACATTAGAACTGCATTCAGGTAATCTGTTGTTTTTCCTACTCCCATGTAACTGGAGGAGTCCCAAGACGGACTTGGATTTTTACTATTGAGTGCTATTCTGATACCTACCAGGAGCTGCTATCTTTCTCCCTTCTGTGACAGGATTGTGATAAACAATGGCAGAATTGATTTGGTTTCTCTCTGATGAGATTAGGGACTGATATCCAACGGCTCCAACAAGTCTGCCCCAGCCTAATTGGAAACAATAGGCAGAGCCAGCTGGGGCACATAATCCAGTTACCCTGGCACCTATACGTCTCCCTACCCCTGCATAAAGACAGTAGGGAATTGCTGGAAGGATGGGCCAACAGGGACATAAAAAGAGCCCCAAATGAGTCTTCAGTGAGAGGGAAGAACTGCACATTGGATCTACAACTTCTCTACCGTTCGTCATTATTCACTTGAAGTTTTATTTGGACTGTGTATAGACATTTGTGGGACTTCAGAACTGCATCTTGTTATCCATAGAATGATTTGTTGTTGGTTTCTAAAAAAATAAAAGGATAAACTGCCACATGGTTTTCTCTTCAGTATTACGCCATGCTTCTGTTACATCATTGACATGACACCTTCCTATTGTTCTGCTTCTGGAAGGGGGGTGATATCACTCCAACTTGCAGCGTAGCAGTAAAGTGTGACTAGAGCACAGGTCATATGACTGTGGCACCCTGGGAAATGAAGAATATGGCTAGCCCCATGTGACATTTCAAAATTAAATATAAAAAAAATCTGTTTGCATTTTTGAGAAATTGGATTTTCAATGCAGGGTTCTGCTGGAGAAGCTCTATTAACTGATGCATTTTGAAAAAAAAAATTTTTTTTCCAATAACAGTATTCTTTTAAAAGGCATTAAACTTGTAAATTTTAGCAGATTTGCATCAACAACAAAGCAGAAACCCCTACAGTAAAAACTTTCTCCCCAAAACCCTACTATTCACGCAAATCTGTTCCTTTCCCTGGCTGTGCCGGGGGGCTGGTGGCTCTCAGCACACTGCACTGTAGAGTAGAAACCAATCAGCAGCTATGCTGACCTGATAGGGAACTGCAGCCTGTCTTGTGATTGGCTCTCCCCATCCTACTGTGCTTTTGGCAGGGACCGTTACGACATACGCCAATAAAGGAACCATTTTTAGAAATAATGAATGTTTAGCCCAGAGTAAAACCAGCACTGTATATTGTTCATTACTGCCTATATGTCTCCTTTAAAGGGGACATATTATGTGAAAAACAATATTGTGCTAATGAATTGTACTCCTCTAAATATAAAAGGAATGTGTTTTAAATAGTAGTGTTTCAAGCTGATTTATTGAAAATTTCTCCAAAAATCTCACTAGTCACACCCATCTGTTCCACTTCTTGCTTTCCCAGGCAGTGCAGGGGGGCTAGCAGCACTCAGCACACTGGACTGTAGGATAGGAACCAATCAGCAGCTAGGCTGACCTGATAGGGAACTGCAAGCCTGTCTTTGCTTGTGTGACTTCAGGGCTGTGATTGGCTATCCCCCTCCTACTGTGCTTCTGGCAGGAGCCGTTAGGACATGCTCTATGGGGAACTCCACCAAAGGGGCCATTTTTACAGATATTATTCATTTTTGTGAAGTCAGCACAAATTATTATTAATATTTGCCTACAAGATTAGAGGTTTATTCTATACAGTATGTCTCTTTAAAGACTAAGCAAATAAAATAGATAAAAATCTACCCCTATAATTTAGGTTAGATATATAATTGTATCTGCTGAAGACCACATCCCTCATGCTGTTTTTAATGTGGATCACTTACCTACAACAGTGAGGCTAGTGTGGTGCTGAACGTTTCCGGTCCGGTCTTGTACATAAAGTGTATAACAGCCAGAATCATCCTCACAAACCTGGTCGATAACCAGTCGGCTCTCCATGTCAGATGTGTGAACTGATATTCTTGGGCCTTCTGTGACCTTTAATGAGCAATGGGATGTTTACCACAGTACAGTGGTGTGCATATCCTAAATAAATGGGTGTTTTGGGTTGTGATGTTTGTAATGTAGTATATGTGAGTTTGCCTGTGTTGTGTAAGTTATGTTTTCAGCCCTGCACCAGTCTGTGCATCTTCTCTGTGTAGATCAGAGACACGAGCAGATTAACACATCAACCCACCGTCCGGCCTAACTTCCCTTTCTCATTAGAACTTAATCATCCTTCCTTCAATACTCAGAACAGCACTACCACATCTCTCCGATGAGGCTACTCTGTCTGATCGCTGAGAAGGAGAGGAGGTCACCCGCAGAGATAAGGTTAAATCAGGGGGTGTACTTAGTAATTAAAGAGGTGAAGGTAGTGTTTTGTCCAGTTCTTTGTAAGTTAGTAAAATAAGGTATAGAAGTCCAGCAGCATTGTTCATGATGGATTAGTAAGGAATCAGTTGAAACGGGGGCAGCTTGTTAAACATATATAAAATCATGAGTGAGATTCGAATATTGGCAATATTGAAGGTGGCTGCATTTTGTGAACCTATAGATGTGGGAATTGACAAAGTTGATGTTGATTTGAAAGGAGAACAGTTGTAGAAGGTTAAGGGCAGTGGCAGACGGGGAGATTAATCTTCAATGTCGGGGTGGGATCTCCCAGCAATCCCATCCCACCGGCTAGAATGTAAATCGCCGGTGGGAAGGCATATGAGGTGCTGCAATGTCCCCAAAGTTGTCTTGAGAGGAAACTTCGGGCGACTTCGGGACATCGCAGTGACGCGTATTCCATCCCACCAGCGCTTTACATTCTAGCCGGTGGGATGGGATTGTGGGGAGATTAGTCGCTGGCGACAACAAAGATTTGTTGTGGGGCGACTTATCTCCCCGTCTGCCACTGCCATGGATCAGATGACCAAGGGTAGTTGTGTAAAACAGAAGGTGTCCAAGGATTGAGCCTTGTGGTAACCCCAACAGAGAAAGGATTAATTTGGTTTCTCATTCCAAGAAAAGTTTTAAAGGGGTTGTAAACCTTTGAGTAAACTTTTAGTATGATGTAGAGACTAATATTCTGAGACAATTTGCAATTGGTCTTCATTTTCTATTATTTGTAGCTGGCCAGTTTCATCCAAAATGACTGACATCTGTCTGACTAAAATCTGCTTGAAATTAAATAGGTTAAAGGAGAAGAAAAGTAACTGCCTGTCCCACCTTTAAGGCAGGCAATATGATTGATTGATTATCAGCTCATATTTATTAATTAGTTTATAACTGGTATGGATGTTTTAATTAAAAAAAAAGAGTTTTATGTTTAATTTAAAAAGGGATTTTATGATACAGATCTGTCAGATCTTGGCCTGAACTGGTCTATTTAACTCATTGTGTTTCCAGGTTGGCCATAGATCTGTCTATTCCATCAGTAAACCAGGCCTATGTTTACCCAGTTAGTTTTGATATGAACTTTGTCTATATAACTTGGCAATCCAAAGGACTCATTACGGTACAGTATTTATATGAAGGGACATCAAGCTTGGGGCCTTTAAGCATTGCAGCAACCATAGCCTAGTTATGATTGGTTAGACATAAACAGCTCTAATCACCTGTTTCTTGTTTCTTAGCCAGGTGGCAGCTATTGGTGTTGTGCCTTGAATTCCACAGTGCAGCTCTACCTTGTCCCCCACCCGTGCTTTTATCTGGTCTACACCATCCACAATCTTAAGACTGTCCCCTGGAAGACATTTAACAAACAAACAAGTCAAATACATATATTGTTGCTTGAATTACTTGTTAACCTTCAAGTGGACTGCTGGTGGCAATGTGTTAGAGAAAATAGTGTAAATTCTGTACTAGCTTGAGACAACTATCTTTACATTTTATGGATGCACAGAATCCAGGATTCTCAATTTTCTTGAAGAATTTGGATTTGGCCAATTGCTGTTTGAACCCTGAAACAGTGGGACTGCTCTTCCTGGGGGCCCTACAGCAGTTAAATGCGGAAGCCCAAGTTAGGGGATGATTTGTGGGACATTGTCTATTTGCTCTCCAACTTGAATGCCAGTTGGGATCTGGGGTGGGATCTGGGCCAATAATTTGCTGTCCTAGTTATACTAGGAACTATGGCTGAATAATAGCTACACTGATATTTTCCTATATCTATAACCTTGCTATGAGCTTAGGAGGGCCCACACCAAAGGTATGTCGGCCAAGGAATACCTGAACAGAAAGTTTGGCAACCATATGTCCATAGATGCAATTTTTATTTTTTTCACAAAGTTAAATATCCAAATTAGGGTTCACATACAGTTTGGTATTTGGCTGAATATTTATGGAGGAATTGGTATTTGCTCAACCCAAACATTATGGATTAAATACATCCCTATTATATATGTTGATATATACCAGCAATTAAAATAGCAAGCTGCTGAATAGGGACTCTACAACATCTGGGCAGATTAATAAATGATTTCCTTTATCCACAGTTATTTTTTATTGGCTGAAAAAAATTCTGCTACTGTGCAGAAGGGGAGAGTGGCATAACTACTCTGTACGGTCCCCCCTGCAATGGAGCATGGGTGGTACCAGCAACAGTCTGGTAATTGGTTGGCCAGTTTAAGCCTCATCATGCTGCTGTATAAGAGGGTGTGTACAGCAATATTGTATCTGCGGAGTTATTGCTTCTGGATCTAAGCTGTCTTTAAAATATCAAACTCTCAAGAACAAAATGTAGAAAGCTTACCGGTTTTGTTAGGTTTTCGTTTTGGGGAAACTGGTCCTGTAAGAGAAGTAACATTCGCAATTTTTTAAAATAAATTCTATCAGGCACAAGTGATATTGTAAATGTTATACATATGGCTATACAGAGAGCAGTGACACGTCTCAGCTGCTTTGCACCAGTGATAGGCAGTATCTGCAGCTTCCTGTTAGATTTTGTGTTAAAAGCATCTTCACCTCACAAAACATTTTTTTTTTATAATCAAAGAAAATGTCATTTTAAAGGAGAAGGAAAGCTACTGTGGCAGTTTATTGCCAATAGATTAGCCACACTAGTGCAAGCTAGAACATTTATTCTGCACAATGCTTTACCATACCTGAGTTAACAGCCCTAGAAGTTCTCAGCTGCCAATTTAGCTTGGCCTGACATCACTTCCATGACTTCTGGCTGATGTCCGGTACAGCAGGGATGGGACAGGGGAGGAGAGAGAAGGTAGGGGGAGAGAAGCAAGCTGCGCATGCTCAAGCTTTTATGGATTTATGGCTGTATTTACAGGCCCGGATTTGCGGAGAGGCCGCAAAGGCCCGGGCCTAGGGCGGCACAAATTTGGGGGCGGCATGCCGCCCCGCCGCACCGCAATCTAAAGCTTTTTTGCCCATACGGAGCAGTGGGGACCTCTCCCCAACTGCTCTGTATGCGAATGCTTACACGCTGTATCGATCGCGCATGCGTGCGGGGAATGCCGATGGTGCGTTTGCGCATGCGTGGGGGTGCCGATGGTGCGTTTGCGCATGCGCGGAGCAAGACGGACTGGGGCGGCCTTGGGGCGGCGGGATTACAAATCCGGCCCTGTGTATTTACATAGACCTATCTTATAAAGCTTACTTAGTTTTCCCCTTTCCTTGTCCATTAAGCAAATTTAGGGGTAGTGATGATTAATTTTTCGCTGCAAAATTCCGCATTTCACCATTGGCAGTTTTTTTTTTGGGTAATTGCATCAAAAATTCGCTGCATCAAAAATTTGCAGAGGGAGGAAAAAGTCGCAGTCGTGTAAAAAAAGTTGCAATTTAGTCAAAAAGTTAAGAAAAGTCATGTGCCTCAAAAAAGTCATGCAGTATCCGCATTTTGTGAATTTTTCACTGTTTCACAAATTTTTCACCGCTGAAGAAAATATGTTCTCTAAAGGAAAATATTTTGTTTGTATAAGTAGATTTTACACTATTTTTTCTCTGCTTATTCAGGTAAACATTTTGGGACAGATTGTTTGGAACAACTGAACTCTTAATTCTGAATTCAATGCCTTAAGTCATTAAAAAAGGGGGAGATTTATTAAGACCCGAACGGGTCCGAACGCGACGAGCGGATTCGCGCCCGATTTTTTCGAGCGCCTGAGGCGTTTTCGAAAAAGTCGTGCGAAAAGTCGTGCGCCCGTGTGAAAAATTCGGAAAGACTGCCGCTGTTTGCAATGGTTTGGTACGAAAATTACGTGACTTTCGGATCGCCAATACGATTTTTTCGTGACTAATACGATTTTTTCGTGACTAATACGATTTTTTCGTGACTAATACGATTTTTTCGTGACTAATACGATTTTTTCGTAAGCATTTTCGGGATATTTGCGATCTTCAGAAATTTTCATTTCCAATCCGAATTTTTCCCATTCGGGATTCGAACTCGGGTTTTGATAAATCTGCCCCTTAGTGGTCTCTTTGTTTCAAGAAACAACAAGAAAAATACTTTTGTATTTTAATGTTGTCACAGTTCATAACTAGTCATGAGAGAATCTGTCCCGTTTTGCTTTACCATAAAATTCATGAAACAGCAAGAAGATTCGCAAAATGGCGAAAAATTTGTGAAACGCATTTATTGTGCAACTTTTTTGTCGCCCGCGTCTTTTTTGGTCCCGCAATTTTTTTTTGGTTGCCCACATCTTTTTTGGTAGCCCTTTTTCTTGCCGCCCGTGCTTTTTTGACACAACTGCGCCCAATTTTACACACGCCAACATTTTTTACGCGCCACAAATTTGCCCGTGGCAAATTTTCACTGAAGTTTCGCAAAACAATTTGCCAATGGCGAAATGCGGAAATTCGCTACAAATCCATGCCTGCTGAAAAACTTTGCTCATCAGTATTCATAACTGATTGGAACAATTTAGATTTTGTTAAAAAAAGGGAGCAGATGGCAGGAATACAAAAAGTACTGAGAAAACTGAACAGGACCAGTACTAACAGCCTCCAGTGGCTCAGTTGGGTAATGCACCAGCAGTCTGAAGAACAGCTCATGGATTGAATCCAGACAGACCCTGACAATATCCAGTGAATCTATTGGGGTACAGGTAGCACAAGTGCAGAGGTTGCTGTCATTGCCTGGCTTCTTAAAACTAATATTTTGTAATTAAAAGTTAGGCTTGGAGGCTATTTATTGGCCTGTTCTTTTGCCTAACCATATAAGTGTTGGAGAAATTTTGTTGCTCTTTTGTTGGGACTTTTCAGGTCCCAGTTGGGTGTCTGGAATGAAATGTCCAATTTTTTGAGTTAAAGACTTCTTATTTTTATAAAGGCCCTGAAGAATGCTGGCACTATGCTCTGTTGTGTCACATGGCCACAAAAACTTGGATTTAATTCAGAGTCTTATGCTGAATCCAGAACTAAATCCTGGTTTCAATACTCCTGTACTGTGCAATCAGTTAATGTATCTATACCGCAAAATACAATACTAATCCCAGCGGATACAGAGATGAAAAGCTCCACAGAGATGCCTTTCTTTATATAAAATACTGAATGGAACAAGAGAGAAATGGATATCTGAGCCACAGTTAAATGCCAATGGAGAAAAGTGTGAAAAGAAATGTGATATCATATATACAACATAAAACAAATACAACTGATGGTGAGATCTTGCGGATTATACATACATTACCTTATCTAGACATACGTTAAACAGAACCTGACGGTACCTGAGATATTCCTCCACCAATCACCCACTCTGCCAACTAGATCCATATGAGTTTTCCCTTCTGGCTGCAAATATTTTTTGTACTGTATTACTTCCATACAGAGGTCCAAAAGTAGTAATAGGGACAAGAAGGAATGGCATAACAATGAAACTCACAAAGCAGTCTTCAAAGGTAAGAGTTGAAAGCGTCTTTGTACACGGAGATGATGCACTACTGCGCATTCGAACCAGTTCCCTTCAGCTGATACTGAATATTGTATACCTCCTATTGGGCTACTGTTCTTCCAATTCACCCCTCCTGTTATGTCGCACCCAGATGGTTTCACCCAACCAGGTGTATTCAGAGTTGTGTTATAATTCTTTCTGGAAGGTTCCTCATTACTTTGTGTTGTCCATTATTTACATTTCTTTGTGTGTACGATACAGCTAATACTTGTACAGAGAATTAATCTCATTCATGTGGTACAATAAGATGACTGAAGCATACAGCATTAAAAGCGCATTTATGTAGGTCATATGAAACCAGTTGGACATCCTAAGGCTTCTTTAGGAGAAGTTACACTGTCTATATTTCTTGGTCAAATCCCTTCTAATAACTTAAACACATTTTATAGAGTTCTCTTTACAGTTCCTCATTACTTTGTGTTGTCCATTATTTACATTTCTTTGTGTGTACGATACAGCTAATACTTGTACAGAGAATTAATCTCATTCATGTGGTACAATAAGATGACTGAAGCATACAGCATTAAAAGCGCATTTATGTAGGTCATATGAAACCAGTTGGACATCCTAAGGCTTCTTTAGGAGAAGTTACACTGTCTATATTTCTTGGTCAAATCCCTTCTAATAACTTAAACACATTTTATAGAGTTCTCTTTACAGATAACAGATTATCTATTTTATCTATATTAGTCTATATTATATTAATGATATTATTATTGTTGGAAGTCTATATATATATACAGTATATATATATATATACTCTATATTCCTTGGCCAAATCTCTTCCAATAACGTACACACGATTTATAGATTTCTCTTTATAGATCACAAACCACAATACTCCAGTCCGTGTCAGACTTTACATCCAGTCCTTTAGATTAGGGGCATTCAAAAGTTCATTCACAACCTACCAGTATGTATTCCATAGGACTCTATCCCTCTGTACTTTTGTGCAACTAATAAAATATTTGCTAGTCCCTCAAATGATTGTGTTGTGAAATGGGCACATATTAATATATAGTGTTTATTGTTCTTTGCCCAGGAGAGATATAATTAACTAGCATAAAAATAATAAATACACTCTAATTAAAACAAAACATATGCCTCACACAGATTGCATGGGTAAGGGAAAGCCTGGGGAAAGTTTTTGACACAGCTAATAAACGTGTGACTCCTCCTATCATTTATAGGACATAGATTTAACATCTACTATTTCTCCAAATAATCCCCCTAGTTGCCTCTTCACATGCTTACCTTTGATGGTCCCTAGTTGGACTGTTTCACACAGTACCCAGATTAATTCTGGGAATTGGTTTATCTACTCAGAACTTCATTTAGAACCACTTGTGTGCTATTTTCTATAGTAGTCTACATTTTACTATATTAAAGCGGATGATGGGAAACCACCATAAAAGTATGGGAAGTCAATTTTGTAGCCAGACCTATAGGTTGAGACGTTATGCCCTAATATCTATAGTTTTCTTTATCCATTCCACTGCAAAGAATATAGTTAGCTTACCATGTGTTATGCTGGTAGAAGGAGACTCGAACCTCGAAGGTGGAGCACTCGGCTGAGTGGAGGAACTTTCCTTTGGAACTGTTGTTGCTGACAGTGGCATCGGGTTGGTTTTTCCCACATGAGTGCTTTCCTCTCTCATGGGAGTCTTGTTTTCCCTTGCTGTTAGAAAATAGGAAATGGTCATTTCCTATAGAAGGAAAGGTTTGGTCATAAAGAAACTGAATTCCCTTTGATGGGTGCCTAATTTTGCTTTAGGACAATGGTTCCTTAGCCATTGCCTGTCCCCAGCTGAAATGTGTTCTGATTAGTAGTATTAAATAGTATGACATTGCACTGAATATGAGGTGGCAGTAATAGCTATTTGTAACAAGAGGAGTTCCATTGACTTAGGAAATTGCTAGAGGTGGCATATAATATTAGAAGTGCTTTTTGGAGTATCCACTCTGAGTGAAAATGTGATGAGCAAAGAATTTTATATATTTTTATAAACTCCACAAGAGTTAAAGGTTATATAAAAGCTTTAGACATAAGACATGCATTTGCTTTCTGTACCCATACAAACATATTTTCTTACTTTGGGTCTATAGTTTTCTCACAATTAAGCTTTTTTTTTTTGCAATAACCCCACTTTACTCTTGTTTCTTACTCAATAATATTAGTAGTTTAGAGTCTAAAGACTGACAGTGCAGAGTGTGGTTTCTCAAGTACCAGAAATTCAGCATGTTACATATGGGGTCAGATCTGTAAATTGACATACTGTCTACCTTAATCACTTCTTACACATAATCATGTGCACTTTAGACAGACTTCTGAAGCAGCAGGGCAAGTTGCAAATCTGAGCATATGAGTCTTGTCTGCACAGACAAGACAGTAAGAAAGAGACAGAGCAAATGAGACAGGCTAGAATGTGACAGTACTGTAAATCTTTGCAGTTCAGATAAGTGCCTGAACTCCACACAACAGCAGACTGTTTAGGTTCTTTGAAGTTTACTCTAGATATAGGTTATTTAATTATTATTATTATCATTATTAACATTTATTTATAAAGCGCCAACATATTCCGCAGCGCTGTACAATAAGTGGGTTTCAAACAATGGACAATAACATATAAAGCAATCAATAACGGATAGAAGAGGCGAAGAGAGCCCTGCCCAAAAGAGCTTACAATCTGCAAATTATTTGATATTTGCAACATATAACGTATAATTTATATTTTGTAGCCCATGTTTTGTAGCCTAGAAATACAGCTAGAAGTTAGTTGGAATTCATTAGTCTTCTGACTGAGATATAGTTGAGTCCTAAAGTTTACGTACACCTAAGATGTTTGAACTCACTTTTTTACTTCACTCTTATCATATTACCAAACATTGCCTGGGTTAAGTCAAGTATCTACTTTATGAGGTTGTAGAAACTGATTTGTTTTAGCTTTTATTTACCATATCCAGGTATCCAGTTCCTGTTGGTCAAAAGTTTACATAGTGACACCAAGACTGTCTCTTTAAACAGTCTTAATTCCAGAATGATGTAATGAGTCATAGAAGCTTTTGATTTCCCAACTATCTTAATTATTTGTTAGATGTAAGTGCACCCGTGGGTGTGTTTAAAGGAATTCTGTCATGGTAAAACATGTATTTTTTCAAAACGCATAAGTTAAAAGAGCTTCACCAGCAGAATTCTGCACTGAAATACGTTTTTCAAAAACGTAATCCATTTTTTTTATATTTAATTTTGAAATTTTACATGGGGCTAGCCATATTCTTCATGCCCAGGGTGCCACAGTCATGTGACTTATGCTCATAGTCGTAGTTTACTGCTGAGCTGCAAGTTGGAGTGATATCACCCCCCTCCCAGCAGCTGATCAGCAGAACAATGGGAAGGGAGCAAGATAGCAGCTCCCAGTAGATATCAGAATAGCACTCAATAGTAAGAAATCCAAGTCCGGCTTGGGACTCCTTCAGTTACATGGGAGTAGGAGAAATAATAGGTTACCTGGAAGCAGTTCTAATGTGTGGCGCTGGCTCCTTCTGAAAGCTCAGACTCGGGCACAATGCACTGAGATGGCGCCTACACACCAATATTACAACTAAACAAATACATTTGTTGGTTCAAGAACACAATTTTTAATTTTAATTGTAGAGTGAATTATGCGCATGTAAACAGTGTAATTTAAAAAATAAAAAGTACACCATAAAAATCATGACAGTATTCCTTTATGGGTCTATAGAGCCTTGATACAATGGCAAAATTCAAGCAGCCAAGACCTACAAACAAAAATGTGGACCTCCAAAAATGTAGTTCCTCCTTAAGAATAATTTTCAAATTGCTGAAGGCCCCATGAACCACTGTACAAATAAACATATGCAATTAGAAACATCTTGGGACCACACAGACACTGCAGCCTTCAAGATCAGGGGTGGGCCGAGCCGACCGGGCGCCCTAAGCAACCCGATCGGCCACCTTGCCCCTGCGCT
Organism: Xenopus tropicalis; assembly: GCF_000004195.4. Lineage (NCBI taxonomy): Eukaryota > Metazoa > Chordata > Amphibia > Anura > Pipidae > Xenopus > Xenopus tropicalis. The sequence continues at coordinate 17,547,932 of NC_030686.2, forward strand.
ATCGCATCGCACAAGCTATAGTTCATTGCCCCACCGCGTAATGACAAGCGGGGGGAGCAATGAAAATGGAGCACAGACTTGGGGTAGGCAAGAGAGACTCCTGCCTGGCACCCCCAATCTTTGCACCCTAGGCAGCTGCCTCTTCTGCCTACCCCTAGTTCCAGCCCTGTTCAAGATAGGGGCTCAAATTAACTCTTTGTCCTCCAGCATGACATTCATCCAAAGTGTACCTTCAAACTTGTAAAAAAATGCCTTAAAGTGAAACATTTCTGTACTACACTGAAGAAGCATGTCAGAGCAAAGGGGCCCTAAAAACTGAATGACGGACTGACTTACACCTGTTTTGTCTGTAGGAATGTTTACAAATCCCAACAACATTTTGTGAGAAGCTTGTGAAAGCTTCTACTAAGTGTTTAACTCAAATTAAGTTTATGTATACTATTGAACCACAGGTAATCTGGGATCAAAAGCCAAAATAAATTGGTCTCTAAGCCATTACCTTGAATTGACCTCATAGAAAAATAAAGCAGATACCCTTTTGGACTTAAATGGGGAGTTAACCTTCTTTAAGTTAACTTTTAATATGTTATGGAATGGTCACTTCTAAGCAACTTTTCAATTGGTCTTCAATTTTTATCTTTTATGGTTTTTGAATTATTTGCCTTCTGTCTCTTCAGTTTTTAAATGGGGGTCACCGAAAAACTATTGCTCTGTGAGGCTACAGTTGTATTGTTTTTGCTACTTTTTATTAGTTATTTTTCTATTCAACCCATCTGGTGAATAAACTTTCTGAATCAAAGTCAATGGTGAATAATCAGTCACTCTCTCTATTTACTCCCTGGTTACTAAGGTAAATTGCATCCTAGCAACCAGATAACTGCTGAAATTCCAAACTAGAGCTCTGCAGAAGAAAACCAACAAAAATAAACTACCAGTAATAAAAAATTAAGACCAGTTGCAAATTATGTCAGAATAGCACTCTCTACATCATACTAAAAGTTAACTCAAAGTTTGTCTTAAGCAAAGGCAACGTATGGTAACAAGATAAGAGTGAAGTCCTAATGAATTGAGTTTAAACATCTTCAGCTTTGGTGAATGCAGGTGTATGCTCCCGGGGAATGCAGCAATTTGGTAGTAACGTGCGGTAGGAGGGCAAGACCCAGACAAGGGTAGGAAGACAGTAGAGGCCAGGTCCTCACTGGCAATCTTTGGAATGTAGCAAATGCCAGGCTGCTGCAAGATGCCATAGACAGTTTCTGTGCCTGTGGGGGGAAGGGGGGGGGGGCTGTTTGGGCCTCTTTGTACATGATATACCAGGGCCTATTTTGAATCCCAGTTTGAACCTGCGTAGGCTAGGACCCCCCACTGTTGCACCCTAGGTATGTGCCTCTTTTGCCTACCCCTAGTTTCAGCCCTGGGTAGACCCTGGGTAATGCTTACCAGTAGATAGCACAGTCAGGGTGGTATCTGGGCGCAATACTCTTCGGACATATAAACCACTGCCATTCTGAGGAGAAAGCTCAAGTATAAGGGTAAGGAAGCGGTCAGATGTTGTTACTGCACGACTGGAAAACATCTCTACCGATGTCACTGGAGAAATACAGAAAAGTCAGACAGTTAATTAACACTTAATGCACTGATTTTGCAACTTTGCATCAGCCTTGTAATTTCAGGTGTAAAAGAAAGATGCTGTATGGGGAAAACACCCCTTCAATAATATATATAAAATATATAAAATATAGGCACGTTATGCACCATAAAGAATAAGCAAGACTTCACTATAGTGAGATAAGCACAGTCAGTTTAAGCATTAATTCTTTATTTCATTTACCAGGGTTGGGATGACCTGCCAAGGTATTAGAGGATGACCCCACTGGCACTTGTGGCCTCCAGCATAGAACTTGTCTCCTTATTTCTGCCATAGGTGTATGTAACATGCATGTATATTAGTTAAGTACATGTGGCCTACCTTGAATGTTGTCTGTGCTTTAAGTAAGCGTGCGTCCATTAGTTGTGTTTTCTGGTGGTGCTAAGGTGCCCAGTCTGATACTGCCTTGTCCTGTCTCCTGAATCTTGGTATACATGTACATACTGTATGTGAGAGTGGGTGTTGGCGGTAACACAGATGTAGCCTAAAAGGACATATGAAGCCTACATTTGCCTACAATGTATATCAGTTGGGCACGTGTCCCCCACCCAAATGGCATTATTTGTACTGCATATTTCCCTTCTGCTTTCCAGCACCATCACATTTTCCAAAAGCAAATAGCGGCTTTCACCTGGTGGCCATTTTTCTTCTGATACATAATCATTTAAATCTGCAAACAGCATACACACACACAGACCCTTATACATTTTATCAAGCACTCCAGCTCACACAGGCAGAACTGTCTGATAAAAGTTCTGCTTTATTTGAGCAGAGCTCAGGAGAGAAAGTTGGTAGAAAAAAAATAAAGCAGACAGCTAAAGCTGAGTTTCTATGGGAACCAGCAATGCCATCTCTTTACTGGCTGCCAGACTGGAGGACATGTTTAGTAATCTGAGCTTAGAACAACTGAGCATGTCTGGCAAGCCAGAAAGCATAGCAAATTCCTGAGGGGGGGTGGTCGAGTGGGTTACAGGAGAAGAAGGAAATCTAAGTGATTAAGGAGATGTTGCAGCCTTACTATTAAGCTCTGGACAACCAGTGTGGCAGGTATTGAAAGATTTCAATATCATTTCCAGTATATATTAAGAATGAGACACAGTGGCACAGGCCTATAGAAATAATCTAGAAGGAATCACACATATTCATTACAAGGTAATAACAGGAAAAGCTGCGGTAAATGGAATTGTTTTTTTTTATGTCTGTATCTAATTTCAGGCTGTGATTATATTCTGACATACAGAAACATTCAGTTACCTTTTCTCCTTTCTGTTTGTGTGCCAGCTGCACATCTGCCTTCCTTCCTCACTGTCTGCACGTGTAAAGCCCCAGGTTGTTTGGACTCCCCAATGGATTTCTCATCTTCTCCCTCTTTGGCTGATAAACGTTCTGTAAATTAACAAATGTTCGTGTGATATCATAACACGCAATTTCAGTGTTTGTAGGATTACACACCTGCTAGAGTATCACCAAGTGGGTGTAAAATAACAGTGTACATCTTATTAAACATGGAAAGCATTCATTAGGATTGGGGAAAACACAATCCATCTGTTCTTGGCAAGACCAGGACATGTCTGCGTTATGCAATCACTGCCTATTTGGTGGAGTGGCAGCAATTGAATTGTACTGTTCCTTACCAAAACTATGATTTCATCTTAATATTATATTACCTTTGGGTGGTTCACAAGATGTACATTAACAAACTATCTGACCTGATAAGAAAATAAAACAGATACACGGCATTCTCTTCTTTTTCTCTCTTCTTAAGCAAGCGCAAGAGGTTATAGTACTTAGATGAGAGTAGAGTTTATTCTAGAGAATATGGGCTGATGGAATTGCCTGGTGTAGAATGGACTGTGTCCTCAATGTATCTTATTCTCACCAAAGCATGTATTACAGGTATAGGATTTGTTATCCAGAAAGCTCTGAATTACAGGAAGGTACTTGATCCCAGTTAAGATATAATTAATCTTTATTCTAGTCAAGACAATCTTATTGGGTTTAATTAATTTTTAAATGTTTTTTTTTTAGTAGACTGAAGATATGGAGGTCTGAATTACAGAAAGATCCCTTATCATGAAAGCCCCATGTCCTGGTTATTCTGTTACATTTAGTCCTAATCTATAGTAGCACAAATGGTTGGTTACGTGAATTTACACACAATTTCCAGTAATTCATGGATTGAAGGACCCTAGCCGTCTAGTTAAAAAAGTCTTTGTGTTTGCCTGAAGGGGTCTGAAAGAAGTTTTTATTTGTAGCCTTAAATATTTGTCTGGATAGAGTACAATATCAAACTTTTGTAACACATAGCTGGATTGCTTGTTATGGGATACAACTTCTGGGTAATTTTTGAGATCTTTCTATCACCAATGGCATAACTGTCTCCATTTATATCTTCAAGAATGATTGGAATACTGCTATAGATGGAGGAAACTTAACTGTGTGGCTTATTGGGCTGGGGTTCAAGAAAATGGGCCTAACTAAGAAAGGAGAAAGTACTGCTAAATTAGTGATGGTTCCATGTAAATCTTTTGTTTAGTAATAAAGGGTAATGTCATTGAGTGCCAAAGTAACTTTGTCATTTGTACTCTGTAGCCTTATGGTATAAATAGGTGTATATATCAAGCATCTAAAGGAGGGATTCCCTAACCACACTAAGCCACACTCAAATGTAAACAGTGTTGGTGAGCCACACAAGCATGAAAAAAAGGTTCCTTAATGCAAAATAAGGGCTGTGATTGGCTATTTGGTAGCCCCATGTGGAATGCTGGCCTACAGGAGGCTTTGCTTGGAGTAAAACTGTGTCTCTATGCTTCCAAACTTGCCTCCAAGTCATAGATTTAAAAATGTTGTTGTATTAACCACCTGAATTGAAGGTATTGTTTTGTAGTTTTCTGCCTTAAACTGAATTAAGGTCCCCATACACGGGCCGATTCTAGCTGCCGATATCGGTCCCTTAGACTGATTCGGCAGCTAATCGGCCCGTGTATGGGCACTACCGATGGGCCTGCCCAACCAATATCTGGCCTGAAATCGTCCAGATCTCGATCAGGCAGGTTTAAAAATCTAGTCGGATCGAGGACCACATCGGCTCGTTGATGCAGTCCCCGGACTGACTTTGCCTATACCCGTCGTTATAGTTCGATCTTTTGGCCCTGGGGCCAATTAGCCTGGGTTCTCCCCATATTGCCCGCCTGTAGGTGGGGGATATCTTAAGGTGTATGGGGACCTTTACCTGTGTGCAGCCCAATGATCCCTGAGTGCTACTGGTTATTATAGAATGATCGAGATGATGCAGTTTTTAATTCATTTCTCTGACTGTGGTCTTGTGCTTTGGGTCTTTTGGCAACCTGGCAACATCGATTGGAGCACCTCTTAGAGAAGAATGCACTCCCTTGCGAATCTTTACAAGAGTTTGAGTGGTCTTTGTCTTTCTGGTGCAAATTTAATTGCACTACTTGCCAAACAAAATGACTTGGTGCTTTTAGAAGGGATGCATTTATTTAGAAGGGATGCATTTTACTTCTATATAAGTAGAATTAAGTATAGGACAACCTTGCTTGTTCCTCGATACTATAAATCTTGTTGTTTTTTTGCTTTCCAAGTCCTGTCCCCTGTGTTGTTTCCTAGCTTTGACCCTGGCTTGTTTGCATTCTATGGTTTCTATGGTTTTTACCTGGGTCTGACCCTGTCTGTCTGACTATGTCCAGTTCTGTCCTTACTGGTTCCTTCCCTGCAGTAGACATTTGGCTTCCTTGCCTGCTCCCTGTGGGAGTTACTGCTGAGTAAGTGAGGGCCAGGCCAAAGGCCAAAGTGGCTGTTATAGGCAGAAAATCACACCTAGACAGGAAGCTGGATACTCCCCTGGGGTTTGCTATAAGAGACACATGTATATTTAATAACAGAAGTCAATAGGGGCAAAACTGAGAACACATTTATGTTATTCACAAAGGCACTTGCACCTACACACGCCCCTAGCAAGCTGCACACACACCAAAGTTCCCCATCAGCTCTTTCTGATAAACTTCATGTAATCCTGGAGGCTGCTGACTTGTGCGAAGTAAACGCTACGCTGTGTCACCAATGGAGCATCAAAAGCGACCACCCCACTCCACTGAACTAGTACACGGCAACTTGTAGGCCTTTCATACATCAAGCACAAGTTGCTGCATATACTACAATTATGATGCATACTGAGCGGAAAAAACATGGCGGGCTGCATCTAAAAATTGCATGTTGTACAATGTACTGCATTTATACCCATGAACTGTCTTTTAGGGTGTTATGCTGATTATTCCAGTTCTGTATATAAGTGCAATCTAGTCACCTGGCAGAATTGTGTTGATCCCTTGATATGCCCTCTTTAGTTGAGCGACATCGGGCTAATCAGGTCAGTTGGCAGGAATATGAGTTGTTGGAGCGAGGACTGCAACTACAAGCTGATCTGGTCCTTACTCAATTCAACATGGGCAGATATGCTACAAATCAGCCTGAAGGGCTCGAATTGGCAAATTGAATCTTCCTATGTATGGCAACAGATAAGACAATGATACATCCCTGTCCTCTGATTTAAGTCATCTTCCAGGTTAACATTTGAACTTTATTTGGTGTTGTTGTATTACATTGCCAAGTGTACATAAGCATCTACCTATATTTGTGTTTACCTAGTGCTAATAATATACCCACATTTGTACAAATGCCACTACTACTATAAGTGGTTAAGGAAAGCTAAACAAATGGGAAAAGAAAAGGCTCCTGTAGAGATGTAGCACAAGTGGTGCTCTGTCCCTCTGGGGTTTCATCCGAGACAAAACATGGTTACTAAGCACCAGGAATTGTTCCCACTTGCTTCCCATTCTGGAAGGTAGGAATCAGCATGCATAAACATCTAAGGGGGAATGTAATAAAAATCGCTAGTGGTGTGTAAAAAGGTGTTTTTGCGAAAGTTTAGTGCTGTTCACAATGTAATAATGTTCACTAAACATTTATTGCATTGGAAATGTTTAACACCTGCTTGAAAATGGCGTAATTGTGAATGCAACTTTTTCATTAAGAAGCTTTATTACTGCGAAATGCAGCTACTGTATGACTATTTGACCTTTCTGGCATGACGGTGTGGTATTCAACTTTTTTCACGCGACCGCGACTTTTTCCTCATTGGGCACATTTTTGCCACAACAAATCAATGCCTGGTGAAAAAATTCACAAATTTTAAGCCATAGACTTGAGAAAGCCCAGTGATTCCCATTCACTATACAGAAAACTGATTGCAGATCGTTCCAACAGTTTGGAATTTAAAAAAAAAGATTTTTGGGGAGCGGGGGGGTTGGTGAATTCCTGGGGAGAGAGTGTCATTTTTTTAAGAAGCTGCTCCCTCCAAATAATATTCAAATGTACCAGATTAATGGGGGGAAAAATCTCAGTTGTGATGAAAATGTTACTTATACATTTATGATTAGTTAAACAAGTTAAAATGGATAGTGACATATAACCCTGATACAAAAGCGTGCATTCAAATATTAATTCCACGAGGAGCCCCCCCCATGAGGGACACAGCAAGTGTGGGGACACAGCATGAGTGGGGAAACATCATAGAGAACATCCCCTGGAACATGTGCTGCATGTGTGCCTATTGGGAATACTACAATTCTGCCATTAAATACTGTAGCCTCAGCCTTCAGCTTTCCAATAACAACTTCTGGTCCAATCCTTAGTCTGTGCCCCTGGGGAGAGACAACCTCAGCTTCTCCAGATATTTGGAAATGATATTGCTGCATTAGTAGTAATGAAGACTGGATGCTTGGAAGCATTGTCCTGCAGCAGTTGCAATGCCAGATGTTACCATTATCTGACGTGAAGGATTCATTGCTCACTGCCGAGTATATGAATTAATAGGGCTCATTCATAAGTGCAGGGTGCAAATTGCTAATACCTATAATGAATGCCACCAATTCATGCAATTCATGCAATTCATAGCGCCACTGAAACTCCACTTGCACCCAGAAATGAGCCCCAATTACTTTTGGTTGACAATAATATATATAATCCAAGAGGAGCTTGTTGATATAATCATCATTTAGTGATGCCATGTGTGTCACATGAGTACATTTTAAAAATAAAGCATCTACCACTTTCAAAAACTGTGGGACCTATTATCCAGAATGCTTGGGACCTGGGGTTTTCCAGATAAGGGGTCTTTTCATTATTTGGGTTCCCATACCTCAAGTCTACCAACATATAATTTAAACATCAAAAAAATCCAATAGGATTGTTTTACCTCCAATAAGGATTAATTATATCTTAGAATCAAGTACAATGTATTGTACTTGATGATTATTGAGAAATGATTATTACAGAGAAAAAGAAAATAATTTTAATTTTTTTTAATTATTTGATTAAAATAGAGTCTATGGGAAATAGAACTTTATGGATAACGGGTCCCATATAAGAATATTAGAAATCACTTTGGATAAAAGCACTATGCCTGCCAACAAAGATGTTTGTACTGTTATATAGTTATTAATGAGTTAGGTTAGCCCTTTTGTTTGTTCTCTAGTTCTGTACTATTAATGACTTTACATAAAAGGATCTTTAGTTGTGAATAAAGATAATTCACTGACAGCTGGAGCTTTGGCTCAGTACCCACCTTTGTAGTAAGGACTCCCAGTTCCATTCTCAGTCTGGCAAGAATCTCCCCTGTCTGTGTCCCTCAGGAGGGGTTTATCCAGCTGGATTCTGAGGGTGCTGGTGTAGCTCATAGCTGTGTTCTCTCTTATCTGAACAGAGAGGCAGAGAAACTGGAGGGAAGAGACTTCTGCCAAAGCTGACGGAATTGTCACTACACACCCAATGTCTGCCCACAACTCTCTGTGGGGCTTGTTATCTCTGTGCGGCACAGCTCAGCCCTCTGGGTCTCTCTGTTCAGCAATCAGGGATCTTCCATTAACAGAAACCTGAGAAGAGGCACCGTGGATGCACTGCGATGTGATTGAGGTCATGTTGGGCAAAAATGCCCCAGTCCTCAATAAACACGCACTGATTTATATTTATCATGTGCTTATAGTGATAATGATTAAATAAGGGCTACAAGGATGATGTCTGTATGACATGAGCCTTAACTAGGGACTAAATATTTCCAAAGGTAGGTATAGTGCTAACTATAGGTATTAAGTAAGGTTTTGCACCCTATAAAAGCAGCTGATAATACACATGGGTATGCAGTATGGACTACTGTATATATTATATGGTATGTATATATATATAGGTTTTTTTTTAGCTATAAAGGCACATCACTTTCCTTGATCTGAATTAAAAAAGCAACTTTTTCATGGTTTGTACATTTTTCTACAAATCTTTGTGAACTGTCAAAACTTTTAAAAACACAGATTATATGAAGATTGTTGTGATATGCCTAGGACAGCTCCCATTTAGATGTTTTTGTGCTTTGTATGTTTAATAAATCACAAAACATTTGTGTTTGTTTACACAACAAATAAAAGTTTTAGTGCAAAAAGATACGAACTGTGGAAAAAAAAAAAAAATACGAATGTTAAATGCCCCCCCCAGCTGTTGATGCAGTTATGCTGCGCCTACCACAGTTGTGTCCAATTTGTTACAAAGGACACAACTGTGCGTGCGATTTGTTGCATATTAGGCACAGTTGCACCAAATATTTACTATGTCTGCCTGGCATCATTTCTGGTGTTCTGGGTATGAGTGACGTGCAGCCTATTCTTTCACCACAAGTGTGCGGTGCTTATTGGCACAGGACGCTAAGGGGAACCCTGAATCTACTGCCTGGTCAGGAGGGGATGGTATCTCCAAGGATCTCATGCGTCAATAGGTGCCCAATTCAGTAGAGAAGGCGGGAAGGATTGAGTAGCACAGAGAGCAACTATACTGAAGTGCAAAGAAAGCATTTTGATATAAATTTCTTTAATGACGGCGGTTTTAGGCGCAAGTGGTTGCGGGGAAAAAAAACGCAAGCTCCCTACTGTTAGAGCTATATAGATAGAGATATACATACATATGAGATTTACATACAGAGATATGCATACACACTCTATAGATATACATGCATACATACACAGACAACTTGGTTTTGGATGTGGCAATAGAAAAAGTATTGGGTGTAAATTGCCACCATGTCATGCAATTGTGGCCAATGGGCTTAGACAGTGGCTCACAAGCAATATGTTGCTTCCCACCCCCTTTGATGTTGCTCCCAGGTGGCCATTTTTACATTTCTGGCTTGGAGGAAGTTTTGTAAACACAGACACACAGTTTTACTCCAAGCAGAGCCTCCTGTAGGCCAGCAGTACACATGGGGCTACCAAATAGCCAATCACAGTCCTTATTTGGCATCCCCAAAAAACTTTTTTCATGCTTGTGTGGCTCACCAACACTTTTTACATCTGAGTGTGACTGATGAGATAAAATCATTGATCTCTTTCTGGTTGGGTGGGTAGGACAAGTAAGCCATGCAACACCATTGCTGACACTACATGGAATTCACATCATGAATGACTAATAAGACATGGTGGATAAAGCATGGCTGCACAGACACCAGCAGCATGTATCTTAATTATCTTCTAATTAACTATGCAGCATAAGGAATTATTGTGTGTTGGGTTCTTAGCGACTAATGTGACAACTGTAGGACCTATCCATCCCTAAATCCATCATGAGGATGATCTATTTTGCACACATATAGCCAGGAGCCCCTGAATAGCCCCTGCCCACCTCTGCTGTGTCTGAAGTTTTTTTTATCACCCCCCCAGATAAGAGAGCACCAAGCTTTTCCTGCTGATAATCTGCAGATTTCATCACCCCCAAGCTCTCCCCAACTCAGCTTCCTTCTGCTTAATTGCCTTTGCCTTTTATCTACTCTTTCATCCAGGGTTGGATTGGGCCAGCGGAAAACTTGGAAAAACCTAGTCTGCTGATGTGATGACTTTCAAGTTACGAAATGGGTAGGACAGGCATCTACTTGCTCCTCATGAATACACTGCAGTGCTCAGAGTGCAAAGAACATGTTGGTGATTCTGCCACTTTCCTAAAGCCTGCTTTTCTAATGCCATGGTCCTCAGCCCCCCGCACTTACCTTTAGGGCAAAGACACACGGGGCGATTAGTTGGCGCAACTTTTAATTAAACCAGTTGTGGCGACTAATCGCACATAGAGTACAATGGCCTTCGCTGAAACTAATTGCCCCGTGTGTCTTCACCCTTACAGCACAGAAAGGGGTCTAGGGGGGCCACATAACTAGTGCAGAGAGCACAATTGCATTCTCTGCACTAGAAGAAACACATTTCTGTAAATTTGGCTTTTAAAGTTACCGGGAGTGGCTTTTTGCTGCCCCTGGTAACTGTAGGTGTGCTGCCGGCCTGAGGCGAGTTTCTCAACTTGCCTCATTGCAGCAGTGCCCCTGGGTGGGACCAATGTCTTGTACTTAGTCAATGACCCCCAGTTTCTACTTCCTAACAGGAAAAGCAACAACGGCAGTGTCATTTATTCAGTCCTGACATGACTGAAAGGAAATGTGCTTATTAATATGTCAAATCAGAACCTCTAATAGGAAAATAACACCACTATTTGAAGTGCAACTCCATCTTGATATACACAGTTTTACATGGATTCCTAAAACAAACTATAAACTAATCAGTATCATTTTCACCACTGGATTGTTAGCTGAAGTGAGATGGGGAATAAGTGAGAATCTGAATACACAACAAGCGAAAAGTCTTGTGCTTTCTCCAGGGGCGAGGAGGAGGCACCTTAGGGGTGCAATGCAGGAGACTGCGCCTCTCGTATTCACTCCCTCCCATTCCTGCCAAATAAAACACACAAATAAAAATACTGGAGGTGCTTTTATGGCAGAGCAAAACTGGGAGCAGCTGAGACTCCCTCCTTATTTCACCCACTCCCAGGAGAATCTAAACAGTGCGTTACAGCTGCTACAGACCAAACAATAGAAACACAAATAATCTTTGTTACTCGCTCAGGTCCCCACTACATTGTTTACAGCAACTCTCTCCTGTTGAAGTTCTGCGGTGTAGAAAGATTTTTTTTAACTCCTTATTATCTTCCCTCTCTGTTATGAATTAAAAGTGAATGAACACCTATTTACCATTTTTTTTAAAGCGAAATTGAATTCTCCCCCCTTTAGCTGTCCCTAGCCCTATATCTTGGCTGAGAACACCGAGTAGTGCAGGGGGGTTGGAGGGCTGATCCTTTTTCAAGCACCAATCCTATCTCTAAAGTGTTATGGGACTGAAAGAAGAGGGAAATATAATATACTGGGAGGCAGTTGGCCTTAATAACAGTCAGCACACTGAGCGCAGTGCAAAATTGGGTGCAAATTTAGGCCCATATTAACTCCATACAAGTGGCACATGTAGGGCTGCAACCAGCCTAATTGGTAAATTTGTAATTTCCCCCTATTTAGAGAAGGTAAGTTAAGGGACATTGAGCCAGTTTTATGGCAAGAGCCTGTAATGAGTATAGCTGTAGGACTGGAAGCTGTGGATGAATTCAAAAAGATAAAAAAGAAGAGCTTTGGGAGTTTGGGGATGATTTTGTCAAAGAGGGTGATTAAGAGACATTACATTCGGCTGCTGGTTTTTGATAAGGAGGTTCAGCTTTGTTACTTGAGTGTCATCCTGCTCTTGGGGTTTTGCAGGGGCAGCAGTGGGACCAAGATAGATAAACCCACTACAAATGCTGCCTTTTATATTCTGAACTTACTGCACCGGTCTAAAGGTTCAGAATATAATAGTAGAGATCCTGCACAGGGGGTCACCATTTTGGATTTTGTTAGGAGTGGCACTGCACATGCTTTGTGGGCTCTGGGCAGCTATTGAGAAGCTGAGCTTAGGGGTTGTCACAAATCATCAAGCAGAAAAGGAGATTCATCTGTCATAGAATCTGATACTACAGAGCTGATTATTAAATTTGGATGCAAATTGCACCCTGCGTTCTGAGCTGCCATGTAATTGTAACGCAATTCTGGGGATCTACAGCCAGACCTACACTCTAAAGGGCTGTGGTTGTCTTGGGCTGGTACAGAACCACAAAACATAATGTGCAGTGTTTCTACCTCACTTCTTTATTAATCTTTAGTTCTGCTATAAACATCCATTACGTCTACTGACATAATAGGAAAATGTATAATTATCAACACCTTTCCAATATATATTCAATTGGTTTTTTTATGAGACATAATGAATATATTTATTTTTATTTCATTATGAAAGAAGGAAATGGCGCTCTGTTAGTTAAAATGCAAAAACAGGATTCTCTTTGTTCTCTTTGTTATTGTTGATTTCAGTTGGCATTGGGACATTTCTCAAGCATAAGATAACACATTTGTCACAATTAAATACACTACCCAGTAAGTAGAAAAGGGCACAAAGTGGATGTCATAAAACAGTAAAAACTTGCAGTGTGTGATTAATCTTGTAATTCTTCAATTAGTCCACTAGAGGTCTCTTGTGATTGAAAGACTCCATTATTCTAAAAATCCTTTAGAAAGAGTGTGACCTATACTGTATGTTAGCAAATTTTCAGGGTCCATTTTAATGAAGAACAAAAGCCTAAAAATCAATATGGGTAGAAATTCTGCATGTATATACTGAACTTGTACCAGCATATAACACAGGAGCTCCACATTTTTGTTAGGCCTTTGCTATTGAGAAGCTATACTTATGGGTTATTATTATGGTTATAAAGCAAAAAACTAGGTTTATCTGTCACTTAGGGTTACTACCTTTTTTTGGCAACAATACCAGCAAAGGGGTTGTCACTTGGAGGTGGAGTGATGGTGTAACTGTGCGAGCCTAAACTCGCCCGACACGCGGGTAAACCTGCGGGTCCTGTGTTAGGATGCGTCCCATGTTGTGATGTGTCAGGCTGGCCCACACATCACTATTTTCCATGGTAAAATAGGATTCTGTGATCCTCAGGTTGGTAGGAAATTGACTAAAGGAGCTTTCCGAATTGCAGGACCAAAAGGATTATATATGCTATGGTCATCTCATGTAGCAAGGTTTATGGGGGCAAACCAGAAGGCAAGTATAACCAGAAAGGAAAGTTTGACAACAAACTTCATGTTGGTTTGAAAAATGTGAGTTTTTTAAACTTGGACCACAGTTATATAGGAAAAACCACTGTCCAAAGTTTGTGGACTCTGGTTTTAATAGTGTCTAAATGGCAATATAAATACCCCACTGAAAGTCAATGAGTTACATCTGGTTGGCAGTTGGTGGGTCCGCCCACTTTTTCTAACCTGGAACTGCAGTTACCCAGTGACTAACTCTGCAAAGTTTGGGACCTTAGGAGTAATAGTTATAGAACGGCAGCAGTTTAAATTTAAACCAATAAAAGTCAATAGGTGATTAGTGGCTCCTCCCACTTTTTCTAACCTTGAGTTGACAACTTGCAAAGTTTGGGCACCCTGGCATAAATAGTGTGAGAATGACAGCATTTTATATTTAAGTTAATGAAATTCAATGGATGAAACCCGAAGCAATTAAAATGTCCCCACTGAAAGCAATGAAAGAAATGTGATTGGCTTTTGGCGGTCCACCCACTTTTTCTAACCTTGAATATGTAGTCACCCAGTGACTGACTGTGCAAAGTTTGGGAACCCTAGCATCAAACCAATAAAATTCAATAAGTGAAATCTGATTGGCTGCTGGTGGCTCCACCCACTTTTTCAAATTTAAAAATGCAGTCCCCTAGTGACCAACTGTGAAGAGTTTAGGTACCCTGGTAATAATACTGTGAGAATGGCAGCAGGTTGTATTTCCCCATTGAAAGCCAATAGGTAAAATCTGATGGCTCCGCCCAATTTTTCTAACCACAGTTACCGGGTGCCTAACTCTGCAAAGTTTGGGGACCCTGGTGTTATTACTGTGAGAATGGCAGCGGGTTGAATGGATGAAATCTGATTGGCTGTTAGTAGCCCAACCCACTTTTCCTATTTTTGAACTGCAGTCCCCCAGTGACCAACTCTGCAAAGTTTGGGGACTCAGGCATAAAAATTGTGGGACTGACAGCATTTTATATTTCACCATTGAAAGTAAATAGGCGAAATACGATTGGTTGTTGGTGTCTCCACCCAATTTTTCTAATTTTGAACCGCAAATACCCAGTGACTAACTTTGCAAAGTTTAACAACCGTGGAATTAATACTTAAATAATGGCACCAGTTTAAATAAATCAATCAATGAAATGTAATGGGTGGAAACAAATTGGCTGTTGGTGGCTCCACCCACTTTTTGTAACCTTTAACCTTAGTCCCCCAGTGACAAACTGTGAAAAGTTTGGGGACACTGGGATTAACGTGTGAGAATAACGATTTATTAAAGATAATGGTCCTAAGCGGCCAATCAAAAAGGACCAGAGTTAATGGTATATAGCCCCCAGATTAAAGGGCAAATCAAGCCACCATATCAAAAAATATCCCAAACTCAACTCAAAATTCCAGTTTAAAAAAAATCACATTTTTATTCAAATGCATATTATTTTACGCGCTTATCTTTGGTTTGATGTTACATGCTTTATTTGAGATTCAACAATGAGTTTTTACTGTATATAGAAGAGTTCTTAATATTTTGTGTAATTAAATTATTGTAATGAGGTCATAACAGTGAGGGGTGGTGTTTATTGATATTATTATGAACAGTGAATAGCGAGGCCATAACAACAAACAGCGGTATTTTATGATACAGGTATGGGATCTGTTATCCCAGAAACGTGTTATCCAGAAAGCTCCGAATTACTGAATGTCTTTCTCCCATAGACTCCATTTTAATTAAATAATTCAGATTTTTAAAATGCATCTCCTTTTTCTCTGTAATAATAAAACAGTACCTGTATTTGATCCCAACTAAGATATAATTACCCCTTATTGGGGCAGAACAGGCCTATTGGGTTTATTTAATGGTTAAATGATTCCCTTTTCTCTGTAATAATAAAACAGTACCTGTACTTGATCCCAACTAAGATATAATTACCCCTTATTGGGGGCAGAACAGCCCTATTGGGTTTATTTAATGGTTAAATGATTCCCTTTTCTCTGTAATAATAAAACAGTACCTGTACTTGATCCCAACTAAGATATAATTACCCCTTATTGGGGGCAGAACAGCCCAATTGGGTTTATTTAATGGTTAAATGATTCCCTTTTCTCTGTAATAATAAAACAGTACCTGTACTTGATCCCAACTAAGATATAATTACCCCTTATTGGGGCAGAACAATTCTATTGGGTTTATTTAATGGTTAAATGATTCCCTTTTCTCTGTAATAATAAAACAGTACCTGTACTTGATCCCAACTAAGATATAATTACCCCTTATTGGGGGCAGAACAGTCCTATTGGGTTTATTTAATGGTTAAATGATTCCCTTTTCTCTGTAATAATAAAACAGTACCTGTACTTGATCCCAACTAAGATATAATTACCCCTTATTGGGGGCAGAACAGTCCTATTGGGTTTATTTAATGGTTAAATGATTCCTTTTTCTCTATAATAATAAAACAGTACCTGTACTTGATCCCAACTAAGATATAATTACCCCTTATTGGGGTAGAACAGCCCTATTGGGTTTATTTAATGGTTAAATGATTCCTTTTTCTCTATAATAATAAAACAGTACCTGTACTTGATCCCAACTAAGATATAATTACCCCTTATTGGGGTAGAACAGCCCTATTGGGTTTATTTAATGGTTAAATGATTCCCTTTTCTCTGTAATAATAAAACAGTACCTGTACTTGATCCCAACTAAGATATAATTACCCCTTATTGGGGGCAGAACAGCCCTATTGGGTTTATTTAATGGTTAAATGATTCCCTTTTCTCTGTAATAATAAAACAGTACCTGTACTTGATCCCAACTAAGATATTATTAATCCTTATTGGAGGCAAAACAGTCCTATTGGGTTTAATTAATGTTTTATTGTTTTTTAGTAGACTAAAAGATATGGAGATCCAAATTACGGAAAGACCCCTTATCCAGAATACCCTTGGTCCCGAGCATTCTGGATAACATGTCCCATACCTGTACTATTATGCAAAATGTAATTATGTCTAGGAATGTTCTTTAAATCATTTAAAATGATTGCTTTACATTAAACTTTTCATATGATGATATATTACAGAAATAACTGACTGTATTGGCGTTGGGCAAAGTGGGGCTTATAGGCAGTTAATGGAGGAGGTTTTTATTAAACGTTGATTAACTTTGATATGTTATAAAATATACAGAGCCCTGTTAGTACATTTGCTTATAAATGTCTAAATGCTGTGGAACCCTGTTTATGTATTTGTATAATGTTCTGTATGAAGGGGAGTAGTAGTAGTATTACCCTTTAATTAATTATGGTTTTAACGAGGGGTGGTGTAATCATGTGCCTAAAAATGTGTCTTGGAACCTACAGGGACTGCCTATGACTGAGTACCGGATGTGTACGAAACGCGTTAGGCGGCATCTTGTGGGCTCTGTATGCTTTTAATATGTATTTGAATAAGTGAGTGATGTTTTTAAACTGGAATTTTGTGTTGAGTTTGAGATATTTTTTGATATGGTAGCAGTTAAAATTTCCCCACTGAAATCAATGACAGAAATGTGATTGGTCGCTGTGCACACTTTTTCTAACCTTGAATACATAGTCAACCAGTGACTGACTGTGCAAAGTTTGGGAACCCTGGCATAAATAGTATAAGAATGGCAGCATTTTAAATTTAAATTGAAATAAAAATTCAATAAACGAAATCTGATTGGCTGCTGGGGGCCCCACCCACTTTTTCAAACCTAAAAATGCAGTCCCCTAGTGACCGACTGTGAAGAGTTTGGGTACTCTGGTAATAATACTGTGAGAATGGCAGTAGGTTGAATTTCCCCATTGAAAGTCAATAGGTAAAATCTGATTGGCTGTTGATGGCTCTGCCCATTTTTTCTAACCTTGAAACGCAGTTACCTGGTGACTGGCTCTACAGTTTGGGGATCTTAGTATTATTAAAGTATGGCAGCAGTTTAAATTTAAACCAATGAAAGTCTATAGATGAAATCTGATTGGATGTTGTTGGCTCCGCCCACTTTTCTAAACATGAGATGTAATCACCCAGTCACAAACATTGCAAATTTTGGGAATCCTGGCTTAAACCAATAAAATTAAATAGGTGAAATCTGATTGGCTGTTGGTGGAGCTTTTCAAACCTAAAACTGCAGTCCCCTAGTGACCAACTGTGAAGAGTTTGGGGACCTGGTGTTAATACTGTGAGAATGGCAGCAGGTTGGATTTCCTCCACTGAAAGTCAAAAGGTAAAATCTGATTGGCTGTTTATATCTCCACCCACTTTTGGGCATCCAACAATCATCATATTTTCATTTAGGCTGACCCCATGACTGTGTGATTCAAGTTTGCGGAGTATAGCCTTAAAGCTGTAAGATTGGCAGCAGTTTCAATTTCCCCATTAAAGTCAATTGATTGGCTGTTGTTGGCCCCGCCCACTTTGGGTCATCCAACAAATGTCGCTGTTTCATTCGAGGTGACCCCATTATTATGTTATTTAAGTTTGGGGGATGTAGCTTCAAAGCTGTAAGTGTGGCAGCAGTTTGAAAATCTTCCCTGTCAAAGTCAATGGAAAAATTGGGGGGTTCAGAGCGGCGCCACAAAAAGACAGGGGGCCGGAACGCTTAGAAAAGCACAAGCAGCCTGCTCTGCTATAGGGCGAAGAAGTTTGTAGAATCTGGGTGTTGTACCCCTAAAACTGTAGGAGGAGTAGTGTTATTAAATGGGGGGCGCTAAGAATAAGAAAAAGCGGAAGAATAAGCTGAAGTGCGGAAACCCGTTATCCAGAAAGCTCCGAATTACGGAAAGCCTGTCTCCCATAGACTCCATTTTAATCAAATAATTCAGAATTTTAAAACTGATTCCCTTTTCTCAGTAATAATAAAACAGTACCTGTACTTGATCCCAACTAAGATATAATTACCCCTTATTGGGGCAGAACAGCCCTATTGGGTTTATTTAATGGTTAAATGATTCCCTTTTCTCTGTAATAATAAAACAGTACCTGTACTTGATCCCAACTAAGATATAATTACCCCTTATTGGGGGCAGAACAGCCCTATTGGGTTTATTTAATGGTTAAATGATTCCCTTTTCTCTGTAATAATAAAACGGTACCTGTACTTGATCCCAACTAAGATATAATTACCCCTTATTGGGGGCAGAACAGCCCTATTGGGTTTATTTAATGGTTAAATGATTCCCTTTTCTCTGTAATAATAAAACAGTACCTGTACTTGATCCCAACTAAGATATAAATAATCCTTATTGGATGCAAACAATCCTATTGGGTTTAATTGATGTTTTATTGATTTTTTATTAGACTTAAGGTATGGAGATCCAAATTACGGAAAGACCCCTTATCCGGAATACCCTTGGTCCCGAGCATTCTGGATAATGGGTCCTATACCTGTGTTATGGAAACTAGCTTCTAAAACAAAGAATATTACAGAATATTGAATTATATTTCCCTAGTGGGCCTGCAGTTTCATAATTGGACAGTGAGCTCTAATTCATCTTTGGTCAGTGCACACATTTGCCTTGATGATGTATTTGTACTGTCTGTAAAACAACTGGATAGGCTGCCCCAGAGAGGGTGATAGGGCAGCATAATATATAGAAATTCATTATATCTATTAGACTGACGTTACTGGGGCAACAAAATGTCTTTGTATATATTGCTGTCAAAAAGGCCTTAAGAACTTGGCAGTGACTAAATACTGCAGGAGAATTCACATCTTTTTGACAGATTGCATGTCTGTTTAAGGGATTGTTTCCCTCTGCTGTAAAATATTAGGAGATTAAAATAGTTAATATTAACCATCTGGTCTTTTATTTCTATCCCTTTACTCTAAGTGCTGCACAAAAATTAGTTACAATAACCCATGGGGACTTCTGCTATCACAGTATCTCTTAATAAGCCTGCCGTGTTTTGTATAATACCTAGTTTTTAATTTTAAGTAAAACTCCCTATTTATGGCCTTTATTATTATTATTGTCTATGGGTGGTCTATAGGACAGACAATAATGTGTATTTGTATATTTAATAATAATAATAATAATAATAATAAATCTTAATAATGTGTATATAATCTGTAAAATAATGTGTATTTGTATATTTAATAATAATAATAATAATAATAATAATAATAATAATAATACATCTTAATAATGTGTATATAATTTGCAAAATAATGTGTATTTCTATAGTTTGACTTTTAACTATGTTCAAACACTAAGCTGTCATGTCATCATGGTGCCTGCACTGTGTGTGTAAGGCTGTCACTAACAGATAAGCTCAGCTGATAAGCTGACAACACTTTTGTTTAGACCTTTCTATTATCTACCTACTAATAACAAAGTAAGTTCAAGTTAAAGAAATTCCTTATATCATTTCAAGTTATAATAATAATTCATAACAATAATTAATATAAATGTTTATGGTAGGTCTGATGTTAAACTGGATATAAGATATTGTGTATTTGTTGTGTACAGTTTGGGTATTCACTCAGTGTTCAAACACTAAGCTGAATGTAGTTAGCTTCCATTCGGTTTGTTTTTCATTGTGATGTCATCATGGTACCGACATTGTGATGTCATCATGGTCCCTGCACTGTGTGTAAGGGTTTCACTAACAGATAAGCTTAGTTGTCATCTGACAGCACTCTTGTTTAGACCACCTTCTAATAACAAGGTAAGTTTAGGTTATAGAAATTATAGAATTATATCTATTCATATAATAATAATAATAATAATAATAATAATAATAATAACTTACAACACATATTATAAAAGTGCCAATATATTGAGCTGTGCTGTAGAACTGGAGGATGTACATATCAAACATACATATTGAATAATGAATGTAACTGGCTGCTACATGTCATCTTATAGAAATTACCAACTTAATTAATAAGATCAGTTACTAAAAAAATTAAATTGCTGTACGTTATCCTCCTGTGAGCAGTCTGTCAGCTACATGTCAGGGGTTTTTGGACAGAAAGGTGCTTCTAATATATTATTGGTCTGTGCTAACTATCTTAAAAAAAGACACAGTGGCTGCATATAGAGGAACTGATTACTGAGAGGGGGGTAACATAGAGTAACTTGTCTTATTTCCATGAGATTAGGTTTATGATATATTTTTGTTTTCATGATAGTTACCTTTTAAGGTTGTTACCTTGCATTCTGTCTTAAATTATCCTTTGTGATGCCCCTGCACTATATATATATATATAGCTAATAAGCCAAAGCTCAATTGATTTCTATCAACCTTCTTGTTTAGTCCTTTCTAACAATGTAAATTATAGACATTAATAATATATATGAATTCGACATTATGGGTCAATAACATGTTTAATGTTATTATGTTGGGTTGAAAACCCCAACATACTGTTCTTCGAGCTTATTCTTCCGCTTCTTCTTCTTCTTCTTCTTCTTCTTAGCGCCCCCCATTTTCTAAACGCCACTCCTCCTACAGTTTTAGGGGTACAATACCCAAACTCCCCACACTTCTTCGCCCTATAGCGGAGCAGGTTGCTTGTGCTTTTCTAAGCGATCCCGCCCCCCATCTTTTTGTGGCGCCGCTCCGAACCCCCCAATATTCCCATTGACTTTGACAGGGAAGATTTTCAAACTGCTGCCACTCTTACAGCTTTGAAGCTACAGCCCCCAAACTTGAATCACATAATCACGGGGTCACCCCGAATGAAGCAGCAACATTTGTTGGATGACCCCAATGTGGGAGGGGCCAACAACAGCCAATCAAATTTTAATCATTGACTTTAATGGAGAAATTGAAACAGCTGCCAATCTTACAGCTTTGAGGCCACACTCCCCAAACTTGAATCACACAGTCATGGGGTCAGCCTGAATGAAAATAGAATGATTGTTGGATGCCCAAAAGTGGGCGGAGCTGTGAACTGCCAATCAGATTTTATCTATTGACTTGGTGGAAATCCAACCTGCTGCCATTCTCACAGTATTAACCCCGGGGTCCCCAAACTTTTTACACTTGGTCACTAGGGGACTGCAGTTTAAGTATTGAAAAGTGGGCAGAGCCACCAACAGCCAATAAAATTTCACCTATTGATTTTTATTGGTTTGATGCCAGATTTTCCAAACTTTGCACAGTCAGTCACTGGGTGACTACTCATTCAGTTTTAAAAAAAAAAAAAAAAAAAAACACAAAGTGGGAGGGGCCACCAGCAGCCAATCATATTGTACCCATTGACTTTTATGGGGAAATTGAAACTGCTGCCAAACTTACAGCTTTGAGGCTACACTCCCCAAACTTGAATCACACCATCATGGGGTCAGGCTGAATGAAAATATGATGATTGTTGGATGCCGAAAAGTAGGCGGAGCTGTGAACAGCCAATCAGATTTTACCTATTGACTTGGCAGAAATCCAACCTGCTGCCATTCTCACAGTAATAACACCGGGGTCCCCAAACTTTGCAGAGTTAGGCACCAGGTAACTGTGGTTCAAGGTAAGAAAAAGTGGGCGGAGCCACCAACAGCCAATCAGAGTTTACCTATTGACTTTCAATGGGGAAATCCAACCTGCTGCCAGTCTCACAGTATTAACACCAGGGTCCCCAAACTTTTCACAGTTGGCCACTAGGGGACGGCAATTTTAGTTTTGAAAAGTGGGTGGAGCCACCAACAACCAATCAGATTTCACCTATTGATTTTTATTGGTTTGTTGCCAGGCTTCCCAAACTTTGCATAGTCAGACACTGGTTGACTACGCATTTAAGTTTTTTTGTATTTTTGTAAGTGGGTGGAGCCACCAACAGCCAATCAGATTTTACCTATTGACTCTAAATAGGGAAATCCAACCTGCTGCCATTCTCACAGTATTAACACCAGGGTCCCCAAACTTTTCACAGTCGGTCACTAGAGGATTACAGTTTTAGTTTTGAAAAAAAAGTGGGCGGGGCCACCAACAGCCAATCAGATTTCACCTATTGAATTTTATTGGTTTGATGCCAGAGTTCGCAAACTTTGCACAGTCAGTCACTGCATGACTTTGTACTCAAGGTTAGAAAAAGTGGGCGGGGCTGCCAAAAGCCAATCACATTTCTTTCATTGTTTTCAGTGGGGAAATTTTAACTGCTGCCATTCTCACATGTTTAATGTCAGAGTCCCCAAACTTTGCACAGTTTGTCACTAGGTGACTATGTTCCAAGTTTAGAAAAGTGGGCAGGGCCAACAACAACCAATTAGATTTCACCTATAGACTTCATATGTTTAAATTTAAACTGCGCCATTCTTTAAATATTAATACTAAGGTCTCCAAACCAGGTGACTGCGGTTCAGAGTTAGAAAAAGTGGGTGGAGCCAACAACAGCCAATCAGATTTTACCTATTGATTTTCAATGGGAAATTCAACCTGCTGCCATTCTCACAGTATTAACACCAGGGTCACTAGGGAACTGCATTTTTAGGTTTTAAAAAGTGGGTGGAGCCACCAACAGCCAATCAGACTTCACCTATTGAATTTTTTTGGTTTATATTTAAAATGTTGCTTTGCTCACACTATTTATGTCAGGGTTCCCAAACAAGTGGGAGGAGCCACCAACAGCCAATCCATTTCCACCCATTAGATTTCATTGGTTTATATTTAAACTGATGCCATTATTTAAATATTAATTCCAGGGTTGTTAAAGTTTCCAGAGTTAGTCACTGGGTATTTGCCATTCAGTTAGAAAAAATTGGGCGGAGCAACCAACAGCCAATAACATTTCACCTATTTACTTTCAATGGTGAAGTGTAAAATGCTGTCAGCCTCACAATTTTTATGCCTGAGTCCCCAAAATTTGCAAAGTTGGTCACTGGGGGACTGCAGTTCAAAAATAGGAAAAGTAGGTTGGGCCACTAACAGCCAATCAGATTTCATCCATTTAATTTTATTGGTTTAAATTTAAAATGCTGTAATTCTCAAACTATTTATGCCAGGGTGTCCACTGTTTGTCACTGGGTGACTTCGAGTCAAGGTTAGAAAAAGTGGGCACACCCACCAATCACAATTCACCTATTGACTTTTATTGGTTTAAAATTTAATTGCTGCCATTCTTTAACTATTAATCCCAGTGTCCCCAGGCCCGGATTTGTGGAAAGGCCACAAAGGCCCGGGCCTAGGGCGGCACAAGTTTAGGGGCGGCATGCCGCCCCGCCACAACAGAATTTTTAAATTTGGCTCCCATACGGAGCAGTCGGGACCTCTCCCCACTGCTCCGTATGGGAGTTTAAATGCGCGAATGCGCATGCACATTGGTGAAGCATGATTGCGCATGTGCACTCGGGGGGAGAGGGCGCTGCGCGATTGCGCATGCGCACTCATGGGGGGGCGGGGGCGGCCTCGGGGCGCCCAGAAGTTAAATCCGGCCCTGAGTGTCCCTAAACTTCGCAGAGTTAGTCACTGGGTAACTGGAGTTCCAGGTTAGAAAAAGGGGGTGGAGCCACCAACCGCCAATCAGATGTCGTTGACTTTCAGTGGGGAAATTTAAGTTGCTGCCATTCAGACACTATTAAAACCAGGGTCCCCAAACTTTGCACAGTGGTTTTTACTATATAACTGTGGCCCCAAGGTTAGAGAAAGTGGGCGGAGCCCATTCAGTGACTTCATGTTTTTAAACCCAACATGAAGTTTGTTCTCAAACTTCCCTTTCTAGTTATAATAATTTGTACTACGAAGGCTGTACTGTGGAAGATGATTATAGCTTATAGATGGATTTTACAGGGCAATCAAATTGTGTTTAACTGTATTACTTGAGATTCAGGGGCAGTTGGGGGAATTGGTATGTCATTGTCATTTTCAGTTTCATTACAATAATGTACTGTGCTTTGTTCTTGTTTCAGAAACTACACCTTTAAAATGAAACTATTTTATATTATCTTTATTTTTATATGGATTACTTTCAAAACAACTGCTTCAGAAAGCGATGAAAAGGCCGACTCACTCAAGCAGAATTGCCCTGGTATCTTGATGTTTGAGCAAACTGCATTTTTGCAAGATATGAGTGTCGAGCTGCCTTGCCGCTGCAAGCCTGATAAAATCACAGCAGTGATATGGTTTTACAAAAGGCATCTTAACAGCAAGGATGTCACATTAATAAAGGACAGCCAGGATAAAGTGATGGTGGACGATTCAAGCTCTAAGAGGGAAGCTGATTTGTATGCAAGATTTGATGTCGTCGACCACGACCTTCTGATTGTCCGTTCCCATCCTGATGACTCTGGAATTTATATCTGTGGTTCAAAGACAGGCGAGTTCTTTTATGGTTATGAACTTGATATCCAGAAAAACTCGGATGCACGAGTGATATTCAGTGACAAGGAGGAAAATCCCATTCCAGATTTTATAACAGATGAATTTCAAGCCTACACCAGTTTGGGGAAATGGTCCCCATGTGATCGATGTGGAGTTAGAGGAGAGCAAACAAAAATCGGCCTGTGCTATGTCAATAGCAAGTATATTAATCCACGCTACCAAGTTAAAGATACAGATGTTTCATGTGGCTCGGATGCTATCCCTGAAAGATTCAAGCCACTGATTGCCAATCGTACAGCGGAGATATTTGTCAGGAGCTGTGAGGCTCCCTGTGACAAGAACAGAACAGGCATATTGGGAAAAGTTGTGAATGCTGCAAACAATGTGGCAGGGTATTTGAAAAATCGATTTGGTTTTCTTCCAATACACAAATTGCCCACCCAGAAGCATGTTTCTCCTTTGGGCGGTAAAGTGACGATTACTTGTCCGGGATCAAAACCAGAGGATGCAGTAGCCTGGGACAAAGATAAGGAGAGACTGTACCGCACCGAATTCCTGATTGGAATACGCAAGTACATGAACGTGTTTATCGACCACGGAAACAATTTGCACATTAAATTTGCACAATTCAGTGACAAAGGACTGTACACCTGCTGGCTTAATGGAAAGCGGCAAGCTTCTTTCGAGCTGAATGTTAGCAAGAAACCTCCGGTGCGCCGCAAACTTACAGACACGGAGTCTATTTTTGCTATAAAAGTCATTGGTTTTTGTTTTCTAGCCTGCACAGTATTGTTTTTTCTCATCTGTTCAATCAGATGTTGTTGCTACTGCTGCAAATGCTGTCCGCTTAAATTTGATCCAGAAGCGGAAGTTTAAAGCTAGTGGAACCGAAGGTATTTTATCACCAAATTTGTGACTTCTACCAATTTCTGGGAGTGGATCAGGTGCGATGGCGGTGGAGTTGGAGGAGAGGGAGGAGGGTTGGGACTGTGCTATGCACATAGCACGCGCCTGATACCACTGCAGATTCTGTCCACATAAGGGCCATGACACATGGGGAGATTAGTCGCGCCAAGACAAATCTCCGTTGTCACGGGCGACTAATCTCCCCGTAATGCCATCCCACCGGCTAGAATGTAAATCGACGCTAATAATTTCTAGTTTTAACACTGGAACTAATGCAATAAATATTTTATTTTACAAATGAACCATCATTGTACCTTGTTTTCTTTCTATAGTGATTTCTGCCACTGTTTAAAGAATGGAAATCTGATCAGCTATTATCCTGGCTTTTGCTTTAAAAACCCAGTGGGTAAGCCTTAGCCTATAGGATAAACCCATGTAAATGGGAATTTTCTAAGAGCCTTAAGAAATTTGTTCCCAGAATCCCTCTGACTTATTTGCATACATATGAGGCGGTCTCCTCAACCCTTTTAACTTGTTCGTGAATCCCCACTCCTGGCTCTACCTAAGCTGATCAGAAAACCCTGCACTACACTGATGAGCCCCAAGAAGGGTGAAACCGGTCTGTAGTTGGGAATCTGATCAGCTATTATCCTGGATTTTGCTTTAAAAACCCAGTGGGTGAGCTTTAGCCTATAGGATAAACCCATGTAAATGGGAATTTTCTAACAAATGGGAATTTGTTCCCAGAATCCCTTTGACTTATTTGCATAAGAATAAAGAGGTAAGAGGTGTGGTTGGAGAAGATATTATAGATCTATAATGGAAGAATAACCTTTCTGTACTGCTGTCTGTTGTTTGGGTATTTGTTCCCAATTGCAAAGTTTATGGAAAATATTTTACAGCAAGGAATAATTCATAGAAGAGTCCATTTAGGTCCAAGACCTAAATGTTGGCCAAATAGTTTGTATCATAGGCCAAGATATTTATTAGAAAATCTTTATGTAAATGCATCAGTTATTGTTTTAATAATTAGGAATTACTACATAAAGGAGATGGATACTAAAGAATCACAAAATGTGCCATTTTGTAAGGTACCACTTAGTGACTGGTTATTTTCTACCCCAAGCCAATATGTTTTTGAACCAACCAGTGGTAGAAAGTAAGTGATTTTTGGCAGACCCAAGCGTGAGAGATGTGTAGGGACCCATGGGATTAAATCCCATAGTAGCTTTGAAAATCCCCTGTTAGCTTAGGAAGTCCCAGTAAAGTAACCTGTGCCTCTGGGTGAGATGCATGACCTATTGGCCCAGGAAGGTTGTGACCATTTCCTGTTAAGGTTTAATATAGTAAGAGTGGCTCTTCCTATTTGGCCTCCACCTGGCAAAAAAGTTAGATACTGCTGGGGAGCATAAGACACAAGGCCCAGGAAAGAAAAGTATTTAGACAGTGATAGAACAAGCAAGTTTTATACTAATTAATAATAATAACACATACTGTAAGAGCACCAATGTATTAGGTGCTGCACAATAGGTGGATGTACATATCGAGCATACATATTATTTAGTCTATATTGTTAGTGGCTATTATGATTAATTTTATGAAAATTAAAACTGAATTAATATGGTCATTTACATTTTCTGTACCTTAACTGAAATAAATGTAATTAGTATTTATATCTGGCTAGTAAGCCAAAGCTCAGTTATTTTCTATCAACATGCTTGTTTAGAGCTCTCTAACAAAGAAAGTTATGGAAGTTAATTATATCTATTAATTCAACATTATCGGTCAACAAAATGTCTTTAAAAATGTAAATATTATAATACTGTGTAATAAGAAGGTAAGTTATAAAAGTTGATTCTATCTTAAAGATGGATGGTGGTTTGTTGCTCTTTTTGTTCCCAGTTCATCAAAATAATTTGTTGTGCTTTGTTCTTATTCCAGAAATCATGAAGATAAATAGCTACATAGTTACATAGGGTTAAAAAAAGACCAAGTTCAACCCTTCCAAGTAAACCCAGCACACACAACCTATATCTATACCAACACATACATAACTATATATACAACCACTAATACTAACTGTAGATATTAGTATCACAATAGCCTTGGATATTATGCTTGTTAGAACTCATCCAGGCCCCTCTTAAAGACATTAACAGAATCTGCCATTACCACATTACTAGTAAGGACATTCCCCAACCTCACTGCCCTCACCGTGAGGAACCCCCTACGCTGCTTCAAATGGAAGCTCCGTTCCTCTAATCTAAAGGGGGGGCCTCTGATGCGTTGATTTTGTTGTTTTTATGGAAAAAGAACACCCCTCATATGCCTATAATCCCCTCTAATGTATTTGTACAGAGTAATCATGTCCCCTTGCAAGCGCCTCTTTTCCAGAGAAAACAACCCCAACCTCGACAGTCTAACCTCATAGTTTAAATCTTCCATCCCCTTTACCAGTTTAGTTGCACGTCTCTGCACTCTCTCCAGCTCATTAATATCCTTCTTAAGGACTGGAGCCCAAAACTGCACTGCATACTCAAGGTGAGGCCTTACCAGGGACCTATAAAGAGGCAAAAATATGTTCTCATCCCTTGAGTCAATGCCCTTTTTTATACAAGACAGCACTTTATTTGCTTTAGTAGCCACCGAATGACATTGCTAGGAATTAGACAACTAACAAAACCCCTAGATCCTTATCCATCAAGTATACCCCCAACAAACTACCATTCAGTAGATAGTTTGCGTTTATATTATTTCTACCAAAATGCATAACTTGCACTTGTCAACATTGAACCTCATTTTCCAGTTTGTTGCCCAGTTTTCCAATTTTGTCAAATCGCTCTGCAAAGCGGCAGCATCCTGCATGGAACTTATAGTTTTGCACAATTTAGTGTCATCAGCAAAAATAGAAACAGTACTCTCTATGCCCACCTCCAGGTCATTAATAAACAAGTTAAAAAGCAAAGGACCAAGGACTGACCCCTGTGGTACTCCACTAACAACTCCACTATTTAATAATAATAAGAATAATAACTAGAAAGAGAAGTTTGAGAACAAACTTCATGTTGGGTTGAAAAACATGAAGTCACTGAATGAAATCTGATCTGTTGTTGGCTCTGCCCACTTTCTTTAACCTAGGACCACAGTTATATAGTAAAAACCACTGTGCAAAGTTTAGGGACCCTGGTTTTAATAGTGTCTGAATGGCAGCAACTTAAATTTCCCCACTGAAAGTCAATGAGTGACATCTGATTGGCGGTTGGTGGCTCCACCCCCTTTTTCTAACCTGGAACTGCAGTTACCCAGTGACTAACTCTGCAAAGTTTGGGACCGTAGGATTAATAGTTAAAGAACGGCAGCAGTTAAAATTTAAACCAATAAAAGTCAATAGGTGAATTGTGGTTGGTGAGCCCGCCCACTTTTTCTAACCTTGAGTTGAAGTCACCCAGTGACAAACAGTGGGCACCCTGGCATAAATAGTGTGAGAATGGCAGCATTTTAAATTTAAACCAATAAAATTCAATGGATTAAATCTGATTGGCTGTTAGTGGCCCAACCCACTTTTACTATTTTTGAACTGCAGTCCCCCAGTGACCAACTCTGCAAATTTTGGGGACTCAGGCATAAAAATTGTGAGGCTGACAGCATTTTACACTTCACCATTGAAAGTGAATAGGTGAAATGTTATTGGCTGTTGGTGGGTCCGCCCACTTTTTTCTAACTTTGAACGGCAAATACCCAGTGACTAACTCTGGAAACTTTAACAACCCTGGAATTAATATTTAAATAATGGCATCAGTTTAAATATAAACCAATGAAATCTAATGGGTGGAAATGGATTTGCTGTTGGTGGCTCCTCCCACTTGTTCTAACCCTGAATACGTAGTCATCCAGTGACTGATTGTGCAAAGTTTGGGAACCCTGACATAAATAGTGTGAGAAAAGCAGCATTTTAAATTTAAACCCAAAAATTTCAATAGGTGAAGTCTGATTGGCTGTTGGTGGCTCCACCCACTTTTTAAAACCTAAAAATGCAGTCCCCTAGTGACCCTGATGTTAATACTGTGAGAATGTCAGCAGGTTGAATTTCCCATTGAAAATCAATAGTTAAAATCTGATGGGCTGTTGTTGACTCCACCCACTTTTTCTAACTCTGAATAGCAGTTACCTGGTAACTAGCTCTGCAAAGTTTGGGGACCTTAGTATTAATATTTAAAGAATGGCCGCAGTTTAAATGTAAACATATGAAGTGAAATCTGATCAGAGGTGAAATCTGATTGGTTGTTGTTGGCCCCGCCCAGTCTAAACTTGGAACATAGTCACCCAGTGGCAAACTGTGCAAAGTTTGGGGACCCTGGCATCAAACCAATAAAATTCAATAGGTGAAATCTGATTGGCTGTTGGTGGCCCGCCCACTTTTTCAAAACTAAAACTGTAGTCCTCTAGTGACCGACTGTCAAAAGTTTGGGGACCCTGGGGTTATTACTGTCAGAATGGCAGCAGGTTGAATTTCCCCATTTAGAGTCAATAGGTAAAATCTGATTGGCTCCACCCACTTACAAAAATACAAGAAACCTTAAATGCATAGTCACCCAGTGTCTGACTATGCAATGTTTGGGAAGCCTGGCAACAAACCAATAAAAATCAATAGGTGAAATCTGATTGGTTGTTGGTGGCTCCGCCTACTTTTCAAAACTAAAACTGCAGTCCCCTAGTGACCAACTGTGAAAAGTTTGGGGACCTGGTGTTAATACTGTGAGACTGGCAGCAGGTTGGATTTCCCCATTGAAAGTCAATAGCTAAACTCTGATTGGCTGTTGGTGACTCACCCACTTTTTCTTACCTTGAACCACAGTTACCTGGTGCCTAACTGTGCAAAGTTTGGGGACCCCGGTGTTATTACTGTGAAAATGGCAGCAGGTTGGATTTCTGCCAAGTCAATAGGTAAAATCTGATTGGCTGTAAACAGCTCCGCCCACTTTTGGGCATCCAAAAATCATCATATTTTCATTCAGGCTGAGCCCATGATGGTGTGATTCAAGTTTGGGGAGTGTAGCCTCAAAGCTGTAAGTTTGGCAGCAGTTTCAATTTCCCCATTAAAGTCAATGGGTGCAGTTTGTTTGGCTGTTGTTGGTCCCGCCCACTTTGCGTCTTTTTTTAAAAAAACTTGAATGCGTAGTCACCCAGTGGCTGACTGTGCAAAGTTTGGAAAATCTGGCATCAAACCAATAAAAATCAATAGGTAAAATTTGATTGGCTGTTGGTGGCTCCGCCCACTTTTTAAAACTGAAACTGCAGTCCCCTAGTGACCAAGTGTAAAAAGTTTGGGGACCCCGACGTTATTACTGTGAGAATGGCAGCAGGTTGGATTTCCGCCAATAGGGAAAATTTGATTGGCTGTTCACAGCTCCGCCCACTTTTGGGCATCCAGCAATCATCATATTTTCATTCAGGCTGATCCCCATGACTATGTGATTCAAGTTTGGGGAGTGTAGCCTCAAAGCTGTAAGAGTGGCAGCAGTTTCAATTTCCCCATTAAAGTCAAAGGGTGGAATTTGATTGGCTGTTGTTGGCCCCTCCCACTTCGGGGTCATCCAACAAATGTCGCTGTTTCATTCGGGGTGACCCCATTATTATGTTATTCAAGTTTGGGGGGTGTAGCTTCAAAGCTGTAAGAGTGGCAGCAGTTTGAAAATCTTCCCTGTGAAAGTCAATGGAAAAATTGGGGGGTTCGGAGCGGTGCCACAAAAAGACGGGGGGTCAGAGCGCTTAGAAAAACACAAGCAACCTGCTCCACTATAGGGCGAAGAAGTGTGGGGAGTTTGTGTGTTGTACCCCTAAAACTGTAGGAGGAGTAGCGTCTAGAAAATGGGGGGCGCTAAGAATAAGAAGAAGAAGTGGAAGAATAAGTCAAAGAACAGTAGGTTGGGGTTTTCAACCAACACAATAACAGCAATAATAATAATGTGTATATGTTAATGTGTATTTGTATAGTTTGACTTATAACTATGTTCAAACACTAAGCTGAATGTAGTTGCTTCCATTCTGTTTGTTCCGCACCAATTGTGATGTCATCATGGTGCCTGCACTGTGTGTGTAAGGCTGTCACTAACAGATAAGCTCAGCTGATAAGCTGACAACACTTTTGTTTAGACCTTTCTATTAACTACCTACTAATAACAAAGTAAGTTCAAGTTAAAGAAATTCCTTATATCATTTCAAGTTATAATAATAATTCATAACAATAATTAATATAAATGTTTATGGTAGGTCTGATGTTAAACTGGATATAAGACATTGTGTATTTGTTGTGTACAGTTTGGGTATTCACTCAGTGTTCAAACACTAATCTGAATGTAGTTAGCTTCCATTCGGTTTGTTTTTCTTCCATTGTGATGTCATCATGGTACCGACATTGTGATGTCATCATGGTCCCTGCACTGTGTGTAAGGGTGTTATCAACAGATAAGCTTAGTTGTCATCTGACAGCACTCTTGTTTAGACCTTTTTTTTACCACCTTCTAATAACAAGGTAAGTTTAGGTTATAGAAATGATATAATTATATCTATTCATATAATAATAATAATAATAATAATAATAATAATAATAATAATAACTAATAACACAAATTATAAAAGTGCCAATATATTGAGCTGTGCTGTAGAATTGGAGGATGTACATATCAAACATATTATTCAGTCTGTTTAACTGGCTGCTACATGTCATCTTATAGAAATTACCAACTGAATTAATAAGATCAGTTACTAAAAAAATTAAATTGCTCTACGTTATCCTCCTGTGAGCAGTCTGTCAGCTACATGTCAGGGGTTTTTGGACAGAAAGGTGCTTCTAATATATTATTGTGTTGGTTGAAAAACCCAACCTACTGTTCTTCCACTTCAGCTTATTCTTCTGCTTTTTCTTCTTATTCTTAGCGCCCCCCATTTTCTAAACACTACTTTTCCTACAGTTTTAGGGGTACAACACCCAAACTCCCCACACTTCTTTCCCCAATAGCGGAGAAGGTTGCTTGTGCTTTTCTAAGTGATCCCGCCCCCCGTCTTTTTGTGGCGCCGCTCCGAACCCCCCAATTTTCCCATTGACTTTGACAGGGAAGATTTTTGAACTGCTGCCACACTTACAGCTTTGAAACTACACAGACCAAACTTGAATAACATAATCATGGGGTCACCCCAAATGAAACAGCAACATATGTTGGATGA
Source organism: Xenopus tropicalis (assembly GCF_000004195.4). Lineage (NCBI taxonomy): Eukaryota > Metazoa > Chordata > Amphibia > Anura > Pipidae > Xenopus > Xenopus tropicalis. The sequence goes on from NC_030686.2 coordinate 17,581,066, forward strand.
CCCCAAAGTGGGAGGGGCCAACAACAGCCATTAACTTTTTTGGGGAAATTGAAACTGCTGCCAAACTTACAGCTTTGAGGCTACACTCCCCAAACTTGAATCACATAGTCATGGGGTCAGCCTAAATGAAAATATGATGATTGTTGGATGCCCAAAAGTGGGCGGGGCTTTGAACAGCCAATCAGATTTTATAAAAAAATCCAAAAATCCAACCTGCTGCCTTTCTCACAGTAATCACTGAGAAATTTTATTTAAATCCATTCATGTTCTGAATCAATAAAATATCCAAAATAAATTACAAGACATAAAAATTATGAAAATATATATACACAAACTTATCAAGCATGGACAGTGCCTTAAATATGAAATTCACATTTCTGGGCTAAAAAGGCCCTTGTCGAGCATGAACGATACTTTATATATATCAAGCTCACAATCCCTTTATAGGCTAAAAAATCTCTTAGAACACCTTTAAAAACACACGGGTCTCAATCCCTTTATCCCTTAAGTTTGTTCTCAAACTTCCCTTTCTAGTTGGTCTGTGCTAACTATCTTAAAAAAAAAAGACACAATGGCTGCATATAGAGGAACAGATTACTGAGAGGGGGGTAACATAGAGTAACTTGTCTTATTTCCATGAGATTAGGTTTATGATATATTTTTGTTTTCATGATAGTTACCTTTTAAGGTTGTTACCTTGCATTCTGTCTTACATTGTCCTTTGTGATGCCCCTGCACTATATATATATATATAGCTAATAAGCCAAAGCTCAATTGATTTCTATCAACCTTCTTGTTTAGTCCTTTCTAACAATGTAAATTATAGACATTAATAATATATATGAATTCGACATTATGGGTCAATAACATGTTTACTGTTATTATAATAATTTGTACTACGAAGGCTGTACTGTGGAAGATGATTATAGCTTATAGATGGATTTTACAGGGGAATCAAATTGTGTTTAACCGTATTACTTGGGATTCAGGGGCAGTTGGGGGAATTGGTATGTCATTGTCATTTTCAGTTTCATTACAATAATGTACTGTGCTTTGTTCTTGTTTCAGAAACTACACCTTCAAAATGAAACTATTTTATATTATCTTTATTTTTATATGGATTACTTTAAAAACAACTGCTTCAGAAAGCGATGAAAAGGCCGACTCACTCAAGCAGAACTGCCCTGGTATCTTGATGTTTGAGCAAACTGCATTTTTGCAAGATATGAGTGTCGAGCTGCCTTGCCGCTGCAAGCCTGATAAAATCACAGCAGTGATATGGTTTTACAAAAGGCATCTTAACAGCAAGGATGTCACATTAATAAAGGACAGCAAGGATAAAGTGATGGTGGACGATTCAAGCTCTAAGAGGGAAGCTGATTTGTATGCAAGATTTGATGTCGTCGACCACGACCTTCTGATTGTCCGTTCCCATCCTGATGACTCTGGAATTTATATCTGTGGTTCAAAGACAGGCGAGTTCTTTTATGGTTATGAACTTGATATCCAGAAAAACTCGGATGCACGAGTGATATTCAGTGACAAGGAGGAAAATCCCATTCCAGATTTTATAACAGATGAATTTCAAGCCTACACCAGTTTGGGGAAATGGTCCCCATGTGATCGATGTGGTGTTAGAGGAGAGCAAACAAAAATCGGCCTGTGCTATGTCAATAGCAAGTATATTAATCCACGCTACCAAGTCAAAGATACAGATGTTTCATGTGGCTCGGATGCTATCCCTGAAAGATTCAAGCCACTGATTGCCAATCGTACAGCGGAGATATTTGTCAGGAGCTGTGAGGCTCCCTGTGACAAGAACAGAACAGGCATATTGGGAAAAGTTGTGAATGCTGCAAACAATGTGGCAGGGTATTTGAAAAATCGATTTGGTTTTCTTCCAATACACAAATTGCCCACCCAGAAGCATGTTTCTCCTTTGGGCGGTAAAGTGACGATTACTTGTCCGGGATCAAAACCAGAGGATGCAGTAGCCTGGGACAAAGATAAGGAGAGACTGTACCGCACCGAATTCCTGATTGGAATACGCAAGTACATGAACGTGTTTATCGACCACGGAAACAATTTGCACATTAAATTTGCACAATTCAGTGACAAAGGACTGTACACCTGCTGGCTTAATGGAAAGCGGCAAGCTTCTTTCGAGCTGAATGTTAGCAAGAAACCTCCGGTGCGCCGCAAACTTACAGACACGGAGTCTATTTTTGCTATAAAAGTCATTGGTTTTTGTTTTCTAGCCTGCACAGTATTGTTTTTTCTCATCTGTTCAATCAGATGTTGTTGCTACTGCTGCAAATGCTGTCCGCTTAAATTTGATCCAGAAGCGGAAGTTTAAAGCTAGTGGAACCGAAGATATTTTATCACCAGATTTGTGACTTCTACCACTTTCTGGGAGTGGATCAGGTGCGATGGCTGTGGAGTTGGAGGAGAGGGAGGAGGGTTGGGACTGTGCTATGCACATAGCACGCACCTGATACCACTGCAGATTCTGTCCACCTAAGGGCCATGACACATGGGGAGATTAGTTGCGCCAAGACAAATCTCCGTTGTCACGGGCGACTAATCTCCCTGTAATGCCATCCCACCGGCTAGAATGTAAATCGCCGCTAATAATTTCTAGTTTTAACACTGGAACTAATACAATAAATATTTTATTTTACAAAAGAACCATCATTGTACCTTGTTTTCTTTGTAAAGTGATTTCTGCCACTGTTTAAAGAATGAAGAGGTAAGAGGTGTGGTTGGACAAGACATTATAGATCTATAATGGAAGAATAACCTTTTCTGTACTGCTGTCTGTTGTTTGGGTATTTGTTCCCAGAACAAACAAAAATTTGTTTACAGAAAATTTTTTATAACAAGGAATAATTCATAGAAGAGTCCATTTAGGTCCAAGACCTAAATGTTGGCCAAATAGTTTATATCATAGGCCAAGATATTAATTAGAAAATCTTGATGTAAATGCATCAGTTATTGTTTTAATAATTAGGAATTACTACATAAAGGAGATGGATACTAAAGAATCACTGGGGTGTGCCATTTTGTAAGGTACCACTTAGTGACTGGTTATTTTCTACCCCAAGCCAATATGTTTTTGAACCAACCAGTGGTAGATTGTAAGTGATTTTTGGCAGACCCAAGCGTGAGAGATGTGTAGGGACCCATAGGATTAAATCCCATAGTAGCTTTGAAAATCCCGTTAGCAAAGGAAGTCCCAGTAAAGTAACCTGTGCCTCTGGGTGAGATGCATGACCTATTGGCCCAGGAAGGTTGTGACCATTTCCTGTTAAGGTTTAATATAGTAAGAGTGGCTCTTCCTATTTGGCCTCCACCTGGCAAAAAAGTTAGATACTGCTGGGGAGCATAAGACACAAGGCCCAGGAAAGAAAAGTATTTAGAAAGGAAATCTGGCCTGTGCTATGTCAGTATCTAATATCAATTAATATCCAATAAATCCACGCTACCAAAATCAAAGATAAATACGTTTAATGGGGCTCAGATGCTATCCCTGAAAGATTCGAGCCACTGTGAAGTTCCCTGTCACGAGAATAGAACAGGCAAGCTGGGAAAAATTGTGAATGGTGTAAATGATTTGGCAGTGTATTTAAAAACGTTTGGTTTTTATCCAAAATGCAAATTGCCCACCAAAATCATATTTATCGATTGGGGGGAAACTTAAAAAATCTCTTATAACACCTTTAAAAACACACAGGTCTCAATCCCTTTATCCCTTAAGTTTGTTCTCAGACTTCCCTTTCTAGTTGGTCTGTGCTAACTATCTTAAAAAAAAAGACACAATGGCTGCATATAGAGGAACAGATTACTGAGAGGAGGTAACGTAGAGTACTTGTCTTATTTCCATGAGATTAAGTTTATGATATATTTTTGTTTTCATGATAGTTACCTTTTGAGGTTGTTACCTTGCATTCTGTCTTAAATTATCCTTTATGATGATATATATATATATATATATATATATATATATAAAACTAATAAGCCAAAGCTCAGTCTATAATGTAAGTTACAAACATTAATTATATATATGATCTCGACATTATGGGTCAATAAAATGTTTAATGTTATTATAATAATGTGTACTAAGAAGGTAAGTTATGGAAGATGATTATAGCTTATAGATGGATTTTACAGGGCAATCAAATTGTGTTTAACCGTATTACTTGGGATTCAGGGGCAGTTGGGGGAATTGGTATGTCATTGTCATTTTCAGTTTCATTACAATAATGTACTTTGCTTTGTTCTTGTTTCAGAAACTACACCTTCAAAATGAAAATATTTTATATTATCTTTATTTTTATATGGATTACTTTCAAAACAACTGCTTCAGAAAGCGATGAAGAGCCCGACTCACTCAAGCAGAATTGCCCTGGTATCTTGATGTTTGAGCAAACTGCATTTTTGCAAGATATGAGTGTCGAGCTGCCTTGCCGCTGCAAGCCTGATAAAATCACAGCAGTGATATGGTTTTACAAAAGGCATCTTAACAGCAAGGATGTCACATTAATAAAGGACAGCAAGGATAAAGTGATGGTGGACGATTCAAGCTCTAAGAGGGAAGCTGATTTGTATGCAAGATTTGATGTCGTCGACCACGACCTTCTGATTGTCCATTCCCATCCTGATGACTCTGGAATTTATATCTGTGGTTCAAAGACAGGCGAGTTCTTTTATGGTTATGAACTTGATATCCAGAAAAACTCGGATGCACGAGTGATATTCAGTGACAAGGAGGAAAATCCCATTCCAGATTTTATAACAGATGAATTTCAAGCCTACACCAGTTTGGGGAAATGGTCCCCATGTGATCGATGTGGAGTTAGAGGAGAGCAAACAAAAATCGGCCTGTGCTATGTCAATAGCAAGTATATTAATCCACGCTACCAAGTCAAAGATACAGATGTTTCAAGTGGCTCGGATGCTATCCCTGAAAGATTCAAGCCACTGATTGCCAATCGTACAGCGGAGATATTTGTCAGGAGCTGTGAGGCTCCCTGTGACAAGAACAGAACAGGCATATTGGGAAAAGTTGTGAATGCTGCAAACAATGTGGCAGGGTATTTGAAAAATCGATTTGGTTTTCTTCCAATACACAAATTGCCCACCCAGAAGCATGTTTCTCCTTTGGGCGGTAAAGTGACGATTACTTGTCCGGGATCAAAACCAGAGGATGCAGTAGCCTGGGACAAAGATAAGGAGAGACTGTACCGCACCGAATTCCTGATTGGAATACGCAAGTACATGAACGTGTTTATCGACCACGGAAACAATTTGCACATTAAATTTGCACAATTCAGTGACAAAGGACTGTACACCTGCTGGCTTAATGGAAAGCGGCAAGCTTCTTTCGAGCTGAATGTTAGCAAGAAACCTCCGGTGCGCCGCAAACTTACAGACACGGAGTCTATTTTTGCTATAAAAGTCATTGGTTTTTGTTTTCTAGCCTGCACAGTATTATTTTTTCTCATCTGTTCAATCAGATGTTGTTTCTACTGCTGCAAATGCTGTCCGCTTAAATTTGATCCAGAAGCGGAAGTTTAAAGCTAGTGGAACCGAAGATATTTTATCACCAGATTTGTGATTTCTACCACTTTCTGGGAGTGGATCAGGTGCGATGGCGGTGGAGTTGGAGGAGAGGGAGGAGGGTTGGGACTGTGCTATGCACATAGCACGCACCTGATACCACTGCAGATTCTGTGCACCTAAGGGCCATGACACATGGGGAGATTAGTCGCGCCAAGACAAATCTCCGTTGTCACGGGCGCTAATCTCCCCGTAATGCCATCCCACCGGCTAGAATGTAAATCGCCGCTAATAATTTCTAGTTTTAACACTGGAACTAATGCAATAAATATTTTATTTTACAAAAGAACCATCATTGTACCTTGTTTTCTTTCTATAGTGATTTCTGCCACTGTTTAAAGAATGAAGAGGTAAGAGGTGTGGTTGGACAAGACATTATAGATCTATAATGGAAGAATAACCTTTTCTGTACTGCTGTCTGTTGTTTGGGTATTTGTTCCCAGAACAAACAAAAATTTGTTTACAGAAAATTTTTTATAACAAGGAATAATTCATAGAAGAGTCCATTTAGGTCCAAGACCTAAATGTTGGCCAAATAGTTTATATCATAGGCCAAGATATTAATTAGAAAATCTTGATGTAAGTGCATCAGTTATTGTTTTAATAATTAGGAATTACTACATAAAGGAGATGGATACTAAAGAATCACTGGGGTGTGCCCTTTTGTAAGGTACCACTTAGTGACTGGTTATTTTCTACCCCAAGCCAATATGTTGAACCAACCAGTGGTAGAAAGTAAGTGATTTTTGGCAGACCCAAGCGTGAGAGATGTGTAGGGACCCATGGGATTAAATCCCATAGTAGCTTTGAAAATCCCCTGTTAGCTAAGGAAGTCCCAGTAAAGTAACCTGTGCCTCTGGGTGAGATGCATGACCTATTGGCCCAGGAAGGTTGTGACCATTTCCTGTTAAGGCTTAATATAGTAAGAGTGGCTCTTCCTATTTGGCCTCCACCTGGCAAAAAAGTTAGATACTGCTGGGGAGCATAAGACACAAGGCCCAGGAAAGAAAAGTATTTAGAAAGGAAATCTGGCCTGTGCTATGTCAGTATCTAATATCAATTAATATCCAATAAATCCACGCTACCAAAATCAAAGATAAATACGTTTAATGGGGCTATCCCTGAAAGATTCGAGCCACTGTGAAGTTCCCTGTCACGAGAATAGAACAGGCAAGCTGAGAAAAATTGTGAATGGTGTAAATTATTTGGCAGTGTATTTAAAAAAAACTTTGGTTTTCATCCAAAATGCCAATTGCCCACCAAAATCATATTTATCGATTGGGGGGGAAACTTATCAATTATGTCTATGAAAACTTCACCAAATTAAGACCTCCTGGTACAACTCTGCAACAATGACGTTGCATATTTTTAATACATTATAGGGCAACTGGAGGCCCTCCAGAGACTAATGTACTACAAAATTCAGGGTCCCTCCAGCAGCCAAAAACTTATTTAAACTTAAATTTTTGGTTTTGCTAGTTCAGCCTCTAGTTGCCCATTCCTTCTTTTAATGGAGCAACATGCCCAAACATTTTTTTGCAATTCTCTTAGTATAGAAGAAGACTGAAAAATACACTTCTGTGATAGGCTTTCCTTGTGCTGTAATGTTGCATAATCCATTACCAGCAATATGGTAATGATTATACAAACCTCTTGATATTCCCATTAAAAAAAATTATAACCTAAGGCAAAATGGCCCTTTAAAGCATAAACTAATATTTTCTAATTTTAACATTTGAACTTATTCAATATATATATATTTTTTTAAATAGAACCACCTTTGTTTCTTTTGCAACCTTTTTAAAATGAAGCGGAATGAGGTAGGGTTAAACAAGATATTTTTTAGTGATGTCTGTTGATTGGGTATTTGTTCTGAATTGTGGAAAATATTTTATAGGAACTAGGAAAAATACATAGACAATTAATTTGAGTCCAAGACTGTCACAATAGGTCCAATAGTCTATTTCATAGACCAATTTATATATTAGGCCAACAAGGCCATTTTGTCTCATACAATAGCTTATTAGACATCTGTAGGATACATGTCGCTGAGTATCTAGCATACTGCTCAGAAGTCGTACATATGCAGGGTCTCTAGGAATGTCTTCTCCTGGTATTTGGCTAGTTATTTAGAAGACATCTACCTAAAAAGGCCTTATTATGGTGCATATTCAATTAATATGTAGCCTCATCCCCCTTTCACTGCCAGATCTCCGGCATCTACTGTTCTCTGACCTCTGTGGATCTGTGGATTATGGCCAGAGGGGAGTTACTATTTATCTGTCCGCCCTGAACCTGTATCCCAGGTTTTGGACAGATGGGGCTGTAATGCTCTTCCCTGGGAACTTCTCTGATACACAGTCACACACAGAGCAATGTTTGATAGGTTTATCTGCTGGACACTACGGTTCAATAACTCGCATATATATATTGTGTGCTATCCAGAAGCCACTTCACATAATATTGCAGACTTGTTTGGTCTCTGAGCTGCTGGGGGCTCCCCACTTATGTAGCAGTTTCTTCAGAGCCCTCCCTTTGAGGACTCCCTTTGGCTTTCCGTGCCCTGAAAAGAGCACGCTTTGTTCTTCAGAGCCCTGACATGGACTCCCTTTCCTTCCCCACCCTAAACAGAGTGCGCTTTTCTGCCACTTGGGGTTCCCCACTGACTTTCTACACATATGTGGTATCTCTCACACTGCTGCTTCTCTCTCCTAGCAGGCCGGCCTTCCTTCCTGTCAGATCCCAGGGGTGGGGCTCCTCCCCCCTCCTTGCACAGACACACACAGAGGGAGAGACAGGCAGTCACAGCCTCACCATATTTACCTCTGTCCACTAGTTCTGAGAAGGCATTTGGCCAGGTGAGCTGGGGCTTCACACTTGTGCCGTTTGGTCTGGGCAGGGGCGCTGCTGCCATGAAGCAAGTAGGAAAACTCGCCTCAGACAGCAGCACCCCCAAAGTTACCAGGGGTGGCAAAAAGCTGCTCCTGGTAACTTTAAAGGGGTTGTTCATCTTAAAACGGCCTTTTAGTATGATGTAGAGAGTGAAATGAAGTTGTTTGTGACTAATTTGCAATTAGTCTTTTTTTATTTTTTTTTATTTAGCTTTTTTTGCTCAGCAGCTCTCCAGTTTTGACTTTCAGCAGCAATCTGGTTGCTATGGTCCAAGTTAGCCTAGCAATGCCAGCAGTGGTGTGATTGAGATACTGGAAGATGAATAGAAGAGGCCTAAACAGAATAAAAAGTAACAGTGACAATAAAATTGTAACCTCACAGGTGGAACAGTAGTTTTTGTTTGCTGGGGGCAGTGACACCTGTTTGAAAGCTAATGATTCAGCAGAAGAAGCTAATGATTCAAAAACTATAACAAATAAAACATGAAGACAAATTCTGTAACATACTAAAAGTTAACTTAAATGGGAACCACCTCTTTAAACTAGTGCAGAGAGTGCAATTGCGCTCTCTAAACTATCGATATGGCCCCCCCAGCCCCCTTCTGGCGCAGGAAAGGTAAGCACTTTGGGGGGCAGCATCACAAGAACTGCCTTAGGGCACCTCCGAGTGAGAATTGCCCCAGGGTCAGTGAAACCGCTTTTCCTCAAAGATTTATATAGCTGTCAGTTATTTCAAACCTACCAGCTCTCTGAGGATTTATATCTATCAACAGCTGTTCCAACTCACACCTTTTCTCAGATATATTCCCTACTGCAAGACCTTAAAAGTAAAAAACACTGGGAACATTTTTGAGGAAAAGGATCACCTTAACACATAGGGGCTGATTTACTAACCCACGAATCCGACCCGAATTGGAAAAGTTCCGACTTGAAAACGAACATTTTGCGATTTTTTCGGATTCTGTACGAATTTTTCGTTACCAATACGATTTTTGCGTAAAAACGCGAGTTTTTCGTATCCATTACGAAAGTTGCGTAAAAAGTTGCGCATTTTGCGTAGCGTTAAAACTTACGCGAAAAATGCGCAACTTTTCGCGTAAGTTTTAACGCTACGCAAAATGCGCAACTTTTTACGCAACTTTCGTAATGGATAGGAAAACTCGCGTTTTTACGCAAAAATCGTATTGGATCCGAAAAATTCGTAAAGAATCCGAAAAAATCGCAAAACATACGAAAAAATCGCAAAGTACCGATCATTACGAAAAAAACGCAATCGGACTCCATTCGACCCGTTCGTGGGTAAGTAAATCAGCCCCATAGTATGGTAACAGAAACAAATTACAAAATGCCCTCACAATAGTATAAATGCCCCACTGTGCAACATAAAACTAAAATAGTGCACACAAAATGACAGATGCCAGGGATACTATTTTTAGCATTTGGCAGTTATAATATTTCTATCATTCAGGGCAACTTGTCAGAAATAATGTTTTTATTTGGCAAAATGGGGTGGAAGTAAGGGAGTTGTTGGTCAGTCTGGTGAGAGGGTCTCCAATGGAAATTAGCAGACTTAAAGCGCAGTTCTTTGTGTGCACTCTGTAGGAAGCCGTGCTCGAGTAGGGTGACAACAGAATCGGCAGCTCCCTACCACTCTCCCTTTTTTCTGCCCCCCTACCCCCATTGGCATATCGCAGACATGGGGAAAAAAGGTAAAGGGAATCTTTTGTTCAGTGGTCTGAAACTCTAATTCTTCTTTAACTAGCTGCCACAATTGTGCAGGCTTACAAGAAAGAGCTTGGAGCAAGTTTGCATACTGTGCTTCTCGGTTGAGAATTTCATTTAGAAGTGCAAGCCACACTCTCTCACCTTAGAACTAGAGGGATGCAAGGATGCAGTGAAAGAAGAATCAGAATTTCAGCCCGCTGAACTACTAATGCCTTTAGGGCAAGGTCTCACAGGGCTGATTGTCAGTCTGCTAGGCTGACAATCCGCCCATAACTTTTCGTGTTGTGCCAGCACCCGGAAGCATATAGAAGGTTATAGAAAGAAAACAACAGGTTTTAAATAAAGGGAGTGATATATTTTGGGGGGAGCAGAAATAAGGATAACAGAGCTAAAGGGCAGATTTATGAAGAGAGCAAAATGGAGACAGCAAAGAAAACAGTTTATTAACTGGAAGCTAGAACTTCCCCCCTAATATTTGCTGACTGATGTTGCAGGAAATTCATTGGGATTTGCACAGGATTCATACTGTAATTAAAAACAGAAATAGTAAAGAGATCTGTTCTGCACCTTCCCACCATCTTAAGTGCAATGCTCATAACTAATGAAAATAGAACCAGATGTACATAACCTAATTCTACATTTCACATCTTTTAGTTATGATCACTGTAGTTTAATTGTTGTTTTGAGAATGACCATTTCCCTGAAAACTGGAGGCTGCATGACTCTAGGGCCAACACATACTTGAAAAAATCCCACTGCAAACTCCATGTTGTGTTGCCAAAAGCTCACGAACCACAATATCCTTTAAGTACCGCCTGCCCCAAGTAGGTGTTAATACTTGCACAGACTAATGCGATATTTAGTGCGTTTAACTTTTCATATCTGTTTGTGAATCATGCGTTAGTATTATTCTATGTGAGAATTAACGCAATGCAAGGTAAATAACGCATTGCGTTTTTTTGCGCATGCGATATGCGTCTTAACGCATGCAAAATCACTTTAATGAATCGGAACTTGATTATCGCATGCTTTTTAACGCAAAAAAAGCATGCAATAAGTGTTATTGACCTTTAGTGAATCGGCCCCAATGACTCCTTATTGAAGGCAAAACAATCTTATTGGGTTTAAATTATGTTTAAATGATTTTTTAGTAGACTTAAGGCATGTAGATCCAAATTATGGAAAGATCCCTTATCCGGAAAGCCCCGGGTCCCGAGCATTCTGGATAACAGGTCCTATACCTGTACTACCATGTAATTCTACAAAATGTCAGGCAATTAAAAAATTCAACCTGTAATTAACAACACTCTTGATTAGACCTTTCAAATCACCTAAAAACATAAGTTTAAGTTATAGAAATTTATTATATTCATTAGATGGACTGGGGCAACTAATTTCTTCAAATATATATAAATATAATATGTAATAAGAAGGTAACATATGTAAGCTGATTCTTATAAATGGATGTTAGAAGGGAATCAAATTGTGTTTATCTGTATTACGTGGGATTCAGGGGCAGTTGGGGGAAACATTGGTTTGTATGTCATTGTCAGTTTCATTACAATAACGTACTGTGCTTTGTTCTTGTTTCAGAAACTACACCTTCAAAATGAAAATATTTTATATTATGTTTATTTTCATAATGATTGCTTTAAAAACAACTGCTTCAGAAAGACTTATGCAAGCAGGACTGCCCTGGTATCTTGATGTTTGAGCAAACTGCATTTTTGCAAGTGTCGAGCTGCCTTGCCGCTGCAAGCCTGAAAACATCACGGCAGTGATATGGTTTTACAAAAGGCATCTTAGCAGCAAGGATGTCACATTAAGGAAGGACAGCAAGGATAAAGTGATGGTGGACACTGCAAGTGCTAAGAAGGAAGCTGATTTATATGCAAGGTTTGATGTCATCGACTTCTACCTTAATGGAAGTTTCTTTCTTGTTGGATGTGAGCGAAAAAGCAACTGCACGCAGCAAACTCACAAACTCAGAGACTGTTTTTTGCTAAGGCTGATACCACACGTGGCGTAGGGCTGATATTTTCGGCAAGCGGAAAAACGCTTGGCGAAAATTCAGCCCTATGCCTGCTACTTGTGCCTGCACCCGAATGAATGGAATATGCTCAGGTGCAGGCACATGTAGCCGATATACGCATGAAAACACGAGACTTTGCATTCTCACGCGTTTTCATGTGTATATCGGCTACATGTGCCTGCACCCGAGCGTATCTCATTCATTCGGGTGCAGGCACAAGTAGCAGGCTTGGGGCCACGTGTGGCATCAGCCTTAGAGGGTCATGGGTTTATGTTTTCTAGTCTGCTCAATAATATGTTTTCATCATTTATTCAATGAAATGCTGTTGGTACTGCTGCAGCTGATGTCTGCTTAAATTTGATCCAGAAACTGAAGTTTAAAGACTTTATGGGAGCGTAGCAGGTGCGTTGGCTGTGGATAAAGAAGAAAAATGTAGCCCTTTAAAGCATAAATTATTATTTTCTAGTTTTAACATTTTAACTAGTTCAATAAATGTTTTCTTTGTATATTGACTGTAGCTTTTTAAAACGAAGAGGTGTGGGGTTGGGCTAGATATTTGAATTGAAGAATAACTGTTTCTGTATCTCTGTCTATGGTATTCCATAAGTAGTCCATAAATAGTTTAAAACTAAGACTGCCATAGTTGGCCGGATATTTGATATCCTAGGCCAAGATATTCATTTAGAAAGGACCCAAGATCACTGGGGGCTGCCAGTTTGTTAGGAACTCCTTTATACCCTGAGTTGGTGTGTTCTTTTAAACAAGAAAAGAACCACCCTTTTAGTTATGTTTCACAAAACTGACCAGCAGAGAGCACTATAGCATTAGAATGCCCAGACGACATTATCTTATGATCATCCTTTATATTACACCAAAATATCCACAGCTCATTACAAGGGTAGGCAGAAGAGGCAGCTGCCTAGGGCGCAACGACTGGGGGGTGCCAGACAGGAGCCTCGCCTGCCTACCTCTAGCTCCTTTTTCATTGCCCCCGCCGCTTGTCATTATGCGGTGGGGGCAATGAAGTATCGCGTAGCCGCCGTCCCCCGGAACTGCACATGCACGCTGAAACGCGAGGGGGGGAAAGGTGCAGGAGCGAGGTGGCCGACCGGGTTGCCTAGGGCGCCCGGTCGGCTTAGCCCGCCCCTGATAGAGATCGTTCACATCAGCCCCTGCCCCAGTGGAGCTTACAATCCATCCACATAGGAGCCAATTAACCTCCTTGTATGTTTAGGAGGAAACCACAGAAGCACAGGGAGAACATACACACTTGCCACAGACAGTGCCCTTGCTGGAATCAAACCTTGAACTTCAGCACTGTAAGGCCCCAGTGCTAACCACTGTGCCATTGATTTGCCATTGGTTATGTCAAAGACAAAACCAATAGACAGAAAATATTACAACATACATCATGCTTGCACACAATTAAAGCTGTAGCATACACAAGGACACTCAGAAGTGCCACTCCTCCTACAAGGCAAGGCAAGAATGTTCAGCTTGTATTGGCAAGGCAAAGATTTTTTTACTTTGCTTTTCTTTAGAATGATTTCCATCCTATTTAGCAACCAATGGACCTGCATAGTCATATGCAGTCATTATGTCTTATAAGTCCCATGCTCTAAAGCAGTGCTGTCCAACTGGCGGCTCGCGCCCCCCCCCCACCTGTCTGGCTGCTTTGATGGCTTAACTTTGTGTACTGGTATCAGTATTGAGATTAAATGGCCCCCTGCATGGTTCACACCTCAGATTCAGGCTGTAATCCCCCTGTATTGTTTAAACATGTAAAACCCTGTAGTGTGCAAACTTTTTAATCCCTGCATTGTTTACCCACTGCATTGTTTTCACACTTTAGGCTCAGGCTGTAATCACCCACATTGTTCATTTCTTCACACCACAGACTGTAGAAACAGTGCCAGCATAGTGTCACTGTATGTACTGTGTATGGCACACACAGGCAGCTAAGGGTAGGTAGAGTGAGGTTCATACAGGTAGCATAGGGCAGGCAGAGTATGGCGCACACAAGCAGCATAGGGCAGGCAGAGTATGGCACACACAGGCAGCATAGGGCAGGGAAAGTACTGCCTATGTGTGCCATACTCTACCTGCCCTACCCTGCCTGTGTGTGCCATAATCTACCTGCCCTATGCTGCCAGTATGTGCCATACTCTGCCTGCCCTATGCTGCCTGTGTGTGCCATACTCACCTTCTATAGCTAAGGTTTGGCTCCTATATCACTACAGGAAGCCAGGTAATAATTTAGAGGCATGGCTATCCTAGAGTGGCAATTAGTGAAAATATTTGCAAGTGGTAAAAAGATTTTGTATTAAAGTTCTCCAGTAGATGCATGCATAAAATATAGCTGTTGGTAAGCTATCAGTGTGGTACAACATATTGGACAAAAAAGTGTCACTTGCGTTCCCACCTATTGCCGGCCTTCAGGTATCATTAGTGAGTTTAGCAGTTTCGGTTCAGTAGCAGGGAAAATGGTGGTCTGGATCACAGATTGGCAGATCAGGGGCAAGTCCCTATCATATACATTAGGTTTGCGCCAAATCCACTATTTTGGGATTCTGCCGAATCCTCAATACTTTGTGAAAGATTCGGGCAAATTCTAATTTGCATATACAGATTAGGCTGTGGAAGGGTTAACAAGAATCATGCTCTCTGCACGGCTAAAAAATTTCAGCTTCTGTGTTTATGTGATAAAAAGTCACATCATTTTAAGGATTTGGTTCGGCCAGGCACGTGGATTTGGCCGAATTTGAATCCTGCTGAAAAAAGCCAAATCTTGGTCAAATCCCAAACCAAATTCTGGATTTGGTGCATCCCTAAAATTTATAGAGTATCCAACATTGGTGTATTGTTAAAAATGCCAGCACCGATAATGGGTGGTAAGTTAACTTGGTGGTGCTTTGGTACCATAAGTGTATGTTGTGCCTAATAGGTGTCATGGCACCCAAAAACCAGCTATAGGGTGAAAGAGATGTAATCACTTAGGTTGGAAAAGGTTGCTTTTAAATCTACTTTGACTAGTGGAATCTTACCTCAGTGCAGTATACCATAATAACCAATAATCGTTTAGCTTTGATCCGTCCAATGTAATTAGACTAATGTAAATAAATGGCTGATTTGTTTCTCTATGTCACAAAGGCTGAGGCCTAGGGGGCATGAAACTTGCTGGCTGGATCTGCACAGGGAACTGCTAGTGAGATTTTGTTTGAATCTTCTGCCCAACTAGCCACGGTTGAGTGGGTTCCAATGCAGCCGAGTCAGAAGGAGGAAAAGCTCCTAGAGGTGCACCTGAGTTGCACTTCATTATATGGGAGACACCAAAAACAAGTTTCTTTTTAAACAATTTTACTGTGAAGAACCATAAAACATTCAAATAACAATACATTGATTTGATTACATTTCAAAATCACTTCAGTAAGTGGGTATACAGCTGGGGAAATGCATACCCTTGTTTATTTTATATATTGATCCAAGAGCATACTCCTTACCCCATGGCAAAGCCACTTGAACTCTTCTTTAGAGGACAGGCGCACTACCCATAATGCATCAGGAAAATATATTAATGCACAGTTGCCTCATAGGCTTGTTTAGGTCTAAGTGATAGTAATGCTAACGCTCATATTGAAAGTAATCTAGCCTTAGATAGAGACCTAACATATGAGCATTGGAATTAAAGGGATCAGGTTTGAACTGGCGGTGCTTGCTATGTTTTACTGAACAATCACCTTTGAACTAAGAATCACCTAAAACCATATAGGAAAAACCTAAATATTATTTTTAAGGTGATGAGAACTAATATTAGATCAGTATAATGTCCATTTAAAGGGCAATGATCATTGGCCATGTCCAGTCACACACATGCACATAACAATCAGGAGCTGTGTAAGCTATGAAATCACAAAGGGGGGTTTCAAAAAGTTAAGTAAGTTATTCTGGAGTAAAGCTTGGCAACCAATCGGGAATTCCCCTTGATTGTTAAATGCAAAATGTCAA
Source organism: Xenopus tropicalis (assembly GCF_000004195.4). Classification (NCBI taxonomy): domain Eukaryota; kingdom Metazoa; phylum Chordata; class Amphibia; order Anura; family Pipidae; genus Xenopus; species Xenopus tropicalis. Next base: position 17,597,338 of record NC_030686.2, read on the forward strand.
ATTTACTCCAGTTTTATAAATACCCAAAGTTCTGCAAACCGTTAATGTGTCCCTTAGTGGTCTTGATTTTATTCAGGGTGCACATGTTTTATAGCAATTAAGGTACAAGGTGGGAAAGGCAATATAAGTTTGGATGTTCTGTGTTTGGAAAGGCCTTTTCTCTCTCAGGAACTACCAGCACTGCCTCCACCTGTATACACCTCTCCCGTGGGTCCCTGCTCCAGCTTTCCTCTCATCACTCTCCAGTCCCAGCCCCCACCGTGGTCCGGGGCTAAGGCACACTGCAGGTATATCCCGCAGTCAGAAATATCTGTTGTAGATGGAATAGGCTTTCCTTCCGGGGTCAGTATTGTGAAGGACTGCAGCGGGATCTGTGCGCATATTGGGAGAAGAGGAAAAAAGAGAGGGTGAGGCCAGTGGAATGGTATACATGTCGCTTTGTTTCTCAAAGACGCGCAAAGTTGACTAACGTGAGTTTCATGGGTCCATCAGAGCCTTGGAGAGGTTGAAGGGTGAGGTAGGGGCACATAATGTATATGCACAGGGTATGTACTGTGCAAGTAGATTTATTCTCACACAAAGCCTGGGAATGGTAGAGCCATACACTTGGTACAGTGGCTTGGCACAGTACAGACTGAGTGGAAGCATGTATTCTCACCTGACTGCTGATCCCCACTGCCAGCTCTCCAAGCTTAGTCCTTCCAGATTCCCAGATGTGCAGCTTTTCCCCACTCAGTGTTTGCAGCTGAACCTTGCAACCTGTGCCAAGTGGAGAGACAAGAGTGAGAGATCAGAGGTTGCCAGTTATATTTTTCCTCCCACCTACTCATTTTCTACATCAATATCCTGTGCTAAAATTCCTCCTTTTTCGCTCATACTGCAGTATCCCCTTTCCTTGGCTGTTTTGGTTCCTTCCATTTAACTCCCTATAGTCAATACAGACTCCTCCTGTTTCTGAAAGACAGTCCATCATACGCCCTATAGTACGAACTGCCTTACATACAGTACATATCTACTTTCTTTTTTAAAAGGGCCTTGGTAATATTAATATATTAATCTAACTATTTAGGATTTTAATCATTTGTAGGATGAAATAGAAAACCCTCACATAAGGACAAATGGCTGACTTATTAAACAGACATCACTAAGTGAAGGGCAGGAAAAGTATGAATGGAGGGTTACAGTTTTGGTTTTTTGAGTGCACCTTTTCGGTATTTTTATAGGAGAACAATATTTTACCGCTTACCATAAACATTGACTTACACTGAGGGAGCATACAAAGGCAACACATACCGTTGAACCAGCTGGGAGTGGTTGTGACCCCAACATTAATAAGGGAGTCACTTTTGAGGCTCAGTGGATCCATCTCGCTGTCCCAAGAATAAATTCCAGAACTCGCTGTGTCAAAAGTATGTACTGAGTCCTACAGAGTGGAGAAGGAGAGGAAGTTCACAACATGGAGTGGAGAGAATATGTACTAAAGAAAGGAATAAGAAAACTAAAGAGAATCAAGTGAGAGAAAGATAAACAATATATATACTGTCAGTGGGATGTGGGTTGAGGATGATAAAAAGCTGAGGTTAGGGTGGCAGGGATACAAGAAAGGAGGGAATGCCAGAAAAAATAGAAGATGGGATGCAGGAAAGAAGTAGATGTAGTGGTGGAAAGGATGTAATATAGAAGTTTCTTCATCAGAAAATCTTCTGTCTCACCTTGTGACTGCGATGCTGATCCCGGTTGTCCTCACTCAGACAGGACAACATTTGCTCCTGTTCTTCCAGGGAACTTGCCAGGAACAGATCAGTGAGAAGATATTCTACAGAAGATGCAAAACAGAGGGCTCATTTATAATCACAAGTGCAAGTACTTAGACTAGTGTAAAATTATGCACACTGGGATCCTATTCAGAAAGGTACTTTTTAAAACTTGCACATAGTGCCATTGTGCCCATTCAGCCTCCATTAATGAATTGCATGAAAATGCAGATGCAAGAGAACCCTGGAAATAATGCCCACCTTGACATAGTGTTACTTCCAGGGTTTTATTAGCTCAGCAAATAATATAGAGTGAAGGGCAGTAGGTTCTGGTACTTAAAGTATAGTATATACAATAAGAGGCATTATACAGAGTGTGAGGTGGGGGATTCTTGCAGCACAAAAGTACATTGTATGCAGTCAGAGGAGTGGAATATAAAGCAGTGGGTACTAGCTCCCCAAGTTCATTAAACTGATTAAGAAGTAGTTGGCATTGGCAGACCAAAGAATATTATATACAATATTAAATACAATGAGAGGCCATGGGTGCTGGCACCCCAATGTGGCAGAGCTGTGGGAATAACAACATATATTAAACTGCCTCTCATTGTATAATGTTTTTTGGGGTTCCAGATCCTCTTACTGTGATTGGAGAGACTTTTAGTGGGTACATGTTATGGTGACAAACGCTCCTCTGGTGGCTCACCTCTTTCCTTCTGCTGAATTTCCTTCCCACACAAGATGTTTGGCTGCACTGCCCTGTTGTCAGTCAGGCCACTGACCATCTTCTCCTTGCTAGGTTCTGGCTTAGTTTTGTTAGGATTAGGCTTGGTATCAGGCATGGCAGGTTCATGTTTGGAAAGAGGGGTTTCAGATGCTACAGCAAGGCTGGGGGGTGATGTGGTATCTGGAAAGCTCCTGAGCATTTTGTATTCAGATTTCCATGGAGATTTCAGACCACCGACTAGAAGACAAAATACAAAGAAATGTCAATGACAGAATATTACTGATGGTTCCTGTGGAACTGTAGTTTACTTATAATAAAACAGCCACATGCTTTTGTCCAGGGGGAGGAATATGATTATATCCCATAGCTCTTCTTTATGTCAACCAATCATGATTCTCACTGTGTATCCCATGCACCTTAATATCAGTTTTAAGCCAAATGACAATTCAGTAATAAATGTTGACAGTTTAACTTATATACAGGGGCTAGGGGAAACCTCCAACAGAAATATAATTGCAAATTCATATTGAATAATGACAATTTAAATGATGATTTAAATGAAACTTGAGATATCTAAACCTTACCACAATTTGCAGCTTTCCTATAAATAAAAATATACATATCTTATTAGGTATTCTTACTTTTATGCAAAGCCAAATTCACTTTCTCCTGTAACTTTGCTGCCGTCACTCTACTGGTTGGATCTTTTTCCAGACCCGCTACAATGACCTCACGTGTTCGAGGATCACAGGTGGGGGGTATCTCCTGCACGGGGGGTGGCTCAGTGGCAATCTATACAGATGGTAGAGGAGAAAAAGATGTTTATCTGAACTCAAAGAGAAATCATCATCTAACCACATTATCATCACTGAAGGAGGACTTGACCCCCTGCAAATCCCAGCACCTCTCAAATGGCCTCCATTGCCCCTCCTTTCCTTTACCACCCTCCCCACAGAGTCTATTACACGCAAAAATGTGCCTTAAAAATGGTAGGCAAGTGGTAAAGACAGGGCTGGGCTGAACAGTTGTTTCTATCAAGCACCAGATGTTTGATCCGGCGTTCAGTGTGGATAGCGGCAAATCTGGGTGCTCTGTAAGTGAGCATTAAGAAGGGCACTCTTGCATCCCTTTTGCTTTTGCACTTGTGCCCCTGGGTATAATGAGTGTTCCTTGTGTAATAATAACACAAATTCTCACAATTTGACAATTTGATGTTAGTGGCGCAGTGCAGGAAACTGAAGTAAGGGCAAAACAAATAAATAAATACTAAGCATGGGGTGCAGGAGTTGCAGAAGCACATTGAATACAATGCAGCCAGCTGAAGTATGCTGAGAGTTTTAGTATATAGGGTCATGGTGCTTAACCAAAGCAGTCTAAAAAGATATGGCCTTATTTAATTAATCTTGTGGAGATAGAGCTACCATGCCACTGTCCATATGTGGGCCATTTCATAGTAACATAGTAAGTTAGGTTGAAAAAAAGACACACGTCCATCAAGTTCAACTATAATGCCTATATATAACCTTCCCAAATGCTAGTTGATCCAGAGGAAGGCAAAAAACCCATCTGAAGCTTCTTTAATTTGCTGCAGGGGGTTGAAATTCCTTCCTGACTCCAAGATGGCAATCAGACCAGTCCCTGGATCAACTTGTACTAAGAACTTTTGTCCATAACCCATCCTTTTTGGTCTTTGCTTTAAGAAAGCTCCAAAATCTTAAGTGCATGGGAACTAAGTCATTTGTTAAGGGCTAGTGAGAAATGCTAGAGATTACAGTGCAACAAGAGCTGCAGATAGGAAGGTTGGCATCTGACAGCACTTCATACTCACTTTCAGGCACAGAGGCGGTGTGTGAGTTCGGCTCCATGGGTGCCAGCCGTTAAGCATATGTAGCATCATACAGCAGGAGCTCCACACGTCCAGCTTTGTGTCACAGGTGTCCCCCCGCACTATTTCAGGGGCCATGTGTGTCTCTGTCCCAGGAACATAGTCCGCTACAGTGAAACAACCAAAAGAAGTTACATCACATTGCATGTTATCTTACATTTGCAACGCAAGCACAGTAAAAAACAGAAAAAAATTACTTTGCATTATAGTTTACTCTCCTAATTTATATCTCCATTATTTATTTCCTCTTTGGCCTGTGGAAACTTTGCATTTTCCAGTGTCTGCAAGTGGATTAATTGGCAAATTTTAGCCGTGACTAAGCTGCCAGCGCATCTTAAGATAGCTGGGTATGAAATTATGCCACTGGAGCAAACACAATGTACACAAATTACACAATGTACACAATTATTTATAATACTGTAATTCCCTTGCGCAAGAACAATTCTGCTGGATAAGGTAACGGTATAGTGGAGAGAGAGGATAACCCCTGCTGGAGCGGTAGAAATACATTTCTATAATTGTAAATTAAATTGGTGTGAGAATAGGATGTCACATACCTGTCAGTAGCTGTTTCTTGCAACCATCTGTGGGCAGATAAGCAGAGTGCCCCAAATCACAAAGGTAGGCATCATTACCATCTTCTGATAGGAGAATATTGTCAGCTGTGCAGTAAAAAAGAAGAAAAGGTAAGTTAGGTTCTAAACTACATAGAGAGAGGGAAGAATGGAATAAGGGTAGATATCAATGAAAAACAGGAGTAGGGTTATGGAATCCACTTCCCTGTGGCAGTTAATATAGGCAATGAGAAAGATATAGAAAATTTCTGTGCAGGTACTAACCTTTAATATCCCCATGCACAAGGCTTTTTGCATGAAGGTGTGTAAGGCCCTCCAGTACCTGTCCAAGGTAGTAAAGGGCCCGATCTTCTGGTAGGTACCCATTTATCTTGATGAGTTGTCCCAAGGAACCTCCTGCAAAACAGAAATTAGTAAGACTCGATTGTCACCTGGCGCTAAAATGACCATAGCCAGTTAAAGGGCCACAATGCCTTCCTTCTTAATGTTTCTATTGTGCTTGTATAATGACATATGAGAGGTAAAATACAGTGATTTCCTGATTGCTATGTTCTCCTAGCATGTGAAGGTGTTTACCTTTGTGTAAGCCGTTGTTCTGTAGTGTTGTAATCATCTTACAAGTTTATTGACAAAATTGTGTATGGTCTGTTGAGACTGGGGTGCATGATTGTTTGAAAATATCTGGAAAAATGAACCACACAAGCATATCCATAGCAGAAAATGCTAAAGTCTAATCATCAATTTCTGTGGAGGTTTTACTATAGTTGCTAATAAAGGTTAAAGCTGACCTATCGCTAAAGGTGTCATTTTTTTACCTGTCATGAGCTTAAGAAATACATTGATCCAGGGTCCCTCCCGGACTGCTCCATACACTGGGACAAGTTTTGGGGATGAGACCAAAAGGCATGAAGTCAGCTCTTGGGACCGGAATCTGCTCTGATGTATCTGCCAAGTAATTGACTCATTTTAGACACGAAAGTGGACTAAACAACAATTTCACAAGATGTAGAAGAGCAACTAAACATACAAAGCTGGCATGGGAGACTTTATATCCTCCATAAGTTCTAGATAGATAGATAGTTCTAGATTTCTAAGATATCTACTATAACCAGTAGCTGAGGGCCACTAATATATCTACTCACCTTTTTGATCGCAAATCTTAATCCAGTTTGCTCATCCTTTGCAGGAAGTACATCTCCAAAGGATCCAGATCCCAGAGCTTTTCCATCTTGTGTCCAGTGAATACCTTCCTTGTACTCATAATCCTCTGCCTTTAGCTTCTAAAGAAGAGTAAAAAAAAAAAAAGGCTCAAAAATGTCCCCTTTGGCCAAACAGATAAAAAAAACCTGTCAAATAAAAAGTCACCAAGTAAAATACTGTACCTCTGTTAGAATGACCCCTTCAGTATCCATTTCTCTATCCTCATCATCTGCTTCTTGGTTCCAGGCCTTGGCGAAGGTGCACAGGCTTTTTGGCTCCCCCATGCTCACACTGCCTCTCAGAGCTGCAAACATACATTCTTCCACAGAATCAGTCTTTGAGTCTTCATAAGGTCTAGTGAGCTTGGAGGAGCCATACTCTGGGCTCGTGGTCTTTCCATAGTCTAAATCGCAAGATCTTTTTGTCCCCAAGGTTTTAAGGAATTCAGAAATGCTTAAGCTATCTAGAGGTGGGACTTGGAGTTTGGACGGTGGCAGTTTACCGCCTCCTATGTGGTATATGCACTGTTTAAGGTCTATGAGCTTGTGATGTTCTTTCAGTCCATCATCTTTAAGTAGATAGAGGCCTTGAGGGGGATGTTCATTAGATATTGTGTTTTGTTGTCCTCTTAAACCAGAAGTCTTTTCCTTCCTATCTGTCCTCCAAACGTTTAGATGTTCCAGGCTTTGCTGTGACTCTTCATCCTTAAGATCAGGAAGAAAACAAAAATAGTGTATTAGCAAGATGATGTCTTAACTTGTCTAAACTACACACTTTTAGGGCAGGGGTACACGGGGAGATTAGTCGCCTAGCGGGCATATGCGTCGCTGCAATGTCCCACAGTCGCCCGAAGTTGCCTTGCGCGACGCGTATGCCATCCCTCTGGCGATTTACATTCTAGCCAGTGGGGTGGCATTGCGGGGAGATTAGTCGCCCACGACAATGAAGATTTGTCTCTGGGCGACTAATCTCCCCGTGTACCCCTGCTCTTATTGGGCAGTTATGTCTGCTAAGTTTGTTATCCTGATGTTTACTGACTCAACAGGACACTGACACACAAAGGACTGTCTATTGTATGGTATAAAAGAAAGCTGCACCAACAATATTTCCATTTCATTAAAAACTCAATTTAAATTTAGATTATTTAGGTTTTTAGAGCATAAGAAAAACAATCCAAGTCCAACAATCCCTTTTAAACATTACATTAGGAAAATTATTATTGATCAGGTTTGATTTGTCTACCCTGCAGAGAAGGAGGTGTGTAATGTTTTCATCTAAATTGTCTCAGCAGGATTTGTTCTTTTTGTTTCATACCTGGACAGGGATAGGGGCCCGACACTCCTGCTCAGGAATCCTTTGCCCTCTTTGTTCTGTATTCTGAGGACTATTTTTCTGTCTTCTCTTTCGCTTTGCTTTCTTCCCTTTGACACATGGAGGCTTTGACTGACGGGCTGGCTTACCCTCTGTTGAGTTCACCACATTATTGGCTATGTGCTCAGTGTCCAAGTGACTAGAACAAAGTATACAGAATGACAAATTATTACTGAACAGTAAGACAAAAACCTAAACCACTAAAATAAACATGCCATTAAAAGATGCAGAGGAGAGGATAATGAGTCTGGAAGGCACATTAGTACTAGTATAGTTTGTCTTATTACCTGTATTGTTTGGAGTCAGTGTTGTAAATCTGATGTTGCTTGGAACTTGGGCAGATCTCGTGATTATTCTCACCTAAAACACAAAATGCATAGGTAGTGTTACAAAGTGTGGTTTATGGAGCAATAGGAGGAGTTATAGGGAGGGATATATGGAACAAAAGGAGGGGTTTTACTATATGAAAACTGGGTCCCCAAGCTGTTTATAGAGGGTCCACACAAGCCCCTTTAATACAGTGAATTCATTGTATTATTCCCTACTGAATACTGGGTCCTAAGGCAGAAGACCATTCTACCTAGTTTATAGGGAGGGGTTATTTGGAACAGCAGGAGAATTACATGATTATTGGAGCAACAAGAAGAATTAGAATAAGTGGTTAAATGTGGCAGCAGTAGCAGGGTTATACATGAGGTGTTATATGAAGCAATAAGAGGAATTATAGGGATGGTTATATGGAGCAATAGGAGGAGTTATAGGAAGGGGTATATGGAGCAATAGGAGGAGTTATAGGTAGGGGTTATATGAAGCAATAAGAGGAATTATAGGGATGGTTATATGGAGCAATAGGAGGAGTTTTAGGGAGGGGTTATATGAAGCAATAAGAGGAATTATAGGGATGGTTATATGGAGCAATAGGAGGAGCTATAGGGAGCGTTATATGGAGCAATATCATGAGTAATAAGGAGGGTTATATGGAGCAATAGCAGGAGATATAGGGAAGGGTATAAACCATAAAGAAAGGAGTTATAGTGAGGGGTTATATGGAGCAAGTAATAGGCATAGGTTATATGGAGTACAAAGAAAAGACTATAAGCAACATAGACAATATGGGAGATTATAGGGAATCTTGCAGGAAACAGAAGATACTTCTGGATGTACATATGGGGAAAGATATATTGTAGTCTTACATTCAGGTTGTGCGATGATTGAGATGTACACAGATGGACATTGTTTTCCCTCCTTGGCTGTTCCTTTCTGTATCACTTCACTCCATGGCCACTCCATGGCCACCGTCTCTTTTCCCACCATGCCTTCACATTTGTATAACTTTTTGGGTATTTCTGGGTCAAGTTGAGAGGACTGCTGACGCCCAACAGCCATGCTTCCAAATGAAAGTTATCCTAAAAGCAAAGAATACAGTAAGCCAATTACTCAGTAAGCCACTTGGTCATACACCAGTAGAGGCACACCTACGATTACTAATGTCAGTGTTTTTGTTGCAGATTTGACTGGTGGCACCATGTAACTGTATATTGTGAGTTTTTCCCAGTAATGTTTCTATAACTACTGTGACCAGTGTCAGACTGGCCTACCAGAGTTCTAGAGGATCCCTTGGTGCATTCAGGCCCTAGTGGGCCCCAGGCTCTTTTCTGATCAGCCTATCCTATATTTTTATAAAAACCTATAGCACTGACACTGTATCTGATTGCTGTGAGAGTGGGCCCAAGGTGTTGGGTTAACTTGTTGCTCCTAGGAGACACAGTTCAACACTTACTATGATCAGCAAGGAATTATAACTTTGGAACACGACCATTTTAGACACTTTGCTTTGTTTTAGTAGTCTGAAAGACAGAACCAAAACAACCCAGATTGCCCCCACTGCCCTCCATGTAAATGGACCCAAACCATGAATGGTACATAGTTCAGTAAAGGACTATTAGTCTGATAGATCCCTACTTTGCATATATGTTGCTCCAACACTACTAAAAGCAGCTCTGTTTGTCTCCAAATGAATATAAAAGTTACAGTTAAAACATTCTAAATGTGGCTTTTCTTGATCAGCAAAAGCCGTAAAAATGTGCATGTGACTTTTTTGTGTTACCACACCCCATCTAGAAAAATGAAAAGTATTTTCCTCATTCCTCCTCTATGAACCATTTCATAACCCTAATCCCTTCTGCTTTCTTTCTCCTGCCTGTTCTTATCTCATTCTGCACACAGGGCCCCATACCTACACATACTGCTATGATGCAACAGTTAGACATATCTGAGAAATTGCTTCCATAAACTAATGCAGTGTTAGATATATTGTCTTGCACACACTGCTCAGTGAAGCCATGAGGTGAAGTGAGAAACAATTTAATCTCCATTCTCAACCTGTAATACACCAAAGCCACAACCAGGAAATAAAAAGTTAAAAAAAGAATTGATGCCTTTGTTCCGACTAACACTGGTGCAATGGGCCCAACCATGTCACCTGCTCTACAGAATATCATTGTACCATAACCTCATTGCACACAAAAGGCTTTATTCGCTGTTAGCAGTTTTTATTGGATTCTTTATTATCTTACAGTTGTCTGATTGGTGGCTTCATTGAACAAGTGAAAATAGAATTACACCATTATATCCACCATTATTGCATGCTGCTTATAGCAAATATGCGATGGAAGATATTCTTATCTATAGATAAACGGAACTTGACTAATACAAACTAGCAGTCAAGTGAGCAGTAATCTGTGTTTCAGGTGGGTCAGACCAGGGCTCTCTTTAAAGGGGTTGTGAACCTTTACATTAACCTTTAGTATAATGTAGAAAATGCTTTTCTGAGATATTTTTTTTTTAACTATTTTGATCTTTATTCAGCAGCTTTCTAGTTTGGAATTACAGCTGTCTGGTTGCTAGGGTCCAATTTAACCTAGCAAGCTGCAGTGGTTTGAATGAATATGAATAGTAGAGGGCCTGGATAGAAAGATAAGAATTAAAAAGTAGTAATAAACATACAATTGTAGCCTGACAGAGCTATAGTGTTTTTGGCTCCCATATGAAAACTAGAAAGAGTCAGAAGAATAAGGCAAATAATTAAAAAAAATATACAAAATAAAAAAATGAAGGCCAACTGAAAAGTTGCTAAAATTGGGCCATTCTATAACATCCTAAAACTTAACCTGAAGGTAAAACATCCATTTAAAATTGTGCAGGTTTCCAAAAGGGTTACACAAATGCAGAGTTTATAGTAGATTCAATTGCATCTCTGCCTTAGCTGGCCAGTGTAATCAGCCACACCTAACCAACCTGGCATCTTACTGACCCATGTATGAGGCCAACCTCACATCCTAATATATATCCAAGGATTGGCCAGATATCTATAAGGCAGGTTTGAAAATCCTGATGGGCAATGACCAAACTGGCCCACTGACAGGTCTGTATAGGTCACTATAAAATAAAGGTCCTAACTATTGGGACTGGCACTGATTTCATCTGATTCTTAATATAATTATCATTTACAAGATGACATTCCTAAATAGTCAAAGATTTCTTGTTACCTGGCTCTGCCACCTGCTGATTTCTAGTTGTAAATGTTGTGGCTGAACCATCTGCTTGTAATATGAGTTCAAGAACAAAGACAGTGCTGGCAAATAGCTTTTAATACCCCCATATTATTATGCCATAATCTTTCTACAGTATATTGTCTATGAGAATACTTGGCAGTTGTGATTCTACTCGCAGTTGCGATTCCAAAACATTGGTGGTTTGAAAAAAAAAAAAAAAGGTACACATAGAAAAAGTTGCATATTACTATTTGAATGTGGTGGCAAAGCTGGTTAATCCAGTTCCCTAAAGAGAGCAGTTTCCATTTCACTATGCGGTGCAGCTAAACTGAGAGCTTAACCCATGGGCTTCTCTCCGTTCTTCCTGCAAACTTACTTTCAAAATTAAAGCTTATGAGCTTCAATTTTTATTCTTATCTTTTGTTTTGTTTTCTATTGCAGTTGAGACCCTTTCCTATACCTCTTCTTGTCTATATTCCTGGGATTCTAGGGTAAGAGAAGTTAATTTAGTGTCTACTAAAACATAAGCAAGAAAGGATTAGATGCTGTGCTGGAGGGCCAATGTCTATAGCATAATAAATGTTCATATGATTGTTAACATAACTGACATCAGACCTCGGTGGATTTGTAATCTTTATGAACAGATCTAATTGCAAGTTAATATAATTAACAGTAAATTACGAAAATGTGGTTGCTTTAAGGAGCAAAAATTCCCCTTGTTGAACATGAGAGCAATGAATTCAGCTTGGGTTGATCATGCATTTTGCTGATATTTTTAATCATTAAAAATATATGGTTTGTGTTATTTCTTGAGCTGAACAAGGCAAACAGGGAAGCTACTCTATGATTGGTCCTTACAAGGCAGATAATTATATTACAAGTATACAATCCCCCCCATTCCCCTTTGATGTGACTGTTTTGCCTTACAGATATACATCCATCCAAGTTCATTATGCAGGGGAATTATCTGTGCACTTCAGTTTCACCTTTAGCCCTGTTTATCATAGGAAATTGCAAAAACCATACATTTTTCATGATTAAAACAAAAGGCAAAGAGTATGTTCAGCACAAGCTGTATTCCTTGAACTCATGTTGAATAAATGGGGTATATTGCCCCTTTAAAAGCATTTGTGCATACCTTTCTAATACTGTATGAATTCTTTGGTATACAAAATGGAAAGTACAAATGTGCAATGTATTTTTCCACAGGCAGACAGCATGCCATAACAGAGCTGTACTGATTATATATATCCCATAACTATACGCAAACATTGTCAAGGCGTTGCTGCACAGTTATGCATGAATACACATGAAACTTTACATGAGGCACAATTACTTATAGGGCTCTGTAAGGAGATCATTTTGTTTTTAAGGGGAAGAAAAAAACATTAAGGTTCATTCTTTTAATTTTTTAAGTCTCTCTTTCTATGAACCATTCTTACAGAAGAGGTAGTAGCAGAGAGTATGGTTGATCCCTGTTGTAAAATATAAGGATATTAAAGGTCACCAAGGATTTCTAAAGGTCAGGAAACTACTACTGTAATTTATAAGGATATTACAAGTCACTACAAGGTTTGTGACCATATAAAGGCACAAGGTTGCAGGCTGAGTTATACAGGGAATTCGGAGAATCACTCATGTATTATAAGGGATAATGTACCCCCTACTGTAAATAATAAGGATTTCAGAAGTCACTAAGGGGTTCTGTGACCATATAAAGGCACAAGGATGCAGGCTGAGTTATACAGGGAACTCTGAGTATCACTCATGTATTATAAGGGATAATGTACCCCCTACTGTAAATTATAAGGATATTAGAAGTCACTGAGGGGTTCTGTGACCATATAAAGGAACAAGGATGCAGGCTGAGTTATACAGGGAACTCTGAGTATCACTCATGTATTATAAGGGATAATGTACCCCCTACTGTAAATTATAAGGATATTAGAAGTCACTGAGGGGTTCTGTGCCCATATAAAGGCACAAGGCTGCAGGCTGAGTTATACAGGGAACTCTGAGTATCACTCATGTATTATAAGGGATAATGTACCCCTACTATAAATTAAGGATTAATTAAATTAAAGGATATTAGAAGTCACTGTGACTATATAAAGGCCTAAGGCTGAATTATACAAGGAACTTCCACTTTTATTATTATAAGGGATAATTACATATTTGTACTGCTTGCATTGGTTATTGGTTGTTTTCTAAGTTTTCTTGTATGTTTAATGTATTCACCTATTTATTGTACAGTGCAATGGAATATGCTGGCATTTTATAATGACATGTTATTAATAATAATATAAGGCTATAAGAAATTAGCAGTGCCAAGCGCAATTATATGGAAGTTCAAGCAGTGTCTTCTGACACAAATACCTTTAACCAATGGATTTTTTTAGTATTTTTTTGCGCAACTAACTTCAGAAACATTTGCAGTCCCATAGCCCCAGCAGTCTTAAATAACCAATTTAAAACTTTTTTACATAATTTTCTTCAGACACAAATACATTTTTTTTATAGTGTCATAGTGTCCCTCTAGTAGCATTAACCCTTTCAGGCATGTGCTACACTCAAATGCCCTTCTTCTGGTCCCTATTCTTCTGCATTTGTATATTCGTGAGCGGGAAGTGCCATGTGCTAATAGAATTCTTATGCCCATCCCGGAGGCACATGCAATGTACCATTTATTCTTCTGAAACATGAAGAGGAATATAGCTGTACTTGCTACAACATGCCATGTGTCTTTATTAGATACAATGATTTCTGCACATTGTACTGCCTGCCACTGTTTGGGAAATGCTAATGAATCAAAATCGCTTGAGGTTTTTTCGGATGTCTTCCAAACCCTGCTGGTAACTGGCCTCCCGCCCCTTATACTGTTTCCCGCTCTCCTCTTCTAACCATGATCCTCCCTTTTCTAGTCTTCCTGTCTTTTCCCTTCCCTACACCCTTGCCACTTTCTCTTGTTAGACACGGACCCTTGTATTGAAATGAAAGCCACTGCTCAAGGTCACAAGCTGTTACCTTGGCACTTGAACCTGGGTCTCCGGGATTAAACCTCAGAGACCTGAGATGGAGGAATCACTAAATGTCGGTGTTAACTGAGTGGGTTAAATAGTAGTTCTGTTTCCTCCGCCCCCCTCTCCTGAATCTTCACTTCTCGAGAACTGTTATTGTGATTCTGAAAACTGCCTCAGTGAGACAAACAGGAAAAAGAAAGAAATTCTCGAAATAAGTCTGCCGTGCTGCGGTTCTGTAACTTGAGATGAACCGTTACATCCCCCCCCCCCCCAAATAGATTAGATTGTGCCATAAATACCCCCCCACATACACACAATATGCTTTTATACAGAAATCTGGATGACAATATACTAAAAACGCAGTGGGGTATTCTTGCCTAAGCTTTACCACAGTGGAGGAGCGCTGGCTTTATATGTGGTCAGATTCTAAAACTTATATGATATGGGTCAGCCATGTTAAGTTTGTGAAACTCTTAACAGCCATCATCTCGGGTATACGGATACCCACTTAATGGTACTTTGTTCTACCACAAGGTGGGTATTTTCAACTCCACAAACAAAGAAACAGCTGCCGATGGGGGAAGGGTATATGTCTGACTAGGGTTGTCCCTGAGAGAGAGCCTATGTACTATTGTCCTAATACCTTGTACCCAAAAGTGTAAGTAAAGCTGGCCATACACGGGCAGATCCGCTTGCTTGGCGATGTCGCCAAGCGAGCGGATCTTCACCCGATATCCCCACCTATGGGTGGCGATATCGGGGAGGCATGTAGGCGAATTCTGCACACAGCAATGGGGCAGTCGGTTCGGGGACCGCATCAACGAGCCAATGCGGTCCCCGATCCAACTGAATTTTCTAACCTGGCCGATCGATATCTGGCCAATTTCAGGCCAGATATCGGTCGGCCAGGCCCCTCGGTTCTGCCCCTACACGGGCCGATAAGCTGCCGAATCGGTCCAAGGGACCGATATCGGCAGCTATAATCGGCCCGTGTATGGGGACCTTTAGAGTAAATATGGCTATTAAAATTAGGGAGAGCAGATACCCCTAACCCCCATATGAAACTATCGCCTACCAATAATGCTCGGTATTTTGCCTCTGCTATATAGATATATAGATCTTCACTGACCTCTTCTTAGGGCTGTGACAGATGGGGAGATTAGTTACCGCTCGACAAATCTCCCTTGTTGTGGGCGACTAATCTCCCCGATATGCCATCCCACCAGCTAGAATGTAAATCGCCGGTGGGATGGCATACACGGCGGGGCGATTTGCCGAAATCACTGAAGTTGCCTTGAGAGAAAACTTTTACAATTTCGGCACCGCGTATGCCATCCCAGTGGCGATTTACATTCTAGCCAGTGGGATGGCATATCGGGGATATGCGTCGCCCACGACACAGCCCTTACTGCAGTGAAGCCATTTGGACAAGATCACTACAAACTAGTATATTAATTATAGCTTCCATTACAGGGAAGTTGTATCTCATTATATCACTGATTGGTATGTATCTAACTACTGTAATTATACTTTTATATCAAACTAGCAGCACTGAATGGCAACTAAACAAGTATGTAGATGACTCAATCACAAAAACAAAAAAAACAAACAAACACTGTAACCATTCTCTGTTCCCTAATCTGCCGTTCCATCACCAGAGAAACCAACCAGGAAGTGATTGCAGAGGACCTTGTATCAGGCAAGATGGCCTACTTTATTTTCTGCTGATGTGGCTCTGGCCTCTCTTTTAGGAAAAGAAGTTTGTTTCTGAGCCCAAAAACAATATATAGTGTTTCCAAGTACGGTCTATATTCTATATATTTATTACCAGAGTAGTCGCAGACCTCATCTGAGACCACTACAGATAAGACTAAGATATAATTAATCCTTTTTGGAGGCAAAACAATCCTATTGGGTTTAATTACTGTTATGGAAAGATCCCTTATCCAGAAAACCCCAGGTTCCAAGTATTCTGGATAATGAGTTCCATATCTGTACTAAAAATAACAAATTGGACAATGTTCTGAGCATTAATATTTTACAAAAGTTAAGTCCTGAAAATATGTTGTAGGTCACCCCAAGATTTCATCAGATACACATTAAATGCACAGATATTTTTGTAATACGACCAAAATTTTATAACCTGTCCAATCGGCTAAATTACCTATTGCCATGGTAACCGCACACTCTACAAAACTATATTTCATGTAGTATGTATGTGTATACAGGGTCAGACTGGGCCAGATATAATCCCAGCTGGCCTCCCTCCCCTGATTGCATCTACTTATGCACGCTTGGAGGGAGGGAGGGCCCCTGCGGGGGGGGCGTGTGCGTGCAGCAGGGGCCCCTGCAGGGAGCTCCTGGGGGGGTGTGGGGCCCCTGCGGTGGCAGCCCCGGTGGGCCCGCACCCCCAGTCTCACCCTGTGTGTATAGCCATCTAAGGGTGAAGACTTATGCATGCTCGAAGGGAGGGATGGGGCCCCTGCAGGGGGCATGTACGTGTAGCAGGGGCCCCTAAAGGGAGCCCCTGGGTGTGTGTGGGGCCCCTGCGGTGGCAGCCCCGGTGGACCTGCACCCCCAGTCCAACCCTGTGCGTATAGCCATCTAAGAGTGACGACACACAGAGCTGCTAGTAACAAGAAACACAGATTTGTCATGATTGAAACAATAGGTGAAAAGCATTTACTACACAGGCCCTGTTTACTGCATTCACATTGAAAAGGAGTATTCTGCCCATTTAGAGACTATGGCACATAGTACGAATTCAAGCATTTTGCCAGCAGATCAGCAGGCAGTAAAACACTCAAATTTGCCCCCTAGAGTTACATAGTAATAACTCTGACCTTACTGGTGCATCACTGGTCAGAAACACTTGACATTGTAAATTACAAACAGTAAAGCCATATTTCCCTGACCCACTTTATTATTATTACCATATACTCAATGATGAGCCAAATTTGAGTGTTTGCTTGCCTGCCCACCTGCCAAGCCATCACACAGGTGGCAGAAAACTCAGTTTAATGCCATATCCCATAGAGTTAAAAAAGATACAGGTATCGGACCCCTTATCCGGAAACCCATTATCCAGAAAGTTCCAAATTACGGAAAGGCCATCTCCCATAGACTCCATTTTAATAAAATAATTCACATTTTTAAAAATGATTTAGTTTTTCTCTGTAATAATAAAACAGTACCTTGTACTTGATCCCAACTAAGATATAATTAATCCTTATTGGAGGCAATATAATCCTACTGGGTTTAATTACTGTTTAAATAACGTTTTTAGCAGACTTAAGGTAGGAGATCCAAATTACAGAAAGACCCCTTATCTGGAAAACCCCAGGTCCCAAGCATTCTAGATAATGGGTCCCATACCTCTACTGCTTTTCACTCTACCCTGAATGAGGGTAGATGCTCTTTTGCATACCAAGTGTAGTAACAAAGAACTATTGACAAAACACCACTTATTAAAACAGTGGCAATTCTGGGGCACTAGTGCAGAGAGTGCAATTGCTTTTCTCTGGATCTAGTATAGTGGTGTATAATCAGTGATCCTGGTATCAAAGTCCATGCTAATAACTGTTCATATACACCAAAACATACTTTGGTGAGTAACACAGATTCCACAGCTCTTAGGACTACAACCATATACAAACAAAAACTCTCTAATCCTTATCTCAAAGACACAGGGAGTGGCAACAACAATAACTGCTGGTATTTGGTTAACCCCTTCCATCCTTGCCCTAGCAAAACTTTTCAAATTTTTTTTTAGGTTGAAGAACCCCTTTTCTGCCCAACATTTAGTTTGCGCAGCGCAGAACAAGTTTGTAACAAGGTAACATACTGATGGAAATATGGCTAAAATAGGCACTTTCTTTTGGTTCCAGCTTAAACCACAAAAATAAATGAAGAATTACCCCAAATTTCAACCATACCCCCTATGTAGTTCTTCGGGCACACCTGGGCAGTCTGTCCTAGAAATGACTGGCCTCTATGACGCATATGCTATTGATGATGTCCGTGTTGCAAGTAAAACTTGGATGCAATGGGCATCAACAGGACATTTTGAACCTAATCCATAAATTATCGATTTAGCCTGAATACTGAATCCTCCATACAACATTTGGTCAAATGCTGAACCAAATCAAAACCCTACTTGTATATTCAAATTTGAAACAAATAAAAAATTATATTATCTGTGAACAAAATATTGCTCTGTATTTAAGTCTTTTAAAGTCACATGATGTCCAAATCCCAAACTGAATCATGGGTTCAATCCATCTCTAAGTTTTTACATAGATGCACATAGTCATCTGACCATTGTCCACCTTTATTTCCTTATTATAAGAGATCCAATAAACAATCCAGATTTGCTTTAATCGTTGACAGTAGCCCAAGTCAACAGGCCAGAGAGAGGATCCAAAATTCGGGACATTTTTGGCCAATAGAACCATGACCAAATCTGCCCTGACTTGCTCCCTTTGTCAAGTCCTACTCTTTCATCATCACTGCTCTCAGGGCCATGTGCAGATACACTCTAATGTATGGCTTTATTTCATTTACTGCACCTTCACCAACACTGAACGCAGAATCATTTTCAAATTCACCCCAAATTCACCACTCACTGCTTTTGTTTTGTGCTACCTCTTCACCATCACTGATCCCAAGATTGCCCCAAAAAATGGGCACTATAGCATGTAAGTACCAATGACCACTGTTAGTGCATTGAGTTTATATTTTAAATAGAAGGTGCAACCTAGGGGTCTGCCAATCTGATGTTTTCTTGTGGGGTTATAAAAAGAATACCTCTATATGCATTCCTCAATGATAAATCCAGGCTAAAGGCAATGTGACACGGAAGACCTTTTCTATAGAAAGGTCTGACAAGGTGGATTGTGGGTGTATCTCTAACTTAAAAGTAAAAATGCAGACTGGTACACTTTGTTATCTAGTTTTAGGCTCATGGCATGCGTATAAGTGTTGCTATTAATCCAGATCAAAGTTGTGATAAGACGGAAATTGTGGAAATTGCTGCAGTCTGAATTAGTGATACAACAATGGCAGTCACTGCAGTTCAGATTAGTGATAAAACAATGGCAATCACTGCAGGTCAAATTAGTGATAAAACAATGGCAATCACTGCAGGTCAAATTAGTGATAAAACAATGGCAATCACTGCAGGTCAAATTAGCGATAACAATATAACAATGATAACAATGATATCAATGATACCAATAACCACTGGTCACTTCTTATTGACACCAGCAGTAGGAGCTGTTTGTAGATTATGGTCTGTGATTCTTGCCTAATATGCAGCCATCCATGTTTTCTAGGTGACAATCATGGATTTTACTGATCCGCAAGTTTTCATCTGGAAGATGCTATTTTTGCTGCAATATGTGCCAAAGTTCTAATACCATAAGATCTACAGCTTCATACCCTAGTAGAAAAGTTGCACCATGCAATTTTGCTCCTATACCAACAGCTTCCAGGTGGATATATCTACTGGGAACACAAACAAAAGTAACTGCCCGTGTCCAACACCCTGAAAAACAGCAGTTAAGGGGTAGTTGGTTTACCAGGCCAAGATAGTGGGAGTAATATTTCATGCCACTGTTGCCCAATTTGCCACCCTACAGATGTTGCTGGACTCCAACATGTGCAGAAGTGGCATACATTGGAGTAAGAAGTTTCCTTCTTGATATCAGTAATGAGGCCCACCTACCCATAAAGTGCAACTGCCCTACTTGCACCCGCAGTAAGTTCCACCTGGAGTAAGTACCCAAGCAGTACTTCTGTACTTCAAGTAATACTAAGACACACACCAGCTGCCATCAGGCTGGGACATGTGGGAGGGCTGTCTGATTGGATTGGAATCCAAGTTAGAGTATTGACGAATGAGTCACAGCATTGGCCTCCCACTCAGAACTTGTGCACAGGATCTCTCATGTAAATTCACTCATGTAACAGACCATGCCAAAATAACACACACTCACCCCACACCAAGCATTTAAAAGGACATTATCTCCAAAAAAATAAGATGCTATTCATTGGCTTAAAGTGGATTAATAATTAAATACTCACTGTAAACCTTTATGCAAAAGAATACATTGAGTTTAAGCAATAATAGTCATTTTAACCCCATAATAAGGCCTCCTGGAATCAACCAAGGTTACAGTTGGGGCAAGTTTGGGTCCCGTCTCATACACCACGGCTACAGGCAAACCCTTCATCTCATGTAAAAGTGAAATCATCCTTATATCTTTATCATCCTTATACCAGTTGTGTTTCTCTTATACAACTTTTCTTGTTAAACTATGTATAGGTAGTGGATGTGCAAGGAATATTCCTTACATTTACACAAAAGTGGAAGCTGCCATATTGCAAGAGCGGAGGAATCCTATTCCAGCTGGTCATAAACTTGTATTTCCAGGCTACCTTAGACAAGGCAATCGGTATGGCAGCCTCTGCTCACATGTAAGTGTGGCGAAATGTGCACAAAATCAACTGTTCTTTTATTATCACCGCCCATTGTACTCCACTTATTTACATACTCGTAGAACTACAGCAGGGTGACGGCACAAAGTTTTCATGTATCTGCAACTCTGTGCCAAAGCTAAGGTGGTTGACAAATCCAGTCAATTCTATTGATCCCTTAATACTCCCACCCACTTAAGCACCCAAGACAACTGATACATACAGTAAGTACTGTACATTACATCTCAGATCTATTATTGTTGCGTTGCATAGAAATATTCTGCGGAACCTACAATCAACCCTTTTGACCCCTTAAGACCCCCCTCAGTGTGCATATATTCCCAGAGTGCTTTGCACACAAACTGTTGACCACTCTTGCATGTAGACACACCTACTACGCTGTTGGTGGAAGCCAACTTTAGCGCCCAAGTCAAGTGACACCTACAGTATATACTGTACATTATTAGGCGCCATGATTCTGCCTTAAAAGCACAACCCTCCCATTCAGACTCAGCCCGGCACTGCTTACCAGCTCCTGTTCTTATTTTCCTTACAGTTTTCCACACTGTCTTCTTCCTCTGTATCCACAGAAAGTCCACGCTCTCTTCCCCACTCTCCTTCCTCCCACCCTCCAGTTTTCACTGATTTTTTCCCTACTTTTTCCCAGACTGTTCACTTCTCTCCCAGGCACTTGCCTCTAACTTCAACTGCCTGTACAGCAGCAACTGCACCTCCTTCTTCCATAACCCTCCCCTTCGTCTCTTACCCCCCCCTTCTTTTGGTGAGCTCATTGGCACATTCTGATTGGTTCCTCAGCTCATGGGATTTCCAGGCAAGAGCACATATTTACAGGAAGACAACAGCCATTGGTTTAGAGAATGCTCTAAACTGGTGCGGGGGTGAGATTTTTTTCACATGCAAGCAAGCAATCTCTAAATTGAACACTTGAACATGAAGGCTCGTAAAAAAAATAAATAGTAGACAGTATTAAAAAACAGTATTAGAAAAGGCAAAGTAGAATGCACACAGCTGTCAGAAACTCGGTTAGACTCAACAGCAAATTCTAAGGGGAGCATTTACTAAAGGTTGTTTTTTTTGTGCAAAAATACAATTTTGTCAAGGAAAATATATATGATTTTTTTTACCATTTATTATGCAACAAACCTGCGACAAATATAAAAAGAAAAACCCTCCACTTAAAAGCTGCCCAGGTCATGTAGAAGTCCATGGCAGGTCTCCTTTTTGCCGCTGGAAGATCTTTCTTTGCTTCGTGATTTTAGAGGTTTTTGGATTATTTTGATGCTTTTTGTTTGTGTGACAATATGGGGCCGATTCACTAAAGGTCGTTAACACTTATTGCATATTTTTTTGCGTTAAAAAGCATGCGATAAATAAGTACCGATTCATCAAAGTAATTTCGTATGGGTTAACACTCATATCACATGTGCAAAAAAACGCATTATCGCAAAGCATTATTTTTATCGCATTGCGGTAATTATCGCATAGAAATAATACTAACCCATGATTTACAAACATATGAAGCGTTAAATGCGTAAAACTGTGAAACTTAGCGCCTCCCAGGAGTAGGCGTTATTGAACAAAATTGCTGTGGTGACAAGATGGAGTTTGCAGTCGGAGTTTGCAGTATGTGATCTTCCTAGAGTGATGCATGCTTGTGTTTTCAGGGAAATGGTAATTTTCAGAACAGTAGTTTTCAGAAAGTAATGGTTACGTATGTAATAGCGTGCGCTAATATCATGTGATACGAAATAGCGCATAAATATATTGCATGCATTAAAATATTGCTTAAAAATCGCTCATCACCAGATAAATAATAACAAGAACATCGCTTCTTAATTATGATAAGTGTCCTTTTAGTAAATCGATCGTTAACTTGCAAAAAATAAGAAGAGATAATATTTTTAACGCATGCTGTAAATAGCACTCGTTTTTTCGGACTTTAGTGAATCAGCCCCTATGTGTTTTTCCTATTTTTTTTTGTGCTTTTTTTTTTAAAAGGCTGCTTTAATAAATCACTTGACATTCATAGTTTTAGAGAAAATGAGTTTAGTTGTGGTTTCAAAAAACTCGAAAACCATGAAAATCAGAATGTTAATAAATCTGCCCTTAATTGTGCTCTCATATTTTTATTTCAAAGCACTGAAACTCAAACTTATTTTATATTTTAAAAAATTCTTTAAAGAAATTAAAAAATAGAATATCCTGTTTTCATAAATGCTCAATCCCCATATCATTTGCAGCATTGACAGCTTTAAAGTAGAACTAAACTCTCAAAACTATATTTGTATATTTATCTATATTTATATTTTATATACTGACTTAATGCACCAGCCTATAGGTCCAGCAGAAATGATTCAGGTTTTCAAAGCTGCACACAGGAGCTCCCTATCCTGGATTTTGCAAGGAGTGACGGTGGCACTGCACATGCTCAGTGTGTTCTAGGCAGCTGTTATAAAGCTGAGCTTTGGGAATTGTTGCAAACCATCAAGCAGAATACAAGGTTCATCTGTCACAGATGTTGATATTATTAAATAATTCTAATGCAAATCGCACTGATTTCCGAGCTGCTATGTAATGAATATCTGAATTAATAACGAATTAGTCTGGTGACTTTTATATTCTATATATACTGTATATTGTGAGTCAGTCCCTAAACTCAGGTAAGTGACAGCAGCCCAAAGAATATGGGGAGCTACTGGGGCATCTTCAGAGGCACAGATCTTCCCTGCTAAAGGGCTCTGGTTGCATTGGTGCAGAATCTCAAAACATATAATGTCCATTAGAGAGCTGTGCCACCATCTTTGTCTATTTTGTTAGTGATTTCTAGCGCCACCCTGGCCAGCACATGACCTGTATAGTAAAGACAGACAAATTAGGGCCGGATCTAGGGGTAGGCAGAAGAGGCACTTTCCTAGGGTGCAACATTGAGGGGGTGCTAGGCAGGTACCTTTTTTGCCAAACCCTAGTGTGGGATCTCCTGCCCCCACTGCTCATTTCATAGCACCCCCCCTTTACGACGTCTGAGCGCGCACACGGTTTTTGTGCGTGCACAGGAGGGGAGCGTTGGGGACGCCCGCCGCCTGGCCACCTCTGAGGAAAATCACTATAGAGCATATGCACTGGGTGGCATAGGGAATCACTGTGTAAATAGACAAACGAGTCAAATAAAAGGCACCCTGTGTAGATGCATTTTGTCTTGATGCAGGTAATTGCACAAAATTAGTTATCCACTAGATACATTAGGGTAACGTTTATGTTGTTACATATACATGCACATAAAATGTAAAATGTTTAAATTTCATCTTAATTTACTGTTAATAGTCACCCTGTGCTTCTGCAGCCTGCACGTAGTTGTGCCTAAGCATACGTTGCATCACATGCTTACAAAGAACCGGTTCTACACACTCGCTGGCCAGGGGCCAGGAGCTTCTGGTTAGGTTAGTATTTAATGCAGACGGAAGTGGAGATAATATTTGCATTACGGACACATGGGGTGCAATCAGAAGCCTACACCATTTCACACTCCTGCTACCCTTTAAAAACACATTTATACAGGGCCAAAACTAGGGATAGGCAGAAAAGGCACCTGCCTAGGGCGCAACGATAGGGGGGTTCTAGGCAGGTACCTCTCCTGCCTACCCCTAGTCCGTGCTCCCTTGACTCTTCGTTTGGCGAAGTTGTCTGAAGTTGCCTCTCAAGGAAACTTTGGGCGACTTCGAGAAAACAAAGCGACCCATATGCCATCCTACCGGCGATTTACATTCTTTCCAGTGGGATGGCATTGCAGGGAGATTAGTCGCCCACAGTAACTGAGATTTGTCGCGGGGCGACTAATCTCCCCTTGTGCCACTGCCCTTAGGGTGAAGACACACAAAGCTACTTGTCGTGGCTACTAAAATAGACAATGCTGATCATTTACTGATAATTGTCTCTATGTGTGTTTTAGCAGAGCCAATTCTCAGTATTCTCTATGGCAGGATATTTTCTAGCATTTAGTAGCCGTGAAAAAGTAGCTTACTTGTCATGGCTACAATAATAGACAATGCTGATCATTTACTGATAATTGTCTCTACATGTCTCAGTATTGTCTATGGCAGGGTATTTTAGTAGCTGGTACTAAAGGTCCCCATACACTGGCAGATCCGCTCGCTTTGCAATGTCGACATGTCTCCTACGAGTGGGCGATATCGGGAGAATCCCCTGGGGCCAAACGATCAAATTATAATGATGGGCATAGGTAAAGTCCGTCCGGGGACCGCATCAGCTCCCGATCCAACTAGATTTTCTAACCTGCCCGATTGAGATCTGGCTGATTTCAGGCCAGATATCGGTCGGGCAGGCTCATCGGAAGTGCCCATACACAGGCCAATTAGCTGCTGAATTGCTCCAAGGGACAGATATCGGCAGCTACTATCGGCCCGTGTATGGGGACCTTTAGTAGCTCAGTGTGACTTTGCCCTTACCCTTTCTGGGCCCTCAACACTCCTGGCCCCCCTGTAACAGCAGGGTCTGCTTCCTCTGTAGTTACTCCCCTGGGAGCTGTCATATTTCTTCCTTTAGCAGAAGTTTTCTGCATGTGCCAAAACAGAAGAGTGGTCTATTGGAAGAGATATAAAATAATAATAGAGTGTAAGCTCCACTGGGGCAGGGACTGATGGAAATGTGATAGGGACCTTAGATTGTAAGCTCCACTGGGGCAGGGACTGATGGAAATGTGATAGGGACCTTAGATTGTAAGCTCCACTGGGGCAGGGACTGATGGAAATGTGATAGGGACCTTAGATTGTAAGCTCCACTGGGGCAGGGGCTGATGGAAATGTGATAGGGACCTTAGATTGTAAGCTCCACTGGGGCAGGGACTGATGGGAATGTGATAGGGACCTTAGATTGTAAGCTTCACTGATGGCATAATGTATTTTCACAGCAGTAAATGTTGGAGCTATATAAATAAAAGAATAAGAATAATGTATACATTAGCAGCTTATGTCACAGCAGGGGCAAGCAACATGGCACCTCCTACAAATTAGCAGGAAGGAAGAAAGTTTCTACTAGCCCTTTGTATTTTATTATTTAATGGAATATAAAGGAGTCTCTGACAAATGCTTACAGAGTATATTTTCCGATTGGGTGCGGAAGGGTTACTGGTTTTGATTATCATTTGTGCGTGGGTGTGGGATAAAGGCATTGTCGGGCCCCTCCTGCTCCCAGCTGGGCTTCTTACTAACTGAGCCGCAGGGAGGAACCCATAAACTAAAATGAACATACAGCCAGGGCAGCAATGTGGGAATGGGTCACTAAGGAACCTAAGTGGCTGAGAGGTGCCCAAGCTGCAGCACTGCTGTTAGAAGAGCTCGGTAGCTGTAGAGGAAGTGGAATGAAATAGAGGAAGTGTGTGCAAGAGTGGGTGTAAAGAGTTCAGCAGCTGAAGGGAGGGAGACACAGAGAAAAAGGTTAATCTTTTAATAAGGAAGTAATGAGATTATTGAGAATATCAGCCTGATGTTTTTGTACTGTGCCAAGTCCGCTTTCTTTCAGTTGCTCATTAATCTGATCCCTCACTCAAAAACTGTTTCTTTTTAACATGGAAAGTGCCATTCTTAGCAACTTTTCAATATAAATTAAAAACATGGTGTTAAAGTTATCCGAAAGAATTGGGGTAATTTACAATTCCCCCAGGCAGAAGTGCAGAAACCCCTTAGTGCTCATCCATGGAGCACCTATGCCTGGGGGAATGGCCGTGCTGTGCACCCCATGCAGATCAGGCAGTAAGGGCTTTTGTCTGATGCTCCAATACTTGAGCATCTGAATGAAGTACAATAGGGGGCCAGGAGAGTTGACTCCCCGTGTCTCTTACTGTCCCTGATGAATACAGTGCTGTTGCTGCCGAATGCAGGCAGTGTTAAACACATGGATCTCTGTGCTCCAAAACAGAGGGCAGAGACCAGAGTAATTTTTTCTTTTTAATAAAAGAAGTCCAATAATGCAAAAGCAAGCTTTTCAAATTATAAATACAATACAAGAAACACTTAGTTTTCCTTTAACCCGTTGCACAAAATTGAATGTAAAATCTACAGAACTGACATTCAGTGTTATAAAGTTATATATTTCTAGTTTACAAGTTAATTGGTGTCCATGAAGGCTGCAATAAAAACAGAGCCAGAGCCAGGCACTAAATACACAGGTACCTGCTTACAGGTTTGGCTCCAGGCCTATTCATTTGCATTTCCTTGTGGGCAAGCCGCCCTTGGCTGATGTACACTGCCCTGGTGAAACCTGGAATGGGTTCTATCTGCTGTACCTCAGTGTAATTGGAACAAACACTATATTGGCCAAAAGTATCCATGTACCTGCCTGCCCAACATCTCATTCCCGAACCAAAGGCGATTAAAGTAAAGTTTCTCTTCCCTTTGCTGCTATACCAGTCCCTACATACCCTTCCCCACTACTACTTCTTCACTCCACTACTTGGTAGGATTTGCTGCCTTCCAGCCACAAGAGCATTAGTGAAATTGGGCACTGATGTTGGGGATCAGGTCTGGCTCAGATGGGGCACTAGTTCATCCCACATGGGGGAGGTCAGGCCTCTGTTACAAAATAGTCAGGTTCCATTACCATCTCAGCAAACCCATTCTGTAGGGACTTTGCTTTGAGCATGGAGACAATATTTTGCTGGAACAGGAACAAGCCTTCCCCAAACAAAGTGGGAAGCACAGAATTGTTCTCTGTAGCTTTTATATTTTTAATGGAACCAGGAGCTCTAGTGGATGAAGAACAGG
This sequence comes from Xenopus tropicalis, assembly GCF_000004195.4. NCBI lineage: Eukaryota > Metazoa > Chordata > Amphibia > Anura > Pipidae > Xenopus > Xenopus tropicalis. Next base: position 17,624,698 of record NC_030686.2, read on the forward strand.
CCCAGGCCTTCAGTTGCCATTTCCATTATGCATTCATGCAGGTAGGAGTCTCCTGGCATCCACCAAACCCAGATACAAATCCAGACTGCCAGATGGCAGTACGATTCATCACTACAGAGAATATTTTCACTGCTCCACAGTCTAAAGGTGGCGAATGTTACACCAACACTTAGGGGCTGATTTACTAATCCACGAATCCGAATGGGAAAAATTCGGATTGGAAAACGAACATTTTGCAACTTTTTCGTATTTTTTACGACTTGCGCGAATTGTCGCGACTTTTTCATTGCCATTACAAATTTCGTGAATTGTTGCGGCTTTTTCATAGCCATTATGACTTTTGTGAATTGTCGCAACTTTTTCATTGCCATTACAAATTTCGTGAATTGTCGCAACTTTTTCATAGCCAGTACGACTTTCGCAAATTGTCGCGACTTTCGTATTGAGCGCTCGAAAAAGTCGCAAAATACCGATCATTACGGAAAAAACGCATTCGGACGCTTTTCGGACGTTCGTGGATTAGTAAATGTGCCCCTTAGCATAGGGCATGGTAATGTTACACTACTTAATACATACGAACCACATGCACCCAATGAATAGATCTTGGGCAGATGTTACTTGCAGAGAGAGTTTGGGACTTGGTAGTGAATGTTCCAGCTGAGGATACAGGAGGTGCCTGGATACAGATTAAGCTATATAACATACATGCTATAATAATACCATAGTAAAATACCATGTAATACTGCACCTGTCCATGTGGGGAATGCTGAATGTTATATTAAATGTAAGGTTTCAGAGGACACGATAAAACCTGTCCATTAGTTCACTGTATTCTGTATTTCCTTCTCAGTAAAATATGCAGGGTACTCACAATCCAGGCTGGCTGCTCTTCACATGATAGTCCTCTTGCTAACTTGACACAGATGCCAAGTCTCTTTGGTATCATTAACAGTGACTAGGACAGCTGGTGGTCAAAGTCATCAAGCAAAAACAACCTGTATACAAGCCTGAATACAATATAAAGATTACAAGTTTGCAGGAAATCAAAATTATTGGCAAAGCCCATAAAGTCACTCACAACTTACAGAGTTGTATAACTATGGGGGCTGTTTAAGTAGAGAGTATAAATCCTGAAAATCTGCTGCAGTGTGCACTTTGTGAACACACCCCTAAATACCCCAGACATGCCGGTATAATTAGTACAGAAAATGGATAATGAACATAATAACCCGAGACATGCCAATATAATCACTAAATAAAATAGCTAACAGGCTTTTTTCCCCAGATGTTCCAGTATTATTATAATCTGCATATTAACCTGAGATATGCCAATATAATTGCTACAGAAAATAGATCAGCATATTAACCTGAGATGTGCCAGTATAATTGCTACAGAAAATGGATCAGCATATTAACCTGAGATGTGTCAGTATAATTGCAACGGAAAATGGATAATCAGCACCCGAGATATGCCAGTATAATGACAAAATAAAATAGATAAAATGCATATTATGCATCCCGAGATATGCCAGTATAATGACAAAATAAAATAGATAAAATGCATATTATGCCAGTATGACTGTAGAAATGGCCAATGAGCACTCCATTAACTCCAGACATGCCAGTAAGAAGAATGCAGAAATGGATAGATTGAAATACCAACACCAAAATTATTTTTTCCTGCTGCTCCCACGCAGCTTGTCTCTCTCATTCTCTGCCTCCCTGGCTCATATAAAAAAATCTAAAATGGTTCCACAGTGAAACATACAGCCATCTTGGATTTTTTTCTCTAGAAGCACAGAGCTGAGAAAAACTGAAGACAAGCAGAGCATCTTGGATTATTTAAACTAGGGATGCACCAAACCCAGTTTTTTGGGTTCGGCCAAATCCCAAGGGATTCAGCCGAATATCGAAACTGTGATTGGCTACTCCCCCTCCTACTGTGCTTCTGGCAGGGATCGTTATTACACGTCCACCCTTCATTTAAAACATGGACAGAGACCTGATAGGATCTATAGGGAGCTCCACTAAAGGGGCCATTATTACAGATTACTATTCATTCTTAGAGAAAAGTAAAACCAGCACCATATATTATTCATAATTGCCTACAAGCTGATGCCTAGAGGTTTTTCATTTATCCCATATGTCACCTTTCTTTTATATAGTATAGAAAACCAGGAATGATCTGTGAGGTTCCTATTGCAGTTGGTCTTGTTTACATTTGAATTATGAAAGTTCTAAAGCCTTGATTGGCTGCTACAGCGGTGACACACAGACGTTCACATATGGAAAGTAAAATGATGTGTATTAGTTCCAGAGCAGGGATATCCAACTTGTGGCCCCCCGGGGATGCTGGGAATTGTAGCTTGACAACAGTTAGCATGCCAGTTTGAGCATCCTTGCCCTAGGGGCTCTGTATTGTGCTCAGGTAAAAATATACGTATTATGTAACTATAGCACATTATTTGCACATCCGCTACTGGTGTTCCATTTGTTTAAAGCTATGCTTTGCAATCTTTTGTGTTTTGCTGCAGAGGCGCACCACTTAGCTGCCAGTATAATATATAGTATGATTTGGTATTGTAGGTGCCTAAAATTCTGCTTCTTGTAACCTTTTGCAGAGGCCTGTTTCCAATAGATTTTGCTGGTTGGCATGCAGGCGCAAATTTGCAATGCAGGTTTCCATCTCCTCGGTCACTGTTGCCCCTCCTGTTTATGCACGTGCAGCTGTGTGCATACTTCTGTAGGGTCACTGGGGGGCACTGGGGGCATCAAAAAATATTAGGTCTCCAGCACTTCTCCAGTGCTTCGAACCCACTTTAGAAGCAGCAGCTGGGTGGAATGCTGTCCCTAAAGCCCTGCCAACAGGCCCGAATTTCTGGCAAGGCCACAAAGGCCCCGGCCTAGTGCGGCAGGCCTGCCAAGTTACCAGAAGATTTCCCTGTGGACCAAGGTTTTAATAGACCTTTTAAGACCATGCCCACATAAATGTTGGTAGAGCAGCAAAAAAACCCAAATAATTGGTGCTCTGCAAAGATATCACTCATATGTCTAAAAAGTTCATTATGTCATATTAAACCACACCCTTAAATCCGTATGCCTCCTCCTCCCCTGTGGATAGCACAGCAACCCCAGCACATAATTACACACCTTAGGGACCCCCTAACAACTATTTCCAAATGCTAACAAATTCCCAGAACAACCCCCTGCAATGTGTACCTCCCACAGGGAGCATACAGCAGGCTGAATATGTCTCCTTCCTTTTGCATACTCTGCCTGATACTCTGTCTGATATTGGCTGTAGGTAGTGCTAAATGCAGGGATTCCCAACCTTGTGTCAAATGTAAAAAGACTTGGAGAGCAACACAAGCATCATAAAAGTTCATGGAGGTGCCAAATAAGGGCTAAGATTTTCTATAAGGTAGCCTCTATGCACACTATCAGCTTCCAGGAGGCTTTATTTTTGTAGTTTTTATTTAACCAAAACTTGCCACCAAGGGGTGGTGAGCAACATGTTGCTCATGAGCCACTGGTTGGGGATTACTGGGTAAATGTTATAGGTTATTTAGGCCCATGCAGTCCAACTAGTGGCCTACATCCGCCCCCTCTTATGTGGCCCCCATCTGTCTGGCTGCTGTCACAGTGGGATCTATGAGTCACCCCCATATGGTTCTGTGTGTTATATGCCTTCTATCTGCTTATTAAAACAAAATGTGGAACTGATATCCAGACAAGGAGGTAGTACCAGAATCCCCAGTGGGCCAGGAGGCCACAAACAACTGAGACAAAGGGAATAGAGGCTTGGTGCTCCCCTGTAGCTATGCAATTGAACGTCTGTATTATCTAACATTGTGTGCCACAGTAGGAAATCTATACTGAAGCTGGAATGTGCTTTCTCAGTGTCTGCAATGCAACGACCCTGCCGTTTGTAATCAGACAGTGAAAATGCACTCTGTGTTCCACAAGTGGGAATGTTAAAGGAACATGACACTGACTTAGCAATTATGTGGCTGTGCTTGGATTTTCTTACCAAGTAAACCGAGCCTCTGCCTCCAGGATGACTAATTCCAAAGTTATTGACAAGTAAAGCAAAGAGACTTTCTGAGGATGAGAATTTAAAGGGACCAGCCTGAATGAGCACTAAGGGCAAGGAAACGGAAATAAAAACTGCTCAAACAATTTTTGGCCTTTTGGTTTGGTTTGCAGTGATACACAATATGACAGCTGTCAGTCGGCTTGTTTGATTTGTTGCAGCCAGAATGGAAAAGTTACTTTAATGAAAGCTTAATACACATGTGACTCAGATGTTTGCTCTGAGACATATATGCAGTGGAGAGACCACAAGATGAAGATCACAAAATACACTGACTCCCTGATGGGCAAGGTAGGCTGCTGACCCCTTCCTTACTCCTTGTTGGAGCCTCAGCAGTGCATTGCTTAACTAGCTGGCCTTCCCCTTTCTCTCGCAACATACAGTAAGCTCCACAAATCTGGCCTACCACAAGCTAACCTGCTTATCTGGTGTTATCCACTCTTTACATCAGCAAAAGAGAAAGTGGCCCATAACTGTCTAAGTTACAAAGATGAACCTGCTTTAGAACATCCTCAAGAAGATTATCTACATAATAGCGTCATCTAGTGACTGAAATAACAATACAACTACTCACATAAAATATACTCATCTACCACACACATCCCTGATTTACATAGCAACTTCCCTGTTGCTAACTATAGAACTCAGTCACACCCGGCCTCTCACCTCTTCATGGAACAGTAACACCAAAAAATAAAAAAGTTTAAGAGTAATTAATATATTATGTTCTGTTGCCCTGCACTGGTAGTGTTTGCTTCAAATCCTTATTATAGTTAATGTAAACAAAGCTGCTGTGCAGCCATGGGGGCGATTTGCCGAAGTTGCCTTGAGAGGAAACTTTGGGCGACTTAGGCAAATCCGCAGCACCTCGGATGCCATCCCACTTCTAGCCGGTGGGATGGCATTGTGGGGAGATTAGTCGCTTGCGACAACAAAGATTTGTCGTGCGCCGACTAATCTCCCCGTGTGTCACTGCCCTTACTGTTACTTTATACCTCAACATATTTCTAGAATGTTTATCCAGAGAGATACAATGCAGGAAGCTAACCATATAAGAATTCCTTAAGATGTGAAACTGCCCAGTTGGTCTCAGCATACGGTGGTCTACTCTGTTTGTTCATAAAAGGTTATATCAATTGATCACTATAAAGCTGGCCATACACGCAAATCTCGTTTCGTACAATATTCAGAGGGCTGCTGATATTGGTCAACTCGCCAATTGTGCGGGTTAAAAGATTTTGATCGGGCGCCATTGAAGACGCCTGAGCAAAATCTCCCTTCAGTGCTGAATCGACAGAAGGAGGTAGAAATCCTATTGTTTCTACCACCATATCTGACTATTCAGCCCTGAATGTCAGTGGAGGGTTAGAATGATCTTTCGTGCGACTGATGGTCGCACAAAATATCAAAAATCGCCACGTTTGTGGCCAGCTTAAGGCTATGGGTTGCACTGACTGGCAGATATAGCAGGTGTGTAACATGGTGAGGAGATCATCATGGTGAGCATCAGAGAGAATCAGGGACACCCCTGAAAACATTTCTCCTATGGGTCAGTGGTTTCTAAACTGTTGGGGCTGACCCCCTGGGACAGTTTGGAGAGGTGGCAGCTAGGGCTCAACTTGCAGGAGGTGAGTTAGGGTGAGATTTGAGGTGATTATTTGCTGTCCTAGATATTCTGGAAACAACGACTGAATGACTGATACACCAATACTTTTTTTTACATCAGTACCCAGTTCATGAACTGAATCCTGGCCAAAGGATGGCCTTTCAATGTAGTGTTTGCCAAAGTTTTGACAGTCACTGATATAGGGTATGAAAATTCCACTTTCTAGAGCAAAACTGGCTTTCTTACCCAGAATCCCATTGTTTTCCATGAAAAAATATTGCATGCCAAGTAGGGCAGTTTCTACAATGTCTGATATACAGTAAATGGTAATGCATCTATTTCCCTGATCCGTGTTCGAGTGTAAATAACCCCAAAGTGTCTATGTGGCATCCATTTATAACCCTCAAGCCACCAAAATTTTGTGGCCTGATGGCGCCATTTAGTGGAGGTATAGAGGAACTAAATACAAATGATGCTTGTACATGATTATTCTAAGTAAAAACAAAGCAAACAATTACAATTTTAAATAAAATCAGGTCTGTACAATAATGTAAAGCAGCAGCTGAGCTGCACCACTAATAAAACCAAAATATATTTTTAGGAACCTCAATTCACAGAAGAAAGAAAAGTCATTTTGACATTTTACTGCCAACAAATTTGCCACATTAGTGCCACCTAGAGCAATATATTTATTCTGCAGAAAGCATTACCATACATGAGTAAACAGCTTTAGAAGCTTTCCCCATTTGCTTAAGACAGCAGCTGGCATTTTAAGTAGCTTCCTGCTGCAGCTCTAGCTATTATAGCTTAGATCACACATTCCTAAGGGAGGGGGAGTGAGTTCTTAGCATTCTTGTGGGAGGGGGGAGAAGGAGAGAGGAGAGAACTGTGAAAACTCTGGCTCAGGGAAAGTTTTATCAGAAAGGTCCATGTACATACAGCTACAAGCACTCACAGAAACCCTGCGCTGAGTTATCTGTCAAAAGATTTGTTGTGTCTGTTTTGCTCTGCCAGAGACACGCAGCTCTCTCCCCTCTTCTGCTCCCCCCTCCCTCAAGAATGATAAGACCTCCCTCCCCCCCCTTAGGAATTTAGATCTGAGCCAATCAGCAGGAAGCTTCTTCATAGTCTTACAAACTGAGCATGTACACTGGTCTGGGTCTCGGTGCAGGAGAGAGGCATTATGGGAACTTTCTTTACACAGCTCTGCGTTTTTTCTTCCTGTTTGGCTTTTGATCATCTGAACAGGTGAAATATGAGGAGACTTAAGGGCACTATTGAGAGAACTGAAGGTATGCCTGCAGCTTGAGATTAACTCTTTATTAGCCCTTCCTTCTCCTTTATGGAGTTTTCCAACAGAGGAAGTCAGACACCTAGAACATCATGTTTAGAAAAAAAGGAGACAAAAAAACTGTGTTTCTTTTGATAGAGGACTCAGTGCAGATTTTCTATTTACATTGACCTTTCTGATAAAGCTTACTTAGTTTTTACCTTTCCTTCTGGAAAGGCTTATCCTATTTGCTTTTCCAGCATCCCCCCAGACCCCTGTGCCTGTACACCAGTTGCGTTATAGTTTGGCACAAACGTTTCATGATATCACCTAACTGCACTGTAACTTGTGATTGGCTCAAAATAAGCTCATGTAAGATGGTAATAGCAGAAAGAGAGCAATGAACTATGCAGTACAGGTATGGGACTCGTTAGCCAGAATGCTCCAGGGTGACTGTTACCCCAATGTTTCTATATATCTGTATCCTTGTTATGAGCTAAGGGGGCCCAGCCTGAAGGCCAGTAAGGGGGGAATTTGGGGTGAGTGCTTATTTGTGCCCTGGGTACCCCTGATACTATAGCAGGGTGACTGTTACCCCCAATGTTTCTATATATCTGTAACCTTGTTATGAGCTAAGGGGGCCCAGCCTGAAGGCCAGTTAGGGGGGAATTTGGGGTGAGTGCTTATTTGTGCCCTGGGTACCCCTGATACTATAGCAGGGTGACTGTTACCCCAATTTTTCTATATATCTGTAACCTTGTTATGGGCTAAAGGGGCCCAGCCTGAAGGCCAGTTAGAGTGAGATTTAGGGTAAGTGCTTATTTGTGCCCTGGGTACCCCTTTAAATTATAGCAAGGTGACTGTGACCCCAATGTTTCTCATATATATAACAGTACTAAAAGCAATTAAAGGGTTAGATCACCTTGAAATGAACTTTTACTATCATGTAGAAAGCAGAGCTGAAACCACAGTCTCTGGTGGCAAAATCACAGAATGCAAGCATTACTCATACTCAAGCACTCCTCACACAAAATAGGTAACTTTGTTGATTATAGGTTGGAGGTGTGGCCTATAATGTCCTAGTTTTCAATATTAAAACATTGGGTGTGCTTAAAGGGCAAGTAAATCACAATAACAAAAATTGCTTTAAATTGCATTACAATGTAAGGAAATTCCATAGCTGTCAAGGGTGTGACCTAAAATGCCCCTATTTTCAATATTAAAAGATTGGTAGGTGTGCTTAAAGAGCAAGTAAAGTCATAATAAATGACAAAATAGTTGTGCAAATTCCAGAGTCAATGGTATTACTTTTCACTGTAAATAACTAGGGTGTGTGTTACATTACTATATAAACTCTATGAATCACAAATAAAATATTGTGGAAAAGCGTGGAAAAGGCTAAAAGGGAAATGTATTGGAAGCAATTCAGCAGGACAGAAGAAGAGTGAAACCGATATTGTGGATAAGAGCCCATTAAAGGGGACACATAAAACTTAATGAGCACTGACATCAAAAATAGCAAATATATATATATACTTTCATGATATTAACAGTTCCTACAGTTCTTACACTGCTAATGTCGGGAAGTGTAACCAGAGTGCCCCCTGTTGTACCACCCAGCATTATAGAATTGGGCCTATACTCTAACTATCTGGAAAATCTTTTATATAGATATTATATAGCCTTTCTTCCTAATGTAACGCTTGTTTGGCTATATATAGGCAAAACCCAGGCTAGTGTTAGGTTTAGAGCATGGGCTACATTGCAACTCCCTTAAACAGGATGGGCCTTTGCTAGGTGGAAGATACCAGGCAGAGCAAGGGTGTAGTGAAACTACCACTCACCGTAGCTGTGTAGTGCAGATTTAGTAAAGATGGATGCCAGAAGATTCTTAGAAGGTTCCTGCAATTGAACTATAGTACAGTTTATTGTCCAAGACAAATGGAATGCAGTGTTATACTCACGATACAAGCAGATATAGAGGTTAGATGATAATACCCCTTGAGGACAAACAAAGGAGGGTACACACCGTTTTATCTCACCTCTTGGTAGAGTCTGGGCAGGGTAAATGCATCTGTCAGCTTGATACCCCTTTGGAGATAGTCTGGATAGATACCTTATTTCTCAGGTTGATAACCCTAACTTAAGAGTCCTCCGTGTAAGTAGGGATCAGGGTTTATTCTAGCCTGTTTCTTATCTGTACTCCGTGGCCCTAAACTGAGGCAACATTGCTGGATGGAAGGGTACTTCCAAAAACAAATTCTCCTTGGTGGGGCTATTAACATGCCCTTGCTTGCTAAGGCTCACTCTCTCACTTCTCCTAGAGAGTGCTATTAAAAAGTCTGCTATGCTTACTTATTCTTGTTCACAGGGCCCTGTCCCCGACTTCACCAGAGTGGATGGTGACACTCTGGGGCAAATGGCTTTACTGGGGCCTATGTTCTGCTCCCAGGCTCAGTGGACCTTCACCTGAGATGCAGAGGCGCTCGGTGGTTAGAATACGTGTTCTAAGGCTTTATCCTCTATCCGCCGAGCACAGGGGCAAGGTTTAGAACACGTCTTCTATCCGACGAGCGCAGGCCACGCCCTCCTCTGCATCGCTTCCGGCATCCTTGGGACCCACCCTACCTTGCCCCGCAGCATCCGCGGCCAAACATATTGTATGGCTCTCACGGAATTACATTTTAAAATATGTGGTGTTTATGGCTCTCTCAGCCAAAAAGGTTCCAGACCCCTGCCCTAATATACCTATCACTATGAGCTGTTCTTTAAAAAAGTATGAATAAATACCTTTTTTATTTTCTGAAATCCAGTTGCAAAACAGTTCTTTTTCTTCTCCATCATTTGAAATCCTGGCAGGGGATGTTACAAATTGTAACAACTCCTCCAAGCTTACAGACAGCATGCAAGAACTACAAAACCCACAATGCAGTGCACTATGATATTCCTTTCCTTATTGACAACACATGTGCATACCGCCCAACTGTCCCGCTTCCCGCAGGACAGTCCCGGTTTTGGTAGCGCGTCCCGCTGTCCCGGATAGTTCCATGAATGTCCCGCATTTCCGTAATGCGGGACATTCATGTAACTATCCCGACAGCGGGACGCGCTGGCTGTAGTCAGGTGTTCCCCAGTGGCTCCTCTCTATAAGCGGCTCCTTGTTCTGTGGAGCCAGGTCCTTTTATAAGGTTGCGCCCGTGCATATTGACGTCACACACACGGGCGCAACCTTATAAAAGGGCCTGGCTCCACAGAACAAGGAGCCGCATATAGAGGAGACGCTGAAGAAGAAGCTGCAGCATGTATGGAGGCACTGTATGGGGGGCACCTGTGTATGGGGGGCTAATGTGTATGGGGGACACTGTGGGGGGGGCTGCTCTGTATGGGGGGGCACCTGTGTATGGGGGGGCACCTGTGTATAGGGGCTAATGTGTATGGGGGCTAATGTGTATGGGGGACACTGTGTATGGGGGGGCTACTCTGTATGGGGGGCACCTGTGTATGGGGGGGCTACTGTGTATGGGGGGCTAATGTGTATGGGGGGGCTAATGTGTATGGGGGACACTGTGTGGGGGGGGCTACTGTGTATGGGGGGGCTACTGTGTATGGGGGGGGCACCTGTGTATGGGGGACACTGTGTGGGGTAGGGCTACTGTGTATTGGGGGGCTACTGTGTATGGGGGGGGCACCTGTGTATGGGGGGGGCTACTGTGTATGGGGGGCTAATGTGTATGGGGGGGCTAATGTGTATGGGGGACACTGTGTGGGGGGGGCTACTGTGTATGGGGGACACTGTGGGAGGGGCTACTCTGTATGGGGGGGCATCTGTGTATGGGGGGGGCTACTGTGTATGGGGGGCTACTGTGTATGGGGGCACTGTGTATGGGGGGGGCAAAACTGGTACATAGTTATAACTCACTTATAACTGACTGCCTTCTCTCTATATTTGTATTTTATATGTAGGAGTTGCTATTTTGCTTTCCTTAGGTAGTACAGTATGAGGGTATAGCACATTTGCGTCTGATCCCGCCATTACATCTATATAAAAGGAGTATTTTTAAAAAAAATGGGGAGTGGCAATTGGGGCGTGGCCACACAAAGTGGGCGTCTCTTTTCATTTTTCAAATGTTGGGAGGTATATACATGTGCAGGGAATTGTGGCAGTTGGAGGATGCAGACTGAAGGCAGGCTGAGGAGAGTTTACTACCAGGGGCATATTTATAATAAGGCACATTTTGGGGGGTGGCCCTCAGGTGCCTAGATTTTCTTTTTTTTATCTAAAAAAAAAATCCGCCACATATTTCTATAGGAAATCTGACAACGGAGCTGGGGGGGGGGGTCACAGGCTCTGAAGTGATGGCACATGATGACGTTGGTGTAATATCACATGTATGGTGTGCACTATGTAAGGGTGTGGGACGTCATGTGCAGCATGTGTATGATATCACGTGTATAATGTAGGGGTGTATATAGAGCTTGGTGCCTAGAGCAGCACCGGACCTAAATACACCCCTGTTGACTACAGTTACATATTGTTTGAGTTTCAAAGTAGTCCGCCAGATGCGGGAGAACAGGGGGCCAGAGTTAGGTAACTGTTCCAAACCATATTATTACATGTAATAAAATCATGAAAAGGCTGCATAATTTTTGAATTGATGTATATTGCAACGTTACTTTTCAAAAAGCCTACATTTTGTTTGGGTGGAGTTTTCCCTTAAAACATGTGAGACTTCCTTGTTACTCTCTTGTAATCTGGGATCCCATTCATTTTCTTTATCCCATGTTTGTTAAATTACTGTAAGGCTAATGAATGTACCATGTAACTTGTCAGCACTATATAAATAAATGATCATTTTCATAAAGGAGCAACGTGCTAACATTTCCCGGCCACTAGAGGGCCCTGATTGATTGGAGCCTATAAATCATCTGAACATTTCCCACATCCGAGCGGCCGGTAGTGCGGCAGCTCCCGTTCAAGCTAACAGAAATGTGCAAATCAGAGTATAGCCTGGCTCCAGTTACTTGGCTTATTATTCATAATTTTGTAATGGTTAAATGAACTTATAAAGGAGGAGATTATGTATTTTACCAAACACAGTATAAGGGCGGGCATGCTATCAAATGTTTCCCCCTTCCCCTCCCCACTTGTCTGATGGTATTGCCCTGATTGCTCACACAGGGGTGCAGGGATAATGGCTAATATATGGTGGGTAGGTGGCTCCTACAGACTCCCTGCATGGGCCCCATAGCCGGCGCTGGTGCGGATGCTGAGAGTTCTGAAGTGCGCAAGTGCTTATCTTCTCATTTACTCCCTTTGCCCCTTCAGTCCCTCCCTTCTGCTCCTTTCCTCCATCTCCTTTCTCTTTCTTTCACCCCTCACCTTTCCTGCCTCCCCTGGTATAACTCTCCTCACCTTTCCCCCTCCCTCACTCCTCCCCTCTCTCCTCCTCTTACCTCCCTCCACCCAATCTTCCTGCTTTCTCTATGGATTTACTGGAGTCCGGTCTGGGACACAGGGAGAGGAGAACAGCCCTGGAAGCATCCAAGCCCCCCACCCGGAATCCCCTCTCAGTCAGGCCAGGGAGTCTGCACTCTCACAGGGGTCTCATCTCCAAACTTCTCCCAGGAAATCCCCCCTCCCAGGCACAGAAAGGGAAAGCTGCCTAAGCCTGGGCTGGACACCTGCACTGTGAGAGAGAGCTACTGAATGAATGAGACTGCCTAGGGGAGCATCACAGGGCTCCTGGGAATGACAGCAACACCCTGGGAAAGGAGAGTGAGCCTGTGCGAGAGGGAGACACCCCTATCCCTGCTGGCAGGGTGTAACACTGAGCACTTGCACTGCGGTTGGTGTGTGACTGTTTGAGAGTGCTGCTTCTTGTGTGCCCAGTGCCACTCTATAGTTGGGGTGCAGGGCAAATAGGTAGGTGATCCCGTCACACCTCATTTTCCCTTGGGCATTGTGCTGCCGCTGTGTGGGACTGTGCTACAGGTGGGAACGTAGTCGCTTTGTGTAGTGATTGCCGTGTACTTGTGTGGTACCTGACATCTAAGCATCCAACATGGCGGAACAAGAGGGGCTACAGTTTGGGAAGGCGGATTTTGTTCTTATGGACTCGGTCACCTTACCGGAATTCATGGAAAACCTAAAGCTCAGGTGAGTATTCCTGTGTTGTTATTGGGCAGTTACCATACTCATCATTTAGTGGTCCACTAATCCTGCCATGTGTGAGACAGGGTTAATCAGGAGCAGGGAGTCCCTGATACACTGAGCTTACAATCTAAATAAGATGCTTAACGCATAGTGTGATTATGATGTGCCAATAAGCCAGTGGTGGGAATCCATGGGCTCTAAGGATGTTCAGCGAGTGGAGCAGCTAATAGTCAGCCCCACAGTCTGACACTTGAATTAGAACCCCTGACTCACTAGCGACTTAACTGCTTTTTGATGCAATTACTTTGAGATGCTGTAGGGTGTGTACCAAATATACATACCTTACATAATATACATACAGGGCAGTACAATGAGGGTCTGAGTTCATACCTCTGATATGTCATTGATACTCTTTGGCCGCAGGAGGGGTCTCAGTATAAAGCAGTGCTTTGTAGAATGTGTGGTCCTTGGACTGTTTATTTTATTGTGGGAATGTTCCCCCCCCCCCTTTTTTTTACTGCTAGATTCCCTAAAAGCATGCCAAGGATTAATAGTACATGTTGACATGTACATGTGCAGGATTCCATCGCACTGCCCAACAGGTTGTCTATATCAGGTCCCTGACAAGGCTTTTCCATAGTCCTCAGATGCAAAAGCAACCATATCCACGTTTGAGTTAAAATATCAGTGATATATTGTCTGCCACTTCTAGGTTTGCTCTGTGGATGCCCAGCTAAGCTTATGCTAAAGCTTATGTTAAATGAGACTTATTGTTCTTTGTGGGGTAAGACACATGGACTACAGCTGTAGCACACACCTGGAATCTATTTTAGGCTGCTGCAAGACATGCTCGGTTTGTTTGAATGTACGACACCTTGGAGCTGATTTATGAACCTCAGGTCAGTTACCGATTGCAACCAATTTAGGTATTTGCTTTAATTTTTTTACATAAGACTGTTCAAAGCTAAGTGCTGATTGGTTGTGTTTGACAACTGTGGTTGTGCAGTTTAGCCATTTGTTAACAAATGAGAAGGGAAACAATCACCGTGTAGTATATATATGCAACTTTGTTCTCTTATAGGGGATGTTTGCTATTGCTAGGTTCACTTGCTTTAGCAACTAGGAAGTTGGCAGACTCGAATGAAAATAAGAGAGAACTGAATCTAGCCCTGCTGAACAAGAAACCTGCACAAATCTAATAAATGGAGATCAGTTGAAACTTTCTGGATGTCACTACAACGTTCTGAAAGTTTATTTAAGGGTTAACTTTCCCTTTACCATTGACCAAGTGGCCTGCTCCAAGGAAACACCCTTTTTATGCTTGCAAGGAATAATATATATACCTGTATACATTTTGTGTCCATATAATGCAGGCTGGCCAATTTGTACGTTACTGCACTACAACTCCCAGCAGCCATAGGTGCTCAGAGTTATAGTGCAACAACATCTGGTTGAACAGATCTGGCCCAGTTCCTGCTATAATCTCAGTAAGCAGACACAGGGCAGCCTTTATCTGTGCCATTTCTGTGTGTTTTGGTTCTGCGTTATGGTGAGACAGAGCCCTGCCCACTTCCTCCCCTCTATTCATTCCCTGTTGCCCCCCTTCGGATCCGTCTCAGAGGTGTGCCAAGTGGCTTCTCCTTGTGATTTCACGTCTGGGAGCGCACAATCTGGGGAGGAAATGATGATTCTGGAACACAAATTTAACCCTGGCACAGCAAGCTGTTATTCTTCTGCCTTAGCATGGCCGCTGTAACTGTTTTAGCAGGGGGACACTTCTGGGAATTACATCCCACTGGAAACCAGGGCAAAATATACCCTGTGTTAGCCTTCATTTAAAGGGCAACTTAAACTGTTGGTTAAAATTGGCAGCTGCTGTACTATGTCCCTTTTGCAGTAGTCCCATGAATGATACCCTGATTAGTCTCCTTTCTACTGATGCTTTTGGTGTGCAGCTTATCAGAAGGGACTAAACCCAACAGGTGCAGATTAAAGACATACTATTTTTTATGCATGGGGGGAGCAATATACAAATTCCTTGTGGGTAGTTTCATCGCTGGAGCTGAAGAATGGATGCCAGCGCTGCAAGGCAGTAATGCTAACCACTGCACCACCATTATTTTCCTTAGTATTTGCCTAACAGATTAACATATGCTATTCCTGGTGCAGGGTGTTCCCTTGCTTCTGTAAAGGTATTTCTGTATATTCGCTCATCCTGTCTTGCTTATAATGATATCCTTATCTCCTGCCGGAGTCCTCCTGGCAGGCTAAGGCCACTTTCCACTGAGTTTAGGACCCAACACAAAGGAGTGTCCGCCTGTATATTTGCCCCTAAAACCAGCAGGAAGCATTTCTTTGGGGGTACTTGCTGTTCAAGGAGGCAATGCTCTGGTGCTTATAGGCACCGCAAACCAGATGGTGATGAATGGGTGTCACCACACAGGTGCTGGGAAGTCCTGCTTGTTCTAATGGCAGGCATTAATTACAAGGCTCCCTTGTGCCTGTGTGAACTGCTTTTTGCCCGATTTCTAACTCTCTTTTATGGGGTTAGGTAACAAAAGTTTGCCCAGGAGCAGTAGCCTGTAGCAACCAATGAGCAGGTAGCATTTACTGGGCATCTGTTTAAATGCAAATATCTTATTTGTTGCTATGGGTTACTGCTCCTGGGCAAACTTAGCACCTTATATATTCAGCACTTCAGCACTGTACCATTGAAAATTAAAAGTTAATGGCAAACTTGCCCTTTAATGTCTTACAAGCACTCATAAGCACCCTGTTTACTTACCCGTGCAGAATGGCTCAGCCAAGCCAAGCAATATAGGTATATGAGTATTTTTAGTATTAGTAGTAGCTTACAATAGGCCTCGTTGCTCTGTACTTGTCACTATGAGATAAAGCGGAGTAGGTTCCCATGGAGTTAGAGCACAGTATATAGTAGGTATGTATAGGGCTTTGTCTGCACACTGGGGTTCATTATCTCGCCTATCAGATAAGGTTGAAGAGTGCAAATATCTATCAGTTTTAAACATAGTGACTGCCACTATGGTGGATGTTTACAGAAGGGTGTGCTTTCCTTCCAGTGTATAAGCACCCACTCCTAATAACAGTCCCTGTGTGCTTCAGCATTGCTTTGCTGTTACTAGTGCATCTCTTGCACAAACACTGTGGATTTGTAAGGGAGGGGTGAGAAAAATTCGACCCTAACCTTCCCACTCCCAACCCAAACTCTATGTAACCTGGCTTCTCCCCTCTATTTATAGACCCTCGCCTGCCCTGTCCCGCCGATGACGTCACAAAAAGGGTGGGAGTGCGCAAGCTGGCAATGTAGCCCACGACCCACAAATGATGCACTGAGGTTGGCCCAGACCCGTCCGACCCACGGGTTTGCCCGCACATCGCTAATTGGCACATATGAAGGCTGATATGATGAAGGCTCATGGAACACTTGGGGGCATATTTATTATAGTGTGTAAGCCAATATCACGTGTGATCACGGGCAACTAATCAGCAATTAATTTAAATGGTCATCTACAAGTGAGAAAACAAAAACAAAGATCTGATTTGTTGCTATGGGCAACATCACTGGTGATATTGGCTTACACACTATAATAAAAATGCCTCCTTGTTGTATTCTCCAACAGTGCTTTGGTTTAATGGAAGTGGCCTGTCGCTGAATATGCCTTGAGCATAAAGGGACATACATGGGCTCATGAAAGCTGCTGCCCTGGCCCCTCTGGACTAAGTTGGCAGCTTATTGGCCCATGTATGGTGCCTGATGGGCATGTTTAAAAGTTCTGTTGGGTGAAAATGATGTTGAGCGCATTGAAGTGATTCTCATCCGATATATCTTTGTAGGCCTGCAGTATGACCTGGGGACACACAACTGAATCAGATAATTTGGCCTAATGCACAGGTTGGCCAGCTATACCTGTACCTTACTTTATGGTGCTACGGCCGGTGCAGAGTTCTACTTGTGCCAAATGCCTTACTCTGTTATGGTATCATTTTCTATGTATATAACATAGACTGTATCAGTTAGGGGATAGTTGTGGGCCTGTGCAGGGACCTTATGATTAGTGTGGGTTTGCTTCCCCTTTTAAAGAATCCCACATTTTCTAACATTCTAGGTCACACCTTTGTTTGGCTGCTGGTTGTACTCATGATTAGTGGGAACTGTGGGCAGAAGGGTGGGTCATGTGTAGCTTTTACTTTTGTGTTTGGTTTGATGCAAGAAATGACATTCTTGTCATGTTTTGAAGGAGAGGGGGTGGATATTATTTTAGCTGCGAAGGTTGTTCAGTAAGTAAAAGCTTACATATGCTTGTCGTGGCTAGAAATAGGTTGCCTTGTTTCCTATGGGGCATTGTACACTATGTGATTTTAGGAAACAATGAGACTTGCCTGCAGACAGCAGGCCCAGACTGGGATTCAAAATAGGCCCTGGCATTTCAAGAACAAAGAGACCCAAATAGCCCCCACTAGGACAATAAATAGTGACTGTCTATGGCAGTGCTGTCCAACTTCTGCGGTGCCGAGGGCCGGAATTTCTCTCGCATACATGGTGGAGGGCCGCTAATGGAAGCCAGTGTTGGCCACTCCCCCATTTTAAACCACACCCATTTTATCACAATGGTCGCTGCAGGGATATCAACCATCATTCATATGTTAAAGAATTATATTATGTCATATTAAGACACACCCTTAAATCCATTTACCTCCTCCTCCCCTGTGGATAGCACAGCAACCCCCAGCATATAATTACACACCTTAAGGACCATTTAATGGCTATTTCCAACTGCTAACAAACTCCCAGAACAAACCCCTGCCAGGTTCACCTCCCACAGGCAGCATAGGGCAAGCAGAGTACGGCACACGCAGGCAGCACTCTGCCTGTCCTATGCTGCTTGTGGGTGCCATACCCTCCCTGCCCTATGCTGCCTGTGTGCTATAATCTGCCTACCCTATGCTGCCTATACACAGGCAGCATAGACCAGGCAGTACATACAATGTCTGAGGTGTGAAGAGGTGAACAATGTGGGTGATTATAGCCTGAGCCTGAGGTGTGAACACTGCAGGGGGTGAACAATGCAGAGATTAAAAGGTGTGAACAACACAGGGGATTACATTTTTAAACAATACAGAGGGATTACAGCCTGAATCTGAGGTGATAACCATGCAGGGGGCCAGTTAATCTCAGTACTGATACCATTTAAAGCTTACACAAAGTTAAGCCATCAAAGCAGCCAGACAGGTGGGGGGCCACACAGAGGGGCCGCCAGTTAGACAGCACTGGTCTATGGTATTTTACAGCAGCCCCTCTGGCATTTGCCAGAACTCACAGATTGCCAGTCCGGGCTTGGCAGACAGCTACAAGTAGCTGTGGTGTGGTGACATAAGCCAGCAGTTTAGCCAGTATTTACAAACAGGCTTGTTAACAAAAGTAGCAACATACTCTGTATTGTGTTAGAATTAACTCTATTTGGTCAGCTTCTCCTTTTAAAGAAGAGCTAAAGCCTAAGAATGAATACGGCTAGAAATGCTCTATTTTCCAAACTGTACTTACTGTACCAGCCCGGATCTTTTCATTGTAACCAGGTTCCCTATATACATTCATTTTTATTGATTTTATAGTTACGTGTAAATGTAATTGCTACTGACGTCAGTGTCTGTTTGTCCTTTGTCTGCACTGCCTGCCTGAATATAAAAACAATGTATCAGAAATAATTTCCCCTTTGGCCATGATTCCAGTTCCCATAATGCCTTGCACACTTCTGTTCTTCTTCTTTGCAGGTCTCCTAATCACAGATGGTGCAAGGTATTGTGGGAAATAGAGTGTTGGCTGGAGGGGAGCTTATTACTAATACTCTGTTTACGAAAGCAGTGCAGAGAATAATCACATTTCTTTTCCGCAAGGCTGTAGCTGCAGCAGTGGGCACCAATGCTGAATGAAGTACAATTAGGTCACTTGATTGAGCCCTGATGCCCATTCCTGTTGGTGCAGATCAGCAGTGAAGAATGCAGTCATTTGGCGGCGGAACGGATAAGATGCAGTTATCTATCACCTGTAGCTGGCTCTATTTAGGGACTAAACTATAGCAGTATAGCAGCATTTAGGAGGCTCTGGATGTATAAAGGTAGGTTCTGTATAGATGGCACCAAAACTGATGACAAAACATGCCCATCCATACCTTTAGTTGAGATTCCTTATGGAATGCGGCTAAGTCAGTCCTGTGCTGGACTGACTTAACAGCATTCCATAAGAAATGTGGATTGCTCAAGGACCTTAACCCCAGTCATCATTATTGCAGGGTAATAAAGAGATAATGAGAGATGCTACATCAGCAGGAATAAAGGTCAAACAAACATGAAGGATAGATTGTAGACTGTGGGAATAAGCAATAACATGACTGGTACCAAAGTATCAGAGTAGTGCAATTATAGGTAGACTTGGAAGTCTATAACAGTACATGGCAGAGCCCCAACCCTCTGGGTTCCTCTCAAATTTATCATAGAACAGGGAGGTATAGCAATGGTAATACTGCTGCTTAGCAGAATGACTCTGTTATTAAACTAAATGGAAATTATGGCTGCTGCTGCTTCACAGTATAGCACAAGAAATCCTGCTGCAGATATGATTGCAGGTTGCCATCTGTAATAGTAAATGGAAAGTAATGGTGCCATTGGCACATGGGGGGTATATCACTAGATGATCATATCCGCTTTATCCTACAGAGCTTCCCCCTGAGTGCCATACGTTTTATTCCCATGCAGTGTGGCAGGTTTTTATTTAGACAAGAAGGTTTAACTTAATGTGTTTTTTTGTTTTTTTTTTACATTACTATGTTGATTGTAGTTGCACTAGTTTGACTGCCACTTGTTTGCTTCGATTTTTTAAAAGTTGAGCTTTTTTTAGGCCATGTCCCTAATCTGCCATGGCCACCCCCAGTTAGAATGAAGCCCACCACAGACTGCAACTGACCCACATAAAAGTAGAGGATTATAAAATATGTAGTGGTATGTGAACAAATGCAAGAGATTCAGACTGGGGGGCCCTAAACTTTATGTCTTCCAGGGCCCCTTCCATATGATTTGTGAAATGTCCCAAACCTGAACTGACATGGTTACGTGGGTGCATTAAAGGTAGGGTTTGCCACATCTTTCTATTTATTTTAAGTACAAAAAAAAAGAGCAACTTTAAAATATTTTTTTTAACTTGTGTGAGTGGGAGATGCCATACCATTCCTCATCTGAGCAGCTAGTTAAATTATTTCTATCAACTCCAGCAAAACACTGGTGGTCAAATTGATGTCCAATCCAGTACAGTGCTTGCTAGGCTTTGCTTATATTTCAACACGCCATAAAAATATTATCAGGAGGACTTATTGATTTGGTTTTCAGTTGGGTTCATGTACAGTAGAACTTCCAGAAATAATACACATGTATTTTTTTTAACAGACATACCTAATTCCACAGATTAAGGAAACCGTAATAATCTGTCTTGCTGCTTGCAGGGAACGTTAACCTACCACCCCAACCCATCCCTCACCTTTTTCCATTGTGAACTGATGGGTTCTGGATCTTTGAAGGGAGCCTGTGCGACACACACTATGAGAAGCAGAGAGACATTAAGCCAGTGATCCCCAACCAGTGGCTCAGGAGCAACATGTTGCTTACTAACCCTTTGTATGTTGCTCCCAGTGCCTTCAAACAGGTGCTTATTTTTGAATTTCTGGTTAGGAGGCATAAAAACACAGTGTATTTGCCAAACAGAGCCTTCTGTAGGCTGCCAGTCAACACAGGGGCTACCAAATAGCCAAATATAGCTCTCATTGGCACCTCCAGGAACATTTTTCATGCTTGTGTTGCTCTCCAAAACTTTTGAACATTTGAAATGTGCCTTACAGGTATAAAAGGCTGGGGATTTCAGCATGACTCTGCCAGCCTAAGGGGGTGGGGAAATGATTTGTTTATACAGGTATGGGACCTATTATCCAGAATGCTCGGGACCTGGGGTTTTCAGGATAAGGGATCTACCTGTAATTTGTATCTCCATAACTTAAGTCTGCTAAAAATCATTTATATATTGAATAAACACATAAGGCTAGTTTTGCCTCCAATAAGGATTAATTATATCTTAGTTGGGATCAAGTTCAAGATTCTGTTTTATTATTACAGAGAAAAAGGAAATCATTTTTAAAAATTTAAATTACTTGCTTATAATGTAGTCTATAGGAGATGGTCTTTCCGTAATTCGGAACTTTCTGGATAACGGGTTTCCGGATAAGGGATCCCATACCTGTACTCCAAACGGGATGAACTCATCAATAAGAGTACATTTTCCCTGTACAGAAAAAGCTTTATTTTAAATTATCTCCTTGTTACACCCACACATGCCCCCCCACCCACAAAACACACAGAGTGCCAGGATAGATCCAAAGGTTTTGTTTACTCTTTAGTTAAACAGAACTATCATTTAAAGGGGCAATGTCAATGTGGTAGAATTCTGTAGTGGAAGTTTATCTATGTGAGCCTTTTTTTAGAGTTCAGTATATTTAATGCTTTGTAGCAGAAGCCAGCTAATTAACAGACCTGGAGGAGAACTGACTTCTGCTACATTGTTTCAAGAGTCACAACATACTTTTGTGACTATTGCAGTAACTTTGCACTGTCACCAATGGGGAGCTGCCGGAAAGCATTCCTTCCATTACTTTTGAAGTAATAAAAATAAAATTTTATTAGTGACAGCGCTTGATTAGACAAGGCCTGTGGGAGGTCCCCATACACGGGCAGATAAGCTGCTGAATTGGTCTGAAGGTCTCGAATTGACAGCTTAAATCTGCGTGTGTATGGCCACCTTTATGCAAGGGGCATTTCTGGCAGAAAATAAAGGTGCCCCTTGTCTTGCCTGTGTCTTGAGTTCTGTAATGAGTTCCTAATATAGAGGGTTAAACTGTAAATATGGCCATTTGATTAACTCTCATCTCCTTTTCCCACATTTCCTCGATAGAAGCAAGGAGAATAAGTGCCAAAAAATTCTTTCAATGTCACTGTTCTGTATTGTGTTTTGCAACAAACATTATTAAAATGCAGAATTTTTATACAAGCCCAGTCTATTGGAGAATGGAGTGCTGTTTACATTTGTACTGCAGCCTTGCAGAATATTTTTCCTATCCCAGATCTGCATGACAGTGCCCAAGCCCAGTGTGTATATATAGTAATGTGTCAGTATGTTGTAAGTTTGTGAATCATGTTGGCTTCAGAAGTCCTGAGATTGATTGAAATATGCCTGAATCCTGTTTAAGCCTGGTGGCACGCAGAAGATTAGTCGCCTGTGATAAATCTTCACCACTGCAGGCAACTAATCTCCACAAAATGCCTTCCCACCAGCAAGAATGTGAATCAGCGGTGGGATGGCATAGAGTTGGTTTGGTTTTCTGAAATCGTTGGAAGTTTCCTTGTGAGGCAACTAATATCCCCATGTGCCACCATCCCTTAGGAGAAAAATCCATCAAATAGGATAAAAACCCTAAGCCTGATCATGGAAGGGGGTGTGTATAGTACAGACTGATGGCGCCAATATGGACATTAAGCCCTGCCTATAGTTATCATGGTGTCCCACTGGCCTGGTAATGTTCATGTTTTGCTTGCCCATCAAGTTTGTTCTGCCTTCTGTGCAAACCCCCATAAACTCAGCACATGGTTGAGGCGTGGGAGTCCGACTTCAAGCAAGGTATGTGCATTGAGCAGACAAAGTTTTTGTCACACGCAATTGAAGACACTTGGTGCGCAGATGTTTATAAGAGTGAAGGGGCAGGTTCTCTGGGACCTGTGAGGAGCAAGCAATGGTGAATTACACTCTAATTACCCACATCATTCCTCTACCTGTAGTCATGGAACTCCATATAAATGCATAGAGAATACCACAGTGTAGCAGCAGCCTCCTAACCCCCCTAATGAGCAGGTAGCACATTGGTTGCAGCCATAGCCTTCCCCTTTTATAATCTTAGCAGGGAGTCTTAGGCTATGTGGTCTATACTTAAAAAGGTTAAGTTGAAATCAGTAATGGAAGCAGTGTAGACAGACAATTTTCAGTTGGTCTTCTTTTTCTATTCTTCTTTTAGATTTTTCCTTTCTCTGGAGTGTTTACTGCCCTATGGTATATGGCTCCTAATGCCAATTTAATGAGAAAATTATAAAGAAACAGGATATTTTTATGGTTTTGTTGGAGTACAAAGTTCTCCTCCCTATCTGCCATCTGGCATGTATCTCATGTGAATAGTTTGTTTATAGCAGCAATAAAAGAATTGCACCTCTCTCTCCCTATCTGTGTGCCTTTAACCCCTTCTTTGTTGCAGAGTTTGTTTGCTAGATACCCAGGGCTCACAGGGCAGAAAGATAGAAGCTAGGGGGCTAAGTTTCAAAAGCAGCGGCAATTGCAGTTGCACAAAAAAGGACTTAACTGACGATTTTCCTTATTGGATGGGGTAGGGCAAATGTACTGTTAGGCTACATTACTGTATTAAAGTAAATAGTACTTTATTATAAACACATTGAGCCTGTATAGAAAATCCTTTTTGCCTTTTAATAGTGTTTGTTGCAATAATCAATACAGAACAGTGACACTGAAAGAATTTTAATTTTGCTCTTGGTCCCACCCCCTTGCTTCTTTACATCAATAGTGGGAGGAGGAGATGACAGTTAATCAAATATCCATTCCGAGTTTACCTCCAATATTAGTAACTACTCCTTATCACTAAACTCGAGACACAGGCAACTATTAGTGGAAGGCAGGGGCATGTTTATTTTCATTCTGAAATGCCCCTTGTACCATTAAGGCCGCTGGCACGTGGGACGCTCCATTGCCTGACGGCAAATCTCCACTTGATGAAGCACCCAACAATACATTTTCCTTCACTTATATTGTATCGCCGTATGGAAAAAACATGCGGCGGCCCAGGGTAATCACTAAAATATACCTCCTTACACATTTTCGGCCAGTTACCAGGAATCACCACATGTAATGTGTTTTACCTGCAGTGATTCAAATGAAGGCAAAGGTATCAATCTGCATAGAAAAATCCCTCTAGCCCAGTGCTGTCCAACTGGCCACCCGCGGGCCGCATGCATAAGGCAGGCAGAGTATGGCACACACAGGCAGGGAAGGGAAGGCAAGGCAGAGTATGGCACACACAGGGTAGGGAAGGCAGAGTATGGCACACACAGGCAGGGTAGGGAAGGCAGAGTATGGCACACACCGGCAGGGTAGGGCAGGCAGAGTATGGCAAACATAGGCAGGGTAGGGAAGGCAGATTATGGCAGGTTTTTGCTGTACTACCACCATTAATATGGCTATGGTCTTGCAATAACATGGGTGTGGTTTAAAGTGGGTGTGGTTTTAAAAAGGGGAGTGGCCAAAACTAACTTCCATTATCGGCCCTTCAAAAATTCCGGCCCTCGGTACCACAGAAGTTGGACAGCACTGCTCTAGCCTATATAGAGAATGCTTAAGCAATATGGCAGCTCCCAGTCGTGTCTATTATAGAAGCAGTGTAAATGCCAAGCCTTTTTTACAGCAATAATAACCCTCCTTGCAGTTCAACTCATTCACCTTACATCAGTGGTAATTTTATCCTCTTGGCTCTAGAACAAAGAAATAATGTGCAAACTACAGAGTCAGAATTCTGAAGGTCGGTGGCTAATCCTATTGTCTAATCAAGCACTGTCATAATATTCCTTGTAAAAATAATGCAAGGAATGCCTTCCGTCAGCTCCCCATTATTGACAGTGTGAATCCTACTGAATGTCATCAGAACATGGTCAAAAAGCGATCTCCAAAAAGGTATGTTCTGACTCTTGAAATTATGTAGCAGAAGTCAGTTCTCTTCTGTGTCTGCTGGCATGCTGCTGGCTTCTTTCAGGAGTCAGAGCCAGGGGAACAGAGAATATAAATAACTTTGGAAGGATCCTACTCTTCTCTTTCTTTATTTGGTGGGGTAGCCCCCAAGTCAAGGACTTAAAAGATGCAGAACCTACAGACGAGACGATAGGGGAACAGCAGTGGATGAGGGTGTTGCTGTAAGAGGATCTGGTTTATGGTCTAAAATGTCTTGATAATTTATAAATGATGATAAATAAGAGCAGTACTCTTGGTTGTATATAGGACTGAGATGGCAGTAGTCACTGGGGGAGTGTTCTTGGCCAGTTAGGCCCAGTGTGTTTGGGCCATGAAAAACCCAGGGCCTCAAATGTACTTTATAGGCATACTGTATGATCTTTGCCAATTAGGCCTAGTGTGTTTGGGCCACAAAAAACCAAAGGCGCCAAATGTACTTTATAGACATACTCTAAATGCCCTTATAACTGTACTTGCTGCACCCAGTTTGCATACCTTACTGCACATAAATCATAAACATAAAAAAACATAAAACATCCATTTCCTGCATTTGTAGCAGAACCAGATTCCTACATGCCCAGAGAGTGAAACATCACTTTCATGCGATAAGATAGAAATTCTGATACTGGCACAGAAAAAGTAGCATTGAAAGGCTGGCTAAAGCCTGGTAGTACATTAGGTTAGGATTAATGTGCCTTATTACAGTTGGAGGGCTTAGGGGGTGGCAAATAGCTGGCCCCATACTAGAAGGGGGCCCTGTACTGATGGTGATTTGGGAGTGATATCCTGCTATATGGAGACCCTACATTGGGTTGCTTGTCCAAGGCACCTTAACTAGTAAAGGCTGCAGTGCCCATAGGTAATGCAGCAGTAACGGGTAGACAAAGATAGGGGTGACGGCTGGTAGTAAGGGTCACTGGTCCCAAAACAGGCTTTTTCCGCCTTTGATCCCATACCTCTGAATGGTAGTTTATGGCTTTTTGATGGTAGTGGCAGGATGTGGGGTTGTAAGGTGCAGTTTTACTAGTTAGACCCATGTAGTTCTGTATCTTTCAGATCTTGGCTACCCCTCTTCCTGCTGTCAGTGACATTGCACATGCTCAGTGTGCTTTTAGCTGCCATAAGTACTTATATGTGTATCAAAGCCATAAGATTGGGGCTAGACAGACACTGCTTGAGGATACATATCTCTGGAGGCCAGGCCTTCTGTATTTCCAAGCCAGTACAGGTATGGGACCCATTATCCAGAAAGTTCCGGGAATTATGGGAAGGTCATCTCCCATAGACTCCATGTTAATTAAATAATTCAGATTTTTAAAAATTATTTATTTTTCTTTGTAATAATAAAACAGTACCTTGTACTTGATCCCAACTAAGATATAATTAATCCTTATTGTAGGCAAACAATCCTATTGGGTTTATTTAATGTTTAAATGATTTTTAGTAGACTTAAGGTATGGAGATCCTAATTACAGAAAGATCCCTTATTCAGAAAACCCTAGGTCCCAAGCATTCTGGATAACAGGTGCCATACCTGTATAGTTGCCCTGTACACAAGATACAGAATATCTTGGCTAATGCCCTGAGACTTTAGTTGCCCTCATGCAGTACCTACTTGTAGTTTTAGTCAAACATCAGCATAAGGCATTTCTTTTAGAATACAGAGGTCATCACAGCTACCTAAAGAGCAGGAGACATAATGTGGGTCTAAAGTGATCCCTAAAGTGGCCTGGGACAATCCCACCTCAGAAGATGGTGCCATATTTTGCACAGGCACCCCCTCCTAGCATGAAGGGCGTTGCTTGTGGCAGAACAGCTAGAACTGTGACCGCACACTTATCCTACAATTTGCTTATTCCTCAAATAGAAAGGGTTTCCTGGTGTGTTAGCGTAACGCCTTGTGTACCAAGCTGGTAAAGGAGGGCACTTGATAGTACAGCGTCAGTTACTTCTGTGCAGCCCACCAATATCTGAACATGAATCAATATAGGTAGAAAAAAGGGACTTTAATCCAAAATAACACATTTGATATATATGTCACGTGGGTGAGGTAATATATATAGGGCCACAGACAACCCAGCCATTGAATCAGGGGGCTGGCGAGCAAATAATGCAGCAGCTCTATAAAATAAGATTTTACTAACATTGCTAATGGCTGATTAGCAATGTGCATAGCATGTCATGGGTCAGTTATTTTCTGATCTAATTATCTATCCCTTAGCAATTGCACTAACTGCTTTTACTCTCTCTGCCCTGCCTCTGGTCCTTTAAATGCTGCTTATTAACCCCTTCTGCAATGGATTCTATTAACCTCCCCATACTTACAGTATGCTGAGTGCTCCTATAAACACCTTACTGGTTGTGTATATGACCCTGTTGTAATTCTGTGCCTGATTGGCTACTGGCCTCGGCCCTCGCACTGCTCACTTATTGTACCAATATATCACATTTACTTACACACAGACCCACACCACACATTTTCTACAACAGTGTTCCAGGCAACAGCATCATTTTTTTTAAGTGGGCCCCTACATTCAGTTACGCAGCACCGTACATTGCTCTGAAGGGGTTAAACTCTCTCTGCCAAGATCTGTGAGCAGGAATTTCTAGACTGTACGATTTTTTTTCCCTGTGGAATAAGTCAATTACACCACAAAAATGTCCCTAGTAAATGGAAACACATTGCGAGATCAGAGGCCTGGGGTGTAGATGTGCCCAGTGCGCGTGCTTCCTAAATCTTTGTCAACAGCTTGTGATCTATGGAAGAATCCAAATGCAAATGGTACTACCTGTACTTAGTATTCACTTTACCTTATTTTGCCTCTTTTTAAAGGCCTCGTTTCAATGCATGCGGAATATGCTCTGTTGGTCACCAGTTCACAAAAGGACATTGCTAAAGTAGAGAAAGGGCAATAAAGTTAATAAAGGGAATGTAGGAATACTGTTATAAATATAAGCTGGCCATGCTAGTTGTACTTAAAGGGGAAGTAAGACTTGTTATGGGCATATATATATATATGTATATAGGCCATGTCTTGCTAACTTACACAGGGAACTCCCAGTATCACTCATGTATTATAAGGGATAATGTACCCCCTACTGTAAATTATAAGGATATGAGAAGAAACACTGAGGAGTATTGTGACTGTATGAAGGTACAAGACTGCAGGCTACATATACAGGTCAAGGAAAATTCGTTTTTAATGAGCCATGTGATACAAGGGACATCACAAAGCGGAGATTATAACTGATGATGTCACTAAGTGCCATTAAAGTATATGGTTTCCTGGCTATTCATGGCTTTTGTATATTATAGAGCTTTGGGCGACATCATTTCTAGACTAACCCTTTGTCATTATCTATCTCACCTTTACACATTATTTCTTTGGAACAAGAATCATTGTAGTGAAGTTAAAGGGGACACCACCCAAAGACTGTTTTGGACAGATACTGCTTTTGATAGCAATTGCATTTGCAAATAACTTTAAAACCAATGGAAATAATTTATTAGTGTATATTGGAAAGGTGCTTAGAACAATATTTTCTTTCACTACACTGTACAAAAGTAGTTTTTGGGTTGTGTAGGGCCACTTTAAAGGGGTGGTTTACCTTTCAGTTAACTTTTGGTATGTCATAGAATGTACTGTTACCCTGTTCTGGTAAAAGTTGTTCATAGACATAAAAGTTGTGTGTTTGCTACAGTAACACTACTATAGTTTATATAAATAAGTTGCTTTGTAGCCATGGGGGCAGCCATTTAAGCTGGAAAAAAGGAGAAAGGGCACAGGTTACATAGCAGATAACAGATAAGTTCTGTAGATCACAATGGTGTTTAACTGTTATCTGCAATGTAACCCGTAAATGGCTGCCCCATTGGCTAGACAGCGGCTTTGTTTACATAAACTATAGTAGTGTTGTACCAGTTATTCCAGTGCAGGGCAACAGTACATTATATTGTAATTACTTTTATACACTTGCATCTTTTGGTGTTACTGTTCCTTTAGGGCCGTGGCAGACGGGGAAACAAATCTCCCTTGTCGCGGGCGACTAATTTCCCCGATATGCCATCCCACTGGCTAGAATGTAAATCGCCGGTGGGATGGCATATGTGGCGCCGCAATCGCCAAAGTTTCCTCTCAAGGCAACTTTGGCGATTTCGGCAAATCGCTGCGCCGCGATTTACATTGTAGCCGGTGGGATGGCATTGCGGGGAGATTAGTCCCCGTCTGTCACGGTCCTTAAGGCTACAGTTTTATTGTTAGTGTTACTTTTTATTACTTTATGTTCTGTTTAGGTCCTCTCTTATAAATATATCAGTCTCTCATTCAAACCAAGGCCTGGTTGCTAAGGTAATTTGGACCCTAGCAACCAGATAACTGCTGAAATTCCAAACTGGAGCGTTGCTGAACAAAAAGTGAAATAATTACAAAACCACAAATAATAAAAAATGAAGACCAATTGCAAATTGTTTCAGAATATTACTCTCTGCACCATATTAAAGTTTAACTCAAAGGTGAACAGCATATGTGTGTGGTGGGCCTAGTCACTGTCAGTGTTTGCAATAAACACGTAGGCACAGCACTTCCCTTGCTTTCCTATAGGAATGGGTGTCAGCGACCACAGCCATTTTGACCACTCTGGTAGGTGGGTATAATGCTTGGCACTGCCCTGCATTCTAGAGTATTATACATAAAATAAACCAGTGTTCCCCAACCAGTGACTCGTGAGCAACATGTTGCTCCTCAACCCCTTGGATGTTGGTTTCCGTAGCCTCAAAGCAGGTGCTTATTTTTGAATTTCTGGTAAGGAGGCAAGTTTTTGGTTGCATAGTATAATGCCAAACAGAGCCTTCTGTAGGCTGCCAGTCCACATAAAGGCTATAAAGTAGCCAATTATAGCTCTTATTGGCACCCCCAGGAACCTTTTTCATGCTTGTGTTGCTCCCTAACACTTTTTCCCTTTAAATGTGGCTCACGGATATAGAAGGTTGGGGATCCCTGAAATAGACAATGCATTTATTCTTTATGTGATCTGAGGGGCATTAAAGGAGAAGGATAGGTGAAATTGCTCGGGAGGCCAGTTAGTCACATCCCCAGTGATTGGATTTACTAACCTGATACCCCAGGCCGGTACCTGCCCTGGCTCAGGGGTCTTCTCTGCAAGCACCACAGGGCATTGTATTCTGCCCATTCTTCAGGGAGCAATGCATTTATTTGTGTATGTTTTTCTTTGAATTAGCTCCAAACAGAAAAATCACCCTTTGCCTATAAAGGACCAAGAGGTTGCTATGCTTCCAGCTCCCAGTGGTGACCATGCGTGGCAAGGAAGAGGATGAGACTTATTTATTATGACAAGGCTTCTGTTTAATTACAGTAGAGAGGAACGTTCCATGGAAGCGTCTCACTTGGCTGGAGGCAGCTGTTCTTGCAGGTGTTTCCAGGCTTAATATTTGGCTATAGGGTCACGGGCCGCCCAATTATCCCTCGTTTCCCTTCTACATTTAAAAGGCAAACACGTTAGGGTTATTTTCCTTTATCTGCTCTTAAGCCATGACTCATGAAATCTTCTGCATATACAGGTATGGGATCCCTTATGCGGAAATCCGTTGTCCAGAAAATTCCAAATTACGGAATAGCCATCTCCATAGACTCCATTATAAGTAAATAATTCTAATTCTTAAAAATGATTTCCTATTTCTCAGTAATAATAAAACAGTACCTTGTACTTGATCCCAACTAAGATATAATTACCCCTTATTGGGGCAGAACAGCCCTATTGGGTTTATTTAATGGTTAAATGATTCCCTTTTCTCTGTAATAATAAAACAGTACCTGTACTTGATCCCAACTAAGATATAATTACCCCTTATTGGGGCAGAACAGCCCTATTGGGTTTATTTCATGGTTAAATGATTCCCTTTTCTCTGTAATAATAAAACAGTACCTGTACTTGATCCCAACTAAGATATAATTAATCCTTATTGGGGCAGAACAGCCCTATTGGGTTTATTTCATGGTTAAATGATTCCCTTTTCTCTGTAATAATAAAACAGTACCTGTACTTGATCCCAACTAAGATATAATTAATCCTTATTGAAAAAAAAAACAATCTTACTGTGTTTATTCAATATTTAAATTATTTTTAGCAGATGTAAGTTATGGAGATCCAAATTACAGAAAGATCCCTTAACTGGAAAACCCCAGGTCCCGAGCATTCTGGAGAACAGGTCCCATAGTTACTAAGATAATTGGGACCCTAGCAACCAGGAGGGGTAGCTGCACAACAGTAGGATTCTGCAATTTAAAGGGGCAGTTTACTTTTACCAGTTGCATACTTTTGAAATTGTATGGCACAAACAATGACTGTTTTCTGTGCAACTTTTTGTACATCCGGTTAAAATGTAAAGTCCTGTTTGTCTGGGAGGGTAATGCCCAGCCAACTATTAATCCATTAATTTCCAGTCTATTAATCCACTCCCTTAGCCCCCCACCAGCCCAATACATACTTGCTGTCTATGCCACCTTACAGCAGCCCATCTGGCATTTGCCAGAATCTACAGACTGCCAGTCTGGGCCTGGGCAGGGTCTTGCCAGGGGATACCCATGTACCACCCACTTCTGTATGTAGCACTGCTAATCACTTAGTTCCCAGTTATTGCGCTTTGCAAACTACCTTCATTTTTTAAATG
The DNA here is from genome assembly GCF_000004195.4 of Xenopus tropicalis. Classification (NCBI taxonomy): domain Eukaryota; kingdom Metazoa; phylum Chordata; class Amphibia; order Anura; family Pipidae; genus Xenopus; species Xenopus tropicalis. The sequence goes on from NC_030686.2 coordinate 17,656,402, forward strand.
TACTTTTGTGTGCATGTTATTGTTTTTTGGTCTGCAATATGTATAAAATACTATAAGCTTTTCCCCAGGTAAGACTTGCGTAAGAATTCCGTGCACCTGCCCAACAGCGCAGCATCTTCCCTTGGGGATGGATTCTGAGAATTAGCAGCGCCTGGGGCGAGGGCAGATAGGAACGGAAAAGGTTTCTAAGAAACAAATTCATTACTGAACAACAGGGATTTCGTACATCTTTCCTTACAGCCTGAAGCATTCTCGACCAATCAGTAGCCAAGGACACAGCCCTATTAGCTGGATTAGAATCAGGCTCAGACTGTCACTATTTATTAGACTGGTGGGGTGCTGTTTGGGCCTTGGTGTCATTAAAATGCCAGGGTGTAATTTGAATCCCAGTTAAGACCTACTCTGTCATGATGGAGATAATGCTCCAGGTTTTTGTTAGGCCTAAATTCCTCTTTGCACTAAATGATAACATGAATTAAAGTCTCAAAAAAAGAATTTATCATTATCTCCCTCTTGACATGGGGTTGGTTGACAGCTCTGCAGGCGGTTGATGTGCACCTTATCCAGTGGGTGTCAACGTATCACTACAGGCATGCAGGTTAGTATTGTGCTTTCCATAGAATCTATAGCTACTGTTACACATGGTTCCTGCCCTCACCTTACAGACTCATACCACAGGAATGGGAGGCACCTAAGAATGAGCATAGCAAAGGAGTGATTTTTTCTTTTCTTCCAATTTGCTTTCGTACGTGGCACACCCCAGTACAGGATGGGAGAGTCTCCAAACACTCCACGGCTCTGCATTTCCTACACCCTATGTGGCAATCTGATGAAATTGCTCTCATTGTAACTCCCCACTCACTGCCTCGCAAGTCTGTCCCTAGAATCTCAGTGTTCCTAATATCCTACAATATACAGAACTTGATACTGCCCTAGGCACGCTTGCCCGCCCCTTCTCCTACCCAGTTGATACATATGCAGCGCATTCTACCTCTCCTCCAGCTTGGTGGCACTGTGGTGGCCTGGGATAATTATATATATATATTAATTTATAGACACCTGTGTGTTTCTCCCTTAAAGTTTCGGCTGCAGACAATGGGCCCTTGTATGCTGTTAATGGAGGAATAGCTGGGCATCCACCCATGCACTGGGCGCACCAATTTAGTCCTCATCCAATTTTTATAACTTAAATATAGAAATGCATATTGTTACATAGATCCCCCCTCCACATATCCCCTCTAACAATGTTACTTTTTATCCTACAAAAGACAATAAAAAAATGTGATCTAACCAAGGAATGTGAATCCTACAACCCTTCCTCTGTTGCTGTTTATGGTGGCCCTTTAATGTACTGAATATACTTCTAGCCGTAGACAAGGGTTGTCCAACTCTAATCCCTGGGCAGATGTGGCCCTCCAGGATATATTTACAGCACCCAATGATTCTGGGGTATGATATTGTCAGTTTGATATAATCCAGCCTCTGGACTCACCGCCTGGAAAAAGATGCAAAGTACTGTTTAGACAATTATTATAAATATAATAGGTACAAATTTAAAGTAGAACTATAGGCAAAATCACTGGGGGTGGATGTAGTGGGTCAACTATTTTTCATACCACACATACATGAGTCAGATTGTAATCTGATTGCTAGGGATCCATTTACCCTAGCAACCAGGCATTGGCTTGAATGATGGGCTAAAAGACAGCAGCAGTTTTCAAAGCGGGGGTCCCCAACCACCGGGCTGGGGACCAGTGCTGGGCCGTGGGCTGTGCTGAACTGGGCCACCTCTGGTCCCAATTACCTGTGATCCCAACTCCATGACAACAGCCATGCGAAGCCCAGGAAGCTTTCTAGTGATCGCAAAAAGGACCAAAGTACTTAAAGCTACATATTAAATGTCGGGGGATGTCACCACTTAGGTGGGAGTAACAAGAGCAGAGGGGCTGGGTGCATCTAGTTGCTGATTTTGTATTAGGATGAGCTGTATTTTACCCACCAACCCTGGTCCTCAGAAAAATTGTCTTGCTTGAAACCGGTCCGTGGTGCAAAAAAGGTTGGAGACCACTGTTCTAAAGACAACAACCCCAAGGCGACCATATAATGGCACAAAGTCGCAGGCCAACTGCTTGAATACAGGTCTTGGACATTCAAGGTGACTTCTAACTTCTTCATATTTTTTAGTAGAGGGTACATTTTTAAAATACATACACATGTCATGTGACACAATTGACATTACTATGCACCATATATATGAATATATTTTACTGGTTATTCATGGCTCTGGTATATCTACAATATTTTGTATATGTACAAAATAGTAACAAGTAATCTCAGAATGAACCTGCTCTAGTTGCCAGAAGTTGCTCACTCAGCAATTCAAAATAGAAAAAGACCAATTGCAAATTTTCTTAGAAAATGAGTGTTGTGCTATAAATGAATGTTGAGACAAAGTTCCCTTTGGATTGTTTATAAGCCTTTCAGGATGTGGATGTCTGGTTCAAAGGGGTGAGGTGGCAAGCGCTGGTGCCTTCTGTGGGCCCCTGTGCGTACGGGGCGTTTGCTGAATAAAGAGGCATTATCCCATGGTGGGGAAGTGAGGGGGCGAGGGACCTATATATAGCTGTGCTTCCTGCCCGCTTGCACTGTGACTAACCACTGAGTAAGCGGGAGGATTGCCACTCACATTCCAGCCATGAACGTGGGGCTGTGCCGTTTATATAACCGTCTCCTGGCAGCTTGCAATCTGATCCTCCATGTGGGAGTTTATATAGTGCAGCTCTAGGCCATGGAGGGCTGCAGGGCTGAAATATGCCCTTTTTTTCTAACTGAGCGAGTCAGGGCAGCCTACATTATATGCAATAATATTTACTTTCACTCTACAGGCCATTTAACTCAAGCAAGAACACCCTGCCCCATTCCAGCTGCTTCTGAATCACAGCCGTAGTAGTAGTTACAACAGGGCTGCCTTGCACCCACTGGTGCCCATGATGACTAAATGCCTTTTGGGTACAAAACGCGTAGGGAATTTTTTTTTAATTTAAATTTAATAAAGAGGATTTTTACGTTTATTTTTGTGGCCCTGTGGACTCCTAGAGTGCCTGGAGGCCCCCTTTTTATCTTATTGCGCCCACTGGTGCTGCCTTCTACACGTATGTGCACCCAGCACAGCCAGACCCTGGATGAAAGTGCTTTTTAAATGAGCAACCACTACCTCTAGTGTCTGTTCAGCTACCCACAGTGTACTGGGAAATACAGGCAGGTTACAGAGCTGTCATCAACCCCATGTCATGTAGGAGATGATGATCCAGTCCAGGATTTTTAGGCCTGAATTCCTCTTTGAACTAAATGATAACATAAAATAAGGTCTCCAAAACGTCTGGAGTGGATCATTATCTCCCTCATGGCGCTGGTTGACAGCTCTGGAACCCCATGTCTCACAAGTGTTGCCAATTACAGTACACCAGCCTCTTGTAGGTGTTGGAAAATTGACCACCGATCTTGTAGTTTTGTGATTGGTTGGAATGGCCAGATCTCCTTGTGTGTGTCCAGCATAAACCTTGGAGGAAAGCAGAAAAATGATCAATTGATTAAGAAACTAAGCTTGGGTAAACCTTGTTGTGAGAGCTCCCTCTTGTGGTAGATTGTATTATTTCAGGTATGTGTCAATAATTAAACTCTGGTTTTTGGTCACCCAGGTCAATGACCCTAGTGACCAGAAAGCGTTTTAAATTTGATATTGGAAAAAAAGCCAGAATAGGAGGGTAAATAGTAAAACATAAAAATTTAAGTACGAGCTGCAATATTTCTCCATTTCTCAAAATCACTGTGACATCTTGAATATAAGGACATAACTTGTAATCAGCCTCCACTCTGTTATGATGCCTGATATCTGATAAGACCAGGAGCATATTGTTTCTTAAACTGGGAGAGAGCTAGAATAACTTTGATGCCTTTATATTGTTTTAAAAATGTATTGCCCTTATACATTCTAAAGCGAAGATATTTTAGTGGCTGTTTAATAGCTTCTACTTTAAATAATTCAGACTGGAAAATCATTCAAAAGCTCCCCTCAGGTGGGATTTCAGAGTTGCACCCCCGCTAATGACAAGCAATGCATAGTGAGAAGTCGCCTCGTTTTGTCTTGTGACCCCCTGATTTCTGTTTTACCCATTTCTTTCAGGTTTGAGAAGGGCCGAATATACACATTTATTGGGGAGGTGGTGGTGTCAGTAAATCCATACAAGAACCTGCCTATCTATGGGAGAGATACCATCGAGCAGTATAAAGGGAGGGAGCTGTATGAGAGGCCACCCCATCTTTTTTCCATTGCAGATGCAGCCTACAAAGCTATGAAAAGACGGTGCAAGGACACGTGTATAGTAATATCAGGTGCGTATGTAACCTGTGGGCCTCCTTCCTGGAGCCTTGGTCCCTTACTAGTTACATAGCACTTAGGCTGTTGGACATACTGTGTATTGCTGCTTACATGGTATCTGTCAGTTTGGCCAGTGGCCCAAGGAGGGGCATATAACAGAGGGATGGTGTGTATGTGTGGAATCGTTAATAGATTTATATATACACAGATATGTAGGCGCTTAAGGTTCCACATGGGTTTGACACAGGTTACTAGCCAGTCAAGGGTCTGGCAATAAGCAGCTTGCCATCCATCCATGTTGTCCCATTCTCTCTTTTTATTTTTGTACTGTATATTCTAGGGGAGAGCGGAGCTGGCAAGACAGAAGCCAGCAAGTACATCATGCAATACATTGCTGCAATCACTAACCCCAGCCAGAGAGCAGAGGTGGAGAGGTAAGGGTCATTTCCTTCAAATACCTCCATAGTACCCCCTGCAGGCCTCATGTAAACGGGGCTTTATGTGGTTGCTACAGGTTAATAGACCTGGAGCTCATTCCACCATAAGGTATTTGCACTGCCCTATTTAGCATTTTCTGAGGCGCATTAACCATTTCCTCTATTGCAGGGTGAAAAACATGCTGCTGAAATCCAACTGCGTCCTGGAGGCTTTTGGAAATGCCAAGACAAATCGAAACGACAACTCCAGTCGCTTTGGGAAATATATGGATATAAACTTTGACTTCAAGGGAGACCCCATCGGTGGCCACATCAGTAACTATTTACTGGAGAAGGTGATGAGGGAGAATGGAATCTTATTCTGAACTCTGACAGTAATGTCCAACTAGCATCTGACTAATTGCAATTGCTTGAAGTCACACACAGCATTTTCTCTGCATGTCAGTGGATGAGCCCATTGACTGACTAGTTTGACTGCAGGTCCCCACCTATTAAACAGTATAATTTTTGCAGACAACATTCCATCAGGCTTAGCAGGATAAGAGCACTTACCAGAAATACTTTTGATTGGCTGACATATTAGAATAGGTTCTGCCAATCATCTTGTGCAAACACACTTAACTCTGGCAAAGGTTTAATGCATGACACTAGTAAAAGTGAAGTGCTGATTGGTTGCTGCTAAATCAGGACAATGCATGTTACACTGTAACCTTCCTAGATGCTTTCTTGAGCTCTTATTTATGTCTAACTGTAGTTCTTTTAGGGGGGCTGCTGGTTGGCCATGCCTATTTCATTTTCTGTTCTTTTCTTCCTGCTTTAGTCTCGTGTTATTGTACAGCAACTGGGCGAGAGGAACTTCCACTCCTTTTATCAGGTTAGTCATGAGATTTTGGGGTTTAGAATACTTTTCTTCCATGGTATAATGGAGCTGGTGATATAACCCTGGCGCATAATAGCCACATGCATTACAGCAGAATGTGATAGTACTGTATGCAAGCCTTGTTGCTTTGGGTCAAGTATCACATCTGGCCTACACAGCCGTGCACAGAATAGTTATATTAGTGCTGCTTTTATATATCTTACATCCCTCTTCCTTATTCTTGGCCTTTCTTCTCTCCATGCCTACTGTCACTCCCATCCTGGACAACTCTATTTAGTTTTCTGCCAACATTAGGCTAATGTCCCACGTAGCAAATTAGCCGCCCGCAATAGATCTCTGCTTCCACAGACAACTAACCGCTCCAAAATGGGCTTCCACTGGCAACTATAGAAATCACCGGTGGAAAGGCCTACGCATTATTTCAGCTTTCAGAAGTTGCGTGAATTTTCCTCCTGCCGGCAACTTTGTGTGACTTTAGAAAGCCATAGTGATGCGTAGACCTTTCCACCGGTGACTCCTATTGTTGCTGGTGGAAAGGCATTTCGGAGTAGTTAGCCTGTGATCTACTACAGGCAACTAGCTCACTTCGTGGGACATTAGCCTTATTCTCCCACCTGCACTCTTTTCCTCCCTGACTTCCTTCTTTGCTCTAGCTTTCTTTGTCTCTTCCTCTACCCAATTTTGCCAACTCTCAATCACCCTCTGCTTTCTTTTTTGGCCTGTTACACCTCTAGCTCTCACTTTGCCTACCTTCTCTCACCTGCTGCTCTCTTTCTTCATGCCAGAACAGTGCTATCAGTCACCATCTGACTACTTTGCCCTGTATCCCCTGTCTGCCTACTAAAATCATTCTTCTGTCTCTTCTTCTCTGTTTCCCTTTTTACCTCGCCTCTCTGGGTCAGCTAGCAGGCAGATATGAAGAATACTTAGTGGACATGGAGGTGTCAGTAAGGATTGTACACATGCCATTGGTGCAGCAGAGACATGAGATTAAGGATGAAGAGTATGAAAGAAGAAGGAATTGGTCTGCAGCTCAGCCTTTGGCTCTTGTTTATTTGGAGAAGGATAAATAGAAAGTGACAAATCCACTGATACCACGTGTACAGGAAATAGCCTTGAGCATCTGTGCATGTCATCTTGCAGCAAGTCACTGCATGTGTGGGTGGATGGCATTAGTTCTCTACCATACATCATGCCACAGAAATAAAAATAGTAATAGGGTGTGCATGTAAAATCAGGTGAGATAATGGCAGCATATCCTGTCCTGACAGGGTGGAGGGAGGGCTGGGGTTAGCTGGAGGGATGACAGCATTTAGATAGCTTTCCTAGCTAAGCTACCTGCTAGGATAGGCACACCATTTAGTGGCAGTGGCACAATATTTGCAACTGTCCCTTTAGGTATAGAGCTATGGAAGCTTTTGTTCATTTTGCCAAGTAAATTCCACCATTTGCACTTAAGGGTTACTATTACAGCTTCCCATGATATTCACTTAGGATATTGGATAATATTCACTTAGGATAATGATGTTATGATTCTCCTTCAGATGATTCTAGGTGCCCCCGAACAGACCCTTCGCTCCCTCCACCTCCAGAAAGATATTTCTTTGTATGCCTACACCCGCTCTCTCGCACAGCTCAAGGTAAGTATCTATCATCAATGAAAGTCCAGCAATAATCAAATGAGACCCAACGGGCAGTGTATTGAGGGGGTGGTCGCAGTGGGCACCAGAAACATACTCTTTCTCTTACAGGTGTCTGTGGGACACAGGGACCATGGGTATAGTATCTACCAGCAGGAGGCAGGACACTAGAGAGGAAGAAGAGGAAGAAGCCCCTCCTCCCTGGTACTATACCCCCTTTCACTTCCTTAGTGAGCCAGTTTTTTCTAGTGTCCTCAGGAGACAGGATCTACAGCTCCCTCTGAAATCTACAGCCAGAGACTCTGGCACCAGGGGTTGTCCTATAGGGCCTCTTCGGAGCTCCCTCCACAGGCTTCCCCCTACGTGGGACCCAAGTACCGGGGCCAATAAGACTCCTATGGAGCGGGCCACACAGAGTTTCCTGCCTATACCTTCAGTGCAGAAGCTGTCCGGTGCTCCCCTCCATGTGCTCAGGTTAGTCCCTGTCTGCTCCCAGCCAGCGCTCTCTCCAGCCCGCCTGTCTGCCTTCAGTTCCCTCTACAGCCTGCCCTGTCTGCTCCTGTAGCCGGCGCTTCCCTTACCTGAACGCTACCATCATTTTTTCCTCCTTGCGTTCCATTGCGCCCATGCGTTCCAGTGACGTCACCATTCGGCGCCATCTTGTGCGCGCCTTCTACTCGCGCCTCTCAGAGTTTCGCGCCATTCCTCTCCGCTCTCCATCCTGATCGGTCGGGTCTTCAGCGCTTCCCCACAGGAGCCTCTTCTTCCTGGACACAGGGACGGTATTTCTAGCAGGCAGGGGCACTACTAGGGGGACATTAGGAATGGGCAGAGCAGGGCTGGAACTGTGGCTGGGAGGGTGTTTGTGACAGGACTACCTTTACATGTTTTTTGTATTAAAAACTTGTTGGGCACTGTGAGAGTTATTTCTCAACCGGGATTATATACTCATTCTCCCCTTCTGATATTTAAGAGCACTTGTTTATTTTAAAAAAAAAAAAGTGAAAATCCTTACTCCATTGCATTGCCTATTGCATTAAAGTCCTCTGTCTTTTTTGCTTAATACCTGCTATTGTTTGTTAGAAACTGCACTGCTGTTGTTTTTTCTGTCATGGCAGAGGGCATTCCAGAAGGCCCCTTTTCCAGGGGGGCGTCTAGCTCCTCAAAAGTAAAATATCTAGCATGCGCCAGATGCTGCAAACGTCTCCCATCTGGCAGAAAGGAACCTCTTTGTTCCTCATGCTCCAAGCTTCCGGCTGAGACTTCTTCCCAGGCTCCGGTCGTGCCTCCTCCCCCCTCCACAGATATAGCAGGGGGGGACCCTACTTCCACTCCGGCACTGGATGCTCAGGCGCAGGCCTCCTCTTCCAACCAGGACCCTCCCCTCTGGGCGGCTCAGCTCTCCTCAGGCATCCCCAAATTGGCGGCCTGTCTCGATAAGCTACTAGACAGACTGGATAGGGAGGATCCACAACCCTCCAGATCTCTCAAGCGGCAAGCAGCACTCCGTCTGGAAGACTACAGTGACTCTGAGTCCCTGCATGCCTCAGCCACTTGGGAAGATCATTCCCTAAGTGAGGGAGAAATCTCCTCTGACGGCCCGGACGAGCCGGACGACATAGCTAAATCCTCGACTGAGGCCATTGATTCCCTTATTTCCTCAGTTATATCCTGTCTTGACCTCAAGACTCCGGAATCTACTCTAGAGGCTTCCTCCTCCCTTTTCAAGCGCCAGAAGAAGACCTCTTCCGTTTTTCCTTCCCACGACCAACTGGATTCCATCATCCAGTCAGAGTGGGACCACCCTGAAAGACGTTTTCAGACCTCTCGGCGTTTTCAACGCTCTTATCCATTTCCACAGGATGCTCTGGAGAAATGGGCGACTCCTCCGTCGGTGGACGCCCCGGTATCCCGTCTATCCAAAAACACGGCCCTTCCCGTCCCGGACTCCTCCTCCTTTAAGGATCCGATGGACAAGAAGATGGAGGGGTTCCTCAGGGCCACATTCTCTTCCGCAGGGGAGAGCCTCCGGCCGGTTCTGGCCTCCGCCTGGGTTTCCCGGGCCGTCCAGACCTGGTCTGATTCCCTTATGGAGGGCCTCGCCTCCGGCGCCTCCAGACAGGAACTCTCCCTCTTAGCATCTAAGATTCGCGATGCTAACGAATTTCTCTGCGAAGCCTCTCTAGACTCTGTTCAGGCCATCAGCCGTACTTCGGCTCTTGCGGTAGCGGCTCGCCGCTCGCTTTGGCTCAAACTTTGGTCAGCCGATATGTCCTCCAAGAAATCGCTCACAACTCTTCCCTTTAAAGGCAAACTCCTTTTCGGGCCGGAGCTCGACAAAATCATCAGCCAGGCTACGGGAGGGAAGAGCACATTCCTCCCACAGTCAAAAAATCGCCCTTCCTTTCGGAGAGGCCGCTTTTTTCGTTCCAGGGGCTCCAAGTTCACCTCCTCCAGAGATTCTACGGCCTCAGGAGAAAGATTCCAGAATCCCTCAGGAAAACCTAAGTTTCCGCCTCGTTCCAGGTACTCCTGGCAGGGCAGGCGCCCCCAAGCCAAGCCTGCCGACAAGCCTTCCGCATGACTACCCCCACAGGGTAAGTCCGCCGCCCGTAGGAGGCAGACTTCGTTTCTTTCACGAGGCCTGGCTCCGACTCACTTCCGACCCGTGGGTGCACAGGGTAGTGTCTTCAGGCTATCGCCTCGAGTTTTTCTCCGCGCCACCCAGCAGGTTTTTCATGTCCCGACTCTCCCAGGACTCTCTCAGACAGTCCGCCTTCCTCTCCATTGTCCAAGGCCTTTTGGACGAAGAAGTGATCACGCCAGTCCCTCCGGGAGAGAGGTTCCGGGGTTTTTACTCCAACCTCTTTCTCGTTCCAAAACGAGACGGTTCCTTTCGGCCAATCTTAGACCTCAAGCAACTCAATACCCACCTTCGCTTCTCCCGTTTCAAGATGGAATCGCTCAGGTCGGTAATTGCAGCCATGGGCCACAACGAGTACCTAGTGGCTTTGGACATAAAGGACGCCTACCTTCACGTCCCCATTTTCCCTCCCCATTGGAGATACTTAAGATTTGCCGTCAAGAATCTCCACTATCAGTTCACAGCTCTCCCATTCGGGCTCACTTCAGCACCTCGCATATTCACCAAGATCATGGCGGCGGCGGCGGCCTCCCTCAGGTCGCAGGGGGTTTCCATCACCCCTTACCTGGACGACCTCCTCCTCAAGGCGCCATCCCCCTCTACAGCAACATCTCAGCTGAATCTGGTCACTTCAACCCTGACCTCTCTGGGCTGGAAGATCAACCTGGAGAAGTCGCGACTCACTCCCTCCCGTCGAATGCCCTTCCTGGGCATGATCTTCGATACAGCACAACAGCGAGTGTTCCTTCCTCCGGAGAAGATCTCCAGAATCCAGGACTTGACGCGCCGGTTGATCCAATCCCCATCTCCTTCCATCCGATTTGCGATGCAGGTGCTAGGATCCATGGTGTCCTCCATAGAGGCCGTGCCCTTCGCGCAGTTTCACCTGCGCGACCTACAGTGGAACATCCTGGATCAGTGGACCCGCTCCAGCCTGTCCCAACGGTTCCGGATTCTTCCCAAGACACAGGCCTCCCTGACATGGTGGCTCATCTCATCCCATCTGGCCAAGGGACGCCCTCTTCTGGAACCACACTGGCGCCTCCTGACTACGGACGCCAGCCTCACGGGCTGGGGAGCAGTTCTGGACCGCCTTTCGGCCCAGGGGACCTGGTCGAGAACCGAAGCCCTTCTCCCCATCAACATCCTGGAGATCAGGGCAGTCCGCCTAGCGCTGCTACATTGGCAGCATCTCCTAAAGGGCCAGGCCATCAAGGTACAATCCGACAACGCGACTACAGTCGCCTATCTGAATCACCAGGGCGGAACTCGAAGTCGTCAGGCCCTCAAGGAGGTCAGCCTTATCTTGACCTGGGCCGAGACCCACGAGTCCCGTTTGACAGCGGTTTACATCCCCGGCCTCGACAACTGGCAGGCCGACTACCTCAGCCGTCAACAACTCGACCCAGGAGAATGGGCCCTAAGCCCAAGAATCTTTCAGGGCATCGTCGCACGATGGGGTCTCCCAACCGTGGACCTCATGGCCTCCCGCCTGAACAGGAAGGTTCCCCAATTCATGGCCAGGTGCAGAGATCCCCTAGCCTTAGCAGCGGACGCCCTCACGGCCGACTGGGACTTCCCCCTCGCCTACATCTTCCCTCCTCTCCCTCTTCTACCCAGAGTCATCAGGAAGATCAAGGCCGGTTCCGGGCCAGTGATTCTAGTGGCTCCCTTCTGGCCAAAAAGAGCCTGGTTCTCCGATCTGGTCATCCTCAGCAGGGCAGATCCCTGGCGTCTCCCACAGGATCCCGACCTTCTGACTCAGGGCCCCATTCGCCACCCAGACCCGACCTTCCTGAGTTTGACGGCCTGGCTATTGAGACCCTAGTGCTTCAGCGCAAAGGGTTCTCTCCAGACGTCATTCGCACCATGGTGGCTGCCCGGAGGCCTATCTCCTCCAAGACCTACCACCGTGTCTGGAGGACCTTCAAGGCCTGGTGTGACGTTGGGGGTCACCCCTTTCAGGTCTTTTCCCTTCCCCGACTGTTGTCCTTCCTGCAGTCGGGGCTCTCCAAGGGTCTCTCACTGGGATCTCTTAAGTCCCAGATATCGGCCCTTTCGGTCCTTTTTCAACGCCGCCTAGCCATCATACCAGACGTAGCCACCTTCCTTCAGGGAGTCCTGAGGCTTCACCCTCCCTTCCGTGACCCCATTCCCCCTTGGGACCTCAACCTGGTCCTCACCGTCCTGCAGGGCCCGCCCTTCGAGCCCCTGGCCACTATTCCCCTAATGTGGCTCACCTGGAAAACTGTTTTTCTGCTGGCTATTTCCTCGGCACGCAGAGTGTCTGAGATCTCGGCCCTATCACACCTTCAGCCCTACCTCGTTTTCCACTCCGATCGAGCAGTGCTCAGAACTGTGCCCTCCTTCGTTCCTAAGGTTGGTACCTCCTTCCACATCAACCAGGACATCACCATCCCGTCCTTTTGCCCTCAGCCATCTTCCCCCAGGGAAGTGGCCTTACATGCGTTGGATCCGGTCAGGGCGCTAAAATTCTATCTGAACCGGACTAAGGACATTCGTCAGTCCTCGTCCCTCTTCATCTTGCCCTCCGGCCCCCAGAAGGGCTCCCCGGCCTCTAAGGCCACCTTGTCCCGTTGGATTAGAGAAGCCATTCGCAGAGCATACATTGCCAGGGGAAAGTCGCCACCTCTCCACATCAGAGCTCACTCTACTCGGGGAATCAGCACCTCCTGGGCCTTTAGGAACAGGGCCTCAGCCGAACAAGTCTGCAGGGCTGCTACATGGTCATCCATTCATTCCTTTACCAAATTTTACAGATTTGAGGTATTTGCGGCATCTGACGTCCACTTCGGGAGAAAGGTACTGCAAGCTGCAGTTGCCTGAATTCGCTTCTCCCACCCTCTTTTAATGGGACAGCTTTGGTATGTCCCCATGGTCCCTGTGTCCCACAGACACCTGTAAGAGAAAAGGAGATTTTGTGACTACTCACCGTTAAATCCTTTTCTCTTAGGACGTCTGTGGGACACAGGGCTTCCCCCCCGGAAGCGGTCCTTCTGGAAGGGTTATTCTGCTAAAGTTTAAAGTTTAAAGTTATTCAGTTATTCTGTTAATCTGTTATATGCTTGACAAAACTGGCTCACTAAGGAAGTGAAAGGGGGTATAGTACCAGGGAGGAGGGGCTTCTTCCTCTTCTTCCTCTCTAGTGTCCTGCCTCCTGCTGGTAGATACTATACCCATGGTCCCTGTGTCCCACAGACGTCCTAAGAGAAAAGGATTTAACGGTGAGTAGTCACAAAATCTCCTTTTGCCATATTCTAGGTTATTGTATTCTTTGTATGTGTGTTGCATGCGTTTAGCACTTACATATACAAATAACCTCGAATTGTGTTGGGGTTTTAGTTATCAGAATGGTGTATGGTAAATTATTTTGCTTCATACCTAAGTTTGCTGAATATTACACCACCTTCTCTCCTTGTCTTTCTCCTAGTCTTCTAATAATGACACAGGTGACTTTAAAGATGTCGCTGAGGCCATGAAAGTGATTGGGTTCAAACCAGAGGAGATTCAGACAGTGTACAAAATTCTGGCCGCTATTCTGCACCTGGTGAGTAAGAGATACCGGTTTATTGGGTGTGGCTATAACTAATGGCTACCTTTAGGAGGCAGAGTCTCCCCAATGACCTCTATGGTGGCACAAACCAGGAGAAGTTATGGTTACACCACGCAAGCCTAGGCCTACACAGATAGGATGAGGTATTGGTCCCTTTCCCTTCCCCTAGAATATTGTTGAGTACAGAGCATGTCTCTTCATTTGCAGGAATACATAGATAGAGGGAGCTATGGAGTATGGTGTAGGTCCATAACCCCAAAGTGGCTGTATCCTCCTCTCCTCCTCTTTTTGCTTAATAATTTCTCTTACATTTGCTATTTCAGGGGAATCTCAAGTTTGTCCTGGATGGGGACACCACCCTAATAGAGAATGGTAAAGTCATTTCGGTAGTGGCGGACCTTCTGGGCACCCGGTCAGAGCAAGTAGAGAAAGCCCTGCTCTTCCGAACGGTGGCCACGGGCAGGGATGTTATAGACAAGCAGCATACTGAAAAGGAAGCCAATTACGGTAGAGATGCATTTGCTAAGGTAAAGCACATGGTCCTCTCACTACATGGGCGCCATGAAGTTTATTGTCAACAGGAAACCCTTTATACAATCATCTCCTCATATTTTTAGGCCATCTATGAACGCCTCTTTTGCTGGATAGTGAATCGGATAAATGATGTTATTGATGTGAAACAGCAGGATGCCGCTTTGCATGGAAAAAACACAGTTATTGGCGTACTGGATATATATGGCTTTGAAATTTTCGACAACAACAGGTGAGGTGCAGTGAGAAGAGGCCTTGACAGTGAAATGTCATTGAGCTAAATATGTAAATATTGTCTGGTGTGATAAGTAATAAATGGTTGAATAAGATGAATGGGAGTTATGGTAGCAAGTAGGTTACCAATTTTCCACATAGTAGACTTGCTGCATTTTAGTTCTGGTTAAACATGTTAGAGACCAAACTCATGCCAAATTTTGGTTATCCATTCTTTAAGACCTCAGTCCACAGATAGGTGGCCACAAGTACATCGGCCTAATTGTTTGGCTCACAGACTAGACTTGGCCAGTTGCCCGGCTCAGTGCATGTCTGTAACCAACAAGTCAGTTTTGAAGAAATAACTGCTGAGGCTCTACTCCTTGTTATAACTCAGTGGTTCCCAAACTGTTGGCATGGCCACCCATGGGGTAGTTGGGTTGAAAAAAGACATATGTCCATCACGTTCAACCATAATGCCTATATATAACCTGCCTAACTGCTAGTTGATCCAGAGGAAGGAAAAAAACCCCATCTGAAGCCTCTCTAATTTGCCGCAGAGGGGAAAAAATTCCTTCCTGACTCCAAGGTGGCTGAGCCTGAAAGCCAGGCAGAGTAAGATTTGGGTAAAAAGCCTATTCTCTCTCCAAGATACTCCTAGAACCCCAGCCTGCAGGTTCATTTGGATGGGATTTGGGGGTGGACATTTTTTTCTGTCATAGTGACCCTACATATTGTGGTTGAATTTATAAAATAGCAATGCTTTTTTGTAATAAGCTAAGGGTGTAAAAAAGTCTGAAAACCACTGTTATAATGTCCTTTCTTCTCTTGTTTTGAGCAGCTTTGAGCAATTTTGCATAAATTATTGCAATGAGAAGCTTCAGCAGCTGTTCATCCAACTTGTACTTACCCAGGAACAGGCGGAATATCAGAGAGAAGGGATTCCCTGGAAACATGTGAGTAATGATGGCATGAATGGTGTATCTTGGTTATAGGGTTACCTTGCCCAGTGGAATGGCTGGTTCATTAGTAGCCATCTTATAATTCCCCCTGTATAACCTGTTTAATTATTAATAATAACCAGAAACTAATGGGGTAGTATGAGTCCTACTCAATGCCAGACTGGTCCACCAGGATACCAGGAAAACTCCTAAACATTTGGCTTATTTTATGGTCATTCCCAGTCTGACACTAGGCCAACTGAGTGCACACAACATTTCTTCTCTCCATATTTCTATTTCTGTGCATGGGTTAGAGCTGCTATGATGATCATTTCAGGTGGTTCATTTTTCATAAACTGCAGTATCAGCAGTACTTCATCAGTGTTCATCAACATAATGATTTTGCTAAGTCTGTTAGCAAGCAATATGGCAACTACCACTACCTATAAACAGATATACAGTTGGGCTTTGTGGGTGGTTGTTCAGTGTATAATGTGAGTGTCATAGGGATGTTAGATTATAAGGGCAGAGAGTGAATGATGTACAATATTTTAAAAACGCTGAATGTACATGGGCAGGGGGGCATACATTCAAATATGGTGCCCAGTTTCTGCTAGATTATTCACTAGCATGTCCATTCAGACAACTTTAAAGGGCTACTTTTAAATTTGGGTGAAATATTTACGGAATTATGATTATAGGATGAGAAAATATTTTGAAACCTTAGTGATAGGAACACTAATACAGTAACTAATTCAAAACTGCTTAACTGCCCTGGCCTTTACTCTGCATCCCCTTGTCTCCATAGATAGACTATTTTGATAACCAGATCATTGTGGACTTGGTGGAACAGCAGCACCGAGGGATTATTGCTTTGCTGGATGATGCTTGTATGAACGTTGGGAAGGTGACGGACAACATGTTCCTTGAAGCTCTGGACAAACAACTTGGAAAACACGCGCATTACTCAAGCAGGAAGGTATGAGAGTTCTTTAGGTTGTAAGCTCTTGTGAGCTGGGACTTCTGATCCTATTTTTACCCTGTCATTAACTTATCGTAAGACCCCTGTTTGTTATAAATAAATGTGACAAGCTGCGTAACTCGCTGGCTCTATATAACTAAATGATGATGCCACACATGCTAGTGTTTTGTCTAGTGTGGCTGTTTCCAGCAGAGGGCACCAAAGCCAGCCTAGACTGTGCACATTGCCAATAATTTTCCATTTACAAGTTAATTAAAATGGTCCTTTCAGAGAGGCATAGTTACTTACTAAACACAGTATTGTGTATTTTTTTTTTTTAATGCTTCCTAGTTGGCCTCTTTACTAAGTGAATTTTAGTTTGGCTTCTTAGATGGCATAGAGGAGAGGTAAACGTGAACAGCACGAGCGTGTGTGTCTAATTGCCTTTTCATACCTTTGGCCTCTTTGTGTGCCCATGGATGAGGCAAACCCTTGTTCAGTAAGTGATGTCATGTCTAGCCAATAGAAGCAGGTTTGGGGTGTCACCTGATCTAGGCTGTCTGAACATTGTTGGCCTGTTACCAACCACTCAAGGCTTCATGTCGCCTGGAAACGCTCGCTGCACTGTGTCTGATCTATGTGGCTGCTCTGTCTATTTGTCCGTTATCCGAAGTGGGCCCAGGACTTCAAAAAACATGAATTTTTAAGTAAAGTGCCTGATAAAAGCCCCCAGTGAAAGCCATTCATGTAAAATAATTGTAATTTTATAGTCTCCACACAAAGACATGACAACTGTTCATAGACAGTGGTCTTGTGAAGACTCAAATTTACTGTATTTTTTATTTCAGGTGATTTCTCTTCAGGCAAAGTGAAAGCAGCTAATAGTATACAATTTAAGATTCATTTGGTGCAGAAAGGGGATAGGGTAATCGATATGGTTTATAGAAACAAAATGGCTGCCAGGTTGCTTAAGCAACCATTCTTGTTGTAGTTAGGATACAGCACAGAAGTCTGACTTTTTTTAAAAATTACTAAGTGTAAAAAGGTTTTGGCCTAAGCATTGCTGGGTCGTGTATATGTCTATTTGTGTGGCTCCACATGGTACATGTACAATACCACTGGGAGAATAGATTCCTGTGCTCTGATGGTATTGTATTGTACAGGTATATGATCATCACTTATTCGAAAATCCTTTATCCGGAAAGCTCTGAATTACAGGAAGGCCATCTCCCATAGAGTCCATTTTACACATATAATTCTGTTTCTTAAAAAATATTTCCTTTTTCTCTGTAATAGTAAAGCAGTTAGTTGTAATTGATCCTATCTAAGCTGCATGAATCCATATTGGTGGTAAAACAATCCTATTGGATTTATTTAATATAATTTTTAGCAGACTTAAGGGATGGGGATCCAAATTACAGAAACACCCAGGTCGCAAACTTTCTGCATAATAGATCCTATGCCTGTATACTGTTATTGGATCATGCACACTGCCCCCTCCTAACAGTCTCATTCCTCTGTGTTTGCATCTTGCAGGTCTGTGCCACAGATAAAGCGCTGGAGTATAACCGAGACTTCCGGATCCGTCATTATGCTGGAGATGTGGTGTAAGTTATGTGTGCTGTGCCCTTTAAAGCTTTATCCTAAATCTATATTCTAGGTATTATCCTAAATCTATAGTATAAGGTTAGAGAAAATGTACTGTACATAAAAGTAAGGTTTATGTTTTATGCTTTCAAGTATGAGCACATAACGTACAGTAAGCCTGGAACAATCCTTATTTTCATTAATACGTAAGAATGGGAGCTTCTGTCACTCTGTTGAGGCAGTCTGTCGGGGCATTATGATAGATGTTGTTTTTTCAATGCTCGAATCCCGCTGCTAAAGGGTTTTTTTTTAACTGGGCGTATTAAGGTTGGACCCATTATGACAGTCAGTACCTCTCTTCCCCCTCTTTTGTAACAGTTACTCTGTGGTGGGATTTATTGATAAGAACAAGGACACACTCTTCCAGGATTTCAAGAGACTGATGTTTAACAGGTAAGAAGGAATGGTAGTAAATAAATGAAACCTGTTGAATTAATAAGGCCAATGGCCAACCCTAACATATGAACTTACTGTAGCAGCCTGGATATTCAGCAGCCCTATAGTAGGTATGATCCAGGCGTGTAGTGTTGTGCACAGCAGCTTCCCATCTTGTTAGGTCATTTTTTGAGTGTCAGTAACTCTGCACAAGCTCAGTGGGCTCTGGGCTGCTGTTGCGTTGCTAAGCTTAGAGGTCCTCAAAAATGTAAAACATTAGCAGAAAACTAAACACCTCTTTCCTTTTATTATTTTTCATTCCTCAGCTCCAATGCAGTTCTAAAGGCCATGTGGCCAGAAGGAAAACTTAGCATTACGGAGGTCACAAAGCGACCACTTACGGCAGCCACGCTCTTCAAAAACTCCATGATTGCTCTGGTAGATAACCTTGCATCCAAGGTACGACTTCTGACATCATCATGAAAAGTTTGTGTGTGTGTTGACATCATCCAGATAACACTGGAGGGAAATGCACCTTACTGCCATGTTTTGCTGTTTCAGGAACCATACTACGTTCGCTGTATTAAACCCAATGAAAAAAAGTCTCCTGCTCTATTTGATGAGGTGAGGTGTAAGCACCAAGTGGAATACCTGGGTTTGCTAGAGAACGTCAGGGTCCGAAGAGCTGGATTTGCATATCGCCAAGTGTACGAGAAGTTCCTCCACAGGTGAGAAAGCTATTTTGTTTTTCTTGTGCCTAACATTGCTCTCAGCATCACTATCCACAATATGCAAAGCCCTTTTGTACAAGGTAATGTCTAGCTAAGGGACGAGCAAATTGTGTTCATCGAGATGTTGTTCCCACTTTACCCAGGTACAAGTTAATATCATCACTGACCTGGCCTAACCACAGCCTGCCTTCAGACCGTATAGCCGTGGAGAGGTTCATGGTAGACTGCGGCCTAAACCATGATGCAGCATATGGGAAAACCAAGATCTTCATCCGCACACCGCGTACATTATTTTTCCTAGAGGAGAGGCGCAGTGAGATGCTTATTAGAATCATCCTTTTTCTGCAAAAGGTGAGACAGTTGACGAAAAGGCTGAACATTCTTTATATTCCTCATAATAAGTCCCTTCTTACATTTGAATCCATTATCTCTGTCTCCTGTGGCTGCACTGAACAAGGATCACTTGTAGCAATAGATAACACCTAGATCAGTTACAATGCCTGTAAAGCCTTGCATTTAAACTCTGTAACTGACAGAGAGCAGCAATGTTGGGGCTTCTATTAGCCCCTTCTTCAGACAAATGTTAGCACCTTGTGCCCATCGATATATGGACATGTACTTATACTGACTTCTAGTGGCCAAATATTAGAATTCAGAACATGAATTATACCAAGATACAATATTTGTGTATTCAATAAAGAAAACAAAAAATAATGAATTATATTTGGTTGGTTTCACTTTCAAATCACCCGCATCCCCTACCCACTTATAAGTGCATCCGGAGCCTCACACTGACGCAGGTTGGTAAGGACGAAACTCAGGCAATTCCTGTAACCTGTAATTATACATCATTACAAAGGAGTGAATGGAGGCTAAATGTCACAAATAAATGCTCAGTTACATGGAAGGGTTTCAGCTCGTTGGTTTAAAAAAAGCAAAAATGTGGGTGTTGTTTATTGTGATCAAAGCACCATGTGGCACGCACTCAATCGGACACCAGGGCAGCGGTGAAGGTTAAGGAGCTTTATTCATATATACATCCTTTTAGTATAGTAGGTTGTTTATTGTAAGCCCAAGTGGTCAGTGTTGCTGCTGTAATGGCATAATTTTCACTAAAAATGGGAGATAGCTTTGTATTTATGTTTCTAAAAAAAAAAAGTAGGAACTATTTGAGCTCTGCATCTATTCTACCGCTAAGCAAGCAACATGGCAGCTTCCATGTTTGAATAAAAACACACATGTATTAATATGAATAATTTGGTCCTGTCAGTAGCAGCATTTAATGTTTCCTTAATGTTACTAGCTATGGAGGGGGACTCTTGCACGCCGCCGGTGTAAGAGAATTCGGGCAGGTCTCACAATCCTACGCTACTACAGACGCTACAAGGTGAAATCCTACCTCCGTGAGGTCATGCACAGGTTCAATGGAGTAAAGAACAGCCGAGACTATGGGAAACACGTAAAATGGCCCACTCCACCCAAAGTGCTGCGGCGCTTCCAGGAGGCTCTACAGCACATTTACAACAGGTACAGAGTGGCTTGCAGCTGGACAGTATGAGAGTAGGTTTTAGAAGGCACCAAGATAGCATATGCTGGGTCTGATAGTGCTATTTCTTTTCAGGTGGAGAGGATACCAGATAATCAGAAGCTTGCCTCCTGCTGAAATCCCTAAGGTCCGGGCTAAAGTCGCTGCCTTTGAGAACCTTAAAGGACACAGAGTGGATATGGGTCTTCAGAGATGCTGGGAAGGAAGCTACTTGGCTTTGGTGAGTAAGAGTGATAAAAAAACACAAATACAAAAGTATTGTAGATATGATACCTATATTGGCTAACAATAGAAATTCACTGCAAACTTTCAGAGCTCTAAGGCCCCTTCATCAGGCAAAATACAGCCTGAGTTAAGCTTGCAGTTAGTCAATATAGGTATCATTTCCACAATACTTTTGTATTTGTGTTGTTTTATTACATTTTTTGTTTTGTGAGTAAGAGTGGCATCAGGGTGGATCTGTCACTAGAATACAGACAGAATTATTTTTCTGCATTAGTCAGAAATGTAAAGTCACATGATTAATGTCCCATTTCAGCTTGACCTTAGCCTTTCCCTTCTTGACTATTGTATGCTTTATCCATAATCACTAAGGGGTATGAAACTCACCCCTTACCTTTTCTCTTCTATATTTAGCAAGTACAAAATGCAGACCATCAGGTTTATATTGTTCTGTAATGACCAGACTCATTTGTACATGAGGCATGATATCTTACCTACATCACCCTTACAAGTCTGTTCTCCTTACAGAATCAAGAGAATGGACGTGATTCTGACCTGTTTGTGTCCCGGTCGAGTGAGCTCCAGAGAAAGGACAAATTCATGCAGGCACTGTTCTCCTGCCATGTGCGCAAGGTACAAACGCGTAGGAGAGGGTAAAACATCCACCATGTTTTACCAGGGTACAAGACTCCATACTGAATTTATATTCTCTATGCAGCTTGCCTGGGGTGCATTATTATCCATACACATCAAGGTGTGGTGATGTGCTGCTACCGGTGTCCAGAGAAGACTACTGTGTTGACATGTATCTCTTATTAATTGTAGGTCAACAGGTTTAACAAGGTAGAAGATCGTGCCATCTTTATCACTGACCGGCATTTATACAAGATGGATCCTGGGAAGGCGTACAAAGTAATGACCAGCACTCCACTTTATAATGTAAGTAATACAGATATGCACAGTTTAATATTATATTATGGGCAATACATTGGTTGCTCGTTGGAATGGTGGGATATAGGTTGGAACAGGACAGAACAGAAAGAAGGCTGCTAGAATGTTGCAGTTAGGTACTTCCTATGCCAATGTGGATCCACGTCAGTCTGATTAGACTGTATCTTTCACAGTGCCTGTTGGGTATCAATCACCTGTGTTAAGGCTGTGTGCCATGTCTTACAGAGGGGAATTAATTGCTATGGGAAAGTCTCCTTATGTGACACAAGTGACTAAAGTTCTGCATTCTAGATGTTTCTGTGTAGCTGCCAGTAGTCCAACATTCCATATGATTGGGTGGCAGAAGTTAAGGTAATGCCATCATAGCAGATGATAAGATAATGATATCCGAGAAAGAAGTCAGCAAAATCATTGGACCGGCTGGAGGGCCCCATGGATCATCTATTGGAAAGTTATGCACAGATAGATTAAATAGTGATTGGAAAGTAATACAAAATGGCCCCCGAGGGTCTGTCAAGGTAAACTTTCTGTAAAGCTTTGGGTTGTGTGGTTACGCGCCATTTACACAGCCTTTTAGATGTGGATATTTCTTTTTGTTTGTTGTCTTAAAATTGCACAACGAGCACAGCAAAAGGAACACAAACACACAATGCTCAGTCCTCTACTTGTGTAACATAAACAGCAAAACCTATGTTCATCCTTTCAATAATTGCCATGGGAAAGTCTCCTAATGTGACACAAGTGACTAAAGGTCTGCTTTCCAGATGTTTCTGTGTTTTCTTTCATATCTACTGGCCTTCTTATTCAGCTTCCCATTGTAGGGTGAAGCCACACAAAACGTTTACTGGCATTTTGTCCACTTTGCTGGGAACCTATGTAAGGAAACTCTACTAACTAACTATGCCAATGGTTCTGCTTGGTAGCCCAGATATATTAGGTATGGAAGGATACCATCAGTATATGATGGTCAGTATATGATAACAACTGGCATCCAGCAGGCATCCCTTCAGGGAGGCCACTTTCACTTTATCCCACCATGTATCCATTCATCCAAAGCCTCCTTTAACCCCAGTTGTGGAAGGTCAGGCAGGGATCATATTTTCTGGTAACAGCAAGCAGCATGGCAGCTTCCAGTTATTACACTGCCTGTATACAGTATCCCCTGCTAACATGTTTCACTAAACACATGCAAAGGTATTGTCCTTTTAAAGACCTTGATGGGATGCCAGGAAATGAAGGCAGTTTGTCATGTGCCTATAATGAATAAACCGAACTGAACAATAATGTCTGGAACCTTGCTTTGATTTAAAGCAATCTATCACCTTAGCAGTGATGGCTTTGCTTTTAACATAAATAGGGTTTAATTGAAGAAGTGAAACTAATTAATTAAGTCAGAAGGTGTCAGAAGATTTATATTTAACTTTGATGATATTTTCACTAATTCCCACTGATCACCTTGTAATCCTGATCAATATGACAGGAGTGATGGAACTGAGCAGAGAAACATCAGGAGATGCTGCCTGTATAATAAGCTTTTGCTGCCCTGCCTGACCCTTGCCTAGAATGACCAACATTGGGTGTTCCTCTTACACTTATATGATATTAGCAGTGTAAAAACTGTCAGTCTGATTACACTGTATCTCTCACAGTGCCTGTTGGGTGTCAATCACCTGTGTTATGTGTTATGGCTGTGTGTGCCATGTCTTATAGAGTGGAAGGGAGGATGCCTCTGTACCTTCCCTTTCCCACCCTTCATGAATACAGTGCTACTGAATAAAGGCAGGACTGTATTCATGGGGGCAGCCGCAGGTCTCTGTACTGTGAAATGGAGTGAGCCATATGGCAATTTAGGCTGGAATCCAAGGTGCAGAGAGCAAAATAAAAAAAAACAGTGTATAAAAAAGTAAATTTTCTGCACTTTGTGCCCTGCCTTCCTATTTACTTTTATTTAGCAAGGCTGCAGGAGGAACACAAAAGACTTGTCTGTCTGCCCTACAGCTGCAGGAGGGTTTGGTCTGGTATTGAGCAGTGAGCAGAAGGAATGAAAAAAGCTTTGTGTGTCTGCACTACAGCTGCAGGAATAGGCCAAAAAAATAGAGATAGTCTTATCTGTAAAATAAGTTTCTTTGGAACAGAAGTCCTGCCTTGTATGGTAGAGCATTTCATATTGTCATTCTGGGTGCCGCCATCTTGCTGCTCTTTATCTATATATCCTCCCAGTAAGGACAGAGTGCAGTTTAACAATACACTATATATAGATGTGGAGTTCCTTACCCTGGGTGAGTGCCTGGGCTGATAATCAATAGCGTACATGGAACATTCAGGCTGAATGGACACAGTGTTCCTGGGCAATCTCTTGTAATAGAACAAATTAATCCATGTAGAGGAGCACTCAAGGGAATTAAACTGCATAAATATTTCTAGGTGATGGGTGTTTTTGACGTATATACATTAATGGGAGAGCATCCATCATGGAGGGAAACAAAGAAGAATGAATAGGGGAGGGGCAAGTATTACAGACTGGAGCAGTGCCAGGGAATTATGGGAGCAAATATGGCTGCTGAAGGTGGAAATTAATTAAGGAAAAAAGGACAAAAGGAGAATCAAGGTTAAAGTGCCAGTATAGTGAGGAAAAGGAAGGGGGTGAGAGAAATGGGTTTGGAGAAGAAAGGTGAGACAACCGCAAGGATGAAAATAGGGGTGGATAGGATAGGGTTAGAGAGAGGTGAGCGATAGGGAATATCTGACCATGCAAGCCAGCAGTTATCAGTGCTATAAATATAAATGAAATACAAAGGAAGGGAAGATGGTGGAGAATGCGGCAGAAAGAGAGAGCTTTGTTTTGTTGCGTTAGGCACAACTGCATTCAATATCTCTGCCTGAAAGAGCATCTCATCTCTGTGAGAGCCCACGTCGGTGGGGGGGAGGTGTTTCCATGGGGATCTCCATGGAGACAGGATCAGTCGATGCTTGGTCCAGCTCTGGCTTCATTCAGCTTTTTGCTGAGATTATCCTCCCCCCTGTTCCCTTCACCTTCTGTTTCTTCTACCCCCCCAGTTCTACTTTCTCTTCCCCTCCTCGTCCTCTTACTTGCCCTTTCTCCTTATTCCATGCAGATTTATTCTCATTTTCATGTAAAAATCTCTTGTACACTCTCTCACCTTGTGAGGGCATGGAAAAGAACTCGCCCCCTCCCTACCCAAATACACATGCATGTATTCTATGATTTTTATATATGTTGGGTGCCAAGCTGGTGGGCTAGAGAAGCACCAGGGGGTGCCATACGGTTTCTCCTTAACATAACAGCAGAAATAAAAGAATTATGGAGGAAATTGCCCTCTCTGCCCTACATACAGTAATGAGGAGCAAAGTGGAAGTGGATACCATTTACAATTATTTTATTTACTATTAAGGCCCGTAGATATTGCTGGACTACATCCCCAACATGCTTTAGCCTCCCATACAAGCTTAAAGTAGACATGACATTAATACTAATGGTCTGAGACAATTAGCAGTTGGTCTTGATTTAATTATTTGCCTTTCTTCATCTAATTGCTAAGATCATATATCCCTGGCAACCATTCCTAGACTGCTTCCAGTCTGCTATTCCAACCGCTGCCTGGTTGCCAGGGTCAGTGGGATCCTAGTAACTTCATACACTACACAGTTGTCTGCATCATATTAAAAATTGATTGGATAGCCATCTTCCCTAAAATACAAACGCTTGCATGCCTGTTACACTTAGGTGAGTTCACTGCAGTGGGTAGGGTGCAAGAGAGCTCTGTATGTAATGCCTGCCTTGGGCAGAGTTGCCTGCACCCACAGCTGCTCCAGTGTGGCCTATGTAACAGTGTGCTAGGAAGGGGGTGCAAGGGGGATAGCAGGATAGCAGTCTGTATTCAGAACAACTCATTTAATCCTCTAACTGCCAGCAGGAATCCCTTTAAAGCAGTGGTTCACCTTTAAGTTAACTTTTAGTATTCCTAGCAACTTTGCAATGGATATTCATTATTTATTTTTTATACTTTTTTAGTTATTTGACTTTGTCTTCTGCCTCTTCCCAGCTTTCAAATCAGGGTCACTGACCCCAGCTGCCAAAAGACTGTTGCTTGGTGAGGCTACAATATTGTTATTGTTACTTTTTGTCCCTTATCATTCTATGCAGGCCCATCCTATTTATATTCCTGACTCTATTTTAAGCTATTGTCTGGTTGCTAGGGAAAAACCTAGCAACCAGATAGCTGCTGAAACACCAAGGCGGAAAGCTGCTGAACAAAAACCTAAATAACTAAAACAACATAAATAAAAAATGAAGACCAATTGCAAATGGTCCCGGAATATCAACGTCTACATTATGCTAAAAGTTAATTTAATCTATGTCACCTGAAAGCTCACAGTAAGTGATTTGATTGGCTTAAGGAAGGCTGCTATGTCAGAACTGACTGCCTCATACTTCCTGCCTAGATTTGGAACTGATAAGGTGCCTTCCAGAACCAATTTATAATAAACATATATGAAATAAGTACACTATATAAATATTAAAGTCACCAAGTGACTGACTTTTAACCATGTTACCACCAATCAAGCACTTACCATAGGATTGTTAATTGAACATTTTATTTCTGTGCTGTCTCTAGGTGTCTGGCATTAGTGTGACCAGTGGGAAGGATCAACTGGTCGTCTTCCACACCAAAGATAACAAAGACCTCATTGTGTGCCTGGGATGTTCTGGGCAACCCCCTTGCGAAAGCCGGATAGGGGAGCTGGTTGGAGTCCTGGCAAACCATTTCAAAAGGTGAGAGTGTCGTTGGTGGAGCATAAATGGCTTTGACCACCTGGTGTCCATTAGACTTGTCTATACTTCACTCCTCCAGCAACTATCCTATAATATAACCTGTAGTAAAGCTATTGTAGTAGTGTATGTATGTATATTTTTACTAATATAGCACACAAGTAAGGGCCACAATATTCCATAGTTCCCCTATAGGCCCATTGAAGAGTACAGGGGTACAGATCCGTGCAGAGAAAAAATGGCTGCACCAGTGGAATCTGGTAGGGGTGGATCAGAGGCCTTTGGATGCCTGTACAGTCACAATACTCTCATTTGCTTCAAGGAACATCCAAAAAACATAGTCTGCCCCACCCTCATTCATTGCCTCAAGCCCCCTTGCAAGGCCAACCCCACAGTTTGTAATCGCATGCCATAGAACAGGGACCCCCAACCTTTTTTACTCATTGGTGAGCCACACAAGCTTGAAAAATTTTCTTTGGTGGTGCCAAATAAGGGCCGTGATTGGCTATTTGGTAGCCTCATGTGGACTGCTGGCCTGCAGGAGGCTCTTCTTGGAGTAAAACTGTGTCTCTGAAATTAAAAAAGGGCACCTAGTTTGAGGCTGCTGGGAGTTGCCCATTAATAGTTATTACTCCTATGAGCAATTCTAGCAGTCTACATGGCCTTTCCCACACGTTTTACTTTCACGTGTATCTCTCTGAATGATATCATTTTATATTGTTTCTTGTCAGTTTCACAGTGTGAGTGACAGGCCCAGGTGTGTAGGGCAAATCCCTGGGCACAGGAAGAAATGAAAGAGAAAGCATAATGATGTCTGCTAAGTGCATCCTCTCTCCGTCTCGCCTGATGCAGCCGCTTGCTCTCTCTTCTAATGCATAAAATCCCATTCCCCTCTGCTTCATCCCTCTCTCCCGTGCTTTTGGCATAGCCTTCCTTCCTTACATGCATGTGCGCACGTTATTTTCATTCACACAAGAAACCCTTGTACATTGCTAGTCTTTTCTTCCAGAGTCTATTAGATTTACATCTCTTTTCATTAGAGGGGACAAAAGGGGGGTTGAAGGTTGCTATGACGACATCATCAGCATCTGAATAGATCCATGATGGAAGCATTCTTGGATCTGAGACAAACAGGGACTGTTAAATTTTCCCAGCACATCGCTGCATCTGTCTCTTTCCCCTCTTGCCATGGACTCCACTGCTCCTCTCTGAGTAACACTGTGCCTGGGGCAGTTTCTGCTGGCATGTACCCACTTGCATGTACCCGCTGCAATTCCTAGAATGCTAGCCTGTCATTCCTGATTTTACACTCTTGTCTTTCTCTGACTCCATCAATGATTCACTCGTTCTTTAAAACACCAGTCTTGTTTTTTTATACTGATTCGATGCCCATCTTTGGGCAGATTGTGCAATATGTTACTGGTTAAAATGGTGATGTCACACAAAAACTTGGGAGCCACTCCTGTTGAATAGCCCTATCCTAAATAATGGTGCTAATCTACTGCTAGGAGACCCCTTATGTGAATCTCTATAACCTACTAAATCCACATAAATGCTCCTGGGTCTCTGCCTGAAGATCTCTAATAGATCTCTTTCTTTCCAACCATCCATTACTGTTTTATATTGTCTGTGCTGTAGCCAGCAATGCAATGATGGGTGATGATGAAATTATGACATTATACAAACACATTAATGGATGACAGAATTCTGTGAATAGGATGTTGTCTGGTTTTCTATAGGGACTCTAAGGTGGCAGGGCCACTTTCTGTATACACTTACAGTATATATTATAAAGCAGTGCTGTCCAACAGTTGTACTATAGTTCCCAGCATTCTCAGTTGCCTATTGCTGCCAGTGAATGCTGCAGCAGTGTAAGTAAAAGCTACTGATCTCTTTCGCAATATAATTTTAGGGTCCCCTAAACAGAGATGTTTCATACATATTGAAACCAACTATTAGTTAGTGCCCCAGGTCCCTTTGTAACTCCTGGGCCCTCCAGCAATTGCTGGGCCTGCTGACTTTATATTTATCCCCTTGGGATGCTGGGAGCTATTAGTACAGCACCAATTGGAGAGACAAAGCTTGTGCAATCTATATATAAATATGTATATTAGTACATTTCCTTTTATTCTGATGGATAATTCTATAGAATTAGAGCCAGTAAGTCTTGTACAGACTTGCTACTGACTTGCTACACCACCCTACCCATTCCTCTCAGTGTGTACAATATCCTAGCCAGTAACAAGGGACATTGCAACAGGACTGGTACAGAGTTGGGCTGAACCAGCACATTTATTACTAATCCTTAGTCATTGCTGTGGGAGTCTGGGGCAAGAGTCTTTCAATGGAGAAGAAGCTTCAGTGCAGGATACTTGGTTGATTTTAATGGGCAGATTCTGTGTAACAAAGCCCTTCTCTCTATATAGCACTTATATGGTCACAAATAAGCCATAGCTGGAGTTTTGAGCAGAATGTACCGGTATAGGGGGTGCAAACCCCAAAATAAAATGTAATGCCAAACTACTTTTATATAGAGCAATAGGAGGAGTTATAGGGAGGGTTATATAGAGCAATAGGAGGAGTTATAGGGATGGTTACATGGAGCAATAGGAGGAGTTATAGGGAGGGTTATATGGAGCAGTAGGAGGAGTTATAGGGATGTTTATATGGAGCAATAGGAGGAGTTATAGGAAGGCTTATATGGAGCAATAGGAGGAGTTATAGGGAGGGTTATATGGAGCAGTAAGAGGAGTTATAGTGATGTTTATATGGAGCAATAAGAGGAGTTATAGGAAGGCTTATATGGAGCAGTAGGAGGAGTTATAGGGATGTTTATATGGAGCAATAGGAGGATTTATAGGGAGGGTTATATGGAGCAGTAGTTATAAGGAGGGTTATATGTATATGATGTAGGTTCAGGAGTGGGCTTTGGGAATGGGATCGTAGGGGGGCTGTCATGGGGAGGTCTGCTTTCACTACTTAGGCCACTGAATATGAGCTGATATAAAAGGGTTACATGGGAGCAGGGTCGTTATAAGCTGATCATTATGTATAACCTTTTCTGTCCTTGCAGTGAGAGGAGGCCCCTGCAGGTGACAGTATCCCACCCAATCCAGTGCAGACAGCATGGCCGGTCCTGCTCAATTACAGTGGAAGCCAAGATCAACCAGTCTCAGCCTCAGTTCACCAAGAACCGTTCAGGTTTCACGCTCAGTGTTCCAGCCAATTAACATTCCTTTATCTCAGCACAACGCTTAGCAGCTCGCCAAATCCATGCTTTCCAGGCTTGCTTGATTGAATGGCGCGGGGGACTGGCTCCCCTGTAAATCTTTTTTTCAGCCTTCGAAAGGACTGTACACAAATTCCTACCTACCACTGTCTTCATTTAGAAGCTTTTAAGTAAAGAAACTGTCACACAGAGTAATAAAAATATTGGAGATTGTAGCCGTGGAATCCTGTGGTCTTTTGAGAGAAATCATTTTAATGATGATAGATGATGAATGTCAGCCGGGAGATTTAGAGAAATGTAGTAGAACAACAGCTGCAGGCTGCACAGCGCTGCAGGGATCTATTCCCAGAGAATGCAGTTTCACATGAAACCCAGGTTGCCACCTGGCCAGTATTTGAGTGGTCCAGCTGGTAAAACCTCAGCTAGGGCCTATAAATCCCTGCCTTCCCTCTGATAAGGATTGCCCCACCCATTTCCTTGCACAGCGCCCAGAGAATGCAGTTTCACATGAAACCCAGGTTGCCACCTGGCCAGTATTTGAGTGGTCCAGCTGGTAAAACCTCAGCTAGGGCCTATAAATCCCTGCCTTCCCTCTGATAAGGATTGCCCCACCCATTTCCCCACCCAGTCCACCCATTTCCTTGCCCAGCCACCAATTTATAAATAAATCCCTCCCTTCCCTGACCCTCTCCCACCTCCGGATTCCCCATTTAGGGCAATGGCACTCAGGGAGATTAGTCGACGTGCGACAAATCTCCCTTGTTGCAGGCGACTAATCTCCCTGAAATGCCATCCCACTGGATGGCATACGCAGCACCGCGATTTGCCAAAAACACAGAAGTTTCCTCTCAAAGCAACTTCTGCGACTTCGGCAAATCGCGGTGCCGCATATGCTATCCCACCAGCTATTTACATCGCATGGCGAGTAATCTCCCCGTGTGTCACAGCCCTTATAAGGATCATCCCACCTATGCCCTGCCCATTTCCCCACTCCTTTCACCTATTTCCCCACCTCCATGATGCATCACAAAAAGGTGGCAACTCTACCTGAAACTGCTACACACCAAGCACAAGGCACAGCTGATCACACACAGTTTCTTTATTTTCATCTTCACTGTACAAATATAAATAAAAGGGGACAGAGATACAACATGGAATGGATATTTTCTTATTATCCATGACCCTCTCTGCTTATCATGTGACTCAAACACGCTCACACATAAACACACAACATGTATTTAACTAATGTGTCTTCATGGGACCTGGGTGGTGCTACCAGTACAGGCACCTGGCACTTATAACACATGGGTTCCTGCTAGATAGCATGCAGATTGTGGCCCAGGGTTTGGCTCTGTGCATTTATTAAACAGCAGATATATTAATAAATATTACCTGTTCCTTGGAATATGCTAACACACATGCTTCCAATAACACAACCTACCAACCTCTACAATAATAAAAAAAAAACTCATGAAATGTACTAAATGATATTAGGTGATGTGGCTTTATGGGTGAAATAAGAGAGTTGTGGCCCACCAGGACAATCCCCGGCACCCTGGTAGGCTAGTCCGACCCTGGCAGTCTGAAGGTCAGTTTAACTCTATTTTCCTCAAAGGGTTCGGCTCTTGGCAAAGATGAAAAGGGGACATTATGGTTTACCATTCTCTGTCTTGGCATGTTACAACATAGTATTAGGGGTTAAAGCATGATGGGAACTGTAGCTACAGCAACATACATAATTTGCCTGGCTCCCTAGGGTTATTAGCACAGCAAATACAAGAGGATCATCCAATGAAATTCTTTCCTGCTGTGTGTAGATTTGTTCATGATATGATTTCTGGTGACATAAAACATAGCAGCAACCTAAAACTGAAAGTTTATCTCCCTATGTTAGATAAGAGCAAGATGGCTGATGGATAGACAGGCAAGGGTTTTAGGGTGAAGACACACAGAGCTACTTATTAGCAGCTACTTGTAACAGCTAAATGCCAGAAAATACCTGCCATGGACAATACTGAGAATTTCCTCTGGTAAAACAAACGTAGAGACGATTATCAGTAAATGATCAGCATTGTCTATTCCTGTAGCCGTGACAAGTAGCTGCTAGTAGCTCCATGTGTCTTCACCCTTAGTGGGGAGGCCTTTTCAAATCTGTAATGATGTTTGGGCCACCTACATTGGCGTGTAAAGGTGGCCATACATGGGCAGATTTCAGCTGCTGATTGGGGTCCTTAAGATTGACTTATCTGCCCGTGTATGGGGGCCACCCTGACCAATATCTGGCCAGATGTAGATTGGACAGGCTTGATTATTTATCAGATTGGGGACCGCCTTGGCTCATTGATGTGGTCCTTACTCTAACTTTTCCTATCCCCTTCAGCATTGGCACAATATTGCCCACCCAAAGTGGGAATGTCGGGGGATAGATTTGCTTAGTTGCAAAACAACCCCTGCACCATCCTCATCCCCTGACCTTCTCCCATAATGAATGCACAGAGCTCCACCCCGCACACACCGAGCAAACACCCAGATCACAACATTTCAGTCCAAAAACACTTACACAAAAACTAATAATAATAACTAATAATAATACAGTCATTTGTTCTAATACTGCACATAGAATAAAAACAAAGAGAAATTTCCTCTTGCATGCTGATATTAACCCTTTAGCCGCACATTTCCCTGTGCCATGTGTTTTCCCTACAAGCAGCCAAATGGTTAAACAGCATTGGTAAACAAAATGACAGGAACTAATGGCACATGGATTGGATGCTAGAACCCCGATACCTATGTTTTCCCCAATAGAAATTGTCCTGTTCTAAGCATAGGGTGTCCGGCTCTCCCTCACTTCATGCTAGTCCCTGAGTTCAGGCAGATGGCACCAAGAAGCCTGGGCGCCACTTCAAACACTGCAGGCAGCTGTTCTCCTAGGGCTGGGTCACACACTGCAGGCACCGGTCAAATTACAATGGGACAAACCATGAGAAGTGATCAAGTGTCACTTCCATTAACCGACTAATACTGAAGTCGAATACAAGTTCCATGTTAACCCATGTACATTACAGATTCTGACCCAACAGCACCAGTTGATGCATGGTTCATTTGCAATGAGACCGGTCTGTAGTGAAAATAAGCCCTTGATAAAAACAGTGCCCCCCCAAATAATTCACATTTAATTCTGTTGACCCATTGGTGGCCAATGTTGAAAACTGAATGGGGTTGGAGGCTTTTAAATTTTTTTAAGGGGAACTCCAGCTTCTGAGCCAAATTTGTTCAAGAGCCCCACACAACACAGAAACACCTAATATACCTATCACTGCAATCTGTTCCTTAAAAAAGTATGAATAAATACCATTTTTATATGCTGAAATCCAGCTGCAAAACAATTCTGCCCTTTCTGCATCATTTGAAATCCTGGCAGGGGAGGAGGGGCTAAAACATTGATGTTACAAATTGTAACAACTTCTCCACTGCATACAGGCAGCATGCAGGAACTACATAATCCACAATGCATTGCACTGTGATTACAGTGTTACTTTCCTTAGTGACATCACGTGTGCAGGGAATTGTGGGATCTGGAGGATGCAGGCTGAGAGCAGTCAACTACTGTTACATTTCTTTTTGAGTAGTCGGGCAGATCAGGGGAACAGGGGGCTAGGTTTAGGTAACTGTTTCAATCATATATTTTAATTGATTTATATTGCAATGTTTGCTTTTCAAAAAGTTGTGTGTGGAGTTCCCCTTTACGGAAAAACTCATTTTGTATGTTTTCTTACATGTGGAATGTCGGTGAAGCAACATCTGGAGGGCCGGTGCTAGACTACAATACCCAGAGTTCCAGTGACAACCATTGAATGTTGTCTGCTGGTAGTTGTAGTCCAGGCAGTTGGGCAGCGGGCATCAGTTTATTACATTATTGCTTATAGACGGAGGATTTATCAACGGATGAATGATCCAACCCACTTGCTGATCCAACAAATGATCGAACCCACTCTACAGTAGAACACCCCAGAAACTTGTAAATGGGAGTCTGCCAGCCTTGCCCGAAGGTTAAAAATGATGCACATGAAAGAACAGATCTAATTACAAAGGTTAATTGTGGGTTTCAGCCAGGTGCTTAGTGGGGTTGGGTTCTTACAGATTAGTGTTAGCCACCATTTCCCTGACTGGGACCAGAGTCCCAACTAAACAGGGAGCTCAAAGTGCATCGCTAAAGCACCGAGGCAGTGCATGAATGACCTAGAAATTGGCTCAGTTGTTTGGACAGTACTATTTGTGCAAAACAATCGACAGCGCTAAATGAAAACAGAACACTTAGCCAATAGGAAAGCATTTTGGGAATCCAGTTCAACCACTGTCCAGACACACCCACCGAGCAAAACAGTGTTATAAACCACTGACCTGCAAAACATGTGAGTCAGTAAAACAGTACCTGCTGGATCCCCAAACCCTATCACTTTCTCCAAACAATGGTGTGCAATGCATGCTCTTCAATATCTCAGCACACAACATGGTGTCCCACTGAGTCCTATTGCCCCTTCGCTTGCTTCCATTCATCGGTCTAGCCCTATCAAGAGTCGTTTTTTATCCTCTTGCGCACCTTCGCTCTTAAGGTCGGCAAAGATCTGAGTGAAATACTGGGGGTCAGCATTGATTCTCAACATTTTGGCACTCATCATTGTAATGATGGAGAGGCAACGGTCCCAAAAGTCTTCCTTGGAATTCTCTACAAGAAAGGGCTTTAAAGGGTAGGATATTTCATTACCCATGTAGGAATAGGACAGATAAACACAGGTCAACAATGCGGCCTGTAGGTCCTGCTCAGTGTTCAGCTCCGAAGAGATGGTGTCTCGGCATAGCATGTAAAGGAAAACAATATTGGCTGGGGTGATGAAACCTTGGTCCTGCCACCCTTGGAGCAGAAGAGATCTGTCCACACTTCGAAGCCACAGCACAGGTTCTGTGGGTGACAGATGTTTGAGTTTGTAACACCTTCGACAGAGGAATTCGCCAAGACATCTCAGCAGTTCACTGGTGGAGGCTTGCACTACTACACGTTTTGGAGAAGCATGGATCTGCTGTCCAGCTGCCTTAGTAATTGAAGCCCCAACACCTTTGCTAAGAGAGTCTTTTGTGTCCTGAGTAAAGCTAGATAGGTTAGCGCATGAAATGGACTTCTTAAGGTTCTCACTGTTAAGGTGGGTAATGTTGTTCTGGTAGCTGCCGTTGGCTTGACCCTTTTTGGGTTGCCTTTTCTTGGACGAGACGGCAACAAGTCGCTTCCATGGCAAAACAGAAATAATAGAGTGCCTCTTTAGAGATTTTCCGTTCTTGCTATTCTGGACAGCCGTGTAGTGGCCGACGCTTGTTGAACCTCCATCAAATAGCCCTGCCTTGCGGTAGCTAGGAGACAGGGAAAGGACAGTCCCCATGGTTGCTAGGGTTCTGATTTTAGAGCTGAACTCTTCAAGCGCTGAGAAATGCTTACAAAGTAAGAAGGCTGCTGGGTGTCATTCCAGACCCTGGGAATCCCGATGATGAACCTGGGTACGAAAAAAATTATAGTTAAATTCTTCCTATTGGACAGGATTGTACAAATGACAAGTAATGGTAACTATACCACTTATATATATATACATTTCCCATCAGTTATCCTGGGATAGTTCCTAATCATCCATGCCACAATCTCACCCTAATTGGCCAGCCTCCCACTATCCACTGCTGGGTCCTGGGAGTGGTGCCAAAACTTGGAAACCTCTGCTCTATATTGTATTTTATTCTGTTCCATATAACATGAACTAAGGGAGGCAATTACAAGACTAGTGAGCTCTGGTTCCTCTACAGAGAGCATCCATCTGGTCTTACACAAGTCCTGTCCTGCTACAGTACAACCAGATAGGCCCAGACTGAGCTAAAACTGGAGCAGAGGTGAAGGGTAATTAGTCCATTGTGTAACGATCTGCAATCTGTAACTTACAGGGACTGGTCCGATTGCCATCTTGGAGTCAGGAAGGAATTTTTTCGCCTCTGCGGCAAATTAGAGAGGCTTCATATGGGGTTTTTTGCCTTCCTCTGGATTAACTAGAGGTTAGGCAGGTTATACTGTATATAGGCATTATGGTTGAAGGTGATGGACGTACATCTTTTTTCAACCTAACTTACTATGTTACTATGCAGATTGGGCCAAATTTACTAACATTTTTTACTTTAAAATCTGTCATTTGGGAGTCTGCACCTAGGTGTTTTGGCAACATAGGGAAACCATCCAATTCTATTCTCTTTCTGTGCCACCATTCCTTCCCCCTGGTGCCATTCTTTTCCCTCCCATACTTTTACTGTGGGTATATTTCTCCCCCATTTACTTCATTTTCTACCCATGCCCTCATTAACAGCTTAACCGCCTGCCATTCTTTATTACTTACCCTCCCACGAGCCATTCTAGTCTCCAGTCTTTTCTACATTAAGGTGCCATTCTTTTCATCTATACCTTTCTGCCTGCTACACTCATACTCATACACTTTTGGTGTCCCTCCATGTGCCACGCTCTGCACACTCCCCCTTTTAGCTTAATCCCTATGAGCCACACTTGGCTAATTCCCCTATTCTGTATTTACCTCCGTCTCTTCTTAACCCTTATATCTTTACTCCCTTCCCTACTCCTTCTCACTGTTACACTTTCCTTTTGAGCTGAATAAAGAAACAGTGCCCCCCAGTGGTTAACCTTGTTTTACTCAGCCCAAACATTCTGTTAAATTCATACCTGCCAAGATGAATGTCCCTTTAACCTGTCTGTCCATATGTTCATAGTTCTACCCACATATTAAGATCAATATGCCTAGATACAGAATGTGACATTCTGTGAGCCTGCTGAGCATAGTCTGTGCCTCTCCATATAGAACGGCCTCATTATAATGGAAGGGAATGCAAAGGAGTATGAATCAGTTAACATTCCGGTTTGGGTTGGCCTTACCTTGTGAGCCTGTCACTGGCCTGCATTTGGGTTAATTAGAAAGTAAATGAGTCAGAGCTCATTAGAAGCATGGAAATAGATGTGGTACATTAATCATTATCACTAATAAAGACGACTGCCAGCCTGCGCCTATGGAATCTCAGTTTTATGGGGTTCTTATGATATGTCTGTGTAAAGGCAAAATGGTGTCAGGAGAAGAACTTGTGACTTTGGGAGAGTGTGCATTGTAAGGCAAGATGCTGTTAAGGAAATCTGCAACCTCCAGATGTTGTTATACAGCTATTCCCGCTGTCACCAACAAGAGAGGCTTTAATGCATGCTGGGATTTGTAAATCAATAAGAGCTGGGCAGCAAGATGGGAAATAACAGGCCCTGCTGTCAATAAGGTCAGCTCTGCAAAAGGGTCCTACAGACCCTAGCTAATGGGGGGAAGGGGCATTGTTAGAGGGGGTGTTGGGGAATGATTTATGGTAGGGAGCTGATTTGTATTCATCTGTGAACTGCGTGCACAGAATGTCCCATATTTTCCTGCCTGTATTTCCAGAGTAGGAGCTGCCATGTTGGTTGTCAGTCAGTTACCACCAGGGGAGCTGTGTTTTGGAGGACTAGAACTATGTGCTACTGTGGTGATAGAGCAACTTGGATGTGTACATGCCAGATATTGCCTCATTCTGTCTGATATTGCCTGCAAATAACCGAGTTACTGTAGGTTAGCTGTATGCTTCCTGTAGAATATAGCAGTATAACCAAACAAATATACTAAATATAAATATTGTATATAATGAGGAATACAGCTAGAATGGTAAAGATACTGCCAGGCCTGGACTGGCAATCTGTGGTTTCTGGCAACTGCTAGAGGGGCTGCTGTAAGATGCCATAGAAAATCACTATTTATTGGGCTGGTGGGGGGCTGTTTGGGCCCCTGTATCCTTTAAATGCCCAGGCCTATTTTGAATCTGTGCCTGTATACTGCAGGAGAATATAGAAAATGGCCTACCGCAGCTCAGAACAGCTCTAAATCAGAACTGCACAGGAACTAGGACCTTGGAGAACAGCTTGGAACAAGGCCCCAGAAACAGATCCATAAAAAGGCAGATGCATCTTAAATATCAAGCCCAAAAAGAGCCAGAAAAGTGTCATGTTCCTGCAATGGCTTGGCCCAGTTTCAGTCCTATATTAATTAAGTAAGCTCCTGCCTCAGCAAAAGGGAGCTGAAACAAAGATCACGCCGGTTCCATTCTAGTCTTTATATGGTTCTAGAATAATAATGGAACCCCTGGAGAGATGTGAGCACTGTACCATAATGCATGGTGGGGAATGGTGATGTCTGGGAGGATAATAATCAGCATGGTTATTATTTACTCACTGCACAGGAAATACAGGTATGGGACCTATTATCCAGATTGCTCAGGACCTTGGGCTTTCTGGATAAGGGAGCTTTCTGTAATTTAAATCCCCATACCTTAAACCTGCTAAAAAATAATTTATAGCAATAAATCTGTTATAGTAAGGAAAGGCCAATAGCCAAGGAATTAGCCATAGGCAAATAAACAGGATACAGTGACAATGTACAGATGTGAAGGACTGTGACACAGACAGACAGACAGACAGACAGACATGACCCGGACACACAGATCCATTGTAATAAGGCTGTGATTACCTTGCAGCTCGGCTTTTCTCAGTAAGGATGGCAGATAATTACCCTTGAGAGAAGAAGGGAATCTATTGTTCTTTCTTCCCATTAACACTGATCCTATGACATGTCAGGATTCCTGAAACCCAATTATAATGCAGTCATATGGGGAGGGGGTGGGTTTGTATGGCCTGGGGGGATGCTTTGTATGGAAGTGTGAGTTGATATCTGGCCCAATCAATACAATGGCATGAGATCCTCTCCCTGCTGCTCTCTGTTATTCACAACATTGCCCTCCCCCTTCATTGCTTATGGCTCTTACCTTTGTGTGTTCCGCTCCTGTCCAAGGTGCTGCAATATGGGTCTGTAATCAGTACTGGGGATGTCTTATGTTTCTTGCCCCAGAATTGTACCCAGACCCGGTCCTGTTTATTCAAAGCAGATTATTCTATTGCCTTCAGATTCTGTTTATTCGCATCAGATCACCAATGTCAGATGAACTCAATGAGTTCTGCCCAGGATGAGTTCAAAGCAAGGCTGGTTCTGTCCAACTGGACTAAATATGGCAACTGTTGGGTCCAAGCGTCTGTATAGAATTTAATGAAGACAGTATCTTCTATCTACACTGAGTTTAGATTTGGGTTCAGAGCTGCAGTGATTCTGGAAAGTAAAATGTATTATGACCCAGTTATGGCAATGAATGTATCCTGGCTTTGGGGGTACACCTGGTTCTAACAGAAACTGGTTCTAATGATGAGTGTGTGCTATGAACCAGTCCAGTTTATAGGTGGTTGGTGATGTTGGCAACTCCTTTCCGAGGTATGGCTGATAACTGGTTCTGATGACAAAACTAGGCCTTGAGCTTGCGTTCAGTCAAAATTGTGATGAAGGATCATTTATTTGTCTTGGTTTGGAGGTTATAAATGGTTGTGATGATGATAGCGTCTACTGACCCAGCAGCTGGTCCTGATCTGGTATGGATCTGATGATGACCAACCTGAGGGCAAGTCTGGTGGCCACAGGATTTCATCAGGGATGCAGCTTGATTCCAGCTGGAGCAGGGTTGCTGGTCCTGGAGTATTTTGGGTCTGTAGTGTAGGCGTAAGCTGTGAGGTGCAATACACACCAAGCAAATCCTGGGGAGCCTGATCCAGTTCTGTGTATATTTACCTCATGCCAGAGAGTGCCCAGAATGAGGGCTTGCCTTGCCCGCTGCCCGGCTGCTCTCTCTCTCTGCGGGGATGTGCATGGAACTGGGTAGGCAGCACGCTGAGCATCTGTGCTCTAATGAATGTCACAGATTCAGCAGAAGCCTGACTCCTCCCACTCCCATCAGCCACACCTACCTTTTTTCAGGAAACAGCTGCAGTAGCCCTAGACACTTGCTATACTGTACCTTCTGCCTTAACCCTTGCTATGCTCCCTAGGAGATTTTAAAGGACCAGAAGCACCAAACACTGAGTTGTTTATTTTATAGACTGTACTTTAGTTAGAGCTGTGCCCTGGCAGTTTAAGGAAAAGTGAAATATATGAATATAGGTTAATAAATATTAATTGCAAATGTGCATCTAGTAACAAATGTGAGCTGCCATACTGATACATAACCCAAAGCTGAACAGTGACCAGATGAACCCTAAGAGCATCAGAACATTGGCTTGGGGTTACTGAGTCTCTGCATTAGGGTGGAGCACCCCAGAGACATGGGGGCACCCTTATTATAATGATCAGTAAAGTCAGAACACATTCTGTAATTGGCAAGGGGTTGCTTTAAGGCTTATGGTGCACTGTAGGGAGAAAAAAGCTGTCATTTGCCTTAAGGAAAGTGTATGGGTATTTGGGGGTGCACAAGCACTAGCACTAGGGTGGTGCGGAGAGGGGGGGCTCCAGGCATTAGCACTGTGATGTTCCATAATTGTTTAGTATTATGATCATTTTACCTTTAGAGGATTCTGGGTAATCTTATAGTGGGGCTATTGGAACCTTACTGCACATTGAGGGTAGATAGAGAATTAAGCTGAATATGAGGAGCGGAGAGAATAGATGCTGAGTTGAGTAGGGGGTGGATGGGGAACCAACCCTGAGTACTGAAAGTCTGTAAAGTGACAAGTATTTAGGGGAGGATGTGCTAAACTGTGCAACCGATTGTACTGTGTGTGATATCCTGTGCTAAATGTGACAGTAAGGCAAGCACAGGGCTTGCAGCAAGAGACCTCCTTTCAGCCAAAGACCCAGTCACACAAAGTCTCCATAAAGCAAAAGCTACTGGCACATTTCCTAAAAAATGACTTTGGCACACAAAACCATAAAGAAGAGAGGCAAGAAGAGAGGCTTAAAGGACCAGTGCTTCACGGGCTAAGAGAAAACTTAGGGGGCTGTTCCTGCTGAATTGTGCTTAGTACAGGGGAATCCCTATGCTGCCATAGTTTTATGGTATCTCTCTGTACAGGCTATGAGCAAACTTAGGGGGCTGTTCCTGCTGAATTGTGCTTAGTACAGGGGGATACCTATGCTACCATAGTTTTATGGTATCTCTCTGTACAGGCTAAGAGAAAACTTAGGGGGCTGTTCCTGCTGAATTGTGCTTAGTACAGGGGAATACCTATGCTGCCATAGTTTTATGGTATCTCTCTGTACAGGCTATGAGCAAACTTAGGGGGCTGTTCCTGCTGAATTGTGCTTAGTACAGGGGGATACCTATGCTACCATAGTTTTATGGTATCTCTCTGTACAGGCTATGAGCAAACTTAGGGGGCTGTTCCTGCTGAATTGTGCTTAGTACAGGGGGATACCTATGCTACCATAGTTTTATGGTATCTCTCTGTAAAGGCTATGAGCAAACTTAGGGGGCTGTTCCTGCTGAATAGTGCTTAGTACAGGGGAATCCCTATGCTGCCATAGTTTTATGGTATCTCTCTGTACAGGCTATGAGCAAACTTAGGGGGCTGTTCCTGCTGAATTGTGCTTAGTACAGGGGAATCCCTATGCTGCCATAGTTTTATGGTATCTCTCTGTACAGGCTATGAGCAAACTTAGGGGGCTGTTCCTGCTGAATAGTGCTTAGTACAGGGGGATACCTATGCTACCATAGTTTTATGGTATCTCTCTGTACAGGCTATGAGCAAACCTAGGGGGCTGTTCCTGCTGAATTGTGCTTAGTACAGGGGAATCCCTATGCTGCCATAGTTTTATGGTATCTCTCTGTAAAGGTTATAAGAAATGGCATCTAAAAACAGACAAAATAACCCCTGCCATGGAGACTCCCTGTTTATGTAGCCATGTGCCTGGGCATCAGTATGTTTTCTAAACATTTATAGATAAAGGATCCAAGCCGCCATTTTATATAAAGCAGTTTCCCTCAAAACAGTGGATCATTATCCCCTGATGAATCACAGTACAATTGTATACAGTGAAAGAGTTTAAAGGAACAGTAACACCAAAAAATGAAAGTGTATAAAAGTAACTAAAATATAATGTGCTGCTGCCCCGCACTGGTTAAAGTTGTGTGTTTACTTCAGAAAGTCTACTATAATTTATATAAATAAGCTGCTATGTAGCCATGGAGGCAGCCATTCTAAGGAGAAAAGGCACAGGCACATAGCAGATAACAGATAAAACACTAGTGTATTCTACAGAACTTATCTTTTATCTGCTATGTAACCTGTGCCTTTTCTCCTTTTTTCCAGCGTAAATGGCTGCCCCCGTGGCTACACAGCAGCTTATTATATAAATTATAGTAGTGTTACTGTAGCAAACACACCAGTTTTACCAGTGCAGGGCAACAGTGCATTATATTTTTATTACTTTAAAGCTCTTTCATTTTTTTGTGTTACTGTTCCTTTAAGATTTCACCATCAATTTTGTATTTTGCAAGGGCAGCCGACATGAACTTAGCTGCCCTATATACTTTAGGTAAGCGAGTATTTCATGTAACCGACATGACTTCTCCTAATCTCTGCAAATACTGGCACTGCTAGTAGGCGGAACAGGCGCACCTTTGTCCAAGTACTGGATGAATGCGTTACAGGATTTGTCTTTGTGAAA
The DNA here is from genome assembly GCF_000004195.4 of Xenopus tropicalis. Lineage (NCBI taxonomy): Eukaryota > Metazoa > Chordata > Amphibia > Anura > Pipidae > Xenopus > Xenopus tropicalis. The sequence continues at coordinate 17,698,738 of NC_030686.2, forward strand.
TAAAAGTTCAAGCGTGATGAAGATAAAACAAGTGCCAAATGTTCATAGATAAAGGAGCACTCATAACGTGATAGCATGTATATCAGAGTCGATAGGCTGAGGCCCCCTAGGCAGTGTTTCAGTCAAAATAAAACAGCCATGAATTGGTCCCTTTTTGGGTCACACCCTAAATGACTAAAAACTGTTATCCAAACAATGCACTGCTGCTCATTGTTGAGGAGACAATCATGGGTTAAAGGAAAACTATACCCCTGTATCATGTAGGTCTCTATACAAATATATTCTGCCATTTTGCTTCCACACTACTTGTCATGTGATCTCTGAGGGAGCACACAGACCACCACTAAATGGTGGATCAAGGGAAAAGATGTAAAAGGGCAATATTTTTTGATATCTATATATAGTCTAGTATGGTAAGATTCTTTAATATGCTCTGCCAGTAGGTATGGTACAAGTGCCCAATACAGCCAAATTAATTAAAGGGCTCTATAACAATTGACTAAATAGACTACATTTCAAAACATAGAGACAACTTATAATATAGACACAGGGTCAGATTGGGCCTGTGGGACACCCGGTGAGCCCTGGCACTCTTGGGCCCCCCTGACCCAGACCTGATCCCCACTGGTGCTTCCCTGGTGACCTCCATTCTCCGATCGTGCCTAGTTAAGTATGAGATATGCACACTCGGAGGAAAGGGTAGGGTCACTGTGTGGGTGTGGGGGCCTCTGGAGTGACAGCCCCAGTGGGCTCTGTATATCCCAGTCCGACCCTGTATAGACATGGACAACATGTACAATCCATGTATAATAGGTCAATAGCAAATGGTTTTAACATTTCATCTCTGGATCTGCATTAATTATTATCTGCTATATATATAGTGCTGACATATACCACAGCGCTGTACAGAAATTATACATCATTCCCATCAGTCCAGCCAACCTGCCTGTGTGTTTTTGGGGGGCGGAAAGGAACCGTACTATAATAATATAACTATATGTGCTGTGCAGACCGAGCAGCCTCACCAAGTCACCCATAATGGAGGCTTCTCAACGGTAAGGGCGTTTGGGTTACACAGCCCCTACCCAGGGAAGTGCTGATTTCTGGGTTGGGTTTGAAAGTGTTTGCTGGACTTCTCTGCAGCAGGATGATGCATGTATGTAATGTTTAGTAAATAGCCTTGTCAGGTAGTGAGACAGGAAGTTCTCTGGCGCAATCTCATATCACGTTTTAGGGATTATTTATAGAAATATAGTCAAAACAACCATCACTTACAGCCATGGCCAAAAATATGGCAACCATTGCACTTTTTCAAATGTGCACCAGTCCAGTGGGGAAAAAAACTACTGAATCTTGTCTTATTTCACATGGAAATCCTAAAATAATTTCAGCAAAATTAGTGGCACCTTCTAGTTGGGTTTCAAGCAGGTGATTTTCTTTTGGTTTGTAAGCAAACTCACCTGCCATGAGTGCCTGCAATATAAGATGCACCCATTCCCCCAGTTTGTGCTCCTCCCTCAACATGGAGAAGAGAAGGACAAGCAAAGGACTGTGAGATGGAACATGGAAAGAAATCATGGACAATCTCAAAGCTACAAGTCCTTAGAGACCTTAATGTTCCTTAAGAAGTCTGAGGCCTATGGCACTGTAACCAATCTCCCTGGGCATGGGCACAAGGGAAAAATGGATCAGTGATTGTAGAGAAGGATTTACCAAATTATGGTGAGTCAAGTCACTCTTCAGACTAAGGGTAGAACAGCTTTAACTTGCACCATCCATTGCCAACTCAATGAAAGGATGCTCTGTGGTAGGGGACCCAGGAAGACCCACCTACTGGCAGAAAACCACAAGAAATCCCAACACAAGTTTGCCAAAACACACCTGAATGATCCAAAATACTTCTGGGAGAATATCCTGTGGGCAGATGAGACAAAACTGGAGCTGTTTTGGTAAAGCACAAAATATCTTTGTTTACAAGAAATTAAGCTTCCAGAGAAAAGTACAACATCCCTACAGTTAAACATAGAGGAGGTTTGCAGATTTTTTTGGGGTTGCTTTGCTACAAGTTGGACTGGGGTGTGTTGGGACCACCAGGGTTGTCACCTTAGGGGCCCCCACAGTTACAGATCTTGCTGCCTGCCTACTCCTCCCCTCTGATGTTTACATCATACCCTCTTACTTGCAGCTGTGATCAGGGAAGATGGAGGAGCACCCAATGTCCTAGCTCACAGTGGGCCAGTGCCAGCCCAGTCTGACCTGCTTTACTGTCCCTGCAACTAGGTGCCTAGGCATTTAGGAATACAATACTGAGCCCAGTGTCAGAAAACTAACAGCTTGTGTGTGGGGGTCCCTTTGCATAGATAATATATTAGTGGTAACTGTTATAAAATAACTCCAACACAAGTCCTGCATGTAGGGAGACCGAATCTGCATTGGGGTCTGTTATTTTGAACAGTTACCTGTAATAAGTCTTTTAGGCAAAGGGACCCCTCCCAAAAATAATATAATAATATATCAGACCTAACTGCCAATCAAAATGTGCAAGTTGAGAGACAGATTTCTGGGAGAGGATAGTAAAGAGCAAGTTTCTTATTTCCATTAAATGAACCAATAGTTGATTTTTGCAAAAGTTCCCCTTAAATAGAAAAACAAGGTGGAAACCTGTTTTTCAGCTTTAAACTTATTTTCCAGCAGTTACATTTATAGAGACATTTTGGAAATAACACCCACAACTGTATGTACAGTGTATAAAGTATTTACCCTTTATTACTTTGTGTTATATCAGGGTAATGCAAGTCTTATGCTTAAATCTACATAAACAACTTGGCTTTTATTGTTAGCCTGATACAAAAGATTTCAATGAAAGTTCTCATTAATCAGGAAATTCCCTAAAGACTTCACCTCGTTGGATTTTAGAACACCGGGAAGTAATATGTGTGGGAAATCTGCTGTAAAACATATTTTTGTTTAAATATGTACTGAATACACATGGGCTGGGAAAATCCACTCTAGGCACCACAGGGAAGTCACATGAGAAAAAAAGGTGAGACAAACACAAATAATTTGAATGAAAGCCATAATCTATAGCCAGCGGGTATTTACTAGAAGTGAGCAGAAAAGAAGGAACTTGTACAATAAAATACCTACCTCTCACCTTTCTACATTCCATCTAGTTGGTGCAGTTAGCCTGGCTACTGGTACATTGTGGGACTGATAGCCAGCTGGGCACCTACACATGTCCTGTCTCATCCCACGTTATTATCCTTTCATTCAGTGATGGATCAGCCTGCCAGGAACTGGGCAAGCAATTACACATGTGCCCTCAGCATTGGCTTTGGGATTCATTTGCTTTAGGTGTTACTGTAGGCAAGTCTTTGGGCAAAAGCATTGGGACACCTGCCATCTAATTCCCAAACTCAGGGGATTCAAATGAAGTTGTTCTCTTTGTTGCTTTTCTTGGAAGGTACCCACAACACTGCTGGTGTGATTTGCCATCTCAACAAGAGCATTAGTGAGGTTGGGCAATGATGTTGGGGATCAGTTGCCATTACATTTCATCCCAGAGGGGGTTCAGCTAAATTGAGGCTAAAGCTCATTCCTGCTTCAGCACAAACACTGAGCAAGTTGCCCTCATCTGAAGGGATAATCCCTGTGGCCCTCAGGTAATCATGTTTCCTTCCTTGGAATAGGAATGTATCTTTAGGCCTCTTTGTTTTTCTGTTATCAGCACCAAAATGCTTTAATACAAACTAGCACTGTTAAGGTGGCCACACATGTGGCGATTTCCGATCTTTCGTGCGACCATCGCTCGATCGTACAATCGGCCACACACCATTCAGGGCTGAAACGGCAGATAAGGAGGTAGAAACAATCGGATTTCTACCTCCTTCTGCTGATTCAGCCCTGAAGGCAGATTTTGCTCAGGCGCCTTCTATGGCGCCCAATCAAAATCTTTTAACCTGGCCGATCGGCGAGTCGACCGATATCAGCAGCTTCCTGAGATATCAGCCGTCTCGCCGACTTGCTATACACGCACCGAATATCGTACAAAACGGGGTTTCCTACAATATTATCGGTGCGTGTATGGCCAGCTTTAGGCTCCCTTTAAAGGAAAACTATACCCACAGAAGGAATACTTATCCAACAGACAGTTTATATTATTTTAAGTGACCTATTCAAGAATCTCAGCAAACTGGAATATAAATATCAGTAAATATTTCCCTTTTACATCCTTTCCCTTGAGCCGCCATTTAGTCATGGGCTGTGTGCTCCCTCAGAGATCAGCTGACAGGAAATAATGCAGCTTTAACTGTAACAGGAAGTAGTGTGGAAGCAAAAGGAAGAACACTGTTCCTTTATTGGCTGATGTGGCCTAGCATGTATGTGTGCCTTGGCTTGTTTGTGTGCACTGTGAATCCTATGATCCCAGGGGGCGGCCCTTAATTCTTAAAATGGCAATTTTCTATTTAGGAGTACCCAATGGCACCTACTGCTAAAAAAAGTATATTTTTATGAAAATGGTTTAATCAGATGAAGCAGGGTTTTACATATGAGCTTGTTTATGCAATATATCTTTCTAGAGACCTACATTGTTTGGGGGTATAGTTTTCCTTTAAAGGGGCGGTTCACCATTCTGTAAACTTTTAGCATATTATAGTATGTCCTATTCCTAGCAATGTTTTAATTGGTCTTTATTCTTTTTTTATTGTTCATTTTTATAACTTATCTTCCTTTTTCTGACCCTCTCCTATTCATATTCCACTTTCTCATTCAAACTACTGCCTGGTTGCTAGGGTATATAAGACCCTACCAGCTAGATAGCTGCTAAAATACCTTAACTGGAGAATGGCGGGAAAAAAAAAAAACCTAAGAAATTGAATACCAATTGCAAATGGTCTCTAAATATTAAAGTCTACATTATACTTAATGTTTATTTAAAGGTGAACTACCCCTTTTACATGGCACCTGTGGTTTCCAGTGGTTCCCCATCCTGTAGCAAGGGTCTGGAAACTGAGATGCATTATAATTCATTCCTGGGAGTCATTCATGTTCACACTGGCCAATCCAGCTATTAAGCCCATTATAGAGTCACAGCATCGTGTGGCTCTGGTCCAACCAGTTGGAGAGACAATAAATAGCTGCTCCATCTTTCTGCCTGGCAGTCACAGGGGGTCATACGGGTTAAGCCCATTTATTTCTGCAGTAAATACAGTTCTAGAAATGAATCTCCCTCTAAAACTAAAGCACTTTCTCCATAGGAAACCCCAAGCCTAAGCCTGGTGCTAGCGGTTAGCTAAACTCACCCATGTGACACATTCCACACGCGCGACACATGTTCTGCATCCAGCCGAAATTCTTCTTTTTAAAGGACCAGTAGAATTATAAATAATTATTTTTTTTAATCCCTTTATCCGGTACAGGATATATGTATTCTCCACAATTGTTGGAGCTCTCAAATCTGCCCATTATTGGCTATTATGGAAATTGTCTGTCAGTGCACTCTGATTGGACATTTTGTTAATAAAAAAAATCCTTTTTTGGTGCATTTTACTTTCTTGGTGTTACTAGACCTTTAGTGATACATTTGGCAGCAAATCTGCTTTATTGCAGAAGCAACCCATGGTGCAATTCTCCTTGCTGGTAACCATGGATTTCTTGCCACTGCACTGAGTACAATAATGTAACCCCTTGCTTGCACAGGGCTGCTGTACAAACTGCATGGGGCGCTATACAATAGGTTAGCCAAGGCCTGTATGGCAAGTGAAATGAGTTGCAGATGATCCTGCTCATTAAAGCCCTACATCAATCAAAATTAAATGACAAAACACCCCTTCAAAGCAGGGTTGTCCAACTAGAGGCCCGTGGGCTGCATGTGGCCCTGCAATCGTTTTTTTTTTTTTGTCTTTTTTTAATGGCTCCTAATCCATTTTTAGGCCCCATAGACTTCGAAGCAGTGCTCTGAGATAAGACATAAGACTGGGGTCCCAGCGAGGGATTAGGGGGTCAGTGTAGAATAAAGAGCAGTTACTGCAGTGAAGGTAAATACTTTTGCTTTGTATTTTTAGCAGTGAAATAAAAAAATATAAAATACTAAATCAAGACACACTTCTTCCCTTCTTGTATTTGCTGGACATATATGTATTGCCTATTCTGTGTTGCTCTTAAGAGGCCACCATCCCCTAACTGCCAGCTGACATTCTTAGTACAGGAGAATCCCTATGCTGCCACCGTTTTATGGTATCTCTTGTCCAGGGTATGGGCAAACTTAGGGGGCTGTTCCTGCTGAATTGTGCTTAGTACAAGGGAATACCTATGCTGCCACTGTTTTATGGTATCTCTCTGTCCAGACTATGAGCAAACTTAGGGGGCTGTTCCTGCTGAATTGTGCTTAGTACAAGGGAATCCCTATGCTGCCATAGTTTTATGGCATCTCTCTGTTCAGGCCTATTGGCTTATTTGCAAGCATACTGCAATACTGCACTCGGGCCATACAAGAAAATACTGAAGGCGTTTGAGTCATTAACAGCCTCACAGAATTTAGGAAGCAAAAGCAAAGGGGTCTACTAAAACATCGTAATTTCAGTACACAAATACAAAGGAAATATAAACTCAAAGTTGCCCTTTAACTTAGTAAAGTATTGCATTAAACCAATGGCACTATATAAAATTTAAAAATAAATAACGTGTTTATAAATGCCCATATACCTTGTGTGCGGTACAAGAGGGTCACAGGAAAAGCACATTAATACAATAATTATAGGGTAAAATACGAAAACCCTGCCCATGAGAGCTCACAGTCTGATGGTGGTCAAGTGCAGTGATAAGATGGCTCTGGGAGTCTCTGCCAGTGAGAGTTAGGAGCATTGGCAGAGGTGTCCTTAGGGTGGGTGCACATAAGGGTGACTGCCCTGGGGCACCATACATAGCGAGAAGGTGTAGGTAAGGCCAGTGGGAGGATAGCAGCCATACTAGGGCTAGATGGTGCAAGTAACACTTAATGCCAGTGCTGCTCAACTTGTTGCTATGCTAAAGTGCAACTCCCCCTGGTATGTGGGAAAAGCCTGGGAGCTACAGTTCAGCAACTGGAGGGCTACGGGTTGTACCATCATACATTATAATAAATAACATAGCTCCCCAAATCAATTTGCCCCATACCCCAGGATGGAGCTGAGCAGAGGCCGATGACCAGTGAAGTGCCAGATGTGCGTGCAAAGGTCAAGCCAAGCGGTAGAGGATCAGAAAGTAAGAGAGGAGGACACAGCAATGTTTTGAAAACCCCAACGAGAAAAAAAAAAAATATTTTATTGGAACACATCTGAACATCAGATATACTCTGGTTTCAGCTGGGTGGAAACTGCACCTCCTTATGGCATTATCAAAACCCTAAGAGTAACAGGACATCAGCAAGAAGAGGACATTGGAAGATGGGACGTTAATGATTGGGGAAGGGGAGTGGGGATGGATGCAGTGTTTTTTTTTTTTTTTCCTCCCCTACAGGCAGCAAGCTACTTTACTTAAAAGGAACATATACCTAAAGTAATAACTCAGCCTCACAAGGAGGTCTTTCATCTCTATACTAAATGGACCCTAATAAAACCCATACTGCATTACCCACCTCCCCCAGAGGCAACATGGCGGTGGCTGCTGCTTTGGTGCAGGAAATGCCTTATAAATCATGTTTCATCCTTAATCACTGTATGAGTAGGGGCTTATTGTGCCTATAACAGAGTTATTATACTGTATATTCATATTCAGTGACACTGCAGGCTGCAATGGTAAGGGAAAGGGCCCTGGCTGAGCTCTCTGCTTCTCCTATGTTACTAGTGATGCGCAAGCATTGAATTTCAGCAATAAGTTTGTTACTTGCATTTAATATTTTTGGTGAAACAGGGCTAATTCATCCAACAGTAAATACAATAATAAATGCTCTTTGCCCTGGCTGCACCTATGAAATCAAGTGCCATATAGCAAAGTACTTACAGTACATAATGCTAATTGTATTCCTTTTATAATCAGGTATATGTTCCATTTAGGTTTTTAAGAAGCAGCAGTCTCCTCCCACCCCACCACAAAAAAAAAAATGATTTCTGACCCCCAGGGGCTACCTAAAGCCCAGAACCCTGCCATCACTGAGAATATCCTGTATTTTAGGGTGCTCAGCAAATCTACAAGCAGCTGTTAATGAATTCTGCCCATCGGTCCATGACTGTGGGAATTAGGGCTGGAGGGCTCTAGGACCTAGGGGTGACAGGTCATTTAAGAGGGAGCAAATGTCCCACAATTTTTCAGGTGTGTACATAAAGTCCTATAAAACAAGCAATTGTGTGTGTATGTGTAGGTTTGCCCTGCCCCTCCTAACTCCCCCCGCCCCCACCTTTTTTTTTTATCTTGCCAATCACTTTATTTGGAATTTGAGTGAGCCTGGGGTAGAATGGGGAGCCAAAGGAAGAGGGCAGGACATATAGGTTCTGCGCAGATGAAAATAAAAATGTTACAAAGAGGGAAGAAAAATAAAGGGCTCCCCTCAGCCATCCCCATTTAACCACCCCACCAAAGAGGTCTCGTGCTCCTGCTGCTGAGATACCATCATGGGCTGGTCGCTCTGGAGGATCTGCAGGAGAAAGAGAGAGTAAGGAAAGTTAATACTGACCCGTCTCTCTTGATATGTACATTATATCTGAATTTTCTCTTGCAGAGCAAAACCGCCTATGCTTCATTACTGATCTGTGCAGGCAAAGCAAGTAAATTACATTGTTCAGTATACCTTTGCCACCAGAGGGCAAACTTTTAGTAAGGATTTGGATAAGGATTGCTCATAAGAGCAAGCAAGGCTTCCTACAGTTATATTATTAAACATACATATGCTGACAAGCAGGCCCGGATTGGGATTCTAAAAAGGCCCTAGCATTTCAAGTAAATGGAGGTCCAAACAGCCTTCCCCCTACAGACCCAATAAATGGTGACCGCCTATGGAATCTTACAGCAGCCCCTTTGGGTGACATTTGCCAGAATCCACAGATTGCCAGCCCAGGCCTGCTGACAAGGAGTTTCCCATGCAGAACTTTGTTAGGGAAACTATATCTACACAGAAATGTCAATAACAAAAGTAGTTATGATATTTGCATTGTAAGTCTGGATATATGCACTGTTATATAAATATGCACACATATTACAGATTTCCCATCAGTCCCTGCCCCAGAGAAGCTTACAATCTGAGGTTCCTACCATATCCACATCCATATCCAATTTTGTACCCAGTTTTATTGGGTACAAAATTGCTTTTGGAGAGAGAACACACACACTTGCAGGTAAGACTCCTGGCTGGAATCATACCTAGAACCCTACAATGCTATGTGAACCAGATCCCCACCCTTATGGGAAACTTAAGTCTGCACCCTGAGGACTGCCATCTAGGACCAGTGACACAGCAGTCAATATTAAGTTATTTCTTTTAAAATGACCAGTAATACCAAAAAATGCAACCTAATTAAAAACCCATGCTTGAGATATTAGAAAATGTCTCATCGGGGGGATGCTGGGAGTTTTAGATCAAGAGCTGGAAGGTGCAGGTTGGTAATTCCTGTTATTTAATGTAGTGAAAGACAGTTATATAGAGCGCATTTGAAAAGTGGAACTGTAGATGGGCTGTTGTGCTGCCCCGGGGCAGTCATTATAAGCACATGGGACGATTACAAAAAATGCATCAGCTTCCTGTATATCAACTATCTGACTGAGCAAGTGCAAGCAGCATAGAATAAGTACAGACATTCTATGGCAGTAGCCAGACTTGCATGATACAATCCCTCCAGGCTCAAAACTTGATACTGAACTGCCTTTCAAATAGGGGGTCACTGACTCCAGCAGCAAAATAACTAATGCTCTGGGAGGCTAGTTTTATTGTTAGTTTGTATTACTTTTCTTTCTATTTAGACCCTCCCCTTTTCATATACCTTCCTCTTTTTCAAACCACTGACTGGTTGCTTGGTTAAACTGGACCTTAGCAACCAGATAGCTGCTAAAATTCCAAACTGGAGAGCTGCTATACAGAAAGCTAAATAAATAAAAAACTGCAAGTAAAAAATAAAGACCAATTTGCAAATTGTCTCAGAATAGCACTCTTTACATCATACTAAAAGTTGACAGCCCCTTTAACGTCTATGCAACAAAGCAAAATGGCTGCACACTAAATGCAGAAATCACAAGTGACTTCCATACAGCAACGTAAGAGACTGACGCTGGCGTGTGGCAATACTTCAGTCTGTGCGTAGAAGAAACAGAAGTGGTTACATCCTACCAAATGTAGAAGAACATTTGTGGAAACTGAAGCAAGGCCTGAGATCTTTGTGCAATAAGTTCCTGTCTGTTTCTTAAATGCAAATTCACATGTAACAGATGTAAGTACTACCTCATCATTGCAACCTTCCACTTACCTATGTGAGTTTTTTGGCCTTGTTGTACAGAGAGTCAACCACTTTGCTCATATTCTGGATGGTTTCCAAAGCAGCTTCGTATGTTTTATCTACTGGCGGTTCATCAAAAATTATTAGAACACCTTCTCCTTGATCCAGGATTCCTTTTAAAAATTATGGAGAAAACATAAGGAAGAAAAACAAAAAACAAAACGGCAGGGACTGAATCTACTCTACTAGATCCATAGAGATCTGCTCATTTTGTGTTTAGATAGATTTGCTTTCCAAACCAAGCCCACCAATATGACAAACACAGACTTTGCCCAGGGCCAACTCTAATCCTTATCATAGATTTGGTAATAATCAGAGCCCAAATGTCTAGGCAAGACAAGCTATGGGTTTTGCTTTACTGCAAGATAGAAAGAACTTTAAACTCTTTTGTGCAAAGCTTAGGTCACAGATGGGATCCATTATCTGTAAACCCGTTATACAGAAAGTTCTAAATTGTAGAAAGGCCATGTCCCACAGACTCCATTTTAATCAAATAATAAAAATGTTAAATTATGATTTCCTTTTTTTCTGTAATGTTAAAACAGTACCTTGAACTTGATCCCCACCAAGATATAAACAATCCTATTGGCTTTATTTAATGTTTTAATGATTTTTTAGTAGACAAGGTATAGAGATTCAAATTATGGGAAAACCCCAGGAGTATTCTGGATAACAGGTCCTATACCTGTATATCTGAAAACTGAACTGGGACAGGTATTTGACTTATTTAGCTTACCATGAAATTTCTTGTCTAGGATCATCTGGGAGAGTTTGCGTTCTACCTCGGGCTGGAAATCATAAAGCAGCAAGAAGACTTAATTAAAGAAAAGTTTAAGAAATATCAGAAATCAAATTTTAGTGAAAACAATAGCAATTATACCAAGAATCCACAGATTACCTTTGCAACACTCCCCTAGCCAAGAAGTAACTAGTTACAAGGAAATTTAAATACATTTTTGTCTGAAGGTAAAAGGGAAAGGAAGGGTGTAAGGAAATCATCTGCAAACAGGAGAATGATTGGTGGTAGGGTTCAAAATGATAGTGGATGCTGATCACTGGGGGCAGGAGAACTGAATTTAGGTTTATAGCATCAAGACTTGATATTGCAGTGGGATAAATATATATATTGTAGCATGTTAGATCTGTGACAGATTTGGAAAATAAGGAACCATTTCAGCAGCAAAAATATGTAAAAATTCCTCACCTTTGGGAGCTTGATAAGACTAGATATGTGATCAATCTGAAAAACAGAAAACCAAAAATTAACATCTTTGAGCAGGCAGATGCATCAATGGAGAAAGGCACTCTGATTAGGGTTATTGTTAGATAGCAGCATCTAGGAACAAACAGAAAAATCTCCCACAGATACTGAATTTACAAAATATGCTCTGTTGTCATTTTTGTTCACTGTTTTGCTCTTATCAAAAAATTGAATTCCTTATTTTGCATTCTTCTCTTCCCACCCCCTTACACATAAGTCTATAATTCCTTAATTGCGAAAATGTACCCTGTTGAAAAGCTGGGCACTGAGATAGGCACCCCTGCCCATTCAGAATTTAGCCAACTGGTTGTTTAGCTATGGTTACGTCCTGCAAGGCATAGTCTCTATGAAACATGCCTGGTGATATTTAGTGCTCACCTGTACTCTGGAGAATGGCTCAATCACCCGGATAAGGTTCTGCTCTAGTAGGTTGTCATACAGCTTGGCCAAATGTGTGCTGATAATGGGATCATCCCTCAACTCTGCTTTATAATCTGTCAGTGCCTGGAGGATACATAACATGCAAAAGGAAGAATGTGTCAGTGACCAAAAAAAAAACTAGTGCCAGATAAAGTAAATGGCACTACATGTTGTTAATGAGCAACATGGATACCTTCTCAAAGTTGGCGAGTGAGCGGTTCTTACTAGCCTGTGCCACGCATTTCAGTGCTTCTGTCTGCAAAGCGAGGAAAAAAAGGTTCAATGTTTTGAGCAAAGAAATCAGTTCATATGTCTTTGGTATAATCATCGTTGCATGAAATACCATTAATGTTAAATTATATACTAACACCAACCTGCCGTCCCGCATAGCGCAAGGCCAGCTTTCCACTCACTAAGGCCTGCACGTCCTCTGGGCTATAGGAGGCATAAGAGACATGTTAGAACATCGCTGCTTTAGTGCATGGGATATAAAAAAAAAAAACATTAACAGGAATATGGTTACAACCAAAGTTTTAAGCATTTTTTCTGATAAAGGAATAGTCCTTTATTAGAAAAAAAATGCTTAAAACAGTACACAGACACAGTCAATACATAGGGCTTGCCCTAAAACCTCTTCTACTTTCAGACTCCCCAGTTCTTGCAAGCAACTGTGGGAAAAGAAGGTAATCAAATTACCAGTCCACTGCTCAAACCTTGTTATCTGTAAACCTGACACAGGGTGTAGCTTCAAGGAAATTGGAATTGGATTATACAGAGCTCATTATTTCTGTTTAGGCTAATGGCACAGTTTTCTCTGCTGGCATATTTCCACCAGCAGAAAAACACCTATCCCCAGATGTGGCAGACAATTTTTTTTATAAGAAAACAAGCATTTCCATTTTAGTCAATGGCAGGCAGCAGAAGTGGAGAAAGGGGTTTCCTTAGCATACATAATATGTGTGTGGCATTAGTATAAAGAAGAACTAAAGCTTAAGTAAAGAAGTAGGCTAGAAATAAACATTATGTTTTGGGCTACTGTACCAGCCCAAATTTTAAGCCAGTGCAGTCAGTTTAATTTATAAAATTTTTTATTTCTAGCCTCATTCATCTTTAGGGTTTATTTCTTCTTTAAAACTACTGAGCGCTATTAATATTTTTTATAAGGGTGTCTGTCCTAAATAGCCTCTCTGCACCCAGAACATTAGTGTTTTACTAATACAACATATCAGTGCTGATGAAATTTGTGTATATTACCTACAAAGTGCAAAACGCATGTTATCCAATGTTGCCACACACATTCACAGAAAGACAATTACAAGTTGTAAAGAAACAATGGGATCTAAAATCGTACGTATTTCGATAAAGAAAAGAGGTAAATTTAACATACGTATTTAGCATGATCTTGCACAGCAGCATATATTTCAGGGCTGTTATAGCCTTGGGACTATCTATGGAATCGTTCCCTTCAAAAGCCTCATAAAAGTAAGAATAAGCTGTTTTCCAGTCTTTCTCCTCCGCAGCATGGATTATACCTGAATTAAAACACATAAATAAATCAATAATTCCACCCCCCGAAATAATAAAACACGCACTCATCCACAGACATTACAATACTCTGGCGACAGGCTCTGCAATAATCCCAGGAATGAGATATAAGTACCTGACTGCATGTCCAGAGCAGCCTGCAGTTTGGGAGGGCAGTAGATGGCATTAGCTGTGGTCCGTGCGGAAGTCAGTGCTGCCCGAGCTTTGGGTAAATTGCTCAAAGCATGGTAGGTCTTGCTTTCCAGTAGCTGAACCTCCACTAAGAGGGCCTTATCATCCATCTTTTTTAATTCTCTTAATAGCTGTGAACCTGGTGAATACCGGCAGAAAATAGGTAGAAATATTATATATAATGTAAAATGTATAAGTAAAAAATACATTATGTTATATGTAAAAGGTTCCTATACCTCACTTGCTTGCTCCTTTTTCCTTAGTTCGTAGGAATAAACTTTATAAAGTACCGGTCTAGACCAGATGCTTTCAAACTAAGGTGGCTTTTAGTCTGAAGGCTATTTGGATGAATGGTTATTTTCTGTCCTGGATAACCCTTAAAATAAGCCTTGGGCAAATTCAGGCAACTGTTTGGTATCAGGACATGCCCAGAGTTTTGCCCATTACCATCTGCCCTCAACATAGTCAGCCGACAACCAGTGTGCCAATAAGAACATCCCCTGCAGGATTTTTGTAAGGGGATAATCACTATAGAGCAGAACAGTCCAACTGGGAACCATTCCTAATGTGGTCCTCCAAAAGATTTTTTTATGGCCCCCTGCATTCTTTGGATGAATATTTTAAGAGTAGTATATTAACTGTCCCACTAAATGGAAGGAGTGCTGGGATTTTGTTTAAAGAGAAACAACTTGCATCTATAAAATGCACCAGTTACTAATGCAAAGTTAGGGATAAAGCTACTTTCTATTTATAATTGTATTTCAGTGATACTGTGTGACACATTCAGACAAAATGACAGCAGACTATTTAATAGGAAATGAGTCATGACAAGAGGTGGCTTGTGCCCCTGGCTAAACACACCTTTTAAATAACAAACTGCCTGGCACGAACACACAAGTAGGCTGATAAAGCTACAATTACATAAAGGAGAATCTGCATATTGTATCTGTTCTTCCCTAGGTATAACAAGTGGGTGTGAAAGAATAGGCACTAAGAATAGATGCAGAACTTTCTGAGCAATGTAATAATATCTTCCATTGACATTGGAGGGGGAAAAGGTCAGTATTTACCATGAAAAAAAATGAACAGTGCTCAAGTACATAGTAATATGCTGCATAGCAGGTACATCATTGAGTTACCCCCTATGCTGCCCAGCATTCTACAACACAGAGGCAAGGGCACAGACATTTTGGGACCTGAAGTTAAGGCACAATGAGCGAGAAGCTGCTGTTTTTACTGATCTTAAGTACGATAGCCAGTTTTTCAAGATAGATAGGTCTCATGAGTCCAGCAGAATGTGCACATTTTATATATATATATAATATATATATATATATATATTGAGCAGCTGCAGTGGTCTCTCTGTGGGATGTCCATATGTACTAAATCACAGTGGAGGAATGATGTAGGCATGCAGCCAAATAGGCCATTAACCAGACTCACAATCAGAAGCAGGCACACAGATAAGCGTATGTGGGAGGCTACAGTTCTTATGGCCTAATCGTTCCTTATGTAAAATGTTTTATGGGACATTTTAACGCTTTACCCCCAGTGTATTTAAGTTCCATTCTTTATCTAGCTCAATGCATTTGCATAGATGTAGCTCATAAAGTAGAATAAAATATAAAAACTCTGGAGGGTGCAGATATGTTAGGCAAGGTTTCCCCTGGAGTGTAAACCTCTAAAATAAGTGAATGTAAATTTAATGAGAGCGCTATAAGGACTTTTGCAGTTAACGGTCATTATTTTTTTTGGCAATTGAAGATATTAAGGAAAATATGTACTATTAAAAATAATATTTTTTACAACAGTGCCACCTGCTGGTCAGTGTCCAACTGTGAGGAACATGTCAAAGAAAGGAAGAGTCTGTTCTGATGTTCTTCTGGTTGGGAAAAACATTAGAAACCTTAGCTAACTTCTTACATCAGACCAACCCTCTCTTTCTTTCTTCTGACAAGTTGGATCATGGCCACAAAATCACCAGCAGGTGGCGTTGTGGTAACAAAGTTAATTAATTTTAACCATATTAACCCTTAATATATTGGAATTTAAAAAAATAAAAAAATGAATGCATGTTAATTGCAATAGCACTCTAATTTTGCCTTACTTTACAGATTTACTTACTCTTAGACATTTGCACTTCTAGGAGATGAGATCAGAATATTAAAAAATAAATAAATTCAGACAACCTCTTGAAACAAGAAATTCTACAACCTACAACCAAGTCATAGTAAAGATGGAGTGAAAAGCTGTGGCAAGAGCTATAAAGATTAAGCACTTTAGACACTTGTCTCTAGGGTCCTTTAAGGATGTAGCATCTGGAACCATTGTGGCCCTGGATGTCAGGATACTGGATTGCTGATTTTTTGGAAGGGGAGTTGGGGGGAAGCTCTATGCATTCTTTGGGAGCTTTTGTGGATTTATTGATTGATGTCAGTTATATAAAAGGATTAGGATTCATTCTACCAAGCAAGGAGTTTTAGAAGCCTCGAATGAGCAGGCTTGATTGTCCAAACTTATTTATTGTGGCTGGCTAATCTAAAGGTGCCCATACACTATAAGATCTTCACTCGATATCCCCGCCTACGGGTGGGCGATATCGGGTAGCAAGTAGGGCCAAACGATCAGATTACATTTGTGGTTATGGGGCAGTCGGTTCGGGGGCCGCATCAACGAGCCGATGCGGTCCCCGATCCGACCGGATTTTCTAACCTGGCCGATCGAGATCTGGCCAATTTCAGGCCAGATATCGGTCGGCCAGGCCGCTCTGTTCTGCCCATACACGGGCTGATTAGCTGCCGAATCGGTCCAAGGGACCGATATCGGCAGCTATAGTCGGCCCGTGTATGGGGACCTTAAGTCAGTATCTATGAACTGCAATCTGCTTCTCCTATATTCACTGCAAAGTTACAGTGAATCATGTACCCTCTGCACATTAACTTTCTTGACTGGTCTCAAACGGTTACCCATTCAACATGACAAATATTAACACTATCTACGCAAAGTCACCACACCACACAAGGTCACAGCCTCTGTGGCTCTCAGAAGCCCTCAATATATCACCTCCTCCTCCCAGACATGCTCATCTGGAAGATCTCATCTAAACTGCTCCTTTTCAGCTGTGCGCTCTGGAATGCTTACTCTGCAATACACTAACAGCTATTCCATTCCCTCTTTCTCAAGCTGTCAGCCATAACTGAAAAATGACTCACATCCACATACAGTGGCTCTCCTGGGGAACTTAAAGAGAAGTACCTATAGTGGCCTCTCATTCACTCAACCCCCTAAGACCTGGGAAGAGTTAAAATTCACGTACATTAGACTCTTTTGATTATTCCCTGCAAATTTTTCTATTTTTGAGGTCCACACAATATATCTTTACTTCTCTTTCTTGTTTCATGTGGCAGTAATCTGCTGGTAATCAAAACATTATTGTGGTTTCTGGATATGTAATGTTACTGCAGACGTGCACACTATTGTATGGCGCTATTTACATTTAAGCAGTTGTGCATTTACCTTGGAGTTTCAATACAACCTTTAGTTTAATACTCTTAAAATAAAATACAGAAAACTACACAGCAAACTAAAGATTTCTAAGTTTTAGAAATCAAAACAGACCAGGACTGCCACCTGGTGGCTGACTTACCCAACTGCAATGCTTCTTGATAACGTTTAGTGTCAAAGTAGAGCGATACGAGCCGAGCCTGGAACAAATTATAAAGAGTCACTGGAGCAAGAGAACCAACAAACCTAGTATCATGCATAAAAGAGTAGTTTGTAAAAACAATTATCTATAACTATAAAGCCCCAAAATGATAAAAAATTACATATCCTACTCACACAATTTATGTGACCCAATTTTCTCTACATATCAGCATGGAGCATTTATCTCCCTAAAGATGTCATTATAAAGGCATTTACAAAATGTACACTAAACATACAAAGTGACATGATTCCTGCTGGAAAGCAGGGGTGGGTGGAGAGAAGCAATAATAGTGATGATTAAAAAAAATACACACACGTGTCTTTGTTTTTCATTCCGAAAGATAAAATAAATGCTTATACCTCCAGTGCCTGGCGTAGAAAGGTCCTCTTTTCAGCTTTTGCCCACTCAATACATTCCAAGCACAGCTCCACCTAAAAGTAATGGTGTCAGTTTCATTAAAGAAAAATAAATTGTGTAGTAAAAATAAACTGGAAAATCAAACTGTGTGCACCATCTCCATTATGTTTTTGTTGGATGATGCATTAACCAACGCTCTACACTAACTGACCATAACAATGCTTTTAAGGCAGTGATTCCCAACCAGTGGCTCAGGGGCAACATGTTGCTCATCCAGCCCCTTGGACTTTGCTCTCAGTGTCCCCAAACCAGGTAGTTACTTTTGAATTCCTGACTTGGTGGCAAGTTTTGGTTGAATAAAAACAAGATTTACTACCAAATAAAGCCTTCTGATAGTGTGCACAAAGGCTGCCTAATAGCCAATTTTAGCCCTTATTTGGCCTCCATTTACTTTTATGATGCTTGTGTCGCTCTCCAACATTTACACCCTTTTACATTTGACTGTGGCTCACGAGTAAGAAAGGTTGGGGTCCCCTGCTTTAAGGTATACATGAAGGCAAAAAGGATCCACATTCCCATTACGCTGTAAAGTCATCTATGATCATCGCACCTCCTGTCCTGTTGCTGCCTCCATGTCCAAGAACAAATCCAAAAGGGACCGCACAAGTCTGGCTGCTTTAGCCTTGCTGATCGAGTTCAAAAATGGGCGCACATATTTCAGGAGACCGCCAAGTTCTACAAAGAAAGAGGAATACGTAAGCACAATCCAAAAGTAGAACTGAAGATGCATAAAGATGCTAAAGATGGCGCGAATTAAAGGGAAGTTCTCATTTACATTAAATGTTATGTTGCAGGCGGTGATATTCTGAGACAATTTGCATTAGGTCTCTATTTGTTTTGAATGAAGCTGCTCTCCAGTTTGGAATTTCAGCAGTTATCTGGTTGCTAGGGTCCAATTTACCCTAGAAACCCAGGCAGTGGCCTGTATGAGAGAGGCTGAACAGAAAGATAAGTAATAAAAAGCCTCACAGAGCAATAGTTTTTTGGCTGCATTTTAAATTAATAGTTTGAAAGGGCACATAAAACAAACTACTAAAAAGGTAGGACCAGTAGAAAAGCTACTAAAAATAAGACATTCCATAACATACTAAAAGCTACATTAAATGTAAAATACTTTTTAAGAGACAAGGATAACAAAAACAGATATGGGATCTATGATCAGGAAAAAGTAGGATAATTTCCATAATTTGGATCATCATAACAAAAATTTGCTAAATCTAATATATAATATATATTTATCTATACACACACGTCAAAGTACAATGGATTTTCTGCTAAGAGAAATAATGTTGGGTATATATTATACAAGACAACAGAAGAAGGGCAGGAATTAAGTATTTTACTGAAAGTAAGAAATTACTTTACACTATGGATAACAGGTTTCCAGATGATATATTCCTTCTCTGTATAAATGAAACACGACAGCATAGAGGGAATTTAATCAATACCAATGCACAACACACAAAAAAACATAACTGAACTTTTAGGGGCAATAAATAAGTAAAATTCATAAAAGGGAATACAAACACTATTTAGACAAAGGGTTTACTATGACCATATTCCTATAAAGGTCAATAAACATTCCAACATTCCAATCAAGCATCTCCAATAATGCAATCTTACTATTTGACACATAATATTCATGCTCCCACCATATACACTTTTACAGTAATTTTTTATATTTGACAGAATACAAAACCAACTCATAACACTGCTGCATGTGCTGATTATGGCATGCAACAAGTCTGCATGACAATGGGTGCTACAATATAAGAGGCCTGTATAGAAAAATGCTGAGTCAGACACAACCCTGACTCAGTGTAAATATAATAGTGGGAAATGACACACATTTACTAAACATGTTTAGATATCAATTATCTGGAAACCTGTTATCTAAAAAGCTCTAAAATACAGGCCATCTCTCAGATCCAATTTTAAGCAAATATCTTTTTAATGATTGCCTTCTTTCCTGTAATAACACAGTAGCTTGTACTTGATGGTAACTAAGCTGCCGGAATACATATTGATGGCAAAACAGTCCTGTTGTATGGTGATCAAATTAAGGATAGATTTTTTATATGGAAAACTCCAGATCCCAAGCATCCTGGATAACATATCCTATAACTATAGTAATGACTGATGTTACCTTACAGGGAGGGTAGAGGCTAGCTAATACACGCACAGGATCTCTCATTATACTCACCTGCAGCTTGTCCTGTCTTGGCCAAAAGCCCACCCAACTCCAGGATGCTTTGCTCTTTGACTCGTAATGCCTCCTCATCGCTCTCCTGAATGTCTCGCTTCACTGGAAAAGACAAGAGTCAAAGGACGCTGCTTTTAACAAGTTTCCCAAAATATTAAGCAAAGACACAAAGAAAACTCCCAGTATCTGTATACAAAAATAAATATATTAATACTATATACACACACACACAGGGCGAGAATTTACATCCTATAAATTACACTATTTCTTATGAAATGTATGCCCAAATAGGGGATATAGCCTTGTTAAATGGCATTAAAGGCAACTGATGTCGCAATAAGGAGCAGGTGCAAAGTGGTTAGGTCACTGAACTTTGATAGCAACCAATCAGCAATTAGTATTCGTCAGTCTAGCTAGTGAAAGTAAGAAAATAAAAAATGGTGACCTGATCAGTTGTAACAAGCAACTGTTCAGACCAATTTTAGAATGAAGCACAATTAAGAAGTCAGTAAATTAGATATGCTGTGTATATAACTGTGCATAGGATTCCAAGCTGGGGCCCCACAGAGGCCAGTATAACTTCTTGTGTTATTTGGGTCTGTTATTTTACACAATACAAAGAAAGTAGCACCACTTTGAGCTAACAGGTTAAAGGAATACTGTTGCCAAAATACAAAGGGGTTCATTTTGCCTGAAAGCAATGCACAATATTGGGTACAAAAATTACATTTGTTGGGGGGGGGGGGGGGGACAGTATTTATGCAGAAGAATGAATTATTGAGTAACCACAACTATTTCTGGCAAACAGCAGCCCCTTCCTTGCTTTGTGGCTTAAGTTTTAAATATACATTTGGGATTAGAGCTATTGATCACAAGACAAGGAAGGGTCATTTACACTCAGGGCTGCTAAAAGGAGTTAGAGGGCCCGAAATAAAGATTCAATTTGTGCCCCCCCCAACCCTGAATTCAGGAAGTGGGCGGCATGAAACAACTTTGTGCAGGGGGTAAGAGCGGATTGGGGGTAAGAGCGGATTGGGGGTAAGAGCGGATTGGGGGTAAGAGCGGATTGGGGGTAAGAGCGGATTGGGGGTAAGAGCGGATTGGGGGTAAGAGCGGATTGGGGGTAAGAGCGGATTGGGGGTAAGAGCGGATTGGGGGTAAGAGCGGATTGGGGGTAAGAGCGGATTGGGGGTAGGAGCGGATTGGGGGTAGGAGCGGATTGGGGGTAGGAGCGGATTGGGGGTAGGAGCGGATTGGGGGTAGGAGCGGATTGGGGGTAGGAGCGGATTGGGGGTAGGAGCGGATTGGGGGTAGGAGCGGATTGGGGGTAGGAGCGGATTGGGGCTCTGTCATACAGTAACAGGTGAGACACTGTATCAGTATAAATATCCCCTTTGCCTTGTAATTAAACTGTCCGATTACAGTCTGCCCACATAGCTTGGCAGAGGAAATGAATTCAAACTATATATGAAATGTGAACAAGTGTGTAGCGATGAAATGACAATAAGATGCCCATAAGAGAGAAGTTTCTGTGGCAGTGACACAAGCTGCCATTGTACAGGCAGGGATGCCCCATGAGACGCTGTGGGCAGGATAATACCATGGCACGGATAATACCATGGCACGGATAATACCATGGCACGGATAATACCATGGCACGGATAATACCATGGCACGGATAATACCATGGCACGGATAATACCATGGCACGGATAATACCATGGCACGGATAATACCATGGCACGGATAATACCATGGCACGGATAATACCATGGCACGGATAATACCAAGGCACGGATAATACCAAGGCACGGATAATACCAAGGCACGGATAATACCATGGCACGGATAATACCATGGCACGGATAATACCATGGCACGGATAATACCATGGCACGGATAATACCATGGCACGGATAATACCATGGCACGGATAATACCATGGCACGGATAATACCAAGGCACGGATAATACCAAGGCACGGATAATACCATGGCACGGATAATACCATGGCACGGATAATACCATGGCACAGATACACTGCTTTCCTGCTCTCAGTATAAATGCCCCAGGGCACTGACGCGAGTGGGAAGCGTTTTGCCAGACATGTGCGGCGCCAATAAAAGGCTGAATTCAGCCGGCATCTATTCACTTGTCTCTCACTTCTGCACAAAGGAGTCCAGCCAGCACCCACGTCCCCCTCATTCCCCCCACCCCCCGGCCCCTACCCACGCCGCACACTCACCTATAGACTGCAGGATGTCTATACTCGCCGCCCGGTCAGACACCAGCATTTCTTGTGCTCTCTGGAACTCAATCACCGCCGCGGCCGCCATCTTGCCCTATTCCTGCACCCTGACACAGCTCTTCCGGGCCGGAAGTAGCTGCACCGGAAACTCGCTCCCTGAAAGTGTGTCCCGGGGCGCGCTGGAATATGGAAACTGTAGTTCCGCGCAAAGGCGACAGAAAGGGACGTACATGTCACAAGGCAC
Source organism: Xenopus tropicalis (assembly GCF_000004195.4). Taxonomy (NCBI): domain Eukaryota; kingdom Metazoa; phylum Chordata; class Amphibia; order Anura; family Pipidae; genus Xenopus; species Xenopus tropicalis. The sequence goes on from NC_030686.2 coordinate 17,721,413, forward strand.
ACTGACTTCTCCTGACGCTGGGGATTTTAACAATGAAAAGCCGATGTTGAAGACTCATTTGGTGCATGCTTTTTTCAGGTATTATTCACGTATTATTTAGGACCCAAAATTACCTTCCCTCTGGGTCCCAACACAGAAACACAATGAAATCAGAAGTAAATAAAACTGGGTTATTTGTTGGGCAGGATAGCAGAGATGCCAAACCAAAAGTTTTGTATTATTCACCCTGGCAAAGTACCCTATTGAGCTCCCAGTTAGTGGTGTACAAATCCTCCCTTATACTGTGGGAATAATATATTTTTCATAAAACTTGTAATTTATATAACATAGGCCCCTACCTCCCAGGCCCACCCAAAAGGTACTGTTTTCTTTACTGTAGTTATATGACCCTGCTCCCAGCTCTGCCCAACATATATTTGTGTGCTTTTAAAGGAGAATGCAAGTCAAAATTTAAAAAGCATACTGCCCAATAGCCCTCCTATTGTTTAGTAAAAACGCCACACTTTTGGCTCACCTAATCAAATATTTACTCAGTTACACTTACTTCACATTGTCTAGAACAGGCAGCCATCTCTAAAAAGGTATTCTCCCTTCCTTTCCCTCCTTGCTTCATACTGCACATGTGTTTCATTCCCTCCCCCCCCTCTCCCCTCTGCCAGATCTGCTTCTGATTGGCTGGTGGGCATGTGTAGCTCAGAACAGGAGACAGGATCAAGTTACACACATGCTCAGAGAATAGGAAGGCTGCCGCTGGCACCTACAGGAAGGGGAGAGAGATTTCAATGATGTCACTGTAGGCTTCACACTGCTGTAGGCTGCCAGCACCATATCTCAGAGAAGCAAGCAGGGATCTGGGAATTTAGATATGCAGTAAGTACCTAAAAAGAATGCCTTTAGACTTACTTTTAATTTATATTAACCTTTCATTGTCCTTTAAGGTCTTTTCAAAGTTGTTTCCTTTAACAGATCAAAATAATATGCTTTAGGCAGCATTTAGGAACAACTGTCATTTTCCTATGTTATATTGTGGGCACTGGTATATGATAATAAAAGTTCAGCATCACAATCTTTGTCCTCCCCTTATTAGAGCAGTTGCTCCAGACTATGGGGCTGGCTGCACAGTCTTGTAGATTTTTCTGGACAGCGGCAAAGACACAGCTAGGGTAAGATTTGGGGACCATATGTTCTCTGCCAGATATTTATGGAAGCTAAGTCATTTTATGTCATATTTGCTCCCTTGAGTACTGTATATACTCGAGTATGGGTCCCTCCAGACTAGGACCCTGTGTCCTTTGTGTGAAAATTAGGCCACCTGCAACCAGACCCTCCAGTGCCCTGGCCCGCTCCCAAATTCATCTTCATCCACCAGCCTCACCTGTCCCATTCTGCACTAGACATTGCACTTTATATTCTATATAAACTATATATAGCTTTAAAGGATTTTACCTCTTTGTGTTTTAGCTTGGTTGCTGTTTGAGCTAAGGGGGTAGTACTCTTAAGGTATCATTATTGATACCATATTGTTTTTGTTGACCCTTTTCTCCACTTACAGAGCTAGTTTACTGTTTTTCTTTGAAATGTTTAAAAACATATACCCCACTGATGCATCATTTAATGTAATTTCATTGGTATTTATTTTGATTATTGAAACTTAGCAGTAGCTGCTGCATTTCCCACCCTAGGCTTATAGTCGAGTCAATAAGTTTTTCCAGTTTTCTTATGTAAAGTTAGGTACCTCGGCTTATATACGGATCGGCTTATATTCGAGTATATACAGTATTTTAATAAGCCAGTTTTTTTTTCTGCCTATAGGAATATTTTTATCAATAGCCTTGCTATAAGCGTAAAAGAATCCCTTACTAAACACTCGAGTTACAAGTCGGGGACGCCAGTATAGGACCCGCTGGCTTAGAGCATGCGCAGAAATCTGCTCCAGTGGGGTTCATGTATTGGTACCTGGTACAACAGTCGAACTCGGCAAACAATACAGAGGAATCCGTGCCCAGAATTCTATATCTCTCCCCTTTGCAACAACCCGGTTCTTATATATCAAGCCACTTTATTTATAAAATGTACTTCTTCTGGCGACAGAATGCTGTGAGGGCGGAAATGTACCCCTAAAAAACAAGAACCTTCCCGAGGACAGCGCTTAGTGGCTAGCCGCAAGATCCGCTGAAACATCAACCAGTTGGAGAGCTTGGTGCTTAGTGGGACTGAAGCCGGAAGTGAAAAGCGGGACAACTGGTAAGAATTTGAGAGTGATTATTAATATTAATAAGCTTACAGCACCTCCTCTGGCATTTGCTATATCCACATTTGCCTGTCTGGGTCTGCTGGCTGTCTGGTTTTACAGGGGGCTGTCAAGTACCCAGCATTGAACATCACTGACCGGCCCCCTGATGTCATATTTTCACCTTCAACATCACTAACTAGACCCTTTGTCCAGGTTTTGCTACCGACAAAGATGGTGACCCTAGGTGTGAGATTGAAAGAGCTGTCCATCTCTTTAGCCCTTACATTAGGAGTATGAGAGGAAGGGTGCAAGCAGGGAAGGGAAAGTGCAAGTACTGGGTTCTGAAGTGGAAACAGTGCACTGAGCAGAAATGCTGTTTCAGAGGGCCATTTTGCCAAAGATTTTTTTAAAGCCCTCCCTGCAAAAAATTGCAGATAAGACGCATCTCTTCTCGCAAAACTGAGGGACACCCAAAAACCCACTTCAACTTGCGGGTCCCCTGCTCCCACAGGCACCCCCACCATCGTAGGGTCTGCACCCTCTGTAGGTAATATTAGGATCACTAATATTTAGAAAACTAAACAGGCTTGTACTCTTGTACTTTAATCAGTGATTTATGCATATAGCCATTCTCCACTGCAAATATTTGTGTAGTGGAATGAACCTAAATAAATTAAATACTCTTTAATTTGCTCATTAGGAGTGTCTTTATGTGAACTTGTTGTTTGGTAAAAACTGAATTTCCTTTTGCCTGACCTGTTTTCATAGGACCAAGAGTCTATTGTCTCTCCTTACAAAGCTTCAGGGAGCTTGTGCTAAGTCTTTCTAGTTATGCTTGCTCACTTTACATTTAGTATCATTTGTCTGTTACCATCAATTAAAGGGAAATTTCAACTTTTGGTATGCTGCAGATGTGTCTATTCTTAGTAACCGTCCAATTAGTCTTTATTTTTGATTTTTTGTTGTAGTTTCAGAATGCAGATTTGCTGTAAAGAAAAAACTTCACTAAAGTGTCTGCTTGTCAGTAGTAACAGTAACTGCAGTTAATAAGGTGAAATGTTTTCCAAAATCCTGTATGCTTTCTGGGTGGCCATCAACGTTCCCTCTAATTTATTATAGGCTGTGTGCGCAAAAAATATCATCCGTGCGCATTTTAAAGCAAGATTAAATTTTTGTGCGCTACAGAATTTTTGTTGGAGTTCAGTTATGGGCATTTTTGCGCAGGTCTTTCAGTTTGTCTAAATCAAGTTACAAAAATTTAATTTTTGTGCGCGCTATTTTAATTTGTGTGCGCGGGTTCGGAAAGTCGTGTGCGCGCGCACACGCGCACAGCTTAGAGGGAACAGTGGTGGCCATTAGTCTGCTTCATTAGTTCATACTTGATGCTTATATAATTCACCATCTGAATTTGTTTCCTCTGACCTCCGGTGTCCCATGATTTCTGCTCTTCAGCAATGTTCTTGGTGGGCTTGACTGGTGGGATAGCTTCAGGGAAGAGCACAGTTGTGTCCATTCTACGAGAACTAGGCTGCGCTGTGATTGATGCAGATCTCATTGCCAGGCAAGGTAGGTGACATTTTCTCTCTCTTTTTTACATTTTAGGAAGACATGGTGAAGTATAGGGTGCACACAGCAGCAAAAAGAGGCCCTAAATGGGGGGGAGCGGTGTGTATGGTAATCATGCAATCCTGCATGATTAAATTAGTTAAGATATATGCTGCAGACTGAACTGATTTATGTGTAGCCATGCAACATGCATCCACATTAATTGCTGTCTAGCCATGCAGAATGTGGATTTAATATATGGTTTATTAAAGGGGTGAGGTGGCAACCCTAACCCTCAATCACTCAACCCTTGGAGGAGCTGCCTATTTTTGCGCACTGATATTGCATTTGGGAACCCAGTACTCCAAGGATATTCAAAAGGCATTGAGTGTTACTTTTTTAGAAGTAGAATTACCCGCATTAGATAAAATTGGTAATTCTGGCCATGACTGGTCTTAGGTGGGAGAACTAGAGAACGATTATGGTGAAAAATAGAGTCTGCTGGAAGCATCTGTAAATGTTTATCCCATTTCAGTATGACAGTTTGGGCTTTTATCAGTGAAATGCATATGTATTAATATTGCGCTCAGTGATTCTATATCTTACACACAGGTGGTTCTGTCTGATATAGAATCCATTGAGCTCTGAGGCTGGGGCCAGTAGAGGGAGCTTTTGCTCTGTCACATGGTAGATGTGGTAAACTACTGAGTTGGCGCTCCTATATAAATACAAATACAAATTGTGTTTAATAAAAATCAATTTTTATTTTCCCTGTGATAGAACAATTCATAATACATTAAAATCAATATGGCATAATTAGAGGTTTAAAAAGCAATCAGACTTCATAAAAGGTTAAAGGAGGACATATCCTATAAAAATTATGAATGTACCAGTGAATTATACTCCTCTAGATATAGAAGGAATGTGCTTTAAAAAGTTGTGTTTCAGACTGATTTATTGAGAAATTCCACGAAAACCCCACTAGTCCCGCCCATCTGTTCCACTTCCTGCTGGCTGAATTCTCTGGATGTGCAGAAGAGCCGGCGGCCCTCCGTACCCTGCACTGTAGGATAGGAACCAATCGGCAGCTAGGCTGACCTGATAGGGAACTGAAGCCTGCCTGTGCTTGTGTGGCTGCAGGGCTGTGATTGGCTCTCCCCCTCCTACTGTGCTTCCGTTAGGACACGCCCACTCTTCATTTCACACTGGACGGAGAAGTGATAGGATCTATAGGGAGCTCCAATAAAGGGGACATTTTTATAGAGAGGATTAATGTTTAGCACAGAGTGAAGCCAGCACCGTATATTATTCATAATTGCCTACAAAATTAGGGTTTTTCCCATTTATCCAATATTTCTCCTTTAAAAGTAATGATCTATATACATATAAGAAAAACAATGGTGAGATTATAATACATACAAATTACTCTTATATACTAAATTTCTTAATTCCATACACTATATATATATATATATATATAGGAGTGCCAACTCTGTAGTTTACCACATTTCAAATATTATATGGGATTAGGTAGAGGAAGGCGGCTTCCTATGTTGGTGTATTTAAAATAAACACGTATTTTGGATAGAGAATATTCCCCCCCCCCCTTTTTTTTTCTCTCCTGTTTCTTTTTCACAAGGAGTGAGTTTTAAATATAAATTTATGATTTTTTGCACTTTGGCGCGGGTTTAGGTTTGTAAAATCACATTGGTAGATGTACTTGTACTACCATGATGTTGCTTATATTGAATTAAAATAACACAGAAATTGACATATTCTATATATCCCCTATTGTTTATAACTATTGGGGATGCACCAAATCCACTGTTATTGGGTTTGGCTGAATCCTTTGTAAATGATTTGGCTGAATACTGAACCAAATCGAAAACCTAATTTGCATATGCAAAATATGCTACGAAGGGTTAAATAGAAGTAAAACTATTTTACTTCTGTCTTCACATGGCCAAAAGTCACAAGATTTTAAGGATTTGGATGTGGTTCAGCCAGGCACTTGGATTCGGCCGGATCCAAATCCTGCTGAAAAAGGCCAAATCTTGGCAGAATTCTGAACTGAAGCCTGGATGGTGCATCCCTAATAACTACTCGAGTATAAGCCTAGTTTTTCAGCACCCAAAATGTGCTGAAAAAGTCACCCTCGGCTTATACTCGAGTCGGGTGCCATGGGTCCCTCCAGACTAGGACCCTGTGTCCTTTGTGTGCAAATTAGGCCACCTGCAAGATGCTCCATTTCCCTGGCCCGCTCCCAATTCATCTCCATCTAGCATCCTCATCTGCCCCATTCTGCACTAGACATTGCACTTTACATTTTACATTCTATATAATCTATATATATATATATATATATATATATATATATATATATATATAGTTTTAAATGATTTTAACTCTTTGTGTTTTAGCTGGGTTGCTGATTGAGCTAAGGGCGTAGTACTCTTAAGGTATCATTGTTGATACCATATTGTTTTTGTTGACACTCGTCTCCACTTACAGAGCTAATTTACTGTTTTTCTTTGAAATAAATATTTAAAAACATATACCCCACTGATGCCTCATTTAATGTAATTGTATTGGTTTTTATTTTGATTATTGAAACTTAGCAATAGCTGCTGCATTTCCCACCCTATAGGCTTATACTCGAGTCAATACGTTTTTCCAGTTTTCTTAGGTAAAATTAGGTACCTTGGCTTATATTCGGATTGGCTTATACTCGAGTATATACAGTATGTTTTTTTATCCTCCATCATACTGATCTCTCTATGCCCTTCTGATTTTTTTAGTGGTCCGTCTCGGCACCCCAGCATACTCCCAGATTGTGCAGCATTTTGGGGATGGTGTGCTGCTGGTGAGTGGGGAGCTAGACAGAGAAAAGTTGGGTGCCATTATATTTTCTGATCCAGAGAAAAGATGCATAATAAACTCCATCACTCACCCACAAATCCGCAGAGAGATGCTGAGACAGACGCTCTGGTACTTCTTCCTAGGTAGGTATTATGAGGGAAATGGCTACTGTAATGGTATCAATGCCTGCATGTCTGGCTCGTCATAAGTCTAGTGTAACCCACTGTCATACAGAAATGAATATAACACAAAATGATTTGAAAAGTATGGATGGCAGATTCAGAGATTGCAGTTGGCTGGGCCCTATCACTCATGGAGCTGTGTATTTGTTTCTCCAGTATAAAGTAAAGAGGAACTCAAGGTAGGTAGGGGATATGTTGCAGTTTCCTTGAAGTTCGTGGATAGGAGAGATAGTCATGGGATACTATTTGAGTGAGAGAAAGCAGGGAGGGGCAAGGGCATAATGTAGGACAGGAGGTGCAGACAGTGGTTTGTGGCATATATTTGCCTGAAAGAAGCAATCCAGTTTTCAAACAAGACATAGAAGGCAACTGCGAGGTACAAGTCCATCCTTTTATAGAATTCCAAACACCTTATAATCTAGTTGGACCAATGTTCATCTCCTTACAGTCAGATCTGATTGCAGATATTGGTACATTTTAACTTATAGCTGATGACTTCTGTTGAAGTTAATACAAATTTGTGGTATGGGATTCAATTTAGACATCTAGAGCTTCTATCTGATAGTCCAGCTGACATTGCACGTGATCCCATAGTCTAAACTTACATCAGTTTTTTGTGTGCCAACCCAAGCACTACAGTGGATATAAAAATGTCACGTTCCTGTGCTGTACAAAAATGAGACAAAGATAAATCATTTCAGAACTTTTTCCACCTTCAATGTGACCTATAAACTGTACCACTCAATTGAAAAACAAACTGAAATCTTTTAGGTGGAGAAAACCAAAAAACTAAAATAAAGTGGTTGCTTAAACGTGCACACCCTAAAATTAATACTTTGTTGAAGCACCTTTTGATTTTATTACAGCACTCAGTCTTTTTGGGTATGAGTCTATCAGCATGGCACATTTTGACTTTGCAAGATTTGCCCACTCTTCTTTGCAGAAACACTCCACATCTGTCAGATTGCAAGGGCATCTCCTGTGCACAGCCCTCTTCAGATCACCCCACAGATTTTCAATCGGATTCAGGTCTGGGCTCTGGCTGGGCCATTCCAAAACTTTAATCTTCTTCCGGTGAAGCCATTCCTTTGTTGATTTGGATGTATGCTGAAAGTTGTCATGCTGAAAGTTGAAGTTCCTCCTCATGTTCAGCTTTCTAGCATAAGCCTGAAGGTTTTGTGCCAATACTGACTGGTATTTGGAACTGTTCATAATTCCCTCTATTTTATTAACTAAGGCCCCAGTTCCAGCTAAAGAAAAACAGCCCAAAGCATTATGCTGCCACCACCATGCTTCACTGTGGGTATGGTGTTCTTTTGGTGATGTGCAGTATTGTTTTTGCGCCAAACATATTTTTTGGAATTATGGCCAAATAGTTCAACCTTGGTTTCATCAGACCATAACACCTTTCCCACATGCTTTTGGTAGACTTCAGATGTGTTTTTACAAAATGTAGCCTGGCTTGGATGTTTCTCTTCGTAAGAAAAGGCTTTCGTCTTGCCACTCTACCCCATAGCCCAGACATATGAAGAATACGGGAGATTGTTGTCACATGTACCACACAGCCAGTACTTGCCAGATATTCCTGCAGCTCCTTTAATGTTGCTGTAGGCCTCTTGGTAGCCTCCCTGACCAGTTTTCTTCTCGTCTTTTTATCAATTTTAGAGGGACGTCCAGTTTCATGGCTTTTGCTGTGGGATGCCACTAATAAAATGTCAGGAAAGACCAACTAGAGCAGCTGAACTTTATTTGGGGTTAATCAGATGCACTTTAAATGATGGCAGGTGTATGCTGACTCCTATTTAATATGATTTTGAATGTGATTGCTTAATTCTAAACACAGCTACATCCCCAGTTAGAAGAGGGTGTGCACACTTATGCAACCACATTATTTTAGTTTTTTTGGTTTTCTTCCCTCCACCTTAAAGATTTCAGTTTGTTTTTCAATTGAGTGGTACAGTTTATAGGTCACATTAAAGGTGGAAAAAGTTCTGAAATTGATCTTTGTCTCATTTTTGTACAGCACAGGAACGTGACATTTTATCAGGGGTGTGTAGACTTTTTATATCCACTGTATTATCTAATTAGCCTTAATGAAAACTGCTCCAGCTTCCATAAATAAGGTCACATGATATGATTCTATAAAACAAAACAGATGAAAGATCTATGTCTCCTTATGACAAAAATTAAAGTTAAAGTCGGAGAAATATCACTCATCCTACAGGGAAAGCATTTGATAATATTACAAGATTTGAGGAAGTGAGAACTGGATATTTTCTTATATCCCCAGGGACTAGGATGATATGTCAGCCTATGCAGACAATACCGCTATAGAATAACAGTGTTTGTAAAAGGAGAAGATTGGGGGCATTGTGGAAAGGTGTGGTTTAGCAGGAAGGGCCCTTTTCAAATGCAGATATGAGTGAATGGCAGGAGATAGTTATGCTTTCTTTTGTGTGCGTATAAAAGCCAGGACTATTCTGTAGGGGCAGCACAGTTTGTAAGGGGAAGCATATCTCAGCATGCTGCACTGTGGTTCCTTCTTTATCAGATGGCAGCAAGCCATGCTGAGAAAGCTATAGCTTTAGCGATAAGATGGCAATTTTGAAAGGAACAGTCATCTTTATTGGAATATCCCTAAAGAAGTATAATCTCTTTAAAGTAAACATATGTGCAAAATAGCATTTAGTGTTGTGTTATTTATACCTTTTTCATAGGCTCTTTCATGAGGCTTATTCCCCCGAAAGTGCAGAGAAGCACCCAAACTTGGACTAACTACATAGCTGGGTTTAAATGTCTATCCCCCTGAAAACTGTCAGTGGAGAAGTACAACACATTTGTCATTATATTCTCCTCAACGTATATAAGACTAGATTGGGGGTCCACAACCCTTTTTTACCCATGCAACATTCAAATATAAAAACAGTTGGGGAGCAACACAAGAATGATAAAAGTTATTAGGCAGTGACCAATAAGAGCCGTGATTGTTTTTTTTGGTAGCCCAGTTTGTATTGGCAGACTACAGAAGGCTCTGTTTGGCATTTCCCATGGTCTTTATGTTTCAAAAACTTGCCTTTAAGCCAAAAATTACCCCACTGGTTGGGGATCACTGGACTAGATACTTAGTGACCTAGAAGGAAGAGATATATTATAGAGGTTGTTCTGAAATCCCAACTCTTGTTGGTACATTTTTAACATGTTATTTAAATGTACTCAGGCTACAGGTATGTGATCCTCGACATTCCATTACTTTTTGAGTCCAGGAGCATGACACGCTACATGAAGCACACTATGCTGGTATACTGGTAAGAGATCTCATTGTCCCCTATCTATATATAATCAACCTGATATATCTTATGTTTGTTTCCTATAGTCACTCTTTTTGGTAATCCATATGCTCAGTTAAGAGTTGTTCGCTAGGTGGGGGTCACCGATTGTCAGGCACCCTCAGTCATTATGATCACTAACCTTAGCACATGTGTTTGGGCAGCTATAAAAAACAAACTGGCCTGGGGTACTTTTCCTGCCATATTTAAAAGGATTCTGTTATTATTTTTAAGGTGCAATTTTTATTTCTAAATCTTCTACACTGTTTACATAGCAAATAATTCACTCTACCATTTAAAATGTTATTCTTGAATCAACAAGTGTACATTTTTTTTAGTTGTAATATTGGTGTGTAGTCGCAAGTCACATAGCTGAGGGCATCTGGAAAACTAAAAACATTCTAGCCCCATGTTAAATTTCAAAATTAAAAATAAAAAAGCTGTTTGTTCTTTTAAAAAGGGGATTTAGTTCAGAATTCTGCAGGAGCAGCGCTATTAACTATTAAAAATTAATTAAAAAAAAAAAAGAAACATGTTTTCCTGTGACAGTATTCTTTTAAAGATTTCCCAGGGATCTCTTGCAGCTGCCTAGGATCAGTCACATATAGTGAAGTATTATACTTTAACATCCTTATGCCTGAACAAATTGCAAAGATGTTAAATGTTATCTTTACACATTTTTCAGTGACCCACAGACGCAGCTGGAGAGGCTTATGCGGAGAAACAGCCTTTCCCGAGATGAGGCCACAAAGCGCATTGCTGCACAACTCCCACTGGACAGCAAGCTGCCCTTAGCCGATCACGTGATTGACAACTCAGGGGACAGGGACAATACTCGACGGCAGGTCCTGCAGCTCCATGCTCGGCTAGAATCCTCTCTAGCCTATCTTCCTGTCAGGATCACTGCTGCTACTGTGGCCACAGGACTGGTAGTTTTAGCTTGCGGCCTTCTCCGAAGACTCTGGCAATGAAGATAGTAGAAGGTTAACCTCATTGAAAAGCATTATGGCCTAGTGATGTTTTCCTGGGTCAGTCCCATGTAGGATCACAACAAGGTCCTGTCAGTGACACACATAATTTAAAAAAAATATTTTAAGAATTTATTTTAGATTTTAACCAATTATTGCCCCGAATGTTGTTAATTCTGCATATTACAGGGGCAAAGCAAGGCACGATATAAAGCTAAACTGCACTGCAAAACAGCTCCCAGTTGCAGCTCATACATGGAGCTGTAATGTTACTGAGAGAGCTGTACCCTTGGAACAACTTGCATCAGTGGTTTAATTGAAGGTAATTGCCATTGGTTTAAAGTAGTCCCATGCACATGCACAAAAGTAGTCCCATGTAGTAGTCCCATGCACAACCATATCCTGCTGTTTATTCACTTTTGTCTGAAGGAAGCTGTTTGAATTCACAGTCTTTTACCTGGGGCAAGAGCTACCCAAAAGCAGATGCCCACTTTCAGTTTTATTATGCAGTTGAAGCTGGAACGTCACCACTTTACAAACACATCTACTCTTACTTTGTACTTTGTTTTCCATGTACCCCAATCCTGTTTCAGGGGTGATTTAGGCTGCTTCCTTTACCCCCCAGCCAACCTGGATCCACCTCTTATCTCTGTAGAGAATCGGGGCAGGAAAGAGACTGGGCAGGAAAACAGATATTCTCTGACAAATAAGTGTGAAACTTCCATGCAGGTTATGTGCATTCCATGGGTTTGTATAAAACTTCCTTCCTGCATAAGTGCAGTCTAAGGTGAGGTGCTGATTTCCCCCTCGTGGAAGCAATGGCCATATGTGCACTGCATTCTTGGACTTGTGTTATTAAAAAACTATGCATAGTGGGGGTCAGGGGGAGATCTGCTGTACAGACCCACATCTTTTATACTTTTTAAATTATATTTATTGAATATTGTTTTCTCTGAAAAAAGGGCTGAAAATAATGAATTTCCCTAGTGTATATCCCAGGGACTGTCACTGTTTTATACCTTTCTAAAAATCAAGCTGAAATGGAACAATTTAGGAAAGGGGTTCAACCCTATATTTTAATTACTTAAGATTTAAGATACTTAAGATTTTTGCAAAGTGAACTTTTTAAAACAACTATTATAATAAAAATATATACCTTGATTTGCCCAGGCTGTTTTCTTTTATCAAGTCATTCTATCCATTTGGGTATTTTAAGTTTCTCTGGCTTTGAGGTTTATGAGCTGATTAGTCTGTGGATGGAACAAGCAAGAATAATTTAAAAGGTCCGGGTTTGTCTACTGTGATCTCATTGGACATACATTTGAACATACTTTTTAGGATATTGTATACCACACTCCATGTCTCAAATGGTCTGTTATTACCTTGAAGTAGAAGTTTAGCTCCTCCTAATGATTGTGTTGTTTTTGCACCACTGCACAGGTTCCCAGGCTGCTCTCCAAGTGTATATATCTAATAAAACAGCCCATAAAAAATAATGGTCAGGGCATAACAAGGTATGACCAAAACATTGCTACTATTGTCTGTCCCTATATTAAGCTCTGTGATCAAACACAATCCTTTGGCACGCATACATGCTAGGTTACTTTAAGCAAGCGCCTTTGCTTTCCTCCCACACTTCTTCCTGTTACAGGAAGAAAATGCATTATTTCCAGGCATGTGATCAGCGAGTGACACACACAACATAACAAAATGGTGGTTTCAGGTAAAAGATGTAAAAGGAAAACATTTGCAGAGATGTATATGCCAATGTGGAAAGATTCTTTAGCAGGTTACTTACTAGTACAGTATATAAATTATATGTTGGTTACGTTTTTGTGTAGCTCTCCTTTAAAAGGATATAGAAATTTAAGATTTGGCAAGTTGCTCTCCATGTTTGAAGCCAAGGCATTTGCATGTTGAAACAGGAAATTCATAGCACTGTGGATTTATTTGATTACAAATTCTGCGTAGGTAAAATTAGGGATTACAAGAAATCTCTTTAATTAAAACTAAATGGATGGTGTTATTCCCTCACACAAAATGGCCTCCCTTTATACTATATTTACTTCAGCCAGATGAATTGGAAGCAAGTGACCAACAGGATAAACGGTCAATCTCATAAAGCAGCAACATGGCTTAGAAGTCATTGTTGATGGAAATGTTGGAGTGATTCACCACAGGGCTGCCATGTAACTCAGGGCCAACCATACTGATGTAGTGCCTGTAATGAGTTGTGACATGGCAAACTGCCATTGTGCATGGCATGGCTATAGGATATTTACTACAAGTACTGAATTGGAATAACTGGTATCTAACGTAAATTTATATATTGTTTTGATAACTGATGTTGCCTTGTTCTGCTGGGGACAAAATGGTCCGTAATGTTCTTATGTCTTTTTGTTCAAGTCCCTGCTAATAAATGGCAAGTATTGCTACACATGCAAGTCCCCCGTGTAGGCAGCGGGTGGCAGTGTGGCACTGCATGCATTTCGTGCTTATTAGTGAAGACGAGAGGTGTTTATCGACCAAGGTGGGGGGGGGGGGGGGGTGCAAGGGGTGGATTTTATCAGATTGTTCTTTTCCTGATCAAACACTGATCAGGGGAAAGGAGGGGAGACCACCCAGTCTTATGTCCGTCTCTGCGCATTTCTCTGTGGCAACGTGACCGGAGTGCAGAGAATTTAACCCTAGGAAAGTGGTGGAAGAAGAAATCGAAGCTCTTTTGCAGAACCCTTAGAAGATCAGAGAAGGGCGGCGGTCGGATAAGGGACCTTCTGTAAGACCCAAAGTTGCGCCAGTCAGTTAGAGAGCTGTCCTTATGCACAAAAGAGGAGCACGGTGACGCAGTGGTTAGCATTGCTGCCTTGCAGTACTGGGGTCCTAGATTCACTTTCAGTCTGCAAGGATTTTGTATGTACTCCCCCTACTTATGTTGGTTTCCTCCCACTCTCTCAAAATACAGGAAGGTTAATTAGGTTAAATTAACCATAGTGTGTAATGTACTTGCCACTGGTAAAGTGCTGTTGAATATGTCAGAGCTATTTAGATAAAGGATAATAAGGCAACTTAAAGGACAACTAAACCCTAAAAATGAATATGGCTAGAAATGCCAAATTTTATATACTAAACTTGTCGAACCAGACTAAAGTTTCAGCATCTCTATAGTAGTAATGATCCAGGTATTTACAGTTGTTACAGAAGCTTCCCATCTTGGATCTGTGTCACTGCACATGCTCAGTGCGCTCTGGGCAGCTGCTGAGAAGCTGAGCTTTTCTAATTATCAAGCAGAAAATGCGATTGGCCTGTAGATTTACAATGCAGGACACAAACTGCTAGAAAAAAAAAAAGGCCACAACCTGTCATTTATTTGCACTTTGTTACTTGCAACAAGCAATGTGCCCTCTATGCTGTAAGCACTTCTGCATGCTCACTAGGGTTGCTGCCAGTTTTCAAAAGAGCTGTCCGGGTGAATACTGCCTGTCTCGATTTCTAAATGAGGAAATCTGGACAGGACTGTAAGTGAATGATGCTGCGATCAGCCAATCACGATCTTTGCGTCATAGCCCCTGACATCACTGGCCCGCTCAAAAGTGATCAACCTTGATGTGACCAAACCTGCCCCCAACGTCACCTGCCATGCCCTTGCCAGGACTTAAGCAATTTAAAAGGTGGCAACCCTAATGCTCAACACAGGTTTTAAGGTATGGATGAGAACTCTAAATTTTGCATTTACTCTGACCCAAGCTCACACTTTTAAAAAATACGCACACTTTTAAAATGTGCGCACAAAAGAATTTTCTTTAAGCACATAGCTGTGAAGGAAATAACAAAACACTGCCAACAGGTCTCTGCATTCCTTTTTGGATAGGGTTGCCACCCAGCTGGTATTTTACCGGCCCCTGTCACAATTTTACCTTTTCCTCCTGAACCTCTGCATAACTCGTCCTCCATCAGCCCCTGTGTCATTGCTCTGCCCCTTTTACATCACTGCCTGTCTTGTATAAAAAAGGGCATTGACTCAAGGGATGAGAACATAATTTTGCCCCTTTATAGGTCCCTGGTAAGGCCTCACCTTGAGTATGTGGTGCAGTTTTGGGCTCCAGTCCTTAAGAAGGATATTAATGAGCTGGAGAAAGTGCAGAGACGTGCAACTAAACTGGTTAAGGGGATGGAAGATTTAAACTATGAGGTGAGACTGTCGAGGTTGAGGTTGTTTTCTCTGGAAAAGAGGCGCTTGCGAGGGGACATGATTACTCGGTACAAGTACATTAGAGGGGATTATAGGCAGTTGGGGGATGTTCTTTTTTCCCATAAAAACGATCAGCGCACCAGAGGTCACCCCTTTAGATTAGAGGAACGGAGCTTCCAGTTGAAGCAGCGTAGGGGGTTTTTCATGGTGAGGGCAGTGAGGTTGTGGAATGCCCTTCCTAGTGATGTGGTAATGGCAGATTCAGAATATCCAAGGCTATTGTGATACTAATATCTACAGTTAGTACTAGTGTTTGTATATATAGTTTATGTATGTGAGTGTATAGATTGGTAGGTGTGGGTTAGGTGTGCTGGGTTTACTTGGATGGGTTGAACTTGATGGACACTGGTCTTTTTTCAACCCTATGTAACTATGTAACCATGTAACTATGTAACTATGTCCCTTTTGCATCACTGCCTGCCCATTTTGCATCACTGCCTGCCCCTTTTGCATCACTGCCTGCCCCTTTTACATCACTGCCTGCCCCTTTTGTAAAAAAAACAATTAGAAAGGTGGCAACCCTATTTTCGGAGCACAGAGACCTGTGACATACCATTTGAATCA
Source organism: Xenopus tropicalis (assembly GCF_000004195.4). Lineage (NCBI taxonomy): Eukaryota > Metazoa > Chordata > Amphibia > Anura > Pipidae > Xenopus > Xenopus tropicalis. The sequence goes on from NC_030686.2 coordinate 17,737,339, forward strand.
ATCACTGCCTGAAAGGTGCTGGTGGGGAAAGGCACATAAGCCCCCCCTAACTTGTATGTCGGACATGTAAGTTAGGAATCATCAGGAGGCGCAGCCCAACTCCCAATGCTGTGCTCTGCTCCTTGCGCCAGATTTTCAATCCAGCAGAATACAGTTTACCCAGGGTGCAAGTGCTTTTCAAGTAAGCACTAAGGGGTGTTCACTGTCCTCTAGCACCCCAGGGTATCGTAAATGGCCACTACTATATAGCAGTCAACCAACTACCCTACTTTATTCCTTTAAAAATAGAAGGACACATCTAGATTGTGACTGATATCATTGTTTGGGTATCAGGCTTTAGCTGTTTCATACACAAACCATAATAGTTATATGTTATTATTATGATATAATTATTATTATATAATGCAGCGAGTGGCTAATTGCGCGTTGCCATTATGACAAATATTAAAGGTTATAGCATGACTCACTGAAACAGTGAAACGTCTCTGAGCTGGAGAAATGGGAATGATATTTCCCCCCTAAGTGTGCTCTCCCTGGATCAGCCTGCGCAATCTGTGTGTATGTCAATTTGTGTGTATTTATATGTCAATCTGTGTATGTCACTCTGTCTGTGCGTATGACTGCCGGTGTTGCTTGTTTGTGCCCAGACGCTTTTACGAAAAACACTTGTGCATCTGTCAACTTCAAAATTGGGAAAAGATCAACTTAATCCTGCTCATTATCGGTGACAGTGTTAATATTAGTGAACATATTTAAACAGATTGCTTTTTCAAGAGGAATGGGGTCTGTTATGCAGAGTATTTGGCAACTTGGTGGTTTTCATATAAGGGGCTTTTAAAGGTAAAAAGGTACCCAAAAACTGCTTTTTTATTTTGAATAATGAAAAAAATTTAAACTTGAGCAATTTTCCAATATGCATGAATAAACATCTTCTTGTTTCAAGAGCTGACATATGGTGCCCATACCTAAATACAGCTTTGGATCACAACTGTTGCACCATTGGACCATCAGCCACAATGCAGCACTGATGGTTTTCAGAGTGCTCTGGTTAAAAGATTATCTGATCAAAGATCCAGTAACTGTATTGTGATCTCATCTCCTTGTAGTTATCTTTTGTATTCTTGCAGCACTACATTTACCTGTGTGTACATAATTATGAGTGTAAGTAGCAGTGAGTATGCTAGTGTATAAACATTGGTGTGGGTGTGCAGCATGCCTCTGTATGTGTGTGTGTCCCCTAGCCAGTGTGCCTGTGTTATATTTGTCTCCCAGTGGCTCAACCTTTTCTCTTCCCATTATTGAGAATTCATGCTTAGTCGCCCTGGCTGGGTAATTACTACTGGACCTCTGTGAGAGAGGGGAGAGGAAAGGGGGGCTTTGATGTGGCACCGCTCTCTTTCTGAAACTTTTCTGCTATCGATCGTGAAATTTGGAGCCGTTCTCTCCTAGACAAGGAATAATATCAGATGTGTGAAATAACAAGTCGGGAACAAGTGGCCTTATGTCATGATCATGGGGCACTAGGGGGCTGATGGTTCTATTCTGTATTGCCTGTGTATGGGGGGTGGTGGTGACTGGATGGTATTCAGTGCTGGAGGTAGATACTAGAGAGTCAGCCTGCCAGGGTTGAGAAGAAATCATGGGCACTGTGTTGTAAGCAGTACATTTGTAGTTTAGAAAAATACAATGCAGGTTTATTGCAAAAGATTTGATTTCGGAATGAATAGGGCTGATGTGCACTACCCCATAAACAGCAGCATTTTGCAGTTTAATATTTACTGCTAAATACTCCATTCCTCATCCTGCCTGTGCTATTTCTGTAGCCAACAAAGAGCAAGTGCAAAATGACAGTGCTGTTTTATGGGGCAAAATAGGGGCCACTACTGAGGGCCTGTATATAAAAGGGGGGCTGCAGAAACAGAGCAGCAGATGTAGGTAGCGAGAGCGAGGGAAAACAGGGCAAAATGGTGACAGTAGGGCATAGCTGAGATAGTAACCAATATATGATATTAATTTTCCCCCCACCAGCAATCCTTTCAGGCACTGAAATACAGCCCCATACAGATTATGGATATAGATATCATTAGTCTGTACAATCTTTAAAACAGAGCCATGGTACATTATATGCAGTGCATATTTAACCCCTTTCTGCTGGAGAGTTACCCTCTACCCCTTCATGTGAATGGGCTGAACAATTACTGTGATTCTGTTAGTGGCAAAGGTTGGTTGGAAGTTAAGGAGCGCTCATTTTCAGTGGAATAACTGGAGGCTTATGGGCCCAGAGATAAAACCTGGACCTGGCTTCTCCCTCTTTGTTGCCCCGCAGATTGGTGATCATTGGTTTTCATCCATATCATGTTATTATATAAATGAGCTTTGCCGATGGGCCAATGGGTCCCTGACACTGGAGCAGAGGCTTTCCCTGTGCTTAGTGGCAACCCTAGCACCTGCCTCAGGGCTTCATAATGGACATGTTGGGGTTATTACAAGCTTTTTGCTGTTCCCTATACACCCGTGTGTATATTCCAGGTACTGTGCACAGCAAGGTGAGCAGCAGGTGATATGAAAGCAGGATGTGCCACAGCGGTGCCTCTCTGATTCTGCAGCCCCACATGCTGTGCTTTCATGCATATGTAAATGCATTCTGTGTTATCACAGCCCAGGCATCAGTATGTCATCCTCACTGATGTCAACCTCACATAACAGATCTCCTTTTGTCCCTGTGTATTAGAGGCCCATATGTCTGCTCTCATTGCCATATGAAAATTCTGTATTTGTCACCGCTCCACAGGTCTGGATTGGGATTTAAAATAGGTCTGGCATCTCAAGTACACAGAACCCAAACAGCCCCCCACCAGCCCAATAAATAGTGAATGTCTATGGCATCTTACAGTCCAGGCCTGCTGCTCCTGTTCAACTATCCACATCCACGGACACCCATTGTTCGTACTTTCCAACCATTCATTACAATAACAAATATTCTGTTAACAAAAAAAACATTTTGTAACCACAAAATGAATTCTGTAAATACGACAATCATTTTATGGTCCCAGGGTTACCAGTGGTGAGGTCTTAGAAGTATAAGGGCATTATACCAATAATGGCCAATAGTGACCAACGGTCACAGGAAAGATCTTTGTGACCTCCATTGACGTTCAGGGCTGAATCGTCGGATATGGAAGTAGAAACAATAGGGATTCTATCTCCACCTGACAATTCAGCCCTAAACGCAGGGCTGCCCTTCAACGGCCCAATTAAAATCTTTTGTTCTGCCCAATCAACGATATGACCAATATCCGACACTCTTGTGATATTGTTCGTCTCGTCGACCCGCCATTCACGCACCGAATATTGTACAAAACAGAGTTTCGTAGGATAATATTTACTGCTGTGGCCAGGTCATCTTTTCAAAGCTTTGGTGGATGAATACCAAATCCTCCAGAACTTATCTCAAACATTTATATTCATATTATAATTTTTTAAAAAAATCTTACCCCTAAATTTGAATCTGAAAACAAAACAAAAATGTTGCCTTCTGTTCTATTAAGGATTAGCGGGGAGGGCCTATAATGTCCAGTGACACCACTGTAAGCAACACAGAGCCTCACAACACAGTTATGCTCCCATAACTTGCACCCCTGTAAATGATCCCCTTCATGTTCATGGGTCAGATTATATCAAACTGGTGATATCACCCAGCAACCTACAAGCCCATTGGTTAGGAGTCAGCTGTTCATGTGCCCTGCTGTTTGTTCATTAGATATAAGTAAAGGTGGCCATACATAGGCCAATATGGACGTAGTTTGCAGCCAAAATATGAGGCCCTCCAAAGGGCCAGTCCAACCGATATCTGGCCAAGAAGTGGATAGAAGTTGATGAGCAGGTTTAAAAATCCAACTTGGGAGAGGTCCGCAATGGCTTTTTGATGCCTTCTTGCCATTTACCATCTTTGTGATACTATTGGGCCAAACAATGGGATTAGGCCAATATTGTCCAGCTCAAGGTGAGCATTTTGCAGCCTGTGTATTAGAAGGAGCAACCCAAAATGAGCTCCTCTGGGTTTGAAAAATGTACGAGATTTTGTATCTCACTGACTTGCCCATGTGAATTTGTATCCTTATATCTGTGCATTACTGGAACGGCAAATAAATGCCCACACATTTCCACTGAACTTTGGTATAATCACTCCAATTGTTGATTGGCTAAAATTTTTTTTTATGGGGCAAAGCCAACCTTAAATGTAGATGGACACTAGGCCCAGACTAGCACTCTGTGGATTCTGGCAAATGTAAGATGCCATAGACAGTCACTATTTATTGGGCTGGTGGGGGGCTGTTTGGGCCTCTATCTACTTGAAATGCCAGGGCCTGTTTTGAATTCCAGTCAGGGCCTAGAGTATGCCTCAATAATCCATATGTTCCTAATTACCCACTCTCCTTCCATTCCCTAGGCTGGTGTTTCTCTATCTGTTTGTGTGGGGAAGACATGGTTAGACTATAAGGATCCTGTGATGTTTCTGGGTCACCCTTCGGGGACACATTCTAAGCCCTTCATTCAATTTGACTAATTGGCTACTACTGAATTCTCTGTCTCATTAGTAAGGAATCTGAGTGGCCCTTAGCATGCCTGAAACATGTTGTGTGTTCAGGGAATGTACATATGTGAGGGGTGTCCTTGCCATCTTCTCTTCCCTTTTATTAACCCCTCCCTTTCTTCAGACGTGTCTCCTTTTAATCCAACTGCTATTTTGTCTCTTTACCTCAATCCCACTGTTTTTCTTATTACTTACATTCTTATCTCTTACCTTATCCACTATGTTCTAACTCACACAAAACCCCACCCAGTGCTACAACCCTTTTCTCGTCTACTCTACCCTCACTCTCAGTGACCAATAGTTCTTCACATGATGTTCTCCTCAGATGGATATTTTTCAGCACTCTCGCCCTCAATTACCCTTAGTTATTACCCCTTCCCATATAACTTATTTTCTCACTGTCACTCTGGAGATTCTTATACTTCCTATATCTGCTCCATCCTTTCTCACCCCACTCCCCCTATCTGATCTAGTCTAACTCTAATCTACTTGTTACCATTCCTCATTCCCCTCTGGCCATATCTGCTTCATCCTTCTTCTCACTTTATTACAATTATTTTATTACCACATATTTATAAAGCTCCTTCATATTCTGCAGTGCTGTACATTAAACATACATATTTACATACACAGCAGCCTATAGCCAATGCAACAGGTAAAGAGGGCGCTGCCCAAAATAATGTACCCACTAATTTCTTCCTTTTCCTGCTCCCTCTCTACTCTAACTACCCCTCGTCTACTCCTGTAAATTATAATCTGTTTCATATTTAGTAAATATCACTGGCCTCTTGCCTAAAATCACCTGCTCCCTTCTTACTCAGGGTTTGCCTTCTGTCTTCATTTGCACTGATACTACCTCTACATATACCCTACCCATCATTCTTCATTTCTCCATCCTCACTGTACCAAAGCACACACTCAGTTCCCCTCTCTATTACTCCCCCTTTATACTTTGTTTACCTTCATTACATCATTTTCCTACACCTGTCTTCCTTTCTATCCTCTCATTTTAGTCCCTCCTTTTCTCATTACTCCTTACCCATTATACATATATCTGTTTATTCTTCTTCTACTCCTCTTCCTTGTGCTGTTGCTAATTGCTTACTCCTCTTTCTAACGTCTTTCCCTCTGCACTTTCACGGTTGCTGTCTGTTATTTGCCTTCTAATGCTTGTTTTTCCAATATCTCTGCACCTCCATCTCTCCCCCTGTTCATCTATTCATTTCATTCCCCCCCCCACCCTCTACCCTCTTCCTTCTCATCTGTTTCTCTTGCTCATTATTTCTACCTGCCAATCCTATTCCTGTCTGTATCTCTATCTGGTATTTTCACACTAAGACTGAGACATTGTTAGTTGGGATCTGTATAATCTCACTACATACTTGCAGGCAATGCACATAAACCACAGTGCTGGACTTGGCCACAAGAGTAACAACTCTGCTTATCTGGTTACATACATCTACAGTGGCACGTCTAGTCTGGAAACATCGTACCAGCTTAATGCTAATGTCACTCCAGCTGACAGCCTGGACTTTTGTTGCCTTATATTTACATCAGGAAAGTGGTAACAAAGTGATTGAAATTTATGTGAATTGCTCTTCTGTTGTGAACAATGGGACCGCTGGAACTGTGGCTGTGGGATAGCAGGTATAGTAGGGAGAGATGGTGCCTATAGTAGCTGTGGGGATAATAGCCTCTGGGAAGGGACTGTGGCTGTGGGATATCAGGTATAGTAGGGAGAGATGGTACCTATAGTAGCAGTGGGGGGATAATAGCCTCTGGGAAGGGACTGTGGCTGTGGGATATCAGGTATAGTAGGGAGAGATGGTGCCTATAGTAGCAGTGGGGGGATAATAGCCTCTGGGAAGGGACTGTGGCTGTGGGATAGCAGGTATAGTAGGGAGAGATGGTGCCTATAGTAGCAGTAGGATAATAACCTCTGGGAAGGGACTGGGGCTGTGGGATAGCAGGTATAGTAGGGAGAGATGGTACCTATAGTAGCAGTGGGATAATAGCCTCTGGGAAGGGATTGTGGCTTTGGGATAGCAGGTATAGTAGGGAGAGATGGTGCCTATAGTAGCAGTGGGATAATAGCCTCTGGGAAGGCACTGTGGCTGTGGGATAGCAGGTATAGTAGGGAGAGATGGTGTCTATAGTAGCAGTGGAATAATAGCCTCTGGGAAGGGACTGTGGCTGTGGGATAGCAGGTATAGTAGGGAGAGATGGTACCTATAGTAGCAGTGGGGGGATAATAGCCTTTGGGAAGGGACTGTGGCTGTGGGATAGCAGGTATAGTAGGGAGAGATGGTGCCTATAGTAGCAGTGGGGGAATAATAGCCTCTGGGAAGGGACTGTGGCTGTGGGATAGCAGGTATAGTAGGGAGAGATGGTGCCTATAGTAGCAGTGGGGGGATAATAGCCTCTGGGAAGGGACTGGGGCTGTGGGATAGCAGGTATAGTAGGGAGAGATGGTGCCTATAGTAGCAGTGGGATAATAGCCTCTGGGAAGGGACTGGGGCTGTGGGATAGCAGGTATAGTAGGGAGAGATGGTGCCTATAGTAGCAGTGGGATAATAGCCTCTGGGAAGGGACTGGGGCTGTGGGATAGCAGGTATAGTAGGGAGAGATAGTGCCTATAGTAGCAGTGGGGGGATAATAGCCTCTGGGAAGGGACTGTGGCTTTGGGATAGCAGGTATAGTAGGGAGAGATGGTGCCTATAGTAGCAGTGGGATAATAGCCTCTGGGAAGGGACTGGGGCTGTGGGATAGCAGGTATAGTAGGTAGGGATGGTGCCTATAGTAGCAGTGGGGATAATAGCCTCTGGGAAGGGACTGGGGCTGTGGGATAGCAGGTATAGTAGGGAGAGATGGTACCTATAGTAGCAGTGGGGGATAATAGCCTTTGGAAAGGGACTGTGGGATAGCAGGAATAGTAGGGAGAGATGGTGCCTATAGTAGCTGTGGGGATAATAGCCTCTGGGAAGGGACTGTGGCTGTGGGATAGCAGGTATAGTAGGGAGAGATGGTGCCTATAGTAGCAGTGGGATAATAGCCTCTGGGAAGGGACTGTGGCTGTGGGATAGCAGGTATAGTAGGGAGAGATGGTGCCTATAGTAGCAGTGGGGGGATAATAGCCTCTGGGAAGGGACTGGGGCTGTGGGATAGCAGGTATAGTAGGGAGAGATGGTGCCTATAGTAGCAGTGGGATAATAGCCTCTGGGAAGGGACTGGGCTGTGGGATAGCAGGTATAGCATAATAAGGAGAGAGGGTGCTTATTGTAGCAGTGAGATAATAGCAGGACAGTGTACCATTGTTGCTAAAGCTACAGGTTGCTATAATCCCCAAAAAGGCTGTTTTGCTCCAGACCCAGCCACCACCACAATGAGGCAGTGGGGGCAGAATCACCCCTGATAGGAGTAATATTATTAACAGCCCCATCCTCCTGTGCCCGCTCCTAACATAACTTTGCATTAGATATCCTTTCTATCTTTGTTACTGTGCTACCGAACAACAAATCTCTTTTTCAGATTCCTAATGCTGGGTATACTGACTAGGGGTGTTCTTGTTAGAAGAAGTTGCCATTACTGATATATGAGTGGACACATTAAGAATTCTAGCCTGCAGCAATTCCCTTCTTCATAACCCAGGATCTGTCAGATAAAGGACAATTGTGGCCGCCCCAAAGGAAGACTTTGACATTTACCTAAACCAGACACCTCTTCCCTCCTCCCATGCAGACAAGGATGCGTGTTCAGGAGAGCTGGGATGCTGTGAGTAAAGTTTAAACATCAAATTAGGAATTGATCTCAAGTAAAATGCCTTGGATACAAGAAGTGCACCAAGAATCTTGCCTTGTAATCACAAAGTTGTGTGACCTAACTGCTTCAATGCCAGAGCCCTATCTGGGCATACATGTCTCAGCCGGAATTTTATGTACCAGTGGGACAGTTTTGTGGCGCATTGAATAACAGGAGTTATGGAAAGTTGTTATATGGAGCAGTGAGAGAAGAGCTAGTATGGAGCAAGCACTTACAGGGTGGATATATATGGGGCAGAAAATAGAAGAAGTTATAGGGAGGGTTATATGGAGCAATAGGAGGAGTTATAGAGAGGGATATATGGAGCAATAGGAGGAGTTATAGGGAGGCTTATATGGAGCAATAGGAGGAGTTATAGGGAGGGTTATATGGAGCAATAGGAGGAGTTATAGAGAGGGATATATGGAGCAATAGGAGGAGTTATAGGGAGGCTTATATGGAGCAATAGGAGGAGTTATAGGGAGGGTTATATGGAGCAATAGGAGGAGTTATAGAGAGGGATATATGGAGCAATAGGAGGAGTTATAGGGAGGGTTATATGGAACAATAGGAGGAGTTATAGGGAGGGTTATATGAAGCAATAGGAGGAGTTATAGAGAGGGATATATGGAGCAATAGGAGGAGTTATAGGGAGGGTTATATGGAGCAATAGGAGGAGTTATAGAGAGGGATATATGGAGCAATAGGAGGAGTTATAGGGAGGGTTATATGGAGCAATAGGAGGAGTTATAGGGAGGGTTATATGGAGCAACAGAAGGGGTTATATGGAGCAACAGGAGGAGTTATAGGAAGGGGTATATGGAGCAATAGGAGGAGTTATAGAGAGGGATATATGGAGCAATAGGAGGAGTTATAGGGAGCGTTATATGGAGCAATAGGAGGAGTTATAGGAAGGGTTATATGAAGCAATAGGAGGAGTTATAGGGAGGGTTATATGAAGCAATAGGAGGAGTTATAGGGAGGGTTATATGGAGCAACAGGAGGAGTTATAGGGAGGGGTATATGGAGCAATAGGAGGAGTTATAGAGAGGGATATATGGAGCAATAGGAGGAGTTATAGGGAGGGTTATATGGAGCAATAGGAGGAGTTATAGGGAGGGTTATATGAAGCAATAGGAGGAGTTATATGAAGGGTTATATGGAGCAACAGGAGGAGTTGTAGGAAGGGTTATATGAAGCAATAGGAGGAGTTATAGAGAGGGATATATGGAGCAATAGGAGGAGTTATAGGGAGGGTTATATGAAGCAATAGGAGGAGTTATAGGGAGGGTTATATGAAGCAATAGGAGGAGTTATAGGGAGGGTTATATGAAGCAATAGGAGGAGTTATCGGGAGGGTTATATGGAGCAATAGGAGGGGTTATAGGGAGGGGTATATGGAGCAATAGGAGGAGTTATAGAGAGGGATATATGGAGCAATAGGAGGAGTTATAGGGAGGGTTATATGAAGCAATAGGAGGAGTTATAGGGAGGGTTATATGAAGCAATAGGAGGAGTTATAGGGAGGGTTATATGGAGCAACAGGAGGAGTTATAGGAAGGGTTATATGAAGCAATAGGAGGAGTTATAGGAAGGGTTATATGGAGCAACAGGAGGAGTTATAGGCAGGGTTATATGGAGCAGTAGGAGGAGTTATAGGGAGGGTTATATGGAGAAATGGGAGCGTTATATGAAGTAAGAAGAGGAGTTATAAAGGGAGGGTAATATGGAGCAATAGGAGGAGCAATAGGTGGGGTTATATGGAGCAAGAGGAGGAGTTATAGGGAGGGTTATATGGAGCAACAGAAGGGGTTATATGGAGCAACAAGAGGAGTTATAGGAAGAGTTATATGGAGCAATAGGAGGAGTTATAGGAAGGGTTATATGAAGCAATAGGAGGAGTTATAGGCAGAGTTATATGGATCAATAGGAGGAGTTATAGGGAGGGTTATATGGAGCAATAGGAGGAGTTATAGGGAGGGTTATATGGAGCAATAGGAGGAGTTATAGGAAGGGTTATATGAAGCAATAGGAGGAGTTATAGGCAGAGTTATATGGATCAATAGGAGGAGTTATAGGGAGGGTTATATGGAGCAATAGGAGGTGTTATAAGGAGGGTTATATAGAGGAATAGGAGGAGTTATAGGGAGGGTTATATGGAGCAATAGGAGGAGTTATAGGAAGGGTTATATGGAGCAATAGGAGGAGTTATAGGGAGGGTTATATGGAGCAATAGGAGGCGTTATAAGGAGGGTTATATAGAGGAATAGGAGGAGTTAAAGGGAAGGTTATATGGACCGATAGAGAGGGTTATAAGGAGCAATAGGCGGAGTTATAAGAAAAGTTATATGGAGCAATATGAGGAGTTATAGGGGTGTTATATGGAGCAAAAGGAGGAGTTCCTGGGAGGTTATATGGGGCAATAGTAGTTATGAGAGGATGTTAAGCAGGTCAAAAAAATGGATTAAAAAAGTAGCTTAATATACTGTGCATTAGGAGCAATTGTAGAGAGAAGTTACATATGAGTAGTAGGAGAACTATACAAGATGAGGTTAGATTTTTGAATTGTGGGAGCAAAGGCCAGTAAAATATGGGGTCTGAATGTCAGTTATGGTGAAATTTATGGTTATTGCTTTATTAGAAACTTTGATTTTTCTGGCACCCAGAAGACAGAAGTGTGGGTATGATGAGTGTTCCTGGGGCAATTCTCTATTGGAGACTTGCCATGTAGACTTTAGGTAGAGTGGATTTCTATGGCCCTGCCCTGTAGAGATAAATTAGAGGAAAATATCTTTGTAAGGTTGCTGAGGGCTGGCAGTTTTATTTCATTAACAGTTAAAAAGCCAAGTGGTAAGTAAAGTAAAGTCTAATCTTTCTCCATCCATGAATCTGTAGCGTAATTGGGGAAGACCATGTGTGCAGAGCAGGCTGTTTATATTGTACCAGACACATTATTCAGTTATACAGCAATATTAGAACATCTTCCTTAATTGCAGGAGATCAACACAGAGGTTACATGTTGTGAGATGAGGAATTATGGGCCAAGATGGAGTGGTTCGCTAGCAGCATTTATATGAAAGTGTTTAAATTAATTGGCATATACATAGTTAATATGTGTCGATATTTGTTTTGTTTGTCTGCCCTCATTGCTGACACTCCAGATTAAACTAATATTGAGTGTGAGAACCTGCTGGGCCCCAAAGTGGGTTAAACAGCCACAAGAAACACTCCTCTTTAATCATTATTGTGTATTATCTGACACTTTTCCCCTTAATGTTCCTGCTGACACTGCACTTTTCTTTCAAACGCCTTAATTATCTGCTCGCAGATTACAAGGTTATGAAAGGTCTATATACAGTCAACTGAGGCAGAAGCAGTTCCACAGGAAAATTGCCTCTTAACCCCCTCACTTCTAGAAGGATTTTTATTTCGACACAAAGTTATGGAATTTGACTGCGAGGAAAATAGAGCAGCCTCAACGGAGAGCCATTGGGCGCCCATAGGACAATCAGGTGCAACTGTGTGGGTGCAACACTAATGGACTTATGGTGATTGTGCCCATGGGAATGCATTACAAATGCCTATAAATAGGGATATTTGTGAATTGAATGAACATAGATTCACCATAGAACTAGAATAAGGTTACCATCAGTACCCATTTCAGGGGAACTGACCCCGTTTTAGATGCTCTATCCCCATGGAACATTGACCCAGGCAAATGTCCCCGCCTGTGAAAGCTGTCCTCGGCTGCAACAGAACCACCCCTGGCAGCCAGTCGTTGCTATTCCAGGACAGAGGCAAAGGAAGGAGTGATCTTCTGTCACCTAATCCCCTACCCTCCTTCCACATCCTCCAAACTTCCCTCACCATCTTTTTCTGTTGCCAAAGGAAGGAATAGGTATTAAATTATTTTTGGAGCTTTTCAATGGAAATATACAGTATTAAAGGTGAACTCCGGCTTTCAAATCGCAATTTGTTAAAGAGCCCCACACAGCATAGAAATCCCCCAAATTAACTACCTATTTAAAAAGCAGACCCGGATTTGTGGCAAGGCCACAAAGGCCCGGCCCTAGGGCGGCACAAATTTAGGGGTGGCATGCCACCCAAGCCTCACTGAATTTTGCTCACATATGCATACCCCCCAACTTTACGGCTTTCCGCGGGACTGTCCCGCTTTTAATAGCGCATCCCACTGTCCCGGATAGTTCCATGAGTGTCCCGCATTTCGGGACAGCGGGATGCGCTGGGTGGAGCCGGGCGCTCTTGCTTCTTGTGCGGCTTCTGCGCCTTATGTGGCTCCTTGCGCGGCGACGACAGGCCCTTTTATAAGTTTGCACCCCATGCGTATTGCGCATGCGTGGGGGGGGGGCACGAATGGGGGCGGCCTGGTGACAAATCCGGCACTGCTAAAAAGTAAAACATACCATTTTTATATGCTGAAATCCTTTCTGTATAATTTCAAAGACTGTTAGAGGAGGAGGGACTAAAACACTGATGTTACAAATTGTAACAACTTTTACACAGCTTACAGACAGCATGCAGGAACTACATAACTCACTTGCAGGGGATTGTGGCATGTGGAGGATGCAGGCTGAAGGCAGGCTGAGGACAGCCAACTACTACAAAAGTTGCTTGAAAATATGTTTACTATTCAAAAAGCTTAAGTTGTGTTTGGGTGGAGTCCCCCTTTAAGATTAAATTATGTGGCTATGATGTCCTTGGTGTATGGCAATGGGAAATGCCGTGGCATAAAATATTTTGCAGGCCCCTTCCTGTCTCCAGATTTTACTTTGGAACTAGATGCACTCACCCTGTTGTGTGCTGACAGAGCAACTTTTCTGCCACTGGCTCCTACTCTCCACTGTCTGTATTTGGGACGAGAGAACTATTTCGGCTGATACAGTTTTGCTATTGGTGGTGACATTTTTTCAGCAATTCTGCACTAGAATTTTGCTGTGCGTTTTGTTTCACTGGTGAAAAAAAAATGTGTTTTTTTGCATGGGAAAAAGATGCTTACATTTTTTTTTTACCATGCCTTTTGTTTTGCCATAAAAAAATGCATTTTTTTGCGCCAGAAAAAACAGCAACAGATTTGACTACAAATGCATTTGAATCTAGGAAAAAAATGCAGAGAAATAAAGCCAATTGACTCAAATGCATTTGACCTGAGAAAAAAATGTCCATTGACTCCAACGCATTTTGCTGAGATGTCAGAATTTTGCAGATTTTTCAGTAAAGGGAGACTGAGCAGTCTAACTCATCACCAGGGTCGTACTGGGGTGTATAAAGTCTACTGGGGCTGCTACCCCAGGGGCCCCCACACCCCCTCTGGGGCCCTACTGCCCACTCACCCACTGTGTGCGCACCTTATACTTCCTTTTGCTATCTGGGGAGGAAGGCAGGAAGGGGCGACAGGGGAGGCCAGGCAGGGGTTGGTTGGCCCAGTCCGACCCGCTCATCAGTAGCCTGTGTTTGTTCATGACCTGCATATAAGAAATAATATACCCTTATTCCAAAATCTAAGGATAATAAAAATAAGCAGGAAAAATTTAGGGTGAGAAGGCCCTTAAGTTTTCAAATTCCATGCTAGGATACAATATCAGACCGGTGTGTCTAAGGCCCAATGGGTTAACTTGGTGTCCCACCGCCCCAGTCTGACCCTGCTCGGATAGAAAGATCTGTGTGGTAGGAATGTTATGGAATCCAGCCTGAATTATATTTCCACTTCCATTCTTCTATATTCTTTGAGCACTCTTTGCTGCATTGCTTGGGTAGGATAAGGTTGTTCTGTGAACCTTATTACCCAGCGGTCAACAGCCTGTCGGAGAGGATTCCCAGGTGCCCCTTGATCACGTGACAATATATTTGGAAGAGAGATGAGAGGTGTACGGCCTGATTGTCACCTGTAGGAACCCCTCCGCTCCTTCTGTGTACTCTGTGTAATGAAATTTTTGAGAGAAACGGGCAGGAAATTTATCAGCTGGGAAATCAGTTTTGCTGGGTTGGAAATGGCTCTTTTGTCTCCAACTTAATTTTTTTCTGCAGACTGCTTGGCCTCAGTCCGAAAGGCATTCACTGTTTTAAATTGGTTCTTACTGGATGTTTGACTCATTTTAATGTGGGGGGCTTGCGGGATAAAGGCAACACATTGCCTCCCTCATTAGAAGCTGGTCACTGGTCACAGGCGCCTCACGTCAGAAGGTTCATCAGAAAGTCCTGTTCATTAGGAGGCACAGCTCTCATTAGATACCCCTCTCATTGGGAGCAATTTTCTCACATTAGAAGGCAATCTCATAGATAGGATGACAGTTCCAGCTGTTGGGAGGATTTTTCATAAAGGAAAGGTCTATAAGCAGGAACATGTCAGCATGTGCCAATGATGGCTGACTTATGGAATCCCACATATTACATTGTCAACACAGGAGGGGCCAGTACCAGATTAGGGGCTTTATTGACTTGGAGCTAAATATATATATACATATATGTGTGTGTATGTCTAAAATAATATAATCATGTCTAAATATTTTCAGAAAAGCTGATGCACACCGTTTTTTCTTGCAGCAAGGTTTATTATATAGACTATATATCCCAGATTTGGTTTGGGATTCAGCCAGTTCCGATCTTTTTTCAGCAGGAGTCAGTTTCAGCCAAAACCAATGCCACAAGTAATAAATATTATATAATCGGTGTCAGACTGGGGTGTTAGGGGCCCCCTGGGGATGCCGCCTGGTGCCCTCACCCAGGTCGCAAGCTCCTGCACCCTCCGTACACGTATTGCTCCCCCCCCCTATCCACATTCTTCACCCCCCGAATGATTGGGGGTGTATAGTTCCCAGCGTGGGGATCTGGCTTGGTTGTAATGGCCACGGGGCCCACTGGGGTGTTTTCCTGGTGTCCCACTGGCCCAGTCCGACCCTGTATATAATATGAAAGCCAATTGATGATTTTTTTACAATACCACTCTTTACATCATGCCAAAATAAATTTTAAATGTGAACACCCCATTTAACCATCTGCCTGACTTCTCTCTGTGGTAACAAACTGATGGCTTGTCTTAGTGGCCATTTAAATTTTTATACCAAAGGGTTTCATTTATAAAGCAGCAATTGGCTTTTACCTTTAGGTAAAAGAGAAAAAGGAAAAACGAGAAAGTGAAATCTTATACATATTAATATTCTGAAAAAAAAAACAATCACATAGTTTTATTTTATTTAGGGGGTAAGATAGATGGGGAGGAGGAGCGTGAAGACAGATCAATCTGGAAGTTTAATATATGTGCAGGAGAGAGCAATGTGTGCCGTAGGATTACAAGTAACCTTGCTATATGGTATTAGCCGTGCTGGAGAGGAGGGCAGGCAGATCACCGACAACGTCCCCAGGGGGATGAGGTGGGAAATTAGTAGAGACAATTTCCCGTCTGATTGACCAGGAGGTAAACACACTTTGCGACAGATCGATTAGTGGGATTTGTTTGTAGGAGGGAGAATATTTGAAGAGGACGGATGACATGGAAATCTAAACAGAGAAATCTGCATAGGAATGAATGTGTCTGGCAGGGGGAAGACTTGAATATTAGGTTATTATTGAATATATATATAAGCACACAGTAGAAGAGCAAGCAATGAATAATTCAGAGCTTCTTAAACAGCTATATGTATACTACAGGCAGCAGCCTTTCCCAATATGTCATTCTGTCACTTTCACACATGGTCATAGGCATGACAGAATACATTGCTTTTGGAACAGTAGTGACTACCCCAGGCAGAAATGTATGAGCACAAGGGGCAGTTGTGATCAGATTGGCCTTATATCTCCCTGCATGTGTTTAATCTCTGATCTGAATCTATAAATAATTCCAGTGAGACAAACTGACAAAGCCATTAGCTAGTTCTTTAGCCTGTGTGTGCAGTTACTGGTAGAATATGCTACATGGGTCTCCCCTATAGAAAGATCCCAGGGGTTATTTATTTATGAATTCCAGATGCAGGCAGCACTGTATTCATGGGGTGGATGAAGGTCTTTGTGGTTTGAATCAGTGGTGTTCCTAGACCATGGCGGGCCCCCCTGCATTTGGAGAGGCCTGGCGTGCAAAGCAAGCACTAACCATCTCTCCCATTCTGCACATGCCCACCCCTCATATCCCAACTTCCTGCCCCCCCTTCCATCACATCCCTGATCCCTGGCCGCTTACACTCAGGTAGGAGAGCGATGGGGAGGGGGGGTTCACTGAGCTATAGAAAAAGCAGACCCCATGGTCTTGGTCCCCCTGGCATTGAAATTAGGAAAAGTGTCCAGTTCAAATTATCTGAAAAGTCACATGCTTATTCAATGTACAGTACAATTCTTCTAAACAAGTTGGACCATATTAGTGGCTAAGGTATCTGTTGATGCTTCAGTAAAGTAAAAGAGTTAGCAGCACTATGCAGAGTGAGTATGGTCTTCATACTTTGAAAAGGAGGGGAGTCATACCAAAGTGGGGCTCCCATACCATCCTGGCAAATATTACTCTCATCTATCACCCATCTAGTCAACATCCAGAGCTAGACATAGCTGAGCAATAAAAATAAGTAGTGGAGGCCCACAGCCTTCAGATCTTATCAGTGAGTGTCTCCGCTGACACTCATCTTGCAGCAGCCATAGGAAATGAATGTGTTCGACTGCTCTAACCAGTGGAACACATTCTGGCAAATCGACACAGGAATCAGCTTTAATAAACCTGTCATTCTGTTAACACTTTCCTGAGGGTTAGGAAAAAAAATTCTGACAGTCAGGAAAGTTATGTTGTCAAATAGATCGAACTCCCTGGAATCCTAGTGGATTAAATCAGTCCTTAGGTGTAAACGCATTTTCATATCTTAGTATGAGTGGCCATTTAATCTTAGACCCCCAGTTCTCTATGCAAGACCTTTTTAGAGACCTGTAATTGGAAATTATAATCCATGTAATATTAATGCCTTCATGATATTCACCCCTGACCATTTTTTTTCTGGCTACGTTGAGTCGTTTTCCTCTTCTGCTGGAAAGAATTAAATGCTAGGATCCTTAGTGTGGCCGCAATGTGTCCATAGGGCTGGCCCTGTGATGGCAGGTCAGGAAATCCTGCACCACTGATATAAAATATAGGTAGGAGTTGCTCTCTCTATGTTTTTCCTGGTAGTGGGCAGATGATATGTGTGTAGAGCAAGGGTTGGAAATAATCTCTAGCAGAGAGTCAACCATGGAAGAGGTCCAGAAACTAGGTGTAATGTGAGAAATAGATTTATGGACAGATACTTTTACAGGCAGAGAGGGACAGCAAGCTGGGCAGCCTTTAGCTCCAATGAGATGTGTTAGAATGGTAAGTTCCCCAGTGGATGAACTCTGGTCTGAGAGTTATGTGAAGACTGATTCCCAACCAGTGGCTCGGGCGCAACATGTTGCTCGCCAACCCCTTGGATGTTGCTCCCAGTGGCCTCAAAGCAGGTGCTTATTGTTGAATTCCTGGCTTAGAGGCAAGTCTTTGTTGCGTAAAAACAAGGTGTGCTGGCAAACAAAGCCTTCTGTAGGCTGCCAGACCACATAGGGGCTACCAAATAACCAATTACAGCTCTTATTTGGCACCCCTGGGTATTCTTTTCATTCTTGTATTGCTCCCCAACTCTTTTTTACATTTGATAGTGGCTCATTGATAAAGAGGGCTGAGAAACCCTGTAAGGCTTAGAATATTTTATCCAGATGTGTAAGTGAAATAATGAAAGAGGGTAACCTTCCCTGGCCCCCAACTTTGTGTCTGGGCACCACTAAACTAATATTCAAATTCACAAACAATATTGAGATATGTATATACAGTATATATATATATATGTGTGTGTGCGTATATTTATACAAATCTGCTGCTCTGCAGAGCAGAGTTGAGGGCAGCACGGAGGAGTTGAGGGGAGAACTGTCAGTCCCTGTCTCTCACTCTTCTGCATCTCCCTCCTACTCTTTCCTTTGTTACCCACCATATCTCTATATTTGTATGTGTCTCGCACTCCTACACCTGATTTTGCCTCCTGTGTCTCTATTTCATGTACTTGTTCCCTCTGTGTGTATATGAGACACTCACTGTCCTACCTGCATAGCCTCACTGCCTCTGTAGGGCAAAGTGCTGAACTTTGTATGTACCATTATTCTTTATGCCCAGCCCTAATGGCCCCGTTTCCCTCACCTACCCCCAATCTGTCTCTTTATACACCACGGCATAAAAAGAATCCGAACAATACAATATAAAATCCATCAGATTGCCCTTCTTGCTCACCTTTCCAATCCTTTTGCAGAATCTAAACCTTTCATTATGTTATGGCTTTCTATATAAATCGTCCATATACCATCTTATTACTCTGCATCAATGTTGACCAATGTTTTACTATCCCACAGGTTGAAGGGCCATATTATATAAAATGGTAATGTCATCTGCCCCTTCTGTGCATCCTGGATTTTTATCTACCCTCTTTGAACCTTTTGAGCCACATAAAGGTTAAACTTCATACATGGGGGAAACTGTCAGACTTAGCTAGAGGTTACTGAATCCAGATTCATTAATCAGCTGGCTTGTGGTGCATTGTTTCAGGATTCAAAACCACCAGTGCCCAGCCAGACCCTAAACTGATTTCAGTAGCAATTACATTTACATTTCCACAGTATTTTCTCATGAATAGACTCACTGTTGGCTCGCCAGCTGTTGCAGAACTATGGCGGCCAGCATACCGGCACATATTGGCTGTTAAAGTAATAACTAGTGCCTATCCCTGGTATAAATGGTGGCTGGTACTAATCTCTGCAGGGCAAATTTTCTATCATTTTTTTTTTAATTGCATCTTTCTGCATAGCATAGAAAGAGTTGGCAACCTGGGCTAGACCAAATGTTGTTTATATATAAAGGCTGTCATTGTTTGCCCACTCTGAAGATAGACCTGGTAAAACATCACCCATTACATAGAAGTTGCTTAGCACTGTAGCTGCCCTTTAGCTTCCTGGATCAGCTGGGCACATCACTGGCCCTATAGCACCAACTGACCTTGTCATAGACTGGGCTCATTATCTTTTTCTGCGGAGATGGTTGTCACCCAGAGCTAGCCAGAGTGTGGGCAGGGAGAGAAGCACCCAAGGACAGAGCAGCAAAGGGACATTCTGTGAGTCAGAGTCAAAGGCATAAGGGAAGCAGCACTGTGCATAAGGGGCTGGAGAAGACTAGCTAGGAGAGACTAGATTGGCCACATCCAACAAGTGGCCTGACAGTGTAGCTGTACTAGATCGACCTTTAATCAAAGCTAGATTAGTTGAGTGGTAATGAGGACCTGTGGCCCTGTCCCCTCTGCTATACACTCCCCCACCCCACTGCAATGTTTGTCTCTGTTGCACATTTCCACATATTCCCTGTCCCCTCCTCATCCTCTCTCATCTCCCATGGTACTGACAGCTTATCAAACAGAGTTAGCCTCCAATGACTTTGTGAGACAGACCCCGGGGCTGTGTGGGAGAGAGGACTGCAGGGAGATGGTACAGCAAAGAGAGACAGTCACTGCTTCCTTTCCCAGGGAATTGTCCTGGGGGAGAGAGAGAGTTAGAATGTTCTATGGGAGGGAGGAGGTTAAAGGGCCCTTAGCTATTTCTATCTGATCTTGTTGTCCAGTTTGTATTTTGCAAAGGGAAAAGCGTAAGCAAGAAAGAAAAAATTAGGGGCAGCCGAGAGAGAAATATCATCTTTGATAACATCAACTCCAGAATGCTATACTGAACAGCAAGGTGGCCAAACACTGGCCGATTCTCTGTAGTATTCAACCTATACATAGGTGTTGCCATAAACATGTATGACCACCTTTGTGGCCACCTGTATATTCCATTTGGTCTGGCCTCAATGACTGCATGGTTGCACCTACAAGAAGTTAAGAGGAGCTGAGGCAGGCAAGGTACCTGGTCAGGTAGTTGTCTTTGGGCGCAAGTACTGTTTGGTGCGGCTCTGATGGCCTGCTTCAGTATAGGGAAGGATACATGAAGTAACTGGCATAATAGGTACAGGTGCTGAGAGCTGTTGGCTAATCACAAGAGGGTTCACTCTTTATGTATGCACCATTCCACTGGAACAAGCTTTAGGGCCTATGGGCAAGTCTGTGCCACCTGCTAAATGAAGGCTTTCAGTAAATGGTTGCCTTGCGCCCCACCCAGCAAATGTACCAGTATAATAGGGTGGGGGTGGGTATGTGCAAGTGCTTGGTGTGTGGTGTCCTATTGGGGATACCAACTTTTTTAAAATAAAAAATATCAGCCTTCCTATATTTTTATATTTACTGTATATCCCATTAATAACATTGTTATCATGCATCATTTTTACTGGCCAGGTGGCAACCCTATGTCCTAGCGCCATAAATGAGCTCTGCTTCCCTGCCCTTCGGAATGTAGAACAGCGCTGATCATTTTCTGGCCGTGAAAGGATTCCTGCAGCTTCAGGAGGGAGAAGAGACGCACAGCGAATTCAGCTGCACGAGAATCGGGTACTTTAAATGGTACAAAATTTCCAATTGAATTATTTGCAAATATGCTTCTTTTTAGGTTTCCGAGCAGTACGTGCAATATTGTTATTTGCCTTTACACCCCCTTTAAGAGTGGCTCCTTGCCCCAGTGTCACGCTCCGTAACCCCTCATGTGCTGGAACAAAAAGGGAGCAGCAGGTGAAATTTGGAAAGTGTTATTTTGTGTTCCCCTCCAGCGGAGCGAAGAAGAGAGCTGACAGCAACAGGGAAGGGGGAGAGGGAGGCAGAGGAGAGGGGGAGGAGGACTGTTTGAATAAGGAGATTTTCTCCTCTGTTTAACTGTAGTTTAGCATCAGAAGGAAGAGAACAGCAGAGAGAGAGGGAGAGGAGGAGAAGGATGTCAGAGAGACAATCTGATATAGGAAATAAGACAAGACTCTGGCTCATTAGCATTGTCACTGGGGTTTGCTCCCAGAATCCCTTGCTGCATTGACTCATTCCTGTGCCTAGAAAAGAAAGGGAGTTAAAGGGGCAAAACAGGAGTCCCTAGAAGAGGACAACATGATAGGACTGCTTACATGGGAGAAGTTATAGTAAAAGCAAGAGTAATAAAGCATCAGTAAAGTCCATATAGGTGTCCGCTAGCTGTATGCCTAGTCTGAGGGCATGTAGGAGTTGGGGCATGCCTATTGATCCACTGTTAGAATTCTATCTATCATCTATCTATCTATTATCTATCTATCTATTATCTATCTATCTATCTATCATCTATCTATCTATCTATCTATCTATCTACTGTATCTATTATCTATCTATCTATTATCTATCTATCTATCTATCTATCATCTATCTATCTATCTATCTATCTATCTATCTATCTATCTATCTATCTATCTATCATCTATCTATCTATCTATCTATCTATCTATCTATCATCTATCTATTATCTATCTATCTATTATCTATCTATCTATCTATCTATCTATCTATCTATCTATCTATCTATCTGTCTGTCTATCTATCATCTATCATCTATCTATCTTTTTACCTTTATTTCTATAGCATTCAACTTTTTTTCACTTTCAAATTATATATATCTATCTGTCTTCTTCTATCTTCTGTCTATCTATCATGTATCCTCTATCCCTATCTCTTTAGGTGTCCATGTATTATATGCCTATTCTGCAATCTATTTACAAATTAAGTTTATACTCTTATATTCATCCATCCATCCATATATCATATACACTCCAATATACTTATTATATTTAGATAACAAAAATTAAGACATTAGCCACACCTTATAGCTGGTATTCCTGGTTTCCACCCTGAGGGATATGCAGCTGTCACTGAATTATAAGTGTCTGAGCAACATCTGGGGGCAACATCTGGAGTGGGGCAGATGCCTGCTATAGACCTATTTGCATGTATAAAGTGTGCACATAGTTCCACTCATACAATTTATGGCTTTTCAGTTTCTTTCAGATAGAAAAAGTTTGTTAAGGCATTTCAGTTACATAGTTACATAGGGTTGAAAAAAGACCATCAGGTCCAACCCTTCCAAGTAAACCCAGCACACACAAACCTATACTTACCAATCTATACCAACACATACATAACTATATATACAAACATTAATACTAACTGTAGATATTAGTATCACAATAGCCTTGGATACTATGCTTGTTCAAGAACTCATCCAGGCCCCTCTTAAAGGCATTAACAGAATCTGCCATTACCACATCTCTAGGAAGGGCATTCCACAAACTCACTGCCCTCACCGTGAGGAACCTCCAACGCTGCTTCAAATGGAAGCTCCATTTCTCTTATCTAAAGGGGGGGCCTCTGGAGCGTTGATTATTTTTACGGAAAAAAAGAACATCCCCCATCTGGCCTATAATCCCCTCTAATGTACTTGTACAGAGTAATCATGTCTCCTCGCAAGCGCCTCTTTTCCAAAGAAAACAACCCCAACCTCGACAGTCTAACCTCATAGCTTAAATCTTCTATTCTCTTAACCAGTTTAGTTGCAGTCTCTGCACTCTCTCCAGCTCATTAATATCCTTCTTAAGGACTGGAGCCCAAAACTGCACTGCTTCAGTAGCCACTGTCTCTTAAGAGGAGCTGAGGCAGGCAAGGTACCTGGTCAGGTAGTTGTCTTTGGGCGCAAGTACTGTTTGGTGCGGCTCTGATGGCCTGCTTCAGTATAGGGAAGGATACATGAAGTAACTGGCATAACAGGTACAGGAGCTGAGAGCTGTTGGCTAATCACAAGAGGGTTCACTCTTTATGTATGCACCATTCCACTGGAACAAGCTTTAGGGCCTATGGGCAAGTCTGTGCCACCTGCTAAATGAAGGCTTTCAGTAAATGGTTGCCTTGCGTCCCACCCAGCAAATGTACCAGTATAATGGGGGGGGGGGGAGTAGGTGCAATTGCTTGGTGTGTGGTGTCCTATTGGGGATACCAACTTTTTTGAAATAAAAAATATCAGCCTTCCTATATTTTTATATTTATATCCCATTAATAACATTGTTATCATGCATCATTTTTACTGGCCAGGTGGCAACCCTATGTCCTAGCGCCATAAATGAGCTCTGCTTCCCTGCCCTTCGGAATGTAGAACAGCGCTGATCATTTTCTGGCCGTGAAAGGATTCCTGCAGCTTCAGGAGGGAGAAGAGACGCACAGCGAATTCAGCTGCATGAGAATCGGGTACTTTAAATGGTACAAAATTTCCAATTGAATTATTTGCAAATATGATTCTTTTTAGGTTTCCGAGCAGTACGTGCAATATTGTTATTTGCCTTTACACCCCCTTTAAGAGTGGCTCCTTGCCCCAGTGTGACGCTCCGTCAGTACAGTCTCTTCACTCTCTCCAGCTCATTAATATCCTTCTTATTGCCTGGAGCCCAAAACTGCACTGCTTTAGTAGCCACTGTCTCTGTTTTTGGAGTTTTTCAATGTTTGCTAGCCTTACTCAAACTGGGAGGGCATTGGTTGTTTGATTTTTTTCAGTTCAGGCCCAACCTTTGGTCAAGGTCCCACTTAGATATTAACATGGCTGCAAAACTAGGAGAACATTCAGCCATAGTTCCAAAAATATCTAGGGCAGCAAATCAATGTTCACCCTAACTTTCAGGTATATCTAGAAAGCTAATAGACGTTCTCCCTAAGTAGTAGCCTTACTGCTGCACCCCCAGTGCTCCAAGCAGGAAGGAAGAGTCTCTAAAGAGATTCCAAGCAGCACCCCATGGGCACATTTTACCCACTGAAAGGTTCCCTTTCACCCTTACAAACCATTCCTGCTTTATGGTGAGATGCAACAAGACTTTATATTTGGCAGTTATTCTGGATGCTACAGGGGAATGCAGTAGTTAAAATGAATTCTGCAAGAGATGGAGGAGGTTCTATGGTTTATCTCCCTTTTCCTGGAAATTATCCAAAATAACTGTTCCTGCAGAGATTCTGTGCTAATCAGGCGATGATATGCCAAAGGGAAGGTTTCGGCCCTTCTACCACAGGTCTAATTATATCATATCTAGATTTCATATCTAGCCAGTGGCCCTCTTTAGTCAGGGCAGCCTTTTATTATATATTTTATGGCTTGTTGTTTGTGGAAGGCTGTTGGGAGTTGCAACTGAAAGGGACAGAAGTTTTGGGGATCCACCAGCATTGAAGACAGTTCTGACATTGTAGGAGTCATTTGCAAATGAAGGTAGGGGGAGCAAGATGTACAAGTCCAGGGGCTTAGTTGCCTGTCAGTCATGAAGCACAAGAAGAAAAACCTACAGGTTTAGATTTGTGGCACCTAGAACTTGCTTGCACCTAGCCCTTGCTAAATGCTCCATAGTGTTACCATAGGGGAAATAGGGGCACGTGTACTTGGACATTTTCTCGCTCCCTTCTACCTGCAAATACAAAGATGTTTTTTTCACATGTACATCCCTGCATCTTTCACCCCACCTTGCCACGTGTAACTCATATCAGCTGCTAAGTGGCAAATTCTGTGTGGGCTCTGCGCTCCCAAGCAGCTGAATGCAGATCTTGTCACTTTGTTGACATCTTGTGATTATTTGACACCGCCACCGAGGCAGAGGCTTCCATTTCATTCTGCTTAATCAAAAGGTTAATTTTAAAAAAAGATATTGAAGTTAGTCATAGCCTTTGTTTGTTATGAATATATATATATATATATATATATATATATATATATATAGATATATACAGTGTATCTATATATATATATAGAAATAGAGGCAGCACATTGCAGATATATTTTGCCCCCCATGCCCTCCTATCTGTACCTTATTGCAGAACTGCATTCTGTATCTCTCCCTGTGCTTACAGCCAGGGCGACAGGTGCTACAGAAGATGGATATAGAAATTATGAAAGGGAGTTTGCTCAGAGCCTGCCTGCTTTTGCGTGATCATGCCCATAGCTGTGTGGCTGAGGTGACAAGGTGGCCAACCTTCTATTTAAAGGGGAGATGATAGCCTAGTAGTGATGCATAATGGGTTGACAAATTGTCAAGCCATACCCAACCCTAACCCACCTTCTTCCAACTTGAACCAATCGCTTTTATACCCATCCACCTATGATTTCACTGGAAGGCTCATCCCTTAATTAAAATTTGTTCTTCAGAATTGTATGTATAAATAAAAAACATATATTTGCCTTCTAGTTACCCTTTAACAGAACAGTCACAGCAGAGCAAGCTGGCAAATCTCATTAGTGGGCTATATGTTATTAATTACACTTACTAATTACACAGTTTGCTTGTATCTTGTGCTCTACATATACAGCATTGTCTGTGTATTTATCCAAGCTGATGATTATCTGCAGCCCATTTTTTAAAGCACTTGTGATTTTATTGCTCTTTGAGATAATTGGATGTGACTATTCTGCTTGTTGGACCCTTTCAGACGTCATCCCCCTTCTCCTCTCCAGCCTCATGTCCTTTTATTGGATTTCTGAAGCATAACTTGTATGATTTTAACCAAATCATCTCTCAGTGATCTGGATTTAAATGTTCTTTGACTTTACTAGCAGTCTCTGCAGGCCTCTGCAAGCCAATATTAGCCAAATCATCACAAGGCAAATAGTGGAAAGCCAAGCATCATGAGGCTGGGGTTCATAATCAAGAATTGGCGAGGTATGGTGGGAGCCAATCATTATGAGGCTGGAGTACATAATCAAGGCTCACAAAGGTAGGGTGGCTAGTCAAACACTGAAAGAGTGGGGAAGGTAGCCAAACATAAAAAAGGAAGGGTGGGTAACCAAGTATAACAAGGTTGGGTAACCAAGAATCACCTAGCATCACAAGGGAAGTGCAGGTAGCCAGGCATTACAAATATAGGTAACTAACCATCACAAGGAGAGGGTGGTTAGCCAGGTATTATAGGGAGTAGCCAAGTGTCACATGGCTGGGATACGAAACTAAGCATCACGGAAAGGGTGGGTAGTCACGTATTATTGTCATGTATTATTATTGCACCATAAGGTGCCAAGGGTATCACAAGGTGTCACAAGGGTGGGTATCCAAGAATAAAAAGGATGGGGTAGGTAAAATAGCATCACAAGGGAAGCGCTGGTAGCCAAGCATCACAAGGCTGGGATAGGTAGCTAAGCATCACAAAGAAAGGGTGGCTAGCCAAGTATCACATGCGTTTGGTGGGTAGCCAACAATCACACAAGAGGGGTGGGAATCCAAGTAATATAAGGATGGGGTAGGTAACCTAGCATCACAAGGGTAATGTGGGTATCCATGCAGTACAAGGTTGAGGGGGGTAGCCAGGCTTCACAAGGTTGGGGTGGCAAACCAAGCATCAAAAAATTACAGACATGGAATTTGTAAGCATCATAAAACTTGGTGTGACTTGGAGTGCCTAAGTGGATGACCAAGCTCTGGATAGTTGAAAAGGATGTTCAAGGGTCACAAAGATGGAAGGGGTTAGCTAAGTACCACAACAGTAAGGATGAAAAATAGACAAGTGTTTAAGGCTGGAGTGAATAGCCAAACATCTCAAGATTGTGTGGCTACTCAAAGGCTTAATAACATTTGTAGTAGTGCATTGTCAGCTATTAGCTTAATCTAATGTGATTGCTTCGGATTTAAATACCCACTAATAGAAAACCTGATTGTCAGTGACCCCTGTTGCTACTTGTTTGGGATTCCTGCCCAACATGAAGTAGGAACAGCTCTAATTCAGAAGTGATCATTGGCTATACAGTAGAATTAGAGCAATTTGGCAAACAACTTCTGTAGCCATATTGTACTTTTTAGTTTAGTGATCCCCAGGGGTCAATTGTTTACATATTCCAAAAATATTTAATTGCATATAATGATTTTAAAATAAGTCCGGGCTAATAAGTGGGAATAAAGAAAGAGCAGAAACACGGAAAACTTACTCCAGACTTATGGAAGGAAAGAAGCTAATTAGGATGAAATTTCAACTATTTTTATACATTTATTTCCCAAACTAGCTGATTCTTACTGTAAATTCAGGGCTGCAATCTGCGGGTGCCAAACATTTTAAATCACTTCTGAAGCTGGCAATACAGATTATAACAATCAGTTTTTTTCCTATCGTGGGAAAACAATTCTGTTTGTCAGTTCAAACTCTGCTGCATAAAGCCCTTGAAACACAAGACCCAGGGAGAGGATGGGGTTAACACTTTGTGCTATAATTGAAAATGCACAGATAAGGGGATGCCCGGGTGCACAGTGATAATATGACAGATATTTAAATAGCAGAAGACACATCTCAGTTTGTGAAGCTGAAAAACAGTAATACAATAAGGAGACGGGTCATGGATCAAGGAGAAAAATAACGCAGAAAAATTGGGGAGGAGAGAGATGGGTCCCAGTCTACAGAGAGAGGAGGGAGAGGAAAGGGATGGGTTGGGAGTTAGGGAGATAGAAGAGAGGGAACAAAATAGGTCCCAGATTATAGGTGAGTTAAAAGGTGAGACATGCAGCCAAGTTAGAGGAAAAGAATGAAGAAAGATAGGACTCAATTTAGAAGGAAGAAAAGAGGAGTGAGATAGGCTCTTAGTTAGGGGAAGAAAAGATGGAGAATAAAGAGAGAGATGAGAAAGGCATTGGACCAGGATATGGACATACAGAAGAATACAGAGATCTTATGCTTAGTGATAAGGGAGATGACTAAAGGTACTCAGGTGACAAAGAGAAGCTAGAAAGTAAAGAAGAGTTTAGTTTTATAGAGATAGGAGAGAGGGAAAGATGGATTCCAGGCTAGTATTTAGGAGACCAGGTGGTTCTGATGCTAGTAAAAAATTAGGTTGATTTCAGACTATGGAAAAAGGAAGGAGCAGAGATGAGTCTCAAGGTCAGGGGAGAGAAAATAAGGATAGATGGGTGCCAGAATAAGAAGAGAGGAAGGACATAAGATATGATTCCAAAGCTTTAGGGACATTTGAAAGGTGGGTCCTGGGCTAGTGATGGTAGGTTCCAAGCTAGGCAGAGTGGAATGAGGAGAGATGGGTACCAAGCTAGGAATAGGGAAGGGAAAGATTGGTCTCAAGCTAGAAGGAGAGGAGGGAGGGAGCGAAAAATGGGTCCCAGAATATGGATTGGGGGAAAGGTGGGGAATAGATGGGTTGAAGGATAAAAGGCAAGATGGGAGAGATGGGTTGGAGAAAAAGGAAGATAGATTTAAGGCTTTGGAGAAAGGATGCAGAGATGGGTCCCAGGCTAATAAGAGCAGCAGAAGAGAAGAGATGTGTCCCAGACTAGAGAGAGTAGTGGGAGAGAAGATATGGGCCCAGGCTAGAGATAGAGGAGTAGACAGCATGGGGTGAGATAATAAGTGTTAAGGTGTTAGGGAAATGAAACATCATCGATGAGTAAGACTGCTATGAAAGAGGACATCATGAGTGATGGTGTTAAAGAGAGATAGACACAAAATCAATAAGAGGCATAAATATAAGAGGTATGTATGGAACTGTTAGGAAGAGATATAAAGGCTTATTTACGAACAGAGGAGTAAAACAGTTAGTGCCATTCGAATTGTTGTCCAGTTACAGAGCTTCCCTTGCTTACAAGCATTTGTGACCCTGCTTTCAGATTCTGCCTTGTCTCTGCCATTGTTATTGTTCCTTGTATTGTGTCTTTACTCAATCTTAACCAAAACCTCCCAGTCAGTACACCTCTGGAACATCCAGAAGATCAGAATGGCTTTTGAGCAGATACTAATAGCTGGGCCATGTGGCATTATTGGGGAGTAATGGTGTAAAAGAGGAGTAGACCCTGCAGTTATCGGGGAGCCCAGGGGTATAAGGGGCCCTTAAAGAATTGAGATCTTCATGTTTCATTAAAGAGTAGTTCCCCTTTAAATTAAGACTTGTGTGGAGTAGCAGAGATTTCAGCACAACGCTGCATGTTGCATATTTCATTACTGTAGCAATTTAAAGGGGCGGATGCTTGAGGGCATGGGTTATGTAAGGTAAAGGCATATAGTAAATAAGACTGGAGGGAACATGTTTTGAAAGGGGGTTTGCTATATGTGCAAGTGCTTGCAAGACAGAGTTATGCTGCCGTCACTGAGCTCAACACTTTGTGCTGCATCCACTGTAGAACCAGAATAAACAAATGGGCTTTGTCACGTCAGATTACCAAAGAGGGTTTTGGCCAAGAGACACGGAGCAGAAAATGAACAGCCAGCGCCAGGGGCGTCATCGCAAGCTCTTCGTACGGTGGAGTATCTGCGTGCAAAGGCAGATTAGAGTGAGCTCCAATTGAGCTTGATTCCAGTTTCCTGGGTTAGACATGAGAACAGATCGGACACTTTGGAGGAATTAGTGAAGTTGATGAGAGAAAGACCATAGCTTTTTTTTTATTAATATTCTTTATTTATTTTGATTTAGCCTCATTATTTAAGGGCAAAATCACTGAGGACAGCCTATGTCTCAAACACAGTGAAAGCACAAAAGCCAGTGCTTTTTTCCACTTTTAATTCCAAATCATCTTTTTAATCTGGTTAACTAAGCATTACACAAAGGCTACAATGGCACCCAGTAAGATGCTCCTCCCACACCACAGATCAGGGGCAGGAAGCAGGGCCACGGGGGCTAGGCCCACACAAAATGTTTTCCAGTTTACTCACCGGCCCAGTTTGCGCCTAAGGGGCCGATTCACTAAAGGTCAATAAAACGAGCGCTATTTTTAGCATGCGTTAAAAATTTAATTGCTTCTTATTTTTTGTGACTTAATGCTCGATTCACTAAAAGGACACGCGTCATAATTAAGACGCAATGTTCTTTGCACCATTTAACTCGCGATGAGCGTTTTTCTTGTGTTATTTTCCGCTGTGTGTGTTATTTCCCGCTGCGCGCGATATATTTCACGGTGTGCTATATTAGCGCACAATTTTATGCACGTAACCATTACTTTCGGAAAACTACTGTTCTGAAAATCACCATTTCCCTGCAAACTGGAGGCTGCATCACTCTAGGGCCAAGACAGACTTGAAAAATTCCCACTGCAAACTCCATGTTGTGTTGCCAAAAGCTTATGAACCACAATTTTCTTTAAGTACCACCTGCCCCAAGTAGGTGTTACTAATGCGATATTTAGCACGTTTAACTCTTCATATGTGTTTGTGAAACATGGGTTAGTATTATTTCTATTCGCTAATTAACGCAATGCGAGTTAAATAACGCATTGTGATTTTTTTGCGCATGCGATATGCATCTTAACGCATGCAAAATGACTGATGAATCAGGACTTAATTATCACATGCTTTTTAACGCAAAAAAACATGCGATAAGCGTTATCGTGCTTTAGTGAATCGGCCCCTAAATGTCCTATTTGGAAGTCTTATATACCTTTGAGATGTATGTATTCTAAAGAACCAGTGAGTTGGGGTCTCTACAGGTTACAGGGCCTAGCAGCAAAATTACATTAAGGTCCCTGGAATTATACGTATTTAATAAACATATATTAAAACTGCTCATCGGTTGGTTCTCCCCTGGGCCCTCTAGAACTCTTTGCGCCTGTCAGGATTCTCAGGGTGACGGAGCTCAAGTATGAGGGAAGTCTATTGTACATATAACAACCCACTTAAATGAATGCAATATGGGTTACTCACAGTCTGAAGTAGGCTGAGGACAAGGAAATAGAGTTCAGGCAAGTCCGTGAAACAGGTAGAGGTCAGTCCAGGCTGAGTTCAGACAAAGTCCGATAAACATGTAGAGGTCAGTCCAGGCAGGAGTTCAGACAAACTCCGGGAATCAGGCAGAAGTCAAAATACAGCAGAAGTCAAATCACGAGAACAGGAAACCAGGAGCTAGGCTGATAACCAAGCAATGATTGCATCCTTCAGCGTCTTTTTAAACTGAACTCTTGATGCCAATTCGTGCGCTGTGACGTGTGCGCTGCGGATTTGCACGCAGTTGTACGCGCCCACACACAACCAGACGCACACGTATGCGTGTGAATGCACGTGTGCACTTGGCGCATGTACCGAACAGCCCTTAGACAGGACACCTTACAGCGCCCCATCAAGTACAGGGTCTGCTTTCTCTATAGTTCTACCCATTCTTGTACAACTACTTAGCCCTGTCCTTGAGCATCAGAATAGATTGTAGTGGAGCCCAAATGATCTTATATAACGTTTTTTCATCTAATTGGGTCCTATTGGGTCCCTTTATTTATGGATTTAGACTGGGATTTTTGAAGCAATGAGCAAACAGCAGCGCTCATCCCTTTAAGTAAACAATTCGCACAGATAGATCTCTGCTTGGTAAACAGGCTCCGCACAAGAACAAGATCTCTAGAGTGATAATTTGTAGGGTTTTTGTCTTACCGGCCTTATAAATACAGACCTCAGATTTGCTGAAAAAGGTTTTTAAGGTTGTGGCACACAGGGAATGTGTCTTGTCACTGTCCCTATTTATTTCTATGGCAAAGGTGCTGCCAGTAACACCCAACAAAATAACAACTTTGGGCCCCTTTCATGACCTGATTCATGGCAAATCCATTCAGCTGACCTGCCAGTGCTTACTGTGCCCCATTTCCCACACACCCACTGGTGTTATCAGGTGTATATTTTATACTTCATCTGTTGTTCTGTATGACGGCAATGTTGGGAACCCCTTCTAGCATTGCTATATATTGGTTTTCAGGGACCTAGAAATGAAGGAGCCCAATGGTTTGCACCCATTGCTGCCCTGGATCTGCCTTATTTAATACAAATTGCAATTGAAAGCAGCTTTTGTCTTCTACAGAAACAATGTTTCAGAGATCATCTCTTCTCCAGCCATGACTTCAGTTCCCACAATGCTTTGCATGCTTCTATTATTTTTCTTCTTTGCAGGTCTGTTAATTGCAGAACATGCAAGACATTGTGGGATTTGGAGTCTTGACTGGGGGAGAGCTGATTACCGATACACTGTTGCAGTGGTAGAAGTAGTCAGGGAAAAGAGAGGAAGATTTCAGTTGCCTATTTGGCTCCTTCAGTCTAAGTTGGCATAGCACTCGTATGGGCCTACCTGACCAATATCTGGCCGAACTTTGGGCAGATATGGATTGGGCAGGTTTAAAAATCTCATTGGAGGGGGGGCGTGTCCGACCATGAACCAGCATGGCCACATAGCTCAGGCGCTCCCAGGGTCCCACGCACAATCCTCGCCCCACAGAGGGCCCAGGGACACCATCTCCCTTCAGACACCCTAAGGAAAAATCCGGCACCCACCGAGCCCTAAATCGCCACCCTGACAGTCTGCGAGTCCCAGAACGGAGTGTGGTCTAGCAGCGCGACTCAAGCTGCAGGCTCGAGTAATTCTGTGTCCAGAAAGTGACGTGATTGGACCAGCGACACCAGCTGAACGCAGCGGGTGCAGAAAAGAGTGGATCCCCCAGAGCATGCAGAAGGGGTGAGTGCCTGCTGGACCCTGGGGGCACCCCATAATACCTCCAAACATAGCCCACTCCTAATTGTCTCAGGTCTGGTAGCCTTAGGAGGCAGCAATAAAGGGCCAGGCCACCTGTGCCCACTCTAAACAAGCTGGGAACAGAGAAAGAGCCCAACTAAGCCTAGGAATACAGCCACCATCAGATTCTAAATCCACAATCCAGTTTATTTAGTGGTAAATCTATATACTACACAGAGAAGGTGGATTTGAACACCAATCCTTCCTGCTCCCTGTGCCCAGCTGCGGGTAAAAGCATTTCCTGTGGTTATTATTGCTACACTCACACCTCAAGGTAATCCAAGGGAACAGTGTAAACTGACAAGATTCCATTTGACTGAAACTCAATAGACCACCCTGCGAGCAACTGCCAGAGCTGACACCATTGGGGACTGAACTGCTTCCCTGTGCATCGCGGTTCCAATAACACCACTCATAAGTGGCACCTACCAGCAACAACAGTCCAGAAAGACCCCACCAGGCATATGAGGTGAAACAACTGTGAATAGACAGTTTCTCCTGGCAGTCCACTTGACTCCACATAACATATACCAGAACTCCCTCTCACCTGCCCCCTCTCTAGACTCAAATCCCCCACAACCCACAATGGGGGACCTGTTAGAGGCCATTAATGAAAGCCGGGCAGCGACCACTTCGCAACTGGAAGGGATCAAGATAGACCTATCCTTCCTGCGACAGGATCTCCAAAACCTGCAAGAACGCACTACTGCAATAGAAACTGGCGTCTCACCCCTGGAGGACATGGTCAACGCCCTGCACAACACTATGCTCTCAGTAAAGCAGCAAAGTCAGGCACTGATGAACAAAACCGAGGACCTAGAGAACAGGCTACGGAGGAGCAATGTCAGGATAGTGAGGCTCCCCGAGAAAGTGGAAGGCCAACACCCAGAAGCCTTTATCAGTAAATAGCTACAAGATACACTGTGAGTGGACACATTTTCCTCAATATTTGTGGTGGAAAGAGCCCACCGAGTCCCACCCAGGCCACCTCCACCAGGAACACCCCCAAGGCCATTCTTGCTTAAATTACTTAACTTCAGGGACCGAGATGAAGCGCTGAGGGCAGCAAGACTTAAAGGCCCAATCCTGTACAACGGCTCTACAATCTTTCTATATCCTGACTTCTCTCCTGCCATCCAGAAGAATAGAGCATCCTTCACTGCAGTTAAAAGGCGACTTAGAGAGGCCAGTATATCCTACAGTGTCCTTTACCCAGCAAAGCTGAGAATCCAAGATGGAACCACAACACAATTCTTCGACTCCCCAGAAGATGCAGATGACTGGCTTAACACGAAGGGACAACAACATCCTGCACTGAGAGGACGACCCTCGCCACGAATAGTCCTCGCCAGGACTAAAATCCGTGAAAGGGCCTGCTCTCACTGCCCTCCCTCTACACATGGCTTCCCTCCCCAAAAGATAAACTATGGCAGCTGAGCCCCTTGTGGCTCAAACACCCCGATATACTAGAACCGCACATAGAAGCCTACCAAGAATACTGGGATATAAACTCAGGGTCAGCCCCCCCCCCCTTGAAATGGTGTGGGATGCCTCCAAGGCAGCTGCTCAGGGCTCCTTAATGACCTCAGTGGCCCAGGTTAGAACAGCAGCAAAAGATGCAGTTACCACAGCTGAATCCACTGCTATAGCAAAAAAAGCCCCACTAAACAGCTCCCAACGAATCTTTGATAATGGGACAAAAACAGTAAAACCCTGGCCTTCCTTGCCAAACAACAGCAACCCTCTACAGCTGTGCCCCACATTCAATCCAAGGAGGGCTGAATGATCTATGAACCTCACTTAATAGCTGAAACATTTGCTAAGTACTATGAAAACCTCAATAACTCCACTACCTCATGTACAATACCCCAGCTGAATAGCTACCTTCACTCCTCAGCAATACCCACAATATCCCCTGCAGAGAGAGCCTAGCTTGACCTACCTATAACTGTCGATGAAAATCAAAGGGCCATACAATCCCTTCCATCTAATAAAACACCTGGACTGGACGGGCTACCCCCAGACTGGTATAAATCACTAAACAAACCTTCCAAGCAGCCTGGGACTCTCAGTCGTTACCACCATCATTCCATGAAGCCCTTATAGAGGTCATCCCAAAATCGGTTTACGATCCAACTCTTTGTAGCTCATACCGCCCAATATCACTCATAAACACTGACGCCAAAATATTGGCAAAAATCCTTGCTACCAGACTTACCCGGGCTGTTCAGGATTTAATACATCCAGACCAATCTGGCTTCATGCCAGGAAGGGGCACGGACTTCAAACTCTGTCGACTCTTCACTAACCTCCAACTCCCACATACCAACAAAGTCTCCAGAGTTGTGGCTTCACTTGACTCTGAGAGAGCCTTTGACTCGGTAGAGTGGAACTACCTTTGGGAAGTGCTCCACAGATTTGGCCTGGGCACCAAATTCATCCAATGGGTTAAACTACTCTACAAATCCCCAGTTGCCAAGGTTAGGGTAAACAATTTCATCTGTCCCCCTTCCAACGCCACAGGGGAACCAGACAAGGGTGCCCCCTATCTCCAGTTCTTTCCGCATTTGGTGATAGAACCCCTGGCCATCACAATAAGGGGGTGTCCATCCATTAAGAGGCTCCAATTTGCCAATATCACAGAGAAAGTGTCTCTCTTTGTGGATGGCATATTATTATATTTAGAGGACCCCTCAAAATCTCTTTCCACCATGCTAACTGTTGTCCAAGACTTTGGCAAATACTTTGGACTCCGTATTAACTGGGAAAAATCACAGCTATTTAGCATTGACCCTACCCCTCACACCCCACCTCCCCAACAGATACAGCGGAAATGGGTTACATCCTTTAAATCCTTTATGGATAAACCCAGACCCCCAACTCTTCCTACAACTCCCTGTCACAAGTTCTTAAGACCTGGGCCAAACTACCACTCACTCTTTAGGGAAGAGTGAACATTATCAAGATGATATATCTGCCTAAGCTCCTGATATATTTCACAACACCCCATTTATAATCCCTTGATTCTTTTTTAAAAAGTTAAACAAAATCATATCTTCATTCATTTGGGCCAACAGCACGCGCCACATCTCTTGGGAGAGGTTTACAGCAACCATTGAAAATGGAGGCTTGGTCCTGCCACACTTCTACTTTTACTATTTAGTCTCCCAGATTTACTATATACATTGGTGCCTCGCTCCCAACCCATACAACCCCAACACTCCCCAACTCCAAGCATCTATTCTCCACTCAGTAGAAGGCCTAAGTACCTACCCCTACAGACACCACTCAGATATGACCACTTTACCAAACACCTTAATGACCCCACACAAGGCATGGACCACAGCCCTGAAAATCCTAAACCACCCATGGCCGCTTCTCTCACCTCATCTCCCACTCTGGGCCAACTCGCTCCTACCCCACGTACAGGAATTACAAGACTACATTTATTGGCCGCGACTTTGTGTTAAAAAACTTGGTTACCTTACAGTTGGCTTCTAGTTCCCCACACACCAAGCTTTGGGCCAACAGGTACAACTCTTTAGATACTTCCAGTAGGGATGTAGCGAACCTCAAAAAAAAAGTGCGAAAGTTCGCGAACTTTGCGAACCCCATAGACTTCAATGAGAAGGCGAACTTTAAAACCTAGAAAAGCCATTTCTGGCCAGAAAACTGATTTTAAAGTTGTTTAAAGGGTGCCACGACCTGGACAGTGGCATGCATTAGGGGGATCAAGGGCAAAAATTTCTCTGAAAAATACTTTGTTGACACAGTGTTGCGTAAAAACGCAAGCTATTCCTATGTATACGCAAAGGCAGCTGGCAGACCTAGCGGAAATACGCTGCGTTTTTTGCTATTTCACACTATTAGCACCATGGAAACGGGATTTGCTGAAAAATGCCATGTGTGGCTTGTGCGGCGTTTTTAGGCGGAGAAAAAACGCAGCGGAAAAACGCCACGTGAACCCAAATTGCGAACATGCGCGAAAAGTTCGCGAACTTGCGAACACCCGATGTTCGCGCGAATTAGTTCGCCGGCGAACAGTTCGCTACATCTCTAACTTCCAGCTCAGGCACGCCTTTCATGCACAATTCCACACTCTTCCCCCCATTATAACTATGGTAACCCTAGAGGACATCCTATTCTCCTCATCACCAGCCAAACTTTCATCCAGGCTGTATAAAGAGATCCTGAAAACAGTTAAGCGACCCTTTGACCGAGCCTATCGTCTTTGGACACAGGACATCCCAGAGCTAGAACATGAACAATGGGAGGAAGCCACAGGTTGTATTGACCTAAACTTGACTTGACACCAATCCAAGGTTAATATACCTAACACTGTTTTGTATGTTATTGTTTTGTGATATTGTAAAATCAATAAAAATGTACCTTTAATGCGCACATTCATGTAGTCCATCCTCCAACAGCATGTATGCCCGTTGTTGTGATCCAATCATTGGCCCTAGTGCCAAACTATTGGATAAGTCCAATATTGCCTACCTCAAGGTGAACATATCAGATGAAAGATCTGCTTATTATGCCAAATAAGCAGATCTTTCAGCTTTAGAGGCAGATGCTGCTTTTATATCAACTAGAGTTCCATGCATTATGCATACACACAGCTTTTGGGTGGAGTTCCCCTTTAAACAGATCATGTAATTGTGTGTGTCGATAGACATCGCCGAGAGCAGTGCTTTAGGAAGGAGCGAGGAAGGCTGAGAC
The DNA here is from genome assembly GCF_000004195.4 of Xenopus tropicalis. Classification (NCBI taxonomy): domain Eukaryota; kingdom Metazoa; phylum Chordata; class Amphibia; order Anura; family Pipidae; genus Xenopus; species Xenopus tropicalis. Next base: position 17,774,900 of record NC_030686.2, read on the forward strand.
CAGAAGGATATGATCTGGGTCAAGGACAAGCTGAGTCAACAACAAAAAGACCAACAAACAAGCAAAAGCAAGAACAAAATAACAGGAAGCTATTATAAATGCTGTATAAATTGAAAATATCAGCCATTTTTTAATTATTTTCATTCAGTTTTGTACTGTTGGGCAGTCTTCTGCTAGCGAACGTATCCGTTTTTAATAAAATTATCTAAAAAGGTTCCATTTTCTTGCTAAGAAGGAGGGGGCCACGGGATTACTGGATTTAATTACCAGGCAGTGATTTGGAAGCCACAATGAAAGTTGAATATGATAGGGCTAGAAAAGAAAAATAATCAATTAAGAATAAGAAAAAATAACAAAATTGAACCCTTAACACTGATCTGTTTAATTTCGGTTGCTGGTGTCAGTGACCCTGATAACCAAATAGCATTTGCAGGCTAGAAATAGGCAGAACAGAAAGCATAAAAAAGAAATAATGAAGACCAGTTAAGAAGTTGCTTAGAGTAGGTCCCTCTATAGAATACTAAAGGTAATACAAAGGTGAACTTTCCTCTTAAGGGATCAAAATGCTGCAGGGATGTGTAAAGCAACTTATAAATGTTGGTGCTTGGTTGAACTTTAGCAGCTATGCCCTGCACAGAAGGGTACAGGTGGTACAACAGTTAAGGGCCCCATGGCAGGGGGGCCTTGAATCAAATCAAAAGTCTAATTTGTGGTCCATAAAAGAGATCAGGCTTGCAGGACAGTGGGTAGTGTTTGGGTGGATTGCAGGTGTTTGGGGGCATAATGGGCATAATGGGTGGGTTACTGTCATGGCCAGGAGCACAGTTTCACTAGGGTTTATTGGAGGCTCCATTATAGTTGGTAGGGCCCAGGTGGTGGGTTGACTGGGAACCAGGACAACCTTGAGGGGGAGGGTCTGTTAGCTATGTAGCATGGTTCCCCATGATTTCTGATGCGGGTCCTGACAATACCATCATAGTAACATAGTAACATAGTAAGTTAGGTTGAAAAAAGATGTACGTCCATCACATTCAACCATAATGCCTATATATAACCTGTCACTTCTCCGCCCCCCACTAAACTGACCCCTGCCAGTGGTTGCTCAGTGAGCCTCCTGTTCTCCCCCATGTTTGCAGCTGCATGGAGACTATAGGGTTTTCCTTGGTGAATAGGTAAGAGGTTTATCTTGCTGGTTTATTAGTCAGATTGCTCTATGGCAAGTATGCTTCTTTTTTTTCCCACCTCTCCACTTTTCCATGCAGTGGGCCATTATCACCATTATCATCTTTAATATAGTTTTTCTATATATTCAAATGATGATGTAGGCAGGCAATAAAGAAAAGGAATCATAGAAGGGTGCCACAAGACCAAGACAAGAAGTCTCACCCCAGCTAGCATATAAGAACAGAAACGTGGAATATCCAGAAAAAGGCAAAGTCAAATGCCATCCAGGGTACAGCATGGTAAGTTGAGAAGAGATATGTTAAAAGGAGATGCCAAGGATACATTAAATGGAGCAGATCCCAAGTAACCAGGGTTGGAAAGTGAAAAAGAGTATAGTTCTGATCAGTGAGCCATACTAAAGACATGACAATGACAGGATTAGGTATCACATATGATAATATGCAGTTCATCATGAGTTGGGTATGACCAGACATATGGGCCAAACCGTGTTGATTGGCACGGAGAACAGAGAATGCTGGGGCTTTAATAGGCCTTGCAATTACTCAGGCAGGACATAGATGTCACTGAAGCAATCAAGCTTAATAAGAAGCCTGTTGGACCTCAGGAATATCTCCTTCCCAGCATAATAGCTGCACCAGCAGCACACTAAGGAGACGGCTGAGATGGAAACACTTGACATCCAAATCCTGCCCTAGTTTCCTTGCATTTAAGCCAAGACCTGCAGCTCCTTTTCCATAACATCCTATTCCCAGCTCTGTTCTTGCTTCATAAGCAATTTAGGATAATAACCGAGATTCTTGCATCTTTGTATGCAACTATCATAAACAAGTTTCTCTGTAAGTGCTGCCCATAGGCATGTCTCTAATAGTAATCCTCTTTTGGCTGAATCGAAGCCAAAGCACCCGCGCATGACCCTATTGCACCTTACACCTGCTTCCCAAACTCTCACCCCTGCCCCCCCTGACAAACCAGTACTGCAGTACACATAGTCCTTTATTCAGATGTGGCCCCAAGATTTCCTCTGCTCTAATAGGCTGATTTGCAATGTGCTACTGACAAACAGCATGGCTGACCCCTGCAACAGGCAAAGAAAATGTTAGGTCGGGGAGGCACAATAATAAACCATTTGAGATTATGTAAAAATGGGTTTATTAATCACCCACTACAGTTCACCTGCAGGTTTATACTAATGACATATTAAATACTGGGCAGATGTCTGTATTTATTTGCCACTTCAATACAGCCAGCAACAGCCATGCATTTTCCCTTGTCAATGGGCAGTGCTCAGCTGAGCAATACAAGGAGATACAAGGCTGCTGTTAATGATCAGATAATGATCAGAGTTTTAAAGGCTGTAAAACTGTTCTTAAACAAGACAGAAGAGAAACATATATAGAAATAAAAAGAAGTTGCATTAAATACATGTACAGATGGCAGAAGAGGACAGGAAGCCCTAATTAATCCTATATTGTGCTTAATGTGGTATGCCCACCTACTCTCTGCTGAGCAGTTACATTTCTTTATAGTCATTAAGAAGTAGCAGGACTTGTTGATTCAGGTCCTTTCCCTTTCCCTCAGCCTTGCTGCTGAATTTAGGTAAGTATCTGGCAAAATTTTATTTACTATATAGGCACCTGAGGCCACTCCCTAAAGCTGCTGCCCTAGGCAAGAGCCTTTGAGTGCCTGTATAGTTGGGTTTTCCCTTGGACACCAATACTAGTTGGCCCAACTTTGGGCCCCACTTATTTTTACCGCGCTGAATTTCCAAATGCCATCTAGACTCAACAGGAAGTATTCCATCTGTGTTCAATGGTACTGTGGATGCAGTCACTATAGGGTTTAATTGGGTCTGGTACTTGTGAGTCCCAGTGTAGTATATACCCCACAGCACAGGATTGCTCAAAGAAACACCCATGTGTAAGAACTCTTAGTCTGCCAGATCCCAGCCTGCACACCACTGCCACTCTCTCCCTTTCTCTTCCCAGCCGCATGTATTGTTTTGCTCTTTGCAACAGTAATTCACAACGCTCTGCGCGGCCAATTGACTTGGCCTTGTAGTTGCCGGATACACCTGATGGGACGAGAGCAATTAACTCTGAATTACATGGTATTTGTTAATGAGCTGTGTTAAATCAGATTTGCAGAGCAAGCTACGCGCCGACACGCCAATGCAAGCTCTGTCTCTGGCTGCTCCAGTAAAAAGCCTTTATATAGACCCATGTTTTCTCAGACATTAGCACAGGTCTGGGATTCAAAATAGGCCCTGGCATTTCACAGAGGACCAAACAGCCCCCACCAGCCCACTAAATAGTGACTGTCTATGGCCCCTCTGGCATTTGCCAGATTCCACAGATTGTCAGTCCAGGTCGGCAGTTGCACTTTTCTCTGTCTCTAAATACAGGGAGCTTCTTACACTCACATAGAATTCACTTTTAGTTTTTTTAAAAGGGTCAGAAATAAAAGTGCCCTACAAGCATTTTGCTTCATTTGCACTATCTGAAAATCTCTGCAGTTCATCTGGTTGGGCCTTTGGGGGCAATTCATGAATATGCATTATTTAATATGAATATGTAGTAATTAAACACAATCAGCCAGGTAGAGCTTTATTTAGACAACAGATAAAACATGGCTGAACTCTGCAGTTTTAAAGACAAACATACTATCCCCCCCCTCCCCCCCCCAAAAAAAAACAGGACTATTGCTTCAAAATGGGATGTAGCCAGTGCTGTTTGTGCCTTAGGGAGCAATGTGCTAGGGAAAGCAAAAAGCTACATAGAGACAATAGGGTTGATTCACTAAAGTGCGTTACTTTTTATCGCGCGTTTTTTTTGCGTTAAAAAAGACGCAACAATTAGCGCGCGATTCACTACAGTATTATCGCATGCGTTAATTTGCGCGCAACACATGCGGTAATGTTAACGCATGCGTTAATTAGCGCGCAGAAAAGAATACTAACGCATGATTCACAAACACTTAGACACGCTAAATATCGCATTAGACTATGCAAAAATTAACACCTACTTGAGGCAGGCGGTAATTATAGAAAAGTACAGTTAATGAGCTTTTGGCAATAAAATATGGACTTTGCAGTGTTATTTATTCAAGTCTGTATTGGCCCCAGAGTGATGCAGCCGCCAGTTTGCTGCATATAAATAGTAGCATATAAATATTTATATGTGGCTACTATTTCTATGTGGCTACTATTTATATGGTACTATTTATATGCACTATTTAATTTAGACGCGATAAAATTTTTATCGCACGCTATAAATAGCGCACGTTTTAACGCACTTTAGTGAATCAGCCCTAATGGGTCACAGAACATTTTGTTGTTCGCAGTAAATCTGTGCTAATGGGGGCAACATAGCGTTGCTTGGTTTCTTCCCACTGATTACCATCAGTAATAAGAATCTCTAGTTGGAAACCATATGCATCATTTTCACTTCCACTACTGCCGGCGGGAGGAAAACTGGGGACGTTTAGTTGCCCGCGGTAGAAAGGAACTTAGTGCTCAGGGCAGGCTGAGGCTTAAGAGCTAAAGAGAGGGAGCAGAAGTATAGCTCCATGACATGGTCCTGAAAAACAGTATCACTAGTCCTAAGGGGGTCCAAATATTCAATTTCATTGAAACAACGGGTTACAGCCCTGCTGTAATCTCCCGGCCAGGGTTCACCAGCAACTGCTGGAGACTACAGCTCTGTGATACTATGGCCACTATTTCAGGTAGCTGCTGGGATGCTAGAATGTGAAATTATATTGACCCCCTGCTGGGCCATCTCTCTCTGTAGGTGTGCATATTCCTATGTAGTAGTGACAAATTAGCTACTTGCACCACCCTAGTGAAAGCTTTTATGTGTATACTCACCATCGCTATATAACGACAGCTGCCTGCTATGTAAGTGGGGGACGGGGGGGGGGGGGGGGACTGCACATCAGGTACATGGTGTTGGGTGCACAGATTGGTTTTTTTTCTTTTGTGCTTTGGAGCACAGTGAAGTAAATGATTCCCCCTGCTTACCAATTTATAGGGATGGTTTCCCTTTGAGTTAACCTTTTCTGTGTTATAGAATATCCCATTCTGGTAAATTGGACAGAGGGTTGAATGAGAAAGTGAAACTTCTGTCTTCTCCTGATAGTGGACGATCCAACTGAGAATCTACTTGAAAGAGCTGTTGAACAGTACCCACAGTTACTAGATGCTGAACCAAAAAATATTGGCTGAGGAAAAAAGTGGCTCTACAGAATTTTAAAGCATGTGCCATTGACTGGGCCATTGAAATCCAGCAACAGAGCTGAGGGTGTGAGAAGGTACATGACTGCGTCACACGGAAGTTACAGCTTGTGCAGCCGCAAGCAACATCGCTTGCACCGACTGGGAGCGATTTAGGTCCGGACCTAAATACAGCATTGGGTGTAGGGGGGTTAGATTGATATGTTAACACCTGTGAGCAAGACATATATATATGTAACACTATTTTGCCTTAGATTAGGCAAACCCAGGCTAGTAGCATAGTGTAGAGCATGTGTTACATGAGACGCTTAATTCTTAGGCAAGGGCCTCCGCTATATGGGAGAAGATAGATAGGAGCTGAGGGTGTAGTTGAACTACAACTGGCTGATGCTATGTAGTGCAGATTATATAAATGGATGCCAGAAAGTTCCTTACTTGTGAACTATAATACAGATTTATTGGTCCAAGACACAGATGTTATGCAGGGTTATCATACTCACAGACATGCAGATTGAAATGGTACAATGAGGAAATGCTCTTTTGTAGAAGAGAGGGTATGCACTGTTTTATCCCACCTCTTGGTAGAGTCTGGGCCGCGATACACACCTTTCAACCATTACCCCTTGGGAGGTTGTCCAAGTAGTAGGAACTCCTTCAGGTTGATTACCTCTAGTGGATGAGTCCTCTGGGTGAGTAGGGATCAGGGGTTATCCTGCATGTCACTATCTCCCCTGGATCTAATCACTCCTTTGGTGGGGCTAATGGCTGCCCTTTCTAGCTAGAGCTGACTATGCTCACTTTCCTAGAAAGTGCTATTAAATACCGACTTATCCAGTTGGTAAGGTGACCTTTGGACTAAGATGGGGCCTGTTGCTGCACCCAGGTTCAGAGGGAGCTGTGCTTAGGGAGCAGACAGGCAGCCAAAGAGGAAGCCATTCCTTCTTGCTAGACACTATATCAGTCTGCAAGGGGAGTGGTCAACCTGTATAAACCTATAGGGAATACAGTTACATAACTGAAACCTGAGTATAAGGGCTCTGCCCAGTAACAGTAAAGATTTGAAGAGATAGGGGATAAAGCCATACGGAGCTTAACCCCTACACATCCCTACACACACGCATATATATATATATATATATATATATATATAGTATATAAAGAGTCAAGTCAAGAACTAAAGAAGTACATTGTGGTGAAATGAACTTCTGTGAGATACAGTCCTGGAAAATGGCGCTGTGGGAAGTTTGCCCACTCGCCATGCAAAGGCTTTAAATTGAAATATGACCTTTACATGTTAAATACCTTGTTGCAGGCGGTCACTCTGGGTCAGTTCACTTTTTAATTGCAACCTACATTTAACAATGGCAGATGACAAGCTGTGTAGATCAGTCTGAGTGTTCTATAATTTGCTCTTTTTTTTCCCCTTGTGATTGCAAGCTCTGTGGGTGGGATCTAACATTGTGTGGGCAATTTTCTAATATTTTTTTAATTGCAGATAAGTAACCTTTTTCTGCATTAATATCAAGACTTTAAATATATTGACTGAAGTCTGTTTCTTCTGGATAGTTTTTGTAGTCCCTGGGATCTTGTTATGATATACAGTGGACTAGTCCTATGTTTGAAACCAGGACCCGTGGCCTTTTATACCTTGGTTTGACCCACTACCCAACCTACAACTGCAACTACTATACAGGAAGTGCTGTTGCTGCAAAGCAGAAGTGATATCATCAGAGGTGAACGGTAGCAAAAAACGCTTAAACATTTTTAAAGAAGTAAAATATAGATAACATAGATAATATAAGAAATATGAGCAACACTCAGAACCTGGTCCACAACACACAGACCCATAACCCGCCCACCCCAGTTTATACCCACATTCAAAAATCCTACCCACAACCCACAGAATACCCACTTTTCTTGCAGGTAATCCATGGGCAACTGCAGATTCCCAAGTCACTGCAGGACTCCATAGTGGACAATCCAGCTGAGAATATGCCTGAAAGAGTGGTCCATAATTATTTCTGAACAGTACCCAGAGTTGCTAAATGCTGACCCAAAAAGTGTTTATTGAGGAAAAAAAGTGGTTTTACAGAATATTAAAGCATGTGTCATTGACTGGGCCATTGTAGGACACTGACCATTTTAATCTTAAATCTCCAGCAGGGTTGTCAAATTTGACAAAGAAAAAACAGTGACATATGGGGGTCATGACAAATGGAGTAGGGGTCTCTGATATCTGAAACTGGAACAGATAGTTTGGATCTGAATATCCAAAAAAACAAATTCTTTGGTTCAGCCCTAGTCTCAAATGCTTGGATAGTGAGTACTAGGTGGTGTGTATGTACCTGGGTGCCTATATACTAATAGGTGCTTGGATAGTGAGTGCTAGGCAGTGTGTATATACCTGGGTGCCTATATACCAATAGGTGCTTGGATAGTGAGTGCTAGGCAGTGTGTATATACCTGGGTGCCTATATACCAATAGGTGCTTGGATAGTGAGTACTAGGCGGTGTGTATGTACCTGGGTGCCTATATACCAATAGGTGCTTGAATAGTGAGTACTAGGCGGTGTGTATGTACCTGCGTGCCTATATACCAATAGGTGCTTGGATAGTGAGTACTAGGCGGTGTGTATGTACCTGGGTGCCTATATACCTGTGAGTGCTTGGATATTGAGTACTAGGAAGGTGTGTATATACCTGGGTGCCTAAATACATGTGGGTGCTTGGATAGTGAGTACTAGGCAGTGTTTATGTACCTGAGTACCCATATACCTGTGGGTGCTTGGATAGTGAGTACTAGGCAGTGTTTATATATCTGGGTGCCTATATACCTGTGGGTGCTTGGATAGTGAGTACTAGGCAGGTGTGTATATACCTGGGTGCCTATATACCTGTGGGTGCTTGGATAGTGAGTACTAGGCAGGTGTGTATATACCTGGGTGCCCATATACCTGTGGGTGCTTGGATAGTGAGTACTAGGCAGTGTGTGTATATACCTGGGTACCCATATACCTGTGGGTGCTTGGATAGTAAGTAATAGGCAGTGTGTATATACCTGGGTGCCTATATATCTGTGGGTTCTTGGATAGTGAGTACTAGGCAGGTGTGTATATACCTGGGTGCCTATATACCTGTGGGTTCTTGGATAGTGAGTACTAGGCAGGTGTGTATATACCTGGGTGCCCATATACCTGTGGGTGCTTGGATAGTGAGTACTAGGCAGGTGTGTATATAACTGGGTGCCTATATACCTGTGGGTGCTTGGATAGTGAGTACTAGGCAGTGTGTGTATATACCTGGGTACCCATATACCTGTGGGTGCTTGGATAGTAAGTAGTAGACAGTGTATGTATACCTGGGTACCTATATACCTGTGGGTGCTTGGATAGTGAGTACTAGGCAGTGTGTGTATATACCTGGGTGCCTATATACCTGTGAGTGCTTGGATAGTAAGTAATAGGCAGTGTGTATATACCTGGGTACCCATATACCTGTGGGTGCTTGGATAGTAAGTAATAGGCAGTGTGTATATACCTGTGGGTGCTTGGATAGTGAATACTAGGCAGTGTGTGTATATACCTGGGTACCCATATACCTGTGGGTGCTTGGATAGTAAGTAATAGGCAGTGTGTATATACCTGGGTACCCATATACCTGTGATTGCTTGGATAGTAAGTAATAGGCAGTGTGTATATACCTGGGTGCTTATATACCTGTGTGTAGGTTGTGTGCCTGTATCTCCCTGCTCATCAGTCAGGGGGCACTGCAATGTCTCATATATAAAGCTCAGGCTGTCTGAGCATCCTCTCATAAGTTGGATTCCCTGCTGCCTCTCTGCTTTTCCTCTGCCTCAGCGCCTTCCTCCCTCTCATCCAATCTCCCCCCTTCCAGTTTTCTTTCTGTCCCTGTTCCGACACTACTGCTGCTGCTTCTTCCTCTCTGATCGCTTTCCTACTTTAATCTCCGTCTCTCTCTCTCTCTCTTAAAATATTCACTTTCAGCTGCTCCCGCTCTGTCTCTTCTTCTCCGTAGCTTTTATCTGTTTTACACTGTCCCTTGTTGTGTGTTCTCTCTGTCCCATTCCCTTCTGTTATTTACACTTTCCATTCACTTTTCTCATCTCGTTCATTTTGTTGTTGTGCTTTACCCCCCGCCTCTCATGTCTCTATACTCCCTCTTGTATTTACTCTATTATGTCCTTTGTTCTACTTTAATTTAGTCTTTTAGCTTTCCTGTCAATCAACTTTTCAGTTTCACAGCTTTATTTGGACTTTTTCTTTATCCTTTTACCCTTTTTTCCATCCTTTTTTTCCCACTTTTTCTCCTTTATTTTTTCTTGCCTTCAGACTCCCTTCTCTCTCCTGCTTCTCTTTTACTCTCAAGTCCATTTTTCCCCTTCTCATCTGGGGGGACCCATTTTGCCTCTCCCCCACTCCATTCGGCACCATAGCTCCTACAGGCCGTGCCCCCCGACCCCTGGCCCCCTTTGGCCTTGGGAGGAAGACTTTGGTGGCTGTGGCAATTGGTGTGGTGATGGTCCTTATATTGGTCATCCTCATTCCTGTATTGGTCAGCTCTGTGGGGTCTGATGGCCACTACGAGATGTTGGGCACCTGCCGCATGGTGTGTGACCCCTACCTTAGCAAAACGGGGGTCACAACTACCAGTACCAGCCTCCGTGCAGGAACTGGAGCTGAACCCCTAAGTGACAGAGGACAGTCGGCCCCTTCTACCTTGGTTCAAGGTCCTCAAGGCAAAGCTGGACGTCCAGGCAAACCAGGGCCACCCGGAGAACCTGGAGAACCAGGGCCACCAGGTCCAGTTGGACCTCCAGGAGAAAGGGGAGAACCAGGCAAGCCCGGACCACCAGGGCTGCCAGGAGGAGGGGTGAGTGGTGCCATTAGCACAGCCACCTATACCACTATCCCAAGGATTGCTTTCTACGCTGGCTTAAAGCACCCTCACGAGGGCTACGAGGTTCTCAAATTTGACGACGTGGTTACAAACCTTGGAAACAACTATGATGAGGCAACAGGGAGATTTAGCTGTACTGTACCAGGCACTTACTTCTTCACCTACCATGTCCTCATGAGAGGCGGCGATGGCACCAGCATGTGGGCAGACCTGTGTAAGAATGGACAGGTAGGTGTTTCAATTCTAGTGACCCTGGCATAGAAAGGGAATAGCTAGCAGGGTGAATGGCTTCAATTTATACTGAAAAAGTATAAGATTAAAAAAGTATAAGATTTACCAATAATTAATTATGTTAATAGGGCAAACTGATTACTCACTAGTAATTAAGCTTTCCAGGATATAATGTGGTTGGTTACATTCAGACATGTGCGTAAATACATCCATATATAACAAGGGATTATATGCTGTAGATGTTTCAGTCAGAACCAATAACACTCCTAGAATCACTGAGAATTGTCCGATATAACAGTGGGGGTAATGGCACTAACATTCATTCTCATAAGCCGCAGACTGTGCTAGCGCTGCCGGTGTCCTTGACAGTCATTATGTGCCATTCCTAATAATGAACTGGTAATAAATCTTAATGGCTAAAGTTTGAGTCTCGCTCCTCCAGTGTGGGCTATATCTGCTTCTGTTATTGGCAATGCAATATTGTCATTGTGTGGCAACCCAGAGCAGAAACAAAGTGAAAATATAACAACTTATTAATGGGGGAATAACACTGGTAGCACTCCTTATCTCATTAGGAAGTAGATTCTCTCTTTCTGCAGCTTTCAGCCAGACAAACATCTAGGTACATACATGTGTGTCTCTGTGTATATATACATACAAATATACATGCACTCATATATATGTACTGCTAATTTGCTCACTCTTAGAGTTTGTGCAAAGATTTGTCGAACACTTATTGATCAGCATAGGGAATGTTCGGCTTCCCTGCTTCAACGCAGACCTCTGAGACTGAAACATTGATCATTCCCTATATCCAATCAATTCCACGCATTCTACTGACTTTTGGGAGAGTTCTGTCAATGTAGTAATTGGCTCCTTTTCATATGTTATTTCTCCTTGAATCTGGATACTAAAGTAGAACTGTTATACTAACTTATTACCCATTATATATATACATATATACACAAAGACATAAAGATATCCTCTGCAGTCACCCATTTTAGTGTATATAGGACATTAAGACATTTTGTGCAAAAGCTACTGAAACAAAACAGGGATTGTTTGTCCATATATTGCAATATATACAAGCTGGCCAACTATGGCAAAGTCACTTCAAAGTCATGTTTAGTGCTGAACACAACTTTCCTTTTTTACTTTACATATATATATAAAATTGGAAAAATGCTGATGCACAACTTCTACAGAAAAAAATTTGGTTTATTAGATCGATGTTTCAGTCCTCACTTTGGACCTTTTATCAAGGTGAAGACCAGGTGAGGACCAAATCGTCAATCTAAGAAACAGAATATTTTTTGTAAAAATTCCTGGTGTGCATCAGAATTTTTCCAATTTTGTATATTTCTGATTTGCACCCAGGTCAAAATCTTATAGTGTGTGTGCCTAAGCCTGCAGCAATATATATATATATATATATATACAGATATAGGACCCATTATCCAGAATGCTCGGGACCAAGGGTATTCCGGATAAGGGGTCTTTCCGTAAATTAGATCTTCATACCTTAAGTCTACTAAAAAATCAATAAAACAGTAATTAAACCCAATATAATTGTTTTGCATCCAATAAGGATTAATTATACCTTAGTTGGGATAAATTACAGGTTATTATTTTATTATTACAGAGAAAAAAAGGCAATCAGTTTTAAAATTCTGAATAATTTGATTAAAATGGAGTCTATGGGAGATGAGCTTTCCATAATTCGGAACTTTCTGGATAATGGGGTCCCCTGTACACACATATATACCACCCTGCATTCAAATACAAAAATCGTATAAAATGGGATGCACAGTAAAACTGAATATACAAAAACTATTATCAGACAGACACACCCTATAAAAATATTAGTAACTATTAGTAATAAGTAACTATTTTAAACACAGTGTAGAAAAAATCCGAAGTTTTGGTCCTTACTAAAAACGTAGGATTTTTTCTACAATGGTTTAAAATAAAGTTACAAATATTTTTATAGGGTGTGCCTGATAATAGTATTATATATATAAAAACTATTATCAGATCGGCACACCCTATAAAAATAATAGGACCCGTTATCCAGAAACCTGTTATCAAGAAAGCTCCGAATTATAGAATTTGCTTTCCCTCTATAGCAATAAAACAGTACCTTGTACTTGATCCCAACTAAGACTTAATCCTTATTGGAGGCAAAACAATCCAAATGGATGTATTTAATGTTTAAATGATTTTAAGTAGACTTAAGGTATGAAAATCCAAATTAGGGAAGATCTCTCACTTGGAAAACCCCAGGTCCCAAGCATTCTGGATAACAGGTCCCATATCTGTATATATATTTGCATGTATCATATATGTATATGTAAGTGTATTTTTGCAGCTTAGTTACCATTAAGTACAATGTAGTGAGTTATTGTTAGAGAGAAAAATCTGGCAAACATAAAGAATTCATTGTTTAAATAGAGCACAATGGCAAACGGCATTGCTGTATTTCATAGATTTCAGAATGAGAGGATTTCATATAATAGCTCTCAAACCTGTATTTATATTATATAATAAAATACACTATACATTATACTATATAAAGCACATCAAATGGCTTATTTGCGTCTAGGGATACACCAAATCCAGGCTTTGGCCAAATCTCATCTCATCTCATTTGGCGGAATCAAAACCTGTTATCTGGAAACCCATTATCCAGGAAGCTCCAAATTATGGAAGACCGTCATCCCATCTCTGTTTTAACCATATAATTTACATTTTTTAAAATGATTTCCTCTCTGTGATAATAATACAGTGCCTTGAATGTAATCCCAAATTAGATAAAATTAATCCTTATTGAAGGCAGAACAATCCTCTTGGGTTTACTTCATATTTAAATCATTTTTTTTAGAAGACTTACGGTATGGAGTTCAAAATTAAGATAAGGACCCTTATCCAGAAACACCCAGGTTCCAAGCATTTTAAATAACAGGTCACATAACTGTATTTGAATACACCAAATTTAAGTGCTGGGCGCACCAGTAAATAAATGCAGTGCTATAGCTGGCAGTGAAAATTAAAGGAGAACTAAAGCCCTTGCCGGACAAATTAACTTATATGTCTCTCCCTGTCTTGTGGAGTAATGGAGTACTAAAGCCTCTCTGTTAATTTCAGCACCATTATACTAGCCTTAGTATCCCCATCTGAACCACTAGAATTGCTAGTAGGGTGCTGTGGCCCTGTATTACAGAGAGAAATGTTCAACTACATAGCATTGTTGGCAGCTTCCATCTTTGGCCCGGTCACTTCTGTTCACTGTTTGGAAACTTGGTGTCTGTACACTGACCCAGGGCCACAGGTGGTCTTCTGGTGTGCTCTCCAAGCAGGGAAAGGAGCTGACGTGGCTCATAATGGCAGATGTCAACAGTGGTGCACAGGGACACCTGGCACAGAAAGCTTCAGCTGTGTGGTTCTGTTTGGATCAAGAACAGGGCACTTCTTGATAACGGATTTTCAGATAATAAATCTAGTGCCTGTAGTGAAGCTGCATATACAGGTATAGGATCCATTATCAGGAACCCGTTATCCACAAAGTTCCGAATTTTGGCAATGCCATCTCCCATCAATGTCTGGTTGCTAGGTTGAGTGACCATAGCAGCAAACAGATAAATCAAAAATCAGAAAAATTAAAGAATAATGGCAATTTTAATAAGAACTTCCCCAGTGGGTTAGAGAAGGGCAGGGACCCTATGCCACAGCCTTTATTATTGCAGGATTATATTCATTGTAATGTGTACTTTGCCATAGCTACATGCTACACAGCTCCATGTAATGAGGAGTCAATAACAGAAAAACAGTGGGACCTATAGTTATGGATCGATACAGATGGAATAAAACAAATTAGGTGTAGGAATCCATCTGGAGCTTAATTGCCAACAGCAATCATTATGTACCCTGGGGAAGGAGAAAGAGACTAATCCAGTGTTAGTGCGACCTCCTGAGCCTCCATTGGGGGCCGCCATCTCACATCAGACATTATTAGTGACTCAAGGGGGCACAGGGTACATGGAGTAGGTAGTGAGAGCACGGGGTACATGGAGTGGGTAGTGAGCACAGAAACACAGAAGGAAAATGTGCAGAGAAAATGATCACTAAGATAATAAATTGAGCAACTAAAGGTGGCCATACATGGTAAGAGGTTGCCAAACGAGCAGATCTTCTTCCGATATACCCACCCAATGTAGGTGGTGTCGGGCTAATTAGATGGTTTAGCCCTAGGGCCAAGCGATAAGCGGTCGAATTACAATGGCAGATAATGACCGATCTAACGGAAAATCAAACCTGCCCGATCACGATCTGCCTAATTTTAGGCCACATTTTGGTCGGGTACGTCTGTCGAAAGTGCCCACACAAGGGCAGATAATCTGCCAAATCAGTCTGATCCAGATTGGCAGCTGAAATCTGCCTGCGTATGGCCATCTTAACACTCTAGGGCAGGGGTGGCCAATATGCTGATCGCGGTCCACCAGTTGATCCCCCGTAGATTCCTGGTGGACCGCGATCAAGCCGGGGATGCGGAAGTGCTGCGTGAATGTGCACTAATGCTGCATCGCATACGTACACATTCACGCCGCATTTCCGCATTCCCCAGTCGTCAGACGATCGCGACCGAAAAAAGTCCGGCCACCCCTGCTCTAGGGTTGGACTAAAAGGCTCATTTGCAACTGCAACCCCAGTTGCAGCTGGTGCAGTTGTTGCGTGAATTGAAGGCATTATTTATGTCCAAAATGAGTCTAATAGTTTTGACCCCAGGTGCCAATGCACCCAGCAAAGCTTTTCCAATAAAACGTGTGCAGCAATTAACACATCTGAAGCATGGACCTTTGAAAGGTGGAGGTAGCTCCAGGATACCCCAAGGTCAAAATGCCCAATAAAAAAGCATGCACCATCTGACGCAGAACACAGCAAATGTTCATTTAACCTGCAATTGCATCTGATTCGCGTCAATCTGCATGCATTTTTAAGCACTGTATGCAATTGTTCCAAGCAAAACTCACCCAGGGTGACACAGCATCAGCAGAATTTAGGGCTCTGGCACACAGGGAGAATAGTCGCCCAAAATGCCATCCCACCAGTGAAAATGTAAATCGCCGTTGGGATGGCATACATGGCATACATATTTGTCGCGGGCGACTAGTCTCCCTGTGTGCCAGAGCCCTTATGGTAAGAACACTGCATTGTGGGTAAAATACTTTGCATCTAAAATCACACTTTACACTGCAGTTTATAACAGCCAATTAGATGTTACAAGGAAATGCTTCCTGTGAATTAGTTCCTCTGATTTACAAGATTGGGGCAAGCTTTACATCTATCACATAACCGCCTGAAAGTCCTGTATGTCAGCGTTTTTCAACCACTGTTCCGCGGCACACTAGTGTGCCGCGAGATGTTGCCTGGTGTGCCGTAGGCAGGGCACCAATGTACTAGGGGGGCACTGCTCTTGGCACCAATGTACTAGGGGGGCACTGCTGCTGGGCACCAATGTACTAGGGGGGCACTGCTGCTGGGCACCAATGTACTAGGGGGGCACTGCTCTTGGCACCAATGTACTAGGGGGGCACTGCTCTTGGCACCAATGTACTAGGGGGGCACTGCTGCTGGGCACCAATGTACTAGGGGGGCACTGCTGCTGGGCACAGAGTTAAATTTTTTAACATTTCCTAATGGTGGTGTGCCTCGTGATTTTTTTCATGAAACAAGTGTGCCTTTGCCCAAAAAAGGTTGAAAAACACTGCTGTATGTTATAGGTTATAATAATACGAACACAAAATGTACAGACCAGTCCAGAAGGGATTGCTGGCTATACACTTTAAACAATATAGTTGCCTTCTTTGAAAAGTCCCTGGGTACCCTGTACCAGTAAAACATCTGCAGAATTGTGCAGCAGGCATGGCGGCTCCATCTACAGTAAAATATAAAACAGCTCCAATTTCCCTACGCGTTTCATGCCCAAAGGCACTTCGTCATGGGCCCGATAAATACATTTTTAATTTTTTATTTTTGTGGCCCTGGGGATTCCTTAAGTGCCTGGAGATGTAATTCAGCCAAACCCCCAGCAGATTTCATATCCTGATTGGCCTTTGGTCATGAAGTTACCAACGGGCAGGAGGGTCAGTCCTACACTGGACCAACACTGGTAAGGTAACTTCCACAGTTGATAGTATAGTATTAGGGCAGGGGTCTCCAACCTTTTTTACCCGTGAGTCACATTCAAATGTAAAACGAGTTGGGGAGCAACACAAGCATTGAAAAATGTTCCTGGGGTGTGCCAAATAAGGGCTGTTATTGGCTATTTGGTAGGTCCTGTTAGGTCTGGCAGCCTACAGAAGTCTGTTTGGCAGTACACCTGGTTTTTATGCAACTAAAATTTGCCTCCAAACCAAAAATTCATAAATAAGCACCCACTTTATTTGACATTGCATATCAAAATATCTTGACAGTTGATTAATTGACATTTTTCTTTAGCGTGTAAGAGAGAGAAACATGGTATGAACATATACAGCTGGGAGCAACCTCCAATGGATTGGTGAGCAACATGTTGCTCACAACTGAGTGCCCCAGGTCCCCTAAGCCGCCTCTCCCCAGTCCGTATGCATGTGAGCACAAATGAATGGGTGCGTGCTGACTGGATGGGTAAAAATGAGCAGTGGGCAGTGGAGAAACAAGGGCTCAGACTAGGGACTGGCAAAAGAAGAGGTACATGCCAAGGGTCCCTTTCACTGTTGCAACTTAGACTTGTGCCTTTTCTGTCTACAGTTAGTTCTATCCCTGGTTACCCGCAAACCACTTTTTGGGGATCACTGTGTTAGGGAGTAGCTCTCTATATACACAAAATGTTCCCTCTCTGCATATCTTCACTTACAGACAGATGCTGGAGCAGCCATAATGCTTGGCCTTCTCCATAGAGTGGCATAAAACAACTTCTATTTCTCATTATTCATTTTTCATGTTTTACAGAAGTGTCTGTAGATAGGCAATACAGCAGACCCTGCTTAAGAAGGCAACACTGTTGAGAATGAAAATAGTAATGAATCAGCACAGGTGAAATAGCTGCAGAGAGGAATACCCCGTCAGGGGTAAATTGAAAACAGGAGCAGGGAGATACTGAAGCAGCGATTCAGTTGTTAGTGATTTCCCGGCTGAGATCAAAAATGGACTAAGCTGCGACTACTGAGTGCTCACAATAAAGGAGAGATAAGCAGGGAGAGCTCGCTATGGGGCCGGCAGGAGAACCGCTCACTTAGGGGCAGCTAGATTATCCATTAGCTTGTCTAAAGTTGATACAGAAACATCCAGGAGATTAGCTCAGGGACCAGAATCACAGAGAGTACTGAGAAATGGATGAATAAATGGAAAGGTACATGAGACCACTAAAATGGTAGAGAAACTGAGTAGCCAGAGGGAACCACACTACACTGACTACAAAAGTCAGGAGGAGTAGCTACGTAGGCTTGAAAGGTGTAGTTGTTAAACAGCCGTGATATAAGCAATAATAAGTGCAAGTTGCCATTTGTTTTACCAACAATGCAGAGTTTCCCCCCACAATTTCAACATACCTGTAATTTCTGCTGCGATGTGTGTGACACAATTGCCGCCAATGCATTAAATGTACACAGCTCTCACACGCACTTCAACAAAGACTGAACACAAAATCTTCAGTGCCAGAATGCCATCTTTCCCAGCAGTTGGCATCAAGATGGTCTATGTCATTTGGTGCAGGCTGCCATGGGAAATCTCCCAGGTGGCAATTGCTTCAGGGTTTGCCCGTGTCAAAAGGGGCACAGGGAGCTATTCATTCAAACAAGCTGTGTGCAAAATGCACAAGTGTAAAGAGGAGCTTTAGAGGCAAGTACCTTTAGGCTGATGCCACACATGGCGTTTTTACGCTGCGTATTTTCTAATTTTCTCAGCGGCTGAAAAACGCCCGATATCATCATCCATAGAAATAACTTGAAAAGACTCGAAGCAAACCACACAATGCGGAAATACGCTAGAAAACGCCTTAGCACGGATTTTTCAAGCGTTGGCCAAAATAAGCCAGTATTTGCAAAGCAAGCTATTTCCTATGTATACACAAAGGCAGCTGCCAGACCTAGCGGAAATACACGGCGTTTTTTGCTATTTCGCACTTGGAAACGGGAAACGGGATTTGCTACGTCACCAGTACTAGGCTGAAAAACGCCATAGTCAGGGGCTGTCTGGCTTGTGTGGAGTTTTTAGGCTGAGAAAAAACGCAGCGTAAAAGCGCCACGTGTGGCATCAGCCTTACTGTTCACAAGTGGCAAACCTTGTGTGACCGCTATGGGGTTGGCAGGAGAACTGCTCACTTAGGGGCAGCTAGTTTATCCATTAGTTTGTCTAAAATTGATACAGAAACATCCAGGAGATTAGCTCAGGGACCAGAATCACAGAGAGTACTGAGAAATGGATGAATAAATGGAAAGGTACATGAGACCACTGAAATGGTAGAGAAACTGAGTAGCCAGAGGGAACCACACTAATACTACAAAAGTCAGGAGGAGGAGCTACATAGGCTTGAAAGGTGTAGTTGTTAAACAGCCCTGATATAAGCAATAATAAGTGCAAGTTGCCATTTGTTTTACCTACAATGCAGAATTTCCCCCCACAATTTCAACATAATTTCTGCTTCGATGTGTCTGACACAATTGCAACCAATGCATTAAATGTACACAGCTCTCACACTCACTTCAACAAAGACTGAACACAATTGCGCTGAAAATCTTCAGTGCCAGAATGCCATCTTTCCCAGCAGACCTTTGTAAATTGCTAATACATTTTGTAAAGTTGCTTAGAATAATATTTTCTTTCATTATGCAAGGAACAGTTATTGGGCAGAGTTCCCCTCTCATTGAGTTGTAGTGCTGAAGGCAGCCTGCTAAAGGAAGAGCTATTTCCTAGAGAATATATACGCAGAGGGCATGTATTATTATTACAGAGAAAGATCAGATGCCACATGAGGGAAAGGTCATTTGCTCCCATTTGTCAGTGCAGCACGTGGGTCCGGGCTCAGACATGTGAGACTTTAACCTGGCCTACAAATAATAGAGGAAACATCCTTCTATGTGATACAGACAGCTGGAAAGGCCTGCACAGTGTCAGAAAAACAATATATCCCCACCTTCACCTCATACTTCATATTATGAGGGTCAGACAAAATTATAGGAAGAATGTGATTTTTAACTTGTTAGGTTCTGGAAAAATCCCAAAGAGACAGAACAGCCCTACTCCCCAATACCTGAAAAGGGTGGCTTTGGCAGCTACCTTGTATGGAGGCTTTACTTCTTGTCTCTGTGGCACTTCCACACAGGAAGCTGACATTTAACCAGATGGCAATTGCCACCACAGACCAAATGCTTCACACCAATGTCTTTTAAATACAGGTACATGGTTGAAAGGGGACCAATAGATAGAGTATGGATTTGTTCCTCAATTTAGCTTTACACATCGATTCTCAGTATTTTACATTGTAAGTTCCACTGGGTCGGGGCTTGATGAGCAATCCCAGATGAGGAGCTGTATTCATGGCCTGGTGCTATATAATTATAGGAAAATCCATTTTGGGGGGAAAGGGTAATGGAGTGTATGGTTCACATTTATGGGAAACTGTCATGATTTTTATAGTGTACTTTTTATTTCTACATTACACTGATTACATAGCAAATAATTCACTCTACCATTAGAGTAGGCCCCATATCAGTGCATTGTGCTTTCTGAGCTTTCTGAGTCTGAGCTTTCAAAAGGAGCCAGCACTACTTGTACATGTAACTGGAGGAGTCCCAAGCCAGACTGAGATTTCTTACTATTGAGTGCTATTCTGATGTCTACTGGGAGCTGCAATCTTGCTACCCTCCCATTTTTATGCTGAGAGGGGGTGATTTCACTCCAACTTGCAGCTCAGCAGTAAAGTGTGACTGACGTTTATTGGAGCACAGGTCACATGGCTATAGCACCCTGGGAAATGAAGAATATGGCTAGCCCCATGTGAAATTTCAAAATGAAATAAAAATAAAATCTGTGCTTTTAAAAAATGGATTTCATTGCAGGATTCTGCTGGAGAAGCTCTATTAACTGATGCGTTTTGAAAAAAAAAAACATGTTTTCCCATGACAGTATTCTTTTAACAAACAGATATAAAAGAAAAAAATCTTTATTTATATTTTGTACCTGGGAAATGTCTGTAAGTGCTAATAAAGAAAGAGAAAATTCTGTAACCACTGTGAATTTATATATATGTGCCATTTGAAAAGGTTAGCATGAAATACTGCTTGAAAAATCAAACACCAATGAAAAACGATAAAATGTTGCAGTATATTCTAAATATACTTATCCCAGGAAAGGGAAATTGCCGTTATTCTTGTAATTTCACATTTTTATGTTCTGAGTGCTCACAGATATGCTTGTTTAAAAACAAATAACCAAAAGGCATTGAATGTCAGCGCAGCTCTGTTGTTCGACTACAGCTCCCAGAATCCTGAAACTGCTTATGTAGCGGAAACACAGAGGGTTGCTTTGTATGTTGAGTTATCTGTAGGGTTGGCTAGAACAGGAACGTCACAGGGCCTGTTTATTATTCCCCTTGGCAGAAGTCTAAGTGCACTAATGGGGTCAAACACCGTATTAGTATGGTGTTCCTAATAATCCTTTTGGTGTGTGTATAGTAAACAGTGTAAAGTTTGCTGCAGGTCTAGCAACCTATAGCAACCAATCAGCACATAGCATTTACTGGTCCCCCGTTTAAAATGAGTTACTTCACCTTGGCAAATGTTATTTTATTACATATAGGGGGTAAGCAGGGAGCACTTCTTCCCAGGCTGTGCTCTGCTCCTTAAAGGGGAAGGAAAGGCTAAGTTACTTGGGGGTGCTAAAATGTTAGGCACCCCCAAGTGACTTGAATCACTTACCTCGTACCCCGGGCTGGTGCCCCTATTAGGAGAAAACCGCACCAGCCCGGGGTACCTGGAGCGATGCGCTTCCTCCTTCCGCCTTCGCTAAGCCTTGACTGTGAGTCAGGCGCATGCGCAGTAGAGTGAAACGCCGACTTCTCTGTTAAAGTTCCACTATTCACTCTACTGCGCATGCGCGCGCGAAGATGGAAGTAGGAAGCGCTCGCTGCTACCCCGGGCTGGTGCTGTTCTCTCTGTACAGTGGCACCAGCCCGGGGTAAAAGGTAAGCTATTCAAGTCACTTGGGGGTGCCTAACATTTTGGCACCCTGAAGTGACTTAGCCTTTCCTTCTCCTTTAAAAAGCATTGTGTTGGTGCAGGCAGTAAGTACAGGGCCTGTGTCTGTTGCCAATCCTCAACTTGCACATTTAATTGACACTCAAGTTAGAGGGCAGGAGAGGGGATGTCTATATTCTTCCCACCCCTCATGAATACAGTGCTGTTAAATGTGCTCTGAAATTAATTGGAGAACCTGCAGCAATTCCAGTCATAAAGAAGTCAGTGTGCACACTGCAAAAAAATTGGCTCACATTTTCTGCCTTCCACTTAGTAAATTACCCTTTATTGCTTTTGTAGGAATTTGGGTTGTTACCTTTCTGGTAGCAGTGACATCACAGGGGAGGGGCATGAGTAAATCAGGGGAGGGTCAGGATGCTGTATGCGGTTGGAGCAGGGGTTAAAGGACTAGATTAGGTAGTGAAGGAATCCCCAACTTTTTTACCCATAAGACATATTCAAATGTAAAAAGAGTTGGGGAGCAACACAAGGATGACAAATTTACCTTGGGGTACCAAATAAGGGCTGTGATTGGCTATTTGGTAGCTCCTATGTGGACTGCCAGCCTATAGGAGGCTTTGTTTGGTAGTTCACATAGTTTTTATGCAACCAAAACTTGCCCCCAAGTTAGAAATTAAAAAATAAGCACCTGCTTTGAAGTCACTGGGAACAACATCCAAGGGGTTGGTGAGCAACATGTTGCCCCTGTGCCACTGAGGTAGTGGAATAGATCAGGGAGGGGAGTAAAAGACATATTTAGAAATTTAGCAGTAAGTATATTGCAAATAAATTTGTAATATCAGCCCTGTCCCGAGCTGGTGATTTATTGGCTTAGCCAGTGAGATGCTGGCAGGGTGGCAACCAAAGTAGAAATGTATTGGCCTTCAGCAAGCCAAAGCCTTGCTGAAACTGTATTCACCAGAACCATCTAGATCCAGGCCTAAACAGATGATGTATTACGGTTAGCTAAAGGGATACTGGCACTATTTCAAGTTTCTTCTTGTGGGTCAAATTTCCCAGGGAATTACATATTTGCTCTAAAACACAGGATTTTTATTGGTTTAACTGCTTAAACCTACAGTACTGTCTTCTTTATTCTTGTGCAAGCAGGCAGCTATCTGAGTTTCCATGGAAACTTGTACATGGGCCAGGATTTGGGCAGATCTACCACTTTACATCATTGTCCTACTGCAAGATGGACATTCGCCAAATCTTTAGTTTTATCAAATCTTTAGAACGTATACAAGTTGTTTGGATTATTTTCCTGCATTTTTCACTATCTATTGTAGGGAATACCCAATGACCTTCTTCTCCAGTGATTGGTGCATGCACAGGACACACAGGTGGTCTACCCACGTGTCAATCACTGCAAGAAGGGGGTGGGCCCTGAGGCAGCCATACACCAGACCTTGCCAAAAGTATTGTGCCCTACTTGGCCACATGCATGCTGGACCTAATTGAACTGATCTGATAACTGGCTAGAGGGCCAATGACTGGATCATACTACAGGCCTACAGGAACCTGCCTTGCAAGGACCACAATAACATGCCACTGAATTGGCTGCCCAGTAGATATGTGGCAGAGGTTGTAAGCTAGATATTGGTTGAGCAGCCTATTGGGAGGCCCCCATACACAGGTCAACTTGCTCTGGAGGGGTTGCTTTGGCAGCTATTATAATGTAGTGGCTCAAGTCAGGGTCTGCTTCCTCTATACCTTTAGTGATCCCTTTAGGGACATGAGGGCGAGGCGGGTGTGGAATGGGTGGAATGGGTAGTGCCTGCTTTGTGCGCCGGGCCCCTCTGAACATTTTTGCAGGGGGTCCTGGCACAGTCTAGGAATGCCATAGGCTCAAGAGAAGGTTATAGCACATGAGCCATATTATCTGCTGCCATATTTCAGTTGAATATACTGAAGCACCTAATACCCACATTCTTGGGAACACTGGGCAATATATATGTGTATAGGTATGTATATACTGTGTACTATGGCTGTACTGAGCAAATAGCAGCTTCTAGCTCTTTCTACACTCCACACAATCAAATTTGATTTGCAGATACATTTCTGCTCATTTAGACAACTAATCCAATTAGCAAGTCAGATATGATAAATGTTATTTCTTTATTCCTAAAAATGATTTGTTCCCATCTCTTTTTACAGTAGGGATCCACTTAATCGATGATGCTTTCATCTTATACTGAATCGCACACAGAACATTTGGCCATGTACTTAACCGAAGCCAAAGCCTTAGTTGCATATGTAAATCTGATGGCAGATACGCAAGTATTTGGCACCAAATCCTGATCCATGTTGTACCTATGACTAATATAAAGCTTTAGAAATGAATATGGGAAAAAAAGCCAAGATGTCAACGTAATTTTTGTCTCTGGCACAGACAGGATTATGGGTAGGGCAGAAAGGACATTTGCTCTGGGCTCCCAGCATCACAAAGGGGTATTGAAAGGGAAATTATTTAGAGCCATCGCACTCTATATCACAAATGTAGCATAGCAAATGACAGCAAAGATAACTGTCAAGAACAGGCTGAGTTATCACATTACGGTATCTCCGGCTATATGTGTATATGTTGGGTTTGTGTGGAGCTCATTAGAGTTTGTGTGGAGCTCATTAGGATTAATAGGAAGGGGCAATACTGACAGCAGAAATATAAAATAACGTGTAATGACTTCAATATCTAACTATTTATCCAAATACCCTAGATGTCTTATACAGGCAGTTCATATTTATTATTATTATTAGCTGATAGAAAATTAGTGCTAAAAATAAAGCATTCCTATCTATCAACGCTTCCAGTGTTTCTCCGGTTGAGTAAGACCCCCGTTCCTTCTTTGGGGTACTTTGTGGATGAAAGATGAAGTGGCGAGAAAGATAGTCGCTTGATAAAGGGCTGGTTTAAGCCCGAAACGTTGCTGTGTGCACTTGAGTAAAGTCACTTTTTTCTACAACATTTCCGGAGTGCTGCTGTTTTTTCATTTTATCCTGGATATTGTTTTACCCTGGCTGAGGGTTCAGCTTGCACCTGGGGCTACAACTAGCCGGTTTGTCCATTGTGTAGCACACCTTAATCAATTTGTTGAGAAAGATAGTCGTGTTACTGGCTAATAGCCCTGCAGAAGAGAGCTGAGATACTGTCACTGCAAGGCCGTACTGGCTCTGAATGAGCCCTCTGGCTGCTTCTCTTCACACCTTCTCATTGGCACGCAGGGGAGTGAAGAGGAGCCACGGCCATACTGTGTGTGACCTGTCATTTTAGAAAGGTCTGTGTATGGATCTTACACCAATTTGGCCACCCCTGTGCTTGGCCAAATTGGGCAAATCATTCAGGAGATGGAGATCTATGGAGATCCATCAGACAACATGATTTCTAAATCTGTACATGGGCCAATTATAGCTGTCTCTCCCAACTAACCCTGTAGCTTATTAGCCTGTCAATGAGGTCCACTGACGAAGTCCTGTTGTCACTTTGCCTAGTCTCCACACGCCCCCAGTGGAGGTGGTACTAAGGTTGCCACCTTTGGGCTGCTGGCACGGCGTCAACCAAGGAGAAAAACTGGGCATACAGTTTTGACCCTGACAGTCCTTCTGAAAACTGGGATGTCTGGGTCAAAGCCAGACAGGTGACAACCCAAGGTGGCACATAGATGTCCCCTGTACCTTGCCCATCATTCAGAGGAACAAGGTAACGAGTGTCAGAATGCATCAGGGCTCTGTACTTAGGGCTCTGGACACGGGGAGATTAGTCGCCCGCGGCAAAACTCCCTGTTCGCGGGCGACTAATCTCCCCGAGTTGCCTTCCCCTGCCATCCCACCGGCGAACATGTAAGGCGCAAATCGCCGAAAAAGACTCTCAAGTCTTTTTCGACGATTTCCCGAAATTGCCCCGCCGCGTCTGCCATCCCACCGGCGACTTACATTGTCGCCGATGGGATGGCAGGGGAAGGCAACTCGGGGAGATTAGTCGCCCGCGAACAGGGAGTTTTGCCGTGGGCGACTAATCTCCCCGTGTGCCAGAGCCCTTATTTACTGTCTGCCCCAGCAGAGTGCAACCATAAATGATCACTTTTGTCTTTTAAACGTGACTCACTCAAACTTATTAAGCCAGCCAATCATTTTTATAATGTTGATGCCAACCAGTCAGGATGCCCCAAGATTTAGAAAATAGAATTTACTGCTTATCAAAAAGGAACTAGAAACAGTGACAGATACACAGACAGATAGATAGATAAACATATAGAAAGATTGATAGTGCCATAGATAAAATGACTGATAGACATGCGGGCAGGAAGACAGACAGAGAATGGGTGGTTTGGGGATACACAGACTCCCACACTCAGTAATATGTTTTTGTACTGCAGAACATTTCCAATTAGTAGATAAACTCGCTGAGTTGCTGAATGGAAGCAGGACTCTGTGCTGAAAGCTTTTCCTATAAACTCATAGCTTAATACTAAACAGGGTCAGACTGGGGTGTGCTGCTGGGCTGATTCCCCAGGGGCCCCCACATCCCCTCAGGGGCCCCTGACCACCCTCTTACCCACCCATTATATTCAGATTTTCCATGGAGATATTTGCACCAGTGATTATATAATAGTACCAGCCACCAAGTATATGTTCTTGCTGAGATTTTGTCTCATTAATAAAAATGGGAAATGTAGAGCTTCTAATAAATTGTTGGGAACTCACCAAAATGTTGTTTAAAATCTGCTATTGGAGCATCTTCAGCGCCGGATGTGTTATATGGAAGCCCCGAGGCCGCCCCCATTCCTCTTACCCCTATAAATAAATAGCGCAGTAAGAAAAAAGGAAAAGTCAAATATATTTATAGGGAAACTATAGCTTCACAGCCCCGCACACCACAGAAATCCCTAATATACCTATCACTATAATCTGTTCCATCAAAAAGTATGAATAAATACTATTTTTATATGCTAAAATCCAGCTGCAAAACAGATCTTCTCTTTCTGCATCATTTAGAATTCTGGCAGGGGAGGAGGGACTAAAACATTAATGTTACTAATTGTAACAACTTCTCCACAGCTTACAGACAGCATGCAGGAACTCCATAACCCACAATGCATTGCACTGTAATGTTCCTTTCTTTATTGACATCACATGTGCAGGGAATTGTGGGATTGGGAGGATGCAGGCTGAAGGCAGGCTGAAGGCAGGCCGAGGACAGTCGACTACTGTTACATTTTATTTGAGTCTCAAAGCAGTCAGCCAGATCAGCAGGGGAACAGGGGGCAGGGCTTAGGGAACTGTTCCAAACCATATTTTTACATTAAAAACCATGAAAAGCTGTATATTGTTTAACTGTTTAACTGATATATATTGCAAAGTTGCTTGAAATTATGTTTTGTTTTTTGAAAAGCTTAAGTTGTGTTTGGGTGGAGTTCCCCTTTAAATGGACAACTTTAAACGTTATGCTATTGTTCAATGCTATGTATCACCCCAAACAGACTAAAGCTGGCAATGCATTGTAAGTATTTGCCCTTTTATCCTGGTCCCTAAACAAAACAGAGCTGTGCCTGATGTGGCCTCCCATGCTCATCCAAACATTCAGCACTAGGGCCAATGATCACATGACCTATGGTATAGGGCCCATGCAGTGTGGATGGGTGAAAAACTAATAATGTACATGAAGTACATGTACATGCTCCAATGAAGTTTATAGCCAACCAGGCCCAATTAGTGACAGTAGAATAGCTTGGTATATATATGGTACATATATGAGGCAGTGAAGTGCCAACTGGCACAACACAAGGATACCTTTTATGAAGAGAGAATAACATCAGAGTTGTGAACGGGCATTGGGGAGGTAATCTCCATATGATGCCAGTGCTGATGCCATGGCTGTCCAGCCCTGCAGGGATTGGGCTTCAATGTTCCCTCTAATTCTTTCTTGGCTATGTGCACAAAAAAAATTATTTTGTGCGCACATTATGTGCACATGTTTAAGAACTGGGTGCTCAGGTCATAATAAATACAAAATTAAGTGTTTTCACTCAAAATTCTTTGTGCGCACCCCAAGTTGTTGTGTGCACTACCCAAAAAACTTGTGTGCCGACACACGAGCGCACAGCTTTGAATAAACATTGTTGGGCTGCCCAAGGAGTGGCTGTACATATTACCCTATAGACCTAATGGCATTAAGGGATATCAGTACCTCAGCATTCCCCCTGGAACTTGCTGCTGCCATAGTGGGACACTGCAGGGCCATGCTCTCAGCCATAGTGGCAGGAAGTCTGGTTTATATAGTAAACATGGCCTCACCCAGATATCTGTCCAAAAATCTGCCAGATATATATCAGGCACTTTTAAAAATCCCACTGAGGTGAGAACTGCTTTGGCTCGTTGATGCGGTCCTCTCCCAGTGGCCTCCATTATAATCCAATCAGATTAACCGAACAAATCAGCAGTCCTTACCCCAACAGGATTTTAATCCTGCTTGATAAATATCTGTCTGATTTTCAGCTTGGTATATGTCTAGGAGGAGGTCGGGGAGGGCTTGTACCTGGGCAGAAAAGCTCAGTCTGAAGGGACAATATTAACAGCTTAAATGGGCAGCTTAAAGGAAAAGGAAAGTTATAATAACTGGGGGTGCCAAAATGTTAAGCACCCCCAGTGATTGTAATTGCTTACCTGAAACCCCAGCCAGCCCTCCTGTTAGGAGAAAACTGCACCAGCCGGGGTGTATGTGACAAGGCCACCCTCTTCCTTCTTAGGTCTTTGCGCATGTGCAGTGGAGTGAGAAACCAAACACTGGGGAGCACCCAACATGTGGCACCTCCCAGTGATGTAGCCTTTCCTTCTCCTTTAACACTGGCTTGCATTTGCCATATTGATTTGCCTGATGTAAAGATATATAGTCTATTTTTTACAACTCAACAGTTCTGTTATGCTTTATGGCTGAGACTCCAGCTGTATCTATAATGGAGCATTCAGACTACAGTGGTCAGAGGGGAAAGCAACTGTCAGCATCACTGCAGGGGTCTGATTAATTAGCAGAGTGATTGGGATAAGCGGCAGAAGAACCAAACTGGATGTTGAAGGCTGCCCATATGTTGTTCTTTTGCATGCAGAGATTTGCAGCAGCAGCAATTTATTATGGAATACTGCAAAAGAATAGAATGCTAGGGATAAACCACGGGGGTTATTAGTGCCAGTTTATTGCACTTTGGGTCCCTTGGAAGAATGAGCTCTGTTGACTATGTGTGTATAAGTGAGCTTAGTGGATAGGGCTTTATAGACAAGCTATGTATGAGGCAGAGCATGGCTTAGGGAGTTTGCTGCCACTTTCATTGTTCAAATTATTCTCTTTTGGTTCACAGGCTACTGTCTCCCATAATTCTGCTTATCTCATCTTTTTTTCCTGTCAGATGTTATCTTTCTATTTCTGCTTTTCGCTCTTTTCTTTCTCGATCTGTCCGTTCCCGTCTGCCTGCTCACATCTGTCACTTTCCTCCCCCCCTTCCTCATTCTCCTCCAGCTGCATTCTCATTCTTCTCTGCATCTCTCTCCCCACAACAGACCACCTCTTTCCTCTCTTGCCCACTCTGATGCCATGCACCTCTGCTGCTCCTTATTAACTCCTTCATTAAAAGCCATATAGAAGGGATGTCCAATCTCATAGCATTGCCTATTTCTGTGGGACTGGGGCTGTGGGATAGCAGGTATAGTAGGAAGAGAAGGTACCAATAGTAGCAGTGGGATAATAGCCTCTGGGAAGGGACTGTGGCTGTGGGATAGCAGGTATAGTAGGGAGAGATGATACCTATAGTAGCAGTGGGGGATAATAGCCTCTGGGAAGGGACTGTGGCTGTGGGATAGCAGGTATAGTAGGGAGAGATGGTGCCTATAGTAGCAGTGGGATAATAGCCTCTGGGAAGGGACTGGGGCTGTGGGATAGCAGGTATAGTAGGGAGAGATGATACCTATAGTAGCAGTGGGGGATAATAGCCTCTGGGAAGGGACTGTGGCTGTGGGATAGCAGGTATAGTAGGGAGAGATGGTACCTATAGTAGCAGTGGGGGATAATAGCCTCTGGGAAGGGACTGTGGCTGTGGGATAGCAGGTATAGTAGGGAGAGATGGTGCCTATAGTAGCAGTGGGGGGATAATAGCCTCTGGGAAGTGACTGTAGCTGTGCGATAGCAGGTATAGTAGGGAGAGATGGTGCCTATAGTAGCAGTGGGGGATAATAGCCTCTGGGAAGGGACTGTGGCTGTGGGATAGCAGGTATAGTAGGGAGAGATGGTGCCTATAGTAGCAGTGGGGGGATAATAGCCTCTGGGAAGTGACTGTAGCTGTGCGATAGCAGGTATAGTAGGGAGAGATTGTGCCTATAGTAGCAGTGGGGGTAATGGCTATTTTTGTTTAAAGTTGAAGGCTGTTGAGGGGTGCTAGGATTTGAAATACAAAAACAACCAAGAAGCCATAGTTTGGACAGTTATGTTTTATATAAATAATGGGCTTCCACACATTCAGGCAGCATTAAATCAAATTATTTTATATATAGACTGGAAACTCGACAGGCTTTGACCCATATCAGTAAGCTGCCCCTTTGTATTGAATATCTTATTATTCTTCAGGTTGCCCAGTGTAATGCCAGCGCTTTGGAACATTCAGAGGCAAGAAGTGGATGGCCCGCAGGAGCTTCTGTCTGTTCGATAAAGACATGGAGCCTGTTCCATGCTAGAGAGATGTGACAAGCAGAGCATATACAGACTGATCTCCACAGAAGCTCACGAGGGAGGGGGGGGCATCTGATTGCATGTAGCAAATTGCCCCTAATCTTGCGCCCCTTAACCCTATATAATCTTTTAATGTTCATTAAAGCTTGGGGTATTTTAATTGCCCCTTAAAAAAAAAACCCTACCCCCCCCAGTGTTGATTATTAATGCACCATACAGAAAGACTGTCATTGCCAAATGACACTGAAGTGATAAGGTCCCCAAGCTATTGCTGTGGAAGGGAAAGTTCTGGACACATTTATGGCATTTGCTAAGTGGTTCTAGGGATCAGCGTGGGCCTGATCAAAACACAGATCCTATCGCCTACCTGGGCCAAATCCAGTGAGCCTCAGTGACTACAGCACAGAGCTAGGCGGCATCGATTAGAATTCAGTGCCACATATTGCCCATTATTCTGCCCCAGTGCACAGTACAGCAGAGTAACGTTGGTGTTAGACTATAACACAGGCTTATTTCTTTTAGAGCAGAGATGTCACTCTTACTTTCCAGCTAAAAAAGATATAACATAGGGTTGGCAAAATTGGCAACTATGGTCAGATTGGACCATAAGGACCATAGGAAGAAATTCCAGTGGACTATACGAACACAGGAAGAAATCCCAGTGGGCCTAGTGTGGATGGTTTTCAGTGGTGGGAGATGGCAACAGCTAGGGTTTTGGACCACTGAGGTCACGTTTATGGTGGGGTCCCAGGATCCCTAGGTCAACATTGCTGGCAATGTATAACTGGGTGGTTGCAATAATCAAGGTTCTTCTACATTGGACTAGTCATTGGGGTGAATTAAGGACATTGGGGTCTTGTGATTGCTCAGCAGGTCCAATTGACATATCATGGCTAGGAGAAGAGACTTAATGACCATATCTAGAAATTCTAGAGTTTCCAGTTCCCTGCCACACTGGTAGCAACCCTTAATTGTTGTGTTGTAATAATCAAGGCGTTTCCATTTTGGAATAGTTTAAATGTTAATTAAGCATCCTATCATGGGGGTGAAATTATGGACACTGGGGTCTTTGTAATTTCTCTGCAAGCCCAACTGACATATTATGCCTATGACAAGAGAACCCATTGACTGTGGTTGTTGGGGAACATTAGGCAAGAGCTACAAGGAGGGCCAGGCTTAAACAGTTATTATTTTTTGGACTGGTGGGGGGCTGTTTGGGCCTCTGTGTCCTTGAAATGTCAGAGCATGTTTTGAATCCCAATCCAGGTCTGAGGAAGGCAATTGGTCGGCTTGCTGATGATTCCCTTGGTATAGTGGCTAAAGGGCAGGAAAGACCAGAGGTAACTCAAAATGAAAACACTCGCTGACCAATTATCTGGCAATGTTCTCTGGCCCCAGGACACCAGATACAATTTTTAATGCCTGATGCACAGGGATAATAAGTGACATGCCGAAGGTCATAAGGAGATGACTCAGGAATCGAACCCCGTGCTTCCCTGAATGCATTGAGCAAGTGGTGCCTTACTAACTAATCAGTGTTGGCATCTGCTATAGAATATCAGTCTCCCCTTTCCCACATCATCTTATTTCTCTGTAATCTCTCTTATCCCTGACAGTTTCACTTTGGCGGCTACAGACAATTACTGGTAGTGCATCTGGGAGACTCATTACTCACTGTAATAACTACGCTATAGTCCTGCGGCCCTGCCATGGCTCGGCACATGCTGGAAGGCAGATTACGTGGCCCACGAACCACAAAAATTTTTAACTTTTCTGGAAACTGTCTAGGATTGCTGGATATTTAAAGATAAATGACCAATTTTAATACTTAAGCTTTCTTTCTTGGTTTCCATTGAAGGAATTAGTAAAGTTGAGAGACGAGTTGCTCTTGTGGAACAGAAGATAAATGGTTGTCTCTGCCGTTCTTCAGCAGACTGGACAAAGCAATTCTGATTCTCCTTTTCTGCCCTCTGGATCATTTGGATTAGAATAAGTGAAATCGTGACACAAATGTAATGCTGTATGGCAGCACACGCCCACTTAGCATTGTATGGAGCTTACTTGTACCTGTGATACCAAAATATATTCACTGGGTAAGGTGGCATGGTTACATTGGCGATTTCCTACTCACCCACAGTTTTATGGTATCTCTCTGTACAGGCTATGAGCAAACTTACGGGGCTGTTCCTGCTGAATTGTGCTTAGTACAGGGTAATATCTATGCTGCCATAGTTTTATGTTATCTCTCAGTACAGGCTATGTGCAAACTTAAGGGGCTGTTCCTGCTGAATTGCGCTTACTACAGGGAAATATCTATGCTGCCATAGTTTTATGTTATCTCTCAGTACAGGCTATGGGCAAACTTAAGGGGCTGTTCCTGCTGAATTGTGCTTAGTACAGGGAAATATCTATGCTGCCATAGTTTTATGTTATCTCTCAGTACAGGCTATGGGCAAACTTAGGGGGCTGGTCCTGCTGAATTGTACTTAGTACATGTCCAAGTGAGCCTATGGATGAGGGGCAACCCTGGAGCTACCACCACCTTTCAGGGTTCCCACTTTGGGCTGTTCCAATAGCACACAATTTGATACACTGGGGACAACTTTATCAGGTGCAGCCTCCCCTTGTGGCAATTATGCTGGAATTGTGGGAGAAAATGCTGCATTCTGGGTAAATGACATGGCAAATTGCATTTAAAATTGCATTTTGCACATTGCACTGGTGTTCATTAATGAGCCCTAAGGTCTTTTCCATTTACTTTTATTTTTCCATTGCTTTTTGCCTGTCAGACCATAGCCTCTTGGCACCTTAGATAAAGCTGGACTACAAACCACCTACACCTTCACATAAACAGCAGGGAACCAGTTATGTAATTAACTGCTGATATTCCCATTAGACACAATTGGCACAAAAGGAAGAAATTATGTTGTTTCAGTATACATTGTTTACGTATAATAAATGGAAAGAGAAAAAGACAGAAGGAGACAGAAAAATTCAGATGCAGATCAATCACTACTGGTGCAAAAAGAAGTAGTTAAAGGGGAAATGACAAGATGGAGATCCACAACAATCGAAATATTGAAAACACCTCCAAAATGTTAAGAACAAGTAATTAGCTAATTAAGCCA
Organism: Xenopus tropicalis; assembly: GCF_000004195.4. NCBI lineage: Eukaryota > Metazoa > Chordata > Amphibia > Anura > Pipidae > Xenopus > Xenopus tropicalis. The sequence goes on from NC_030686.2 coordinate 17,808,572, forward strand.
AAGGCAGGCACTTGTTTCCAGCACCGGGGGCGTGGGATTCAAAACATGCTATCCCTGGAGAATTTCTCCAGTTATAACGTCTAAAAAAATGCAGGAACATTTCCAAAGAACAGATGTCTCAGAAGAAGAATAATAAGAGGTTAGAGATGGAATGTGTGGAGGTGGCAGTGAGAGAAAGGGTGGCTGGAAGTGGCAGACTGGGATATGTCCATGGAAAAACAATTGGGGATTCATGGCACCATCTTACTATGCAGCAATACCCCCCTTAGTAAATGCCATGTCTGCAGTACAGTCCTTTAGGGGGACAGACATGGACTCCTGGCAATGAGTTTTCACTTAGGAATCAAGGCACTTCATTCCCCACTCAGATCTAAATACTCCATTTGCCTTCCCTGACCCAGCAGCCGTAGAATTATTCCATCCAAGCAGGTGAATTAATTACCCCACAGACCTGTCTAGTTGCCACTCACTGTCTGACAGGCTGACTACAATCTGCAAAAAAGATCCTAGGTTTTTCCTACTTTTTTAACCTTTCCATCTGTATTTGTGTAATTGAATTATTAACTGTTGTATGTGTTGTTATATTCCCGTTACAGGTCTTTCCTTTTTTACTATAAAGGTGTTATTCAACATTTTCCCTTGCCCTGTCCTATAATTCTCTTTTTCTTTTCCCAACCCTACTGTCCATATTTCAAGGTCAGTCTTAGTGGAGGGCAAAAGGGACATTTTTCTGGGACTTCCAGCATCTAAGGGGGCCCTGGTTTTTCATTATTGTTAAATATATCCCTATGGGTCTGCTTCTACAATTATTATCCTTTTATGGCTACGGGTTGGTTACCTGTTTTTGCCCCCTTACTCAAATCAAATAGCCAGAGTTCTATTTAGGGGACTATCATTTCCATTTCACTCTGTTTGATGGGCGGGTAAAGGGTTCACTTATAATGAATTTTTAACAAGTCTTAATCACAATGATTTTAACCTTAACTTCACGGGTCACTATGATACAAAGGAGATTTCTTTCTTAGATCTAAAGCTGGCCATACACGCACCGATAATATTGTACGAAAACTCATTTCGTATGATATTCGGTGCGTGTATGGCAAGTCGGCGGGTCGACTGATATCGCAGGAAGCTGCTGATATCGGTCGACTTGCCAATCGGGCCAGTTAAAAGATTTTGATTGGGCGCCATAGACATTTTGATCGGGAGCCTGACCAAAATCTGCCTTCAGCGCTGAATCGGCAGAAGGAGGTAGAAATCCTATTGTTTCTACCTCCTTATCTGCCGTTTCCGCCCTGAACGGTTTGTGGCTGATTGTACGATCTTTCGCAAATTGCCACGTGTGTGGCCACCTTAACACTTACACATCACAAATCAAAAATAATCACTACCATATTTAAGAAAGTGTGTGCGGGAAACACTTTGTTACATGCAGCCCCCTGCCATCCCAAACATATTCAGAGGGATTCCTATAGGGCAATTCTATAGGTTAAAGCGTAATTGCAGCTCACAGTCTGATTTTTTGGTCAAAGCGAGGGAGCTAAGAGATCAATTTATAGCAAGAGGCTATCTAGAAAATGACCTCAATAATGCTTTTGATAGGGCAATGAGTGAAACCAGAGAAGATCTGCTACGAAATAAAAAGAAAAATAATAATTTTAAGAATGCAAAAAGAAACACAATTATGTTTATCACCCCATACAGTCGGCAATTTAGTTCAATAAAACAAATTATAAAAAAAACATCTTCCCATTTTATATAATGATTCAAAATTACGGCAGATATTGGGAGAAGGATGTGACTTTATTAGTAGAAGAGCACCTACAATATCAATGCGGTTCTACACGTTGTATCACCTGTTCAAAATTATTTGTATCCAAACACTTCCCCAGTACTAGTACAGGGAAACAATACAGGATACAAAGTTACATTAATTGCAACACAGCGGCCACAGTGTACCTGTTAGGCTGATGCCACACGAGGCGCAGGGCTGAAATTTTCGGCAAGCGGAAAAACGCTTGCCGAAAATTCAGCCCTACGCCTGCTACTTGTTCCTGCACCCGAATGAATGGAATACGCTCGGGTGCAGGCACATGTAGCCGATATACGCATGAAAACGGGAGACTTTGCATTCTCTCACGTTTTCATGCGGATATCGGCTACATGTGCCTGCACCCGAGCATATCCCATTCATTCGGGTGCAGGCACAAGTAGCAGGCGTAGGGCTGAATTTTCGGCAAGCGTTTTTCCGCTTGCCGAAAATTTCAGCCCTACGCCTCGTGTGGCATCAGCCTTAACTTGCATAAAATGTAACACCCAATATGTAGGATGCACAGTTTGTCCCCTGAAAAATCAGATGCGTGAACACTTAAATCAAATCGCATCAAAAAGTGAAGCAACCACAGTTGCACGACATTTTTCATCTTGTAATGGGGGTAATGTGTCCATGTTAAGAATTCAAGGAATTGATAAAGTAATTATGCCAAATAGAGGTGGTGATAAACTAAAAAGGCTTCTAAAATTAGAAGCGAAATGGATCTATATACTTGCCACACGGGAGCCACAAGGTCTCAATGTTAGATGGGATTTAAGTTGTCATATATAGTTGTAATGGAGTCCCTTTATTTCATAAGGGTCTTTTCTGTTCCTCTTTCCTTCTGCTTTTTTTTTTTAATTAATTAATTAATTTTTTTCTCACTTTACTTCCCCCCCCCTTTTTTTTTTTTTTTTCTTCTTTTTTCTCATTTTACTTCACCCCCCCTTTTTTTTTTCTTCTTTCTTTCTTTCTTTCTTTCTTTCTTTCTTTCTTTCTTTCTTTCTTTCTTTCTTTCTTTCTTTCTTTCTTTCTTTCTTTCTTTCTTTCTTTCTTTCTTTCTCCTGTAGAGAACAAATAATGTAACCTAAAGATAACACTAAGGTGGAAAGAAGAGATTTGTGTAATTCATTGGTTCTTATTGTTTTTATAATACAAAGAAACTTTATTAAAATGTAATAAGGAAAATAGGAAGTGACATCAGGAGTGATGTCATCTCCACATGCTTTTTAAACTTGTATCAGTTCACTACTGACTTTGTACTTATGAATACGTGTGGCGACACACGAAACGCGTCAGGTCTGGATCCTTGAATAAAGCTTTTTGAAATTTTACAACCGCTGTCCTGGAGTCCGTTGAGTGCATGCCGGTGCTGTTTCTACACCTGATTTGAGACTATCATTTCTATTACAGGTATGGGATCCCTTATCCGGAAACCCGTTACCCAGAAAGCTCCAAATTATGGAAAGCCGTCTCCCATAGACTCCATTTTAATCAAATAATTCAGAATTTTAAAACTGATTTCTGTTTTCTCTGTAATAATAAAACAGTACCTTGTAACTGATCCCAACTAAGATATAATTACCCCTTATTGGGGGCAGAACAGCCCTATTGGGTTTATTTAATGGTTAAATAATTCCATTTTCTCTGTAATAATAAAACAGTACCTGTACTTGATCCCAACTAAGATATAATTACCCCTTATTGGGGGCAGAACAGTCCTATTGGGTTTATTTAATGGTTAAATGATTCCCTTTTCTCTGTAATAATAAAACAGTACCTTGTAACTGATCCCAACTAAGATATAATGAATCCTTATTGGGGGCAAAACAATCCTGTTGGGTTTAATGAATGTTTTATTGATTTTTTAGTAGACTTAAGGTATGGAGATCCATATTACAGAAAGACCCCTTATCCAGAATACCCTTGGTCCCAAGCATTCTGGATAACGGGTCCAATACCTGTACTACAATAGGCAGTGTAGATGTCTCTGCAAAGTAAAAGGGTGAAGCCCCTTTGATGTCATCCAGCCTTCCTTCTACCTACAGCTGCTGCTGTGTGGTGTCCCAGTTGGACCCCTATAACACAGAACTATACTGATCTCCATAAACACAAGCCCACACAGTGTTTGATCAGCCTTGGTAGCCATGGTAGCCAATGCCATGTGCATGATGGACAGTGGCCACCCTTGATGACCTCATCTGGATAGGGTTTCTATGCAAAGCACTACCCATTAGTGATCACAAATTAAGCAATTACCTTTAGATATCCTTTACTTTCAAGCAGATTTCCAGATCAGAGGTCTTTCTGTAATATGGAACTATACTTTAAAGGGGTGGTTCACCTTTAAGTTAACTTTTACTATGTTGTGTAGGGAATTTTTTCCCCTCTGAGGCAAATTAGAGAGGCTTCAGATGGGGTTTTTTGCCTTCCTCTGGATCAACTAGTAGTTAGGCAGGTTATATATAGGCATTATGGTTGAACGTGATGGACGTATGTCTTTTTTCAACCCAACTTACTATGTTACTATGTAGAAAGGCCAATTCTAAGCAAATTATTAGTTTTCATTATTTCTTTTTTATAATTTTGAAATTATTTGTCTTCTTCTTTTAACTCTTTGCAGCTTTCAAATGGGGGTCACTAACCCCTGAGCCAAAAAAACTATTGCTCTGCTAAGCTACAGTTTAGGAGAGCTGCCAAACAAAAACTGAAATAATTAAAGAAAACTACAAATAATAAAAAATGAAGACCAGTTGTAAATTGTCTCAGAATATTATCCTCTACATCATACTAAAAGATTACTGAAAGGTGAACAACTCCTTCAAGGCTGTTAAAACAATTAAAACATTAAATAAGCCCAATAGGATTGTTTTGCCCAAACATAGATTCATGCAGCTTAATTGGCCATCAACTGCAATATACTGTTTATTATTCCAGTTCTATGGGATATGGCAATGCCATGCATCAGAGCCTCCTGGGAAATAGGTTTCCGTATAATAGATCCCATACTTGTACTACTGATGAGCAGTTATAAGCAACCATATGGGTGTTTCCATTCTTTTTATACCTAAGTACAGGGAAGCGGTAATCAGTAGGCTTCTCATAATATGTGCCATTCATACAAGGGGGGTAAGGAATTCCCTTCTAATAACAAACGACCAATGCGCATCGTTGCTTATATAACATTCCGTGCCGCACTGTGACAAAAATACCACATCTTTCTCCCATGTACAAATATGCAAAATTGCTGTAAAAATATGTCAAGCGGACTGACTGAAAGCTCACCGTAGCAGCTGCACCCAAGCGCCTTCCCATATGATAAATATGCCCCTGGGCCTTTCCGGCAGGAGGCAAAGCCTAGCATTTTTAAAGGGGAAGAATGTTTGCTGAACTGAAAGTACAAGGATCTCTTCACGATAACAGTTCATACAGTGTGATCAAAGCCTTCTTTATGAAATGTCAAAGGTGAATACACATATCCACTAAGGAAGGGGTCATCCAAACTGACATCTGCGCTCCACTACCGCCTGAACAAGAGATGAATGATATATTTGTTTGACCCCCCCCCCCTCCCCATGTGGAGTTACAACATATAAAGAGAAATTGTTGCATTAATTCCCATGATGCATCTTTGTTTCAATCTGGTATCTGCAAAGGCCAGTAGTCCCCTAATAATTGTATTTACTAAGTCCTTGTTGCACAGAGGCTAGAAAATGGAACTAAGGGCCAACATGGGGGAGCCATGTTGATAAACCAGAAAACCAGTATAACATTTAATAGTGGTGCTATAGTGGCTAAACTTGAAAAAAATCTATGGGCCAGATTCCACTCCATGAGAAAACAGTGTTTTATGGTTTATCACATGAAAACGCACGAGCGAGATTCAATTGGAGGAGAAAAAAATGTATCTACCAATTTAGTTTTTTCCCTGATAGACTTCAATAGAGTTTACATGTGATAAACAGTGAGCTAAGTTTCTCATTGATTTACATCTGACTCTATGGGACAATCTAGAATTGAATTTGAAGAAGCTTTTCTTACTGCTCAAATTCTGTCTGAAGTACCTCTTCTCCAATGTAAACTAGGGTTATTTTAATTACTGGCCAAAAGGGGCATTCAGCCAGGCTGCACCAGGATAGGGGACATACCATAAAACCTTTCATCTTTTGCATGATACGTCCCACAGAAATGGCAGATCCCCTGCTCCATTTCAATCAACCGTCAATCAACTGTATCCTGTGTCAGCCTCTAACAATTTGAATGAACTAAACCTTCTGTGCTACTACACTGAGAGTCCTGGAACACCAACTCCCTTTAAAATATACTGAGAAAAACAAATCATTATACTGTATATACTTACCTGTTGGAACTTATTGGTTTCACACTCTCAATCCACATTGTTTTATTGCTGATATACAAATGTGTGATGTATCTTTCCTTAGCCCCCTATCCACTGTGTGGGGGATCATATGTTTGTATATGGTTGTATGTTTTTTCTCTGGTTACAAACATAAGTCTCTGAGCTCAGTGTCCCTCTCTCAAATTTCTGTATCCCCAGGTGTGGTTGCTCATATCAGGCAGTTAGGAGCATTCAGTACATGGGCCAAATTAGACCACTTGTGAGGCCTGTGCAGAGATCAAGGGATGTTTATGCCCCTCCCAAAAGTGTATCTGACGGCCCCAATCCGATATCTCCCAGTAAATGATAATTAAACTAGTACACGAATGTTGGGATCCTGTGAATGAAGCTTTTAGTTTAGTACATAAATATAGTTATTGGCTTCCTGTTCTGAACAGTATCACATTCACTTCAAGTAAGTGCAATATGGGAAAGCAGCAGATCAGCATATGCATACAAGCGTCTTCCAATTATTACTCTTATGCCAAATAGATGACTGCCTCACCCAACAGGGGCTGTTTGTGCCTAAAGATAGTCAGCAATGGGCCACAAGAGGAACACAAAAATAACGATAAATAAATCCTGCTTTTTGCTATCTATTTATTCCTGATTGTTTCTAGCCTGGCATTAATTAGATTGTCAGCTTTTGCGCATGCTGACCAGTCATCGATTTAGAAAACAATAGTTTTTTTGGAGACAATCATATCTGCTCTCCCTTATATGAAACACCAATATGCTGGTACATTTCATCTTAATGTATAAACAAGGTTTGGTTTTTCTTTAATGTCTAGTCCAAGGGTTTCTCAGACTTTTTCAGTTTGAACCTTTCGTGGTCCAGGGCCCATTCCATGGCGCATAAGGTTACAGATATAGGAACATTGGTGTATCTGTCATTGAGCCACAGTTCCAGCAATATCTAGTCAGCAGATAAAATCCCCAGTTTTACCCCAATTGTATTTTGCCTAGATAAGGGAAGATTTGCCCTTATAAATCTTATTACACATGGTTTTTTGGTGTTTGGTGTAAAAATACATAAGTGACTTCCTGCTTTTGCCTTTTATTCACACATTCCCAACACACACCGGGGACTTTCAGTGTTTCTACTGCTCTATAAGGAGCTCCTTGGCCCATTGCCCCTACATGCACATGGGGGGCGAGTCCTTGGCTTTTCTAGGGATGGTGCCTCTGTGCCTCCCCCCACTCACAGTCATATGAAATGAATACATCTGCTCCACACAAACACGCTGGCAGCTGCTGGGACAAATCCACCTCTTCAAATGTCGCTTCTGATTAGTGCATCTTGGCAAAGCTCCGTTATCCTCCTCTCTGAGAGAATATTCCTCCGTGTCTTCTGTTCCCCCTCCTTCTACCTATCATTTCCCAGCTCTCCATTCTTCCTCTCCCAACTATATCTTCATTCATTCATCTGGTAACTTTGCTCCAGATGTCTACGTCAGGGTCTTTACTCTGTTTTAAGATGCATGGGCATATGGATGCATTTATATCAGTGTTTAAGGTGCAATATATACCTTAAGTGTGAAAGTTACAGAGGGTGGGCAATTTTCCCACCCACAGGGAGAAACAGATAAACTTAAATTTGCCAGTGCAAATGCCAAGTTACCAACGCAAACAAGTTGTGTGATGTCCACTATTTTGCAGTTACATACAATTATACTAGAACTGAGAATTGTGAGAGAACAACATTTTATGTCTAGGTTATTGCACTTCAGTTTGTAAATAAGCCCTAAAATCCTTAAGGTATCTAAATCAATTGCTACACAAAGTGCAGGCAGGCTGTCTGATCTCCAGTCTGGCTCCTGTCTCTTTGCTGCCTATTTAGCATACTGCTTGATTCTCACCTTGTGAATCTTCCTACCTGCCCTCACCTTGGCAGGCAGCCTACAAGTGACCACAAGAACTCCTTTTGCTCTACCGCCCCTGATGCTAGCAGTTCATGTACCTTAGGCAACCATTCCCATGCCTATTTTAATCCTGATGGTATCAAACTAGCCATATATTTAGGGTCAAGCCAAAAGTGGCTTGGGGTTGTAGGGGAAATGCATTTGAAATAGGGAAGGTTGCTGATCCAATGGTCTTATCTGCAAATGGTACCCAGGCAGGAAGCTAAATAACATCCCAGGGCCTCCCCCCACCAGCTCTCTGAGGGGTAATATTTCTGGCAACCTTTGTAACTTTTCTCCTCCACAAATGATGTCACTGACTCCTGTAGCAGCCTAATCTGCATGGATCTGTCTTCATCTATTTTTCAAAGGTGCAAGAATGACTGAAGATCTGTCCATGTATTTTTAATAAGCACTGAAGGAGAGGTCAAGTCATATGTGTATACATGACAACATGAGCATATTTGGGAGAGAGCTGCATGGTAGGCTAGAGAGGGACAGAGAGAGATATAGTGTAGCTCCTTTGGAAAGCCCAGAAGTGACCTATTTACTACTTTGACATCCCCCTTGCCTCAGGAAGCTTTCCGTGACCCACACAACCTATTCGCTCCACACAAAGCACCCATAGTCATATGACTGATGTAAGTTTCCTTTGCCTTTAGTGTAGATGATGTGAGGGATCTTCTCACTTGAGGTCAGCTGTTCAACCTCAGCTGATGGCCATGTCTTGATCCGCCCAGTGATTTTTTCTTCTTCAGTCTCAGTGCATCTCCTATCTCCTGGTACAATAGGAGGGTCCCCAAATCTTGGCTGTCCCAGCTAATCATTGACATCTGGGAGGTATTAACTCCTCTGACCCAAACATGACAACAATGCCACAGGTATTGGGGTGGGCAGTAAGACACTGGAAGGTTTAAAAAGGCTTAAAAGGACAAATGCAGCAATGTAAGGTTTAAAGTTTGCCCACATCTAATAACCTTTAGCAACCAATCAGATGATTTTATTCAATGAGCTGACCAGTAAATGCCACCTGGGTTACTAGCTAAGAACAAATGGTGGTATATATAAGTGGAGTCTAGACCCACCAATAGGTAACCCTGAATATTATTAGTGGGCCCCAAGGTGCTACATTACCCCAACTTTTGCGACAGCCAGGGGGCTACAGGCTGGACCTCTATATGTAGTAAAATATAAAGAATACAATTACTTAAAGTCTTGCGTTGCATGGAATGAAAATGATGTTGCTGCTCTAAACTTAAAATTGGGTTCTGCTAAATTAAAGCAAATGTGGGGGTTTCATTAAAATAAATTAGGGTGCAGGCCCCGACTGGCAATCTGTGGATTCTGGCAAATGAGGGGCTGCTGTAAGATGCCATAGACAATCACTATTTATTGGGCCTGTGGGGGGCTGTTTGGGCCTCTCTGCATTGAAATGCCAGGACCTATTTGGAATCCCAGTCTGGGGGGGTCTGTACCATACTGTGACAACTGACTCTTTCAAGGCCCCTAAAAGTGCCAATATTCTTGGCCGTGAGATAGGAAAATTAGTATTTTAGAGAAAAACAAGGATATTTTGTTCTGTAGAGGAACATGGCACTTTTAATGAGTCACACATTCTTCCCTTGTCGCTTTCCCTCTCTCTCTTAAACCGTCTCCCCCTACTTCTTGGCAGCGATGCCTCTGACTTGAGACGTTAATTATCAGCCCAGTGTGTTGTTTATTCCCCTTATTAACACACCTGCTCCGGTGGTGTGTGTGTGTGTGGCTTTCTGTACTCACGCCTGTGTGTTCGAACATCTTGTCAGGGAAGCTCTGCGGCAACGGTGGAAATAAGGAATTAATAATTAATCCCCAGAGAGCAGCTTCACCCATAAAGTGATTTTCGATGGGGAGTTGTGGAATTTCTGATCGGAGCGGTCAGGAGTGATGTTGCTTTTCTGTCGCAGAGACAACTTTTAGTTAGTTTTTAAAATACTGATGATTTTATATATTGTAGTAGAGCGCAGATGATTAACCTTATTTCTTGTACAAGACCAAGAATATAATCAATACAATATATTGCAACAATAGGATGAGTCTCAGAATGGGAGAATGTGACATATCTCAAGTGTAGTGATGAGCGAATACCAGGTATGGATTTGTGGCGAAATGAATTCCGCCATCGACAATTTTTTTCACAAAACTGCTTCAAAAGCTCACTTAGGGAAACGCCCATTGACTTTAATGTATTTGGAGTGAGAGAAAAAAGTCATGTGCGCAAGAAAAATTTGTTGCACATAAGAAAAATCTGCGGTGTGTAAAAACATTTGTGACCTAAAAAGTTGCACTGTAGGAGTGGAAAAAATGCCTTTGGAGTGAGAAAAAAAAAAGTTGCCCGCATAACTGGACAGATTCCCTCACAAGTAATAGAGTGAGAATATGAACAATGTCATATGTTGCTATAGAGCAAGAGTATGACCAAACGTATGTATTGAGACTATGATCAGCCTGATATGTGGGTTGATGGTTATAAAACGACTGAGTGGGAAAGTGAGCAGGAATGTAGCAAATAGAATGTATTGGTCTAAACAGTGGTCCCCAATCAGTGGCTCGGAAGCAAAATGTTGCTCACCAACCCTATGTATGTTGCTCCTGGTGGCCCCAAAGAAGGTGCTTATTTTTTTTTTATTTCTGGCTTGGAAGCAAGAGATATGTTGTTTTAAGCAGTGGCTGCCCCCTCTAGGGTGGCTCGGAGCTGTGGGTGGGGTGGCTCTTCTGAAGGCAAGCTAGGGCGAAATCTGAATAAAATGCCGATTTTCTCTCCCAGATACTCACAGAAGCCCACCTTGAAGGTCAGTTAGGTAGAGATTTGGGTGAAAGATTATTTGCAGGCCTAGATACTCTATATATAATATTGTTATGACCTTAGGGCAGAAGGGGGGCTTGACCAAATGTTGGACCTGGAAATTGGGGCTTGAACCACAAAACTCTAGAGTGAGATTATTAGCAGCCCCACATACTGTTCTTGGGTCAAAATTATGGACATCTAAAATATTGTGTAGTAAGTAAGAATATGGCCACTGTGATATATTACACTAAAGCAAAAAGATGACCAACCTGATATATTCTTTTAGAAAGAGAACATAAGCAGTCTTATATATTTTTCTTGAGTTAAAATAAGACCACTTCACAATGTGCATGAGTCAAAATATATACATATACTATACATTATACTAAGGCAAGAATGTAACTATATACTGTACATATCCATAGAATATGAAGAGTAAGTGTTTGATTAATCTGCTATACGGTCCTAGAGCAGGAATTTGATGAGAATAGGGTAAGAATATGAGTCATAATATGATGCATTTTTTCTAGACTCTAGAATAATATATTAATTTGATTCTAGGGTAAATAGGTACAAAAAGAAGGATATTATGCTGGTCAAAAATTCAGTAGCTCACCAGTTATGACATGATGTCCAGGTGTACAAACCCCAGATGGGCAAGAAAAATAACCAAGTTGAGCAGACACTCATGAAATGTGCACAGTCTAGGTTCAATAATCCATACCACCTGTTCCGTAATTAACCTTCGACTTGACAATGAGAATCTGCTTTGCTTATTTGCCATTTTAATTGTCTGTTATCTTCCCCCTTGTTTGTTCCTCAGGTCCGTGCAAGCGCCATTGCTCAAGACGCTGACCAGAATTACGACTATGCCAGTAACAGTGTCATACTACACTTGGATGCAGGAGATGAAGTCTTTATTAAACTAGATGGTGGAAAGGCCCACGGGGGAAATAACAACAAGTACAGCACCTTCTCTGGGTTTATCATCTACTCAGACTAAGGTTTTACCTCCAAAGAATGGCACCAGATTCATCTCACTCCCAGGAGAAGAGCAGCATGGAGATATGTTGGATAAATGCACAAATGATATCTACCAAGCAACTCTCTCTCACTTCTCCTCTAATCTTCAGTCTTATGTCTCTCTTTTTTGCTTTATCTGATCAACCCAAGTTCTGTATTTTCATCTCCAGCCTAACTGTGCCCACAGCTTGCCCCACTTTCAGCCAACCAAATCCCACCCTGACCTGTGGAAGTCAAATAATATGTCTTTTCCTCAAGCGTTATGCTTGTGTCTCTCTGCTATGTTCCTCTTCTTCCTGTACTGTGACAATGGGAATATTAGATGTTGTTGTAAGTTGTACATAGGACTTAACTTTAACCTTGGAAGCAGTGCAGAAGACCTACTGTACCGTTCATGCACCTTTATCTTTCAGAGGGATAGGTCTAATATACTGTTGCTTATCAGAATAAAACAATTGGTTATACCCAGTGTATATATTGAAATAAACTATAGCACTTTTCATGTTCTCTTTACTTGCCTCAGGTTAGCTTAGTCCTTACTGGTCAGACTCCCTTCAGGGGCTCACCTACCAATCAACTGAGGATAAATGGTAAAGGAAGATTTCCTATGGAATGGACTTTCAAAACAGACAAAACATTGCATTCCAATATCTGTGAACCCACATTTTGCTGTGATTTTGCCTACAGACCCTTTTCTCTGTTATAGTGATACCGCAAGTGCTGTTTCAAATGGAATAGGTCTGACCAACAACTTTGATAAGCAAGTGAGGTGTCGGTGGAAGAAAGACTGAGAAGTGAGAGAGCATCTAATATTTTGCAACAGGTTACACTATATTTTATAATATACAAGATTCAGTGAGCCATACAATACAAGTAACAACTTGAAGCGCCTACAAGGGGTTGCCCCCAAGAAAGATAGGAAGACCTGTATATTTTATCCCACTTTCAGATGTCAGAAACAGTAATAGATATGATAAGTTGAAGATAGGTCCAACAAGACATGGCCTGAAGGGGGATGTTCCAGAGGGAATGCATTAGTGTTTCACCATTTCAAATTTGGCCACTATGTTAAAGAAGGAGTCGTGACACCTTTCTGTGAGGGCAACTGACTTCCCATACTTTTCATATTCCAACAAAAACCAACCAAGCCTCCATCCTGTATCTAAAGGGATGGGTTGGTACCTTTAATCTTTCCTTAAATACCTACCCTTGAACCAGTACAACCCTGCTTTTGATAATTATACTTCTAAACTGAGCGTCTTGTTTTAACCATTCAAGACTCCAGGTATAGCCTTGACATTTAGCTTTTGCTTCCAAAGGTTTCATTTACTGCTTGAGTGTTCTGTCTAGTTATGATCTTATTATTATCTCAATTTTGAACTCATTTACACCTTTAGGAAACACCACCCTTTGCTTTATCTAGATGAACCATCACTCATCAGACATATGATCGCTTAAAGAACCAGCTTAAGCTTGCTTTTTCCAGCTGCCCTTTTTCTACCTCATTCCATGGATGTCTAGAACTCCCAAATTCTAGTAATGTTTATAGATGTTGTCTACTCTCCAGAAAGCAAAAATAACATACAACACCTTGTCAGATTCTGCCAATTTCAATTACTGTGTCTCATTTATTTAAAGGCAATGTGACATTGAAACTTTACAGCTGAGTTGCTAATTAACATGCCTATTTTTAAATCACCTTACTAGCCTATTGCCTACATATTACCTGATGTAAGGTTGGTAGGTTTCGCGGGCAGGATGTATATTTATTCTTTAAAAGTTTAAAGTACCCAGAAGCAGAATGAGCAGGAGTATGATTGAAAAACCAAGATCACCAGACCTATCTGAACTACTCTAAGCACTGCCACCCGTATCAAAGAGGTTCTTCTTCCCAATACCCATCTTCACCTTGCTGCTCTTTGGCTTCCTCTCCCAAATTATTATGATGGAACATTTTGTGTATAAGAGTGAATGTGAGAAGTGCAATAGGAAGCAAGTGCCACGTGCATGATGAACCCACCCTACCTGAACAAAAACAAACAGTGACATTTTCCAAGAGAAGAGAATCCTAATCTAATGAGATCCTACAAATATCCCTAAATCGTTGTGTCTCATAGGATTCTCGTATGTTGCTGCTTTGTCTCTGTGTCCTGTAATGTTTTGTGGGATTTTTGAAAAGCTGTTTTTTATATAAATACGATCCTATTGAGACGTGTATATGAGTGTACAATGTCTTCTTTTGCCTACTGTTAGCCCTCTACAATATTTATAGGCTTGGGGGGATATAGGTAACAGGATCCAGACCCTGACACAGCTGTCTCAAAACATCTGGGAGATAGCCCTTATTAACAGCTGGGGGGGCACTGAACACTACCCAGACATCTGGGCATGCACCTGTGGCCATATTCCTATATTCTAAAGAATCATCTGTTTACAACTAGAGATGCACTAAATACAGGGTTCTGGAGATGGACGACTCATAAGAGACCTCAAGATTAATTTTTCAGAGAATCAATAAAATTGCTGCAAAAAATGCATTTTTTGACATCTGAATTAACTTGATTTTTTTTTATTAGCTGATAAAAATTAGCTGATAAAAATCCAAAAAATAGGAAATGAAAAAATCTGGCAGCTAAAACCTAGGGGCAGATTTACTAATCCACGAATCCGAATCCCGAAAGAGAAAAAATCGCATTGGAAGTGAAAATTTTGCGACTTTTTCGCCGCCGTCGTGATTTTTCGTATTTGTCGCGACTTTTTCGTCGCCGTCGCGACTTTATCGTATTTTGCGCAACTATTTCGTCACCCTTACGATTTTTTCGTATTGAGCGATAGTAAACAGCCGAAAAATCAATCCGATTTTTTCTCTACGACGACGAAAAAGTCGTGGAAAATATACGAAAAAGTCGCAGCGGCGACGAAAAAAATCGCAGGACATACGAAAAAGTCGAGACGGCAATGAAAAAGTCGCAAAAATACCGTTCATTACGAAAAAATGCATTCGGACGCCTTCGGACCATTCGTGGATTAGTAAATCTCCCCCCTAGTGATCTTCTCTAGAAGTAATGGGAGGAAGGGTTGCCACCTGTCCAGTTTTGATTGGGCTGTCCATGTCAAAACTGCCTGCCCGGTCAAAGGCCCACCCTGTGACACCAATGACCCACTCATGTGAAATCACGCCCCGTCTGGACTTACAGAAGGGGAAAGTGGTCTAATGGGAGGTTTATTTTCTTCATTTAAGCAACTAAGGTTTAAATGAATGAACAGCAACATGAATGGAATAATGCAAGTTTTGTTATGATTAAAACTGAATTAAGATCAACTTATTTTTTTTGTAAATGATCAAGAAAAAAACATAATTTAATTGTTTTTTTTTTTTAAACCCCGGTCTGAATTTTTCAAGTACAGGTATAGGACCCCTTATCCAGAATATTCGGGACAAGGGGTATTCCGGATAAGGGGTCTTTCCATAATTTGGATCTTCATACCTTAAGTCTACTAAAAAATCAATAAACCTTAATTAAACCCAATAGGATTATTTTGTATCCAGTAAGGATTAATTATATCTTAGTTGGGATCAAATACAAAGCACTGTTTTATTTTTACAGAGAAAAAGGAAATCAATTTTAAAAATATGAATTATTCGATTAAAATGGAGTCTATGTGAGACAGGCTTTCCGTAATTCGGAGCTTTCTGGATATTGGGTTTCTGGATAAGGGATCCCTTACCTGTATTGGAATTTGAAAATATTTGAATCTGCCTCCCTGTTAGCGGTGCCCTTGTAATGTCATGCTCTGCCTTCCTGCCCAGAGTTACCAGGCAGGAGGGGTGGCAACCCTACTCCCTGTGTCCATTATTGTGCAAATATTTTGTTTAAAAAACTGATACTGAACTTTTAAAAAATTGTCCTCAAATTTAAATTAACTATATAGGGTTTGGATTCAAATCTTTTGCAAAGGATTTGTTATCTGATGGAATCCAAAAATTATAGACTCAGTGCATCCCTATTTATAACTAGTGAGCCTTCATGATGAAGGGTCATTACAAAGACCCTGGACAGAAGAGCGAGGGCACTAAGAGGTGCAAAAGCAAACAAGGATGAACAAATGAATTTTTAGCTCTTTTTATAGGGCCAAGGGGAAAACAAAAGAGGTTAGCACTGGCATTTCTGGAACACAACACAAACAGCCTTAATCTTAGGTGCCTTAGTGCCAAAGATATGCATGCATTCTACCTGTGAGATGCTCTTGGCTTACTGGGAACAGGGATTTCTCTCATGTAAAATTCTTCTAAACCTTTGAACAAGAGGTGGATAAAGCAAGACTTGTGCATAAAGTACAGGAGAGGAGAATGTGTCAGAATTGTAGGAAATATAATCTTGGCTTGATCTTCTGGAGCCGGCCACTACTATTCCACTGTCAGAACCCTGGCAAGCACTTTGTTCTGTAGACTAGTAAATATCCACTTATAATGTTATGTTAGCAGCATAGCCCTGCAGTATATGTATTCTGTTGTGCATAAAGAAAAAGACACTTGTATAGATGTAGTGTACCTTTAAGCATATCTCAGTGTCACCGGCTATGACATTTCTTCCTTTGTTGGCCCAGCTGTTAAGATGAAACACAGGGCACTCTGTGCCACTCCTTTGTCTAGTGAAAGCTGGGGGTGAAGTGCATATTTGATGTAGGGGCTGCTGGCAAGTGCACCAAGGACAGAGGCTGGGGAGCAGCTGGTGCATGGCAGCAAGGACACTCTGGGAGCGCAATGCACACACCGGTGGAGAGCTCTCCAGGGTTCTTGACAAGAAGGAGAAGGAGACAGGTCTGGGAAGCTCAGGGAACACTGATTCACTGCACAGTTTAACCCACTGATGCTTGCCCATTCAGTCCTTATCCAACAGCAATATCCACTCTTCTTATAGTCCACCTGTCCTTTTCTTTATATAAAGGGCCTTCTATGACCTTTAAAAACCCCACAGCCCTCCATATGCAGTCTACTGCTGGAAGTTGTTATACCCCTGAGGGTAAACCATGAACTTGAAGCAAGAAAGAGAGGATGCCCAGAATTTGCCTTTCACCCTTACTATTCAGTTTAGCCCCAGGCCCAGGCCCGAGGGCAGCTAGAGTAGAATGTGCTGGTCTGCTTCTGTCCATGCTATCAATTCTGCTCCACAGTTGGAGTGCTGGAGACCTCTGCTGTAGGCAGCTATTTTCTATGGAGAGATGGTCTTCTCACCTTACCTTATGGTTCAGAAGCCCATGCTTGTGCCACTAGTATTATAGTACCTCATGTGACGCAAGTGACTTATAACGGGTCATTATTATTACCTGTCAATGTGGATGGGCTGTGGGGGGAACCATATAGGTCCGGGTGTCTCCAGGCTGCTGTGTTTGGCCCACAAACCACACAAATAGCATCTCTTAGCTCAGTTAAATGGCAGATCTGAATATAAAGAAAAGAACAGTGTGGCCCCATAAATGAAGGTCTGCAGATTAAGTCTCCTCCCACTATATTCAAGCATGACATTGGCAGAGCAGAGTGACTGACTGCGGACCACTAGTTTTCTCTGGGGCCCCCACATAGCGCCCTGGTTAGTTTTGGACACACTGTATGGCCAAATATAATCTGCCACTCATGTATTGTAGTACAGCAGTAATAGGATATTTGTTCTGTTACAGGACTCCAGCTACATCTGCAGCGGCAGCTTCAAACACATGCTTGGCAGGAACATGAGATGTAACAAGTGAGTCCGAAAACAGATGTTCTCTCCTCCTCAGCTCTTCGCTAGCTCAGATTCTCACACCTCCATCATTCCCTGTGAATAGAGACAGGTGTATCCCCCCCCCCCCCTTACAGAAAGCTCCTCTGCTCCACTAGCTACACTGCTATTGCTATGAACAGGGTAGGTAGCTGGAGTCTAGATTGGACCCCGCAAGAGTTGGATAATGGTGGCACAGTGTTGGCTTCCAATGATTGCATCCTAAGTTTAACTCTGGCGTTGGGGCAGTCTACATGGGGTTTAAATGCTGCCCCTGTGTTTGTGTGGGTTTTGTCCCTGTAGGCAAATTAGACTGTAAGCTCCATTGGTAAGTTATGGCTATACAGGACATATGCCTCCTGAGATGCCCGTACATGCAGTGATGGCTTGGCTCTAAGGTGGAAATCAGTGTGGGGGCAGGTATGTGCTACCTTACCGGTACTATCTTGGGTTTCAGATGTACTGCAACACCCACATCAGGCTGTAATGGCAGCAGCACAGAGACCATGGCAGCTATCAGTGCTTGGAACTGAACAACTCTATAAACATTCAATCCCTTACCTTCCCCTGAGTACCATTGTGCCACAATTACAGCTTGTTCCCCTGACGCCACCTTGCTTCAAAGTGACCATACACATTACAATGACGATCTTTCCTGCCACCATTGGTTGCAGGAAAATTGTTTGTCCACTCCACTAATATTAAGAGCTGAATCATTAGAAATGCAGGTAGAAACAATAGAATTCTATCCCTATCTGTCAGTTCAGCATTAACCTACTGCCGAAGTCTGTCGCTCTGAAACTTTCTACCCTGGCCAATCGATGAGAAGACCGATATCAAAGGCTTTTGACCATGTATGGTCAGCCGACCATACATGCACTGAATATTGTACGAATTGGTGCATGTATAGGAACCTTTAGTGTACACACTACCCCATGGCTGCAGCCACCATAATGACCTTAATGGCATTAGCCTTACTATACACACTGCTACAGAAGGAGCCCATTCCCAGAAAAAATATGAATATGTTGGGCACTTGTATCCTACTAAACACAGTTCTGATCCAGCAAAGGCAGAGGTTATAGACAGTCACCCAAATAGGAGCTTGAAACCAGTACAGGTATAGGATCTATTATCCAGAATGCTTGGGAAATTTTGATTACTGTACCTTAAGTCTGCTATATATAATTTAAACAATAAATAAACCAAATAGGATGGTTTTGCTCCAAATATGGAACCATGCAGCTTAAATTAATTATTAAATTAGAATTATTTTCTTATACAGTTATGGGATCCGTTATCGGGAAACCCGTTATCCAGAGAGTTCAGAATTACGGGAAGGCCATCTCACATTGACTCCATTATAAGCAAATAATTCTAATTTTTAAAAATGATTTTCTTTTTCTCTGTAGTAATAAAACAGTACCTTGTACTTGATCCCAACTAAGATATAATTACCCCTTATTGGGGGCAGAACAGTCCTATTGGGTTTATTTAATGGTTAAATGATTCCCTTTTCTCTGTAATAATAAAACAGTACCTTGTACCTTGTTCCAACTAAGATAAAATGAATCCTTATTGGAACCAAAACAAGCCTATTGGGGTCATTTAATGTCTATATAATCTTTTAGTAGACTTAAGGTATGAAGATCCAAATTACGGAAAGATCCCTTATCCAGAAAACCCCATGTCCCTAGCATTCTGGATAATGGGTCCCATACCTGTAATAGAGTCTATGGTAGATGGCCTTCCTGTAATTCTCAACTTTCCGGGTTTCTAGATATTGGATCCTATACCTGTACACAGAATGGATCCCGAGTAGAGGTAGAACAGATATCAGGTAAAACCTTTTCACCAAAGGAAAACCTACACACACTGCTCAGTTCACGGCATGATCTGAGGTTTTGCAATGTTTCCACCCCGCATGAAAGAGTTAAAACTAAACAACCCAATTATACATGGCTTTAATGCTGCAAAGTAGCTGCAGTCCCTTCTGCCTGGGTCACTTACTCAGATAAAATCACTGAATCTACAGATCTGGAGTCCCAATTAAGAGGATAGGTAGAAATCAGATGGGGGAGCTGAGGGTTGGGGGGGACATGCGCGCACCAGTGAGATGAGATGTCAGCCGGAAAATCCGATGGGAAGACAGCAATTACTGACTCAAATCAAGCGTCCTCTCTACACCATGAACCTGCCCGAAGTGTGTGGAGTCAGATTGTGTGCTGTGCTGTAAGGGGAATGTGATAGAGGTGGGGAGGGTGTATATGTGTGCCGCTATATATATTGTATGTCGTACACAGGGCACAAGATAATTATCCATTAGGGGCAGATTTATTAAAGAGTAAAATTCCCTCACTCCAGGTATTTATCAAATGGTGAACTTTCACTCATTGATAAATTTGCCTCTAAAAATCCCTTAGGAATGAATAGAAAGTGGGCGAATTTAACTGTGATGAGCTCTAATTTCACACAATCTGCTTCAGCCAGAGCTGAAATTATATATATTCTTAGCATAATGCATTTGTCCTTGGCACCCCAAATACACTACTGCAGCCCCGTTGTGTGCATTGCATTTATCCTTTGCAAGATGTGCTTTTTGCACCTGTGACAGTCACATAGTTACATAGTTACATAGGGTTGAAAAAAGACCAGAGTCCATCAAGTTCAACCCTTCCAAGTAAACCCAGCACACAACCTATACTAACCAATCTATACACTCACATACATAAACTATATATACAACCAGTAATACTAACTGTAGATATTAGTATCACAATAGCCTTGGATATTCTGATTGTTCAAGAACTCATCCAGGCCCCTCTTAAAGGCATTAACAGAGTCTGCCATTACCACATCACTAGGAAGGGCATTCCCCAACCTCACTGCCCTCACCGTGAGGAACCCCCTACGGTGCTTCAAATGGAAGCTCCGTTCCTCTAATCTAAAGGGGTGACCTCTGGTGTGTTGATCGTTTTTATAGGAAAAAAGAACATCCCCCATCTGCCTATAATCCCCTCTAACATGGTCTCATTCCTTCACTAAAACCCAGTAGGAGATTGCTTTGTATACTACATGTGCCCACAGCTGTACACCAAACTATGATGGACCCATTGTGCAAGAGATCCCCAACCTTATTAACGTGAAAGCCACACTTAGATGTAAAAAGCGTTGGTGAGCCAAACAAGCATGAAAAAGTTCTTTGGGGATGCAAAATGAGGACTGTGATTGGCTATTTGGTAGCCCAACGTGGACTGCTGGCCTGTGGGAAGCTCTGCTTGGAGTAAAACTGTGTCTCTGTGCTTTGAAAACTTGCCCCCAAGCAATGTAAAAAAAAAAATGTAAAAATGGCACCTACTTTGAGGCCACTGGGAGCAACATGTTGCTCACGAGCCACTGCTTGGGGTTCGCTGCATTATACACTATTTGCTTCTAGTACATCCTCTCTATCCTGGTTATCTTGCAGTAGGAACTGCCTTTCCATGATGTTTCAGGGCTCACCCAGTATCACATTGCTCTATTTATGGGCAATTGCTATGTATGGATGGTCCAGCCACCAAAATCATGGCAACTCCCTCCCTGGGAAACCACAGCTTTGAGTTGCAGGGGAGTCTTGCTCATAGGGAGGTAAGTGCAAGTTATCCACCTAATGTCCCCCATTACTATTACCACCACACCCTATATTTTTGCTGGTAAGACAAAATGACTTTATAAAATGAAAATGAAATTATTTGAGACATATGAAAACCCAAAGTAGGCATCTTTTTACCAAATAATGCATCCAGCAGAGAACAAATTGTGTAATTTCCTCTTTAATTTGCAACACTGTCATTCCTGTCTGGCTAGAGATTTTAAATTAAGCCTCGATTACATTACCTATAGGCTGCCATTGGCTGAAGGCAAGCCCTCCCTTTCTCTATTGGCTTGATTATGGCATACCTCCCAATACATGGGAACTAAAAAAATTGTAGGTGATGGGCACATCCACCCTGGTCATGCCCAGTTACATTCATACATGCCTGTGCTCTCCATAAAACCCTTCCCAATTTCCCAGATAGGTGGGGGTTTGCAGTTGAGGATTGTCACACATAAATCAGGGAGTTGGGGGGTAGGTCAAGTACAAGTTATTCAGGCAACAGTGGCATACTTCAAAGAGGGTGCAGACCCCCACCACAGAAAAAAAGTCCTGACTCAGTTCCCCTTTAATTAAATATAAATATATATATATATATATATATATATACATACAAGTTCCAAAGCTAGTTTCGCACAATCGACCCTGAATTGTCTTTTTGCTGCATCTGCAGTATTGAACTTTGACTTTCAATAGTCTGTCCCAGTTTGTGCTGTTGCATCATTGATCTCAGTCTTGTTCTGACTAAGGGAAAGACCCAGTCCTTGTCAGTTCTGTGAGATGTGAGATTCAGTTGTACGACTGCTACCAAATCATTAATATATGTGGACACGTTCAGTGCAGTTTGGTCAAGATTTCTCATAGAGCTGAAGGGTTTAGGGCTGATCTATGGCCTTCTTTCTGTCACTTTATGCCAGACTAATGTGGCCTTCTTTCAGATTAATTTTTGCCAGACTAATTTAGTCACCTTTTATGAGGAGGTGAGCAGGAACCTCAATGCTGGAATGGCAGTGGATATCATCTTCTTAGACATTTGATACAGTACTTCACAGAAAGTTAATGATAATATTGAGGAATATTGGCCTAGAACATAATATTTGCAATTGGATAGAGAACTGGTTGAAGGATAGATTAAAGAGAGTGGTGGTAAATGGAACATTTTCTAATTGGATCAGTGTGGTTAGTGGAGTACCGCAGGGGTCAGTCCTTGGGCCTTTGCTTTTTAACTTGTTTATTAATAACCTGGAGGTGGGCATTGAAAGTTCCATGCAGGATGCTGCCACTTTGCAGAGCGATTTAACAAAATTGGAAAACTGGGCAGCAAATTGGAAAAGGAGATTCAATGTGCACAAAAGTGCAAAGTTATGCACTTTGGTCGAAATAATATAAACGTGAGCTATCTACTAAATGGTGGTGTGTTGGGGAAGATTTAAACTATGAGGTTAGACTGTCAAGGTTGCGGATGTTTTGTCTGAAAAAAGGCGCTTGTGGGGGGACATGATTACTCTATCCATTAGAGGGGATTATAGGCAGATAGGGGATGTTGTTTTTTCCCATAGAAATGATCAACGCACCAGAGGCCCCCCTTTAGATTAGAGGAACGGAGCTTCCATTTGAAGCAACGTAAGTGGTTTTTCACAGTAAGGGCAGTGAGGTTGTGGAATTCCATTCCTAGGGATCTTATAATAGCAGATTGTGTTAATGCCTTTAAGAGGGGCCTGGATGAGTTCTTGAACAAGCATAGTATCCAATGCTATTCTGCTACTAAAATATACAGGTAGCATTATTGTTGGTATATATAGTTTATGTATGTGAGTGTATAGATTTGTTAGTATAGGTTTGTGGGTGCTGGGTTTACTTTAAAGGGTTGAACTTGATGGACTCTGGTCCCTATGTAACTATATTTCCAAGGGTCCCTGTAGAGAGAGAGCTTATATTGCTCAGATCTTTTTTGAGTTCTACAGAGGAAATATTCTGTATTAATGAAACAACCATCTATCTTGTGCCTCGACTGCCCATACAAACCTTACATCACCCTCTGACTTTAATGGATGAATCAAGAAGAGCAATGGGAGTAGCAAAGTGTTTTGGCTGATATTCTGTAAAGTTTGAGGGTTTAACACTCCAAAACCTCCAAAACATTCTGCAAACACTTTAAAAGGAGCATTAATGTGCAGAGATTAATCTCATGGTCTCACTGTCAATAGTTCTTACCGCTGTGCCATTATAAACCAGTGAGTGACAGGAAAAAGGGCTGCCTGGGTCAGAATGCATTATGGGTATATGATATATTATGGGTACACATGGATCCCTTTGAAGGATCATTGAGGATGTTCTGAAGGCTCTAGGCGTTTCTCTTTGTTTCAATGAGTGATCACATTTTACAGGCTACAGAAGACTAAGGTGCCTTCCTTGTGACCTATGGGCTTAAGGTAGTGTTTGACTTTTTCAGCTTAAGCCCTTGTTAAAGGTCCAACTTTTGGTCAGGGTCCCCCTTAGGTTATAACAAGGTTACAGATACAGAAAAATATCAGTGAGTCATTCAGCCACAGATCAAAGAATATCTAGGACAATGTTCATTCCAAATCTCACACTAATTGGCCTAATAGTTATTGATACCAGTGAAGAGCCTAGGGTTAGCTATGCAGCATGTAGAATGTCAGGATATGCCATATGTGTAGAGCTGACTGGGAGGAGCCTATATGCTGTGTAACCTCAAGTTGGATGAAAACTAGAAACTATGTGCAGTGAAAGAAAAATGATTTAATGCATAAAAATATAAAAATAAATTTACAGTAATAAGAGTAATGTGAAAGGCAACTCCATTAAATAGGCCAAAGGTCTGTAAGGCTGCCAGAATGGGCAGGCAAAAGAAATAGGCCAGGGTTTTAAACCAGGAGATCAGTAAATATAATACCACAATAGGGTACGGAAATCTTCAGGATTTAGGGGGAACAAGGGCTAAAATAACCCCTTAATTGGGGAATCTCTCTGATCCCAAACAGCCTGCAGGGTCAGCAATGGGAAGTGGAGGTCCAGGTAGAAGCCATTGACACTGAGTGCAAACTTGAGACTATACAGCCTCTCCCAGGTTTAAAAGCCAACAGGTTCTGACATCAACTACTGCACCTTAAACTTAGTGTGGTAGCCACTGGTTTGGACCATGCTTGGTCAAGAGTTAGTAGCCAATACTTGACCATGCCAACTTTATTTATCCTTACTACTGAGGATATTCCATTTCTCGTACAGGTATGGGATCTGTTATCTGGAAACCCATTATACAGAAAGTTTCAAATTACAAGAGGGCCTTCTCCCATAGAGCCAAATTTAATCATATAATTCACATTTTTAAAAAGGATTTCCTTTTTCTCTGTAATAATAAAATAGTACCTTGTACTTGATCCCAACTAAGATATAATTATCCCTTATTGGGGGCAGAACAGCCCTATTGGGTTTATTTAATGGTTAAATGATTCCCTTTTCTCTGTAATAATAAAATAGTACCTTGTACTTGATCCCAACTAAGATATAATTAATCTTTATTGGAGGCAAAACAATCCTATTGGGTTTATTTAATGTTTAAATGATTTTTTAGTAAACTGAAGGTATGGAGATCCAAATTATGGAAAACCCCAGGTTCCAAGCATACTTGTAATATAGATTTATTTTGGAACTCTCAGTTCCAAGAAGAAGAAATAATCCAAGGCAGTCCTCTGGCCCCCTGGTTGATCTCTTTCCATTTGTTTATGTCATTCTGCAAACACAGAGTGGTTTACATAGTGCCGAAATGCTTAAACAAAGCTGCACTAGTTTGTTCCTCAAGAAAGAGAACCATCATCCTTGTACAAGAAAAAGCTCCCATCTTTAAACAAGGAAATACTAGAAACAAAGATAGTACTAAGGTGTAAAGATATTTGTAGGACCAGAATATCTGTTGACATGCTGCTCTGCAAGTCTCTCTGGGAAGCGAAAGGGTTATTAGCCTGGGACTGAGATTTGAGGTTATTTCAGGGTATCTTCAAAGTCTGTTGCTCTGAGGTTGGAAGGAGGTGAGATGATATTCTCCAAACGTAGCAATATGTGTCCCTAAATAGGGCGTTAATTGGAGAGGTTAGAAATGTATTTTTGGCGAGTGTTTTGATGTGACGCTTGCTGTAGGTGACGAGGTATACATCTGCCGTACAGCATGAAATGCCTCGTATTGCAGAGAACCAGGCAAGCAAGTCAATGTGGAACATGGAAAATGAGGGTAGCGGAACAGCAGAGGGTTAGGAAGGCAATTCTTTCCCACACAGAGGCATTCAATAAAGTAAATTGTATTAGGAACTGCAAAACCTTTCTTTCCAGCACAGTGCATTATAACACATTTGAGTCGTGGTCAAAAGCCACATGCTGAGCCTATGCAGAGCAAATCATTAACAGGGACCTGATAGGAGGTGGTATAAGGTGTTATATAGGGGACCACAAAGCTACAAATATAGTTAAGAGTTATTAATAGAGAATGTTATTGTACAGGGTATGCCATACCGTTTGTGGATCCCTCACATTTGTGCCTTTTGTGCCGTATGAGTCTCACCAGGATAGGGTTAGATAAAGTCTCCTAGCTGTTTTTAAAGCTGTGCCTCATGAGTGAAGCAGTTGATTCCTCCCATGGGTTACTGTATGTGAGAGCTCTGTAAACTGGGAAACTCCTGGTAAGGTGTGGTTTCCAGATTTAACTAAGCTCAGAGTGTACAGTAGCATGTAAGTCTCCTAAAAAGGACATTGATCAGATGTTTTCAGAGTTTGTAGTCAATGACCTGTAGACTGTCATTTGGTCAGGCCCCTATTAGCTTAAAATAAAGTTACACCCGTACAGTAACATTGAGTGAGTGACCCTGAGTGACCCTGCTATAGTTCCAGGGGTACCCAGGGCACAAATAAGCACTCACCCCAAATCTCCCCCTAACTGGCCTTCAGTATGTGCCCCCTTAGCTGATAATAGGTTACAGATATATAGAAACATTGGGGTAACAGTCACCCTGCTATAGTATCAGGGGTACCCAGGGCACAAATAAGCACTCACCCCAAATCTCCCCCTAACTGGCCTTCAGTATGTGCCCCCTTAGCTGATAATAGGTTACAGATATATAGAAACATTGGGGTAACAGTCACCCTGCTATAGTATCAGGGGTACCCAGGGCACAAATAAGCACTCACCCCAAATCTCCCCATAACTGGCCTTCAGGCTGGGCCCCCTTAGCCCATAACAAGGTTACAGATATATAGAAACATTGGGGTAACAGTCACCCTGCTATAGTTCCAGGGGTACCCAGGGCACAAATAAGCACTCACCCCAAATCTCCCCCTAACTGGCCTTCAGGCTGGGCCCCCTTAGCCCATAACAAGGTTACAGAACCAACCACATTGGTCACCTAATATCAGAATCTTTTGCCCTGGCATTTCTAGCCCCTACCTATCCCCATCCATTTAAAAGCTCCTTTTCACTGTGCTTTTTTAATTTTTTCAGTTAACCTTGCAAGGATGGTACAGTTGTTCTTATTAACCTGAGCATCATTCAAAGGTTCTAACTAAGAGGACAAGGCTTGACCTTTAATAATTCAGAAGGCTTTTCCTGACAGAATGCAGGTTTGCAGCAATTATAAAAGATGTTCAAGATTAAAAGGACTGTTTAGTCTCCATGCATTAAGATCATGCGCTAAGCAGGCGTGCATTGAGCTCCACTGCTACATGTCAGATTGTACCTTCCGGCCAATTGTGACATTTTACCTACTTCCTCAAAGGGCCATACCCCTCATAATGAAATGATTAAATAAACTGATTAACACCAGTTATGTACATAGCACGGGGCATTTTTGTCCATGTACTGATCAAAACCAAGAAACATTAAATTGGTGCATCCTTTCAGCTGTCCTTGACTACAATCTCTGGCTCTGACCCAGATCAGAAACTGCCAGTTTAAACTCCATTGCTTTGTAATCAGTTCCATTGCTCTGTAAAAGGTTGCCAATAGAACCCTAGCATGGCTAGATACAAGCCCATAGTTTGGCTGCCATTTTACCTAGATTCGGCTAAGGGCATCATTGGTACAGAGGCTGCAAAGAAGACAAGAAAATGTACCACTGGTACGTAGTGATGTCCTTGTCTACACTGAGCCCAGTCTTGGACTGGGGTAGCTTAGGCCCACCAGACAACAGCTACTGGCACATGTAAACTTACAGAACTCTGTAGCTGGAGGTTAGCAGGTTGGACCACCCTATACAACATGGTTTCCTAAATCCTTTTTCTTTTCTTCAAGCAGCTAAAAGATGGTACATGGGGGCAGGAAGCTGATAATGTTTTAATGGGGGGTTGTATTGAGCATTTGCTAAAGGATAGTGGTTTTCATACTAATTTGGTTCAAATACCCGTTTGAGGCCCAACATTTTACCAGCCCCAGCCCCCACCTCCCAGTTCATACTAATATGACAGATTTATAAAAACATTGCTATAGAATCCATTAATATTTAGGGCATTTAATTGCCCAGTTTGCCCACCCAAAATCTTGCCAGGGGTAACCTTCAAGATGAACTTCCAGTAATAGAAAACATTCTTACTGACTATGTCCCTAACTGGCTTTTAGGTTTCACTTCCCCCAGCCAAGGCTCTTGCCAGCCCCACAGTATTGGAACCACTGATGTAGGTACCTCTAGCCTGCCCCAGCATTCCATTGATACTTTGAGGTTGGTGTAGCCTCAATTGAAAGTTGGAACATAGGATTATCATGGACTTCAGAACCAATTACAATTAGGGATGCACTGAATCCCGGATTCGGTATGGAATTCGGGCCGAATCCAGCCTTTTTTTGATGGATTCGGTTTTGGCCGAATCCACGGTCCTGGCCGAACCGGATCCGATTGGGAAAGGGTTAAAATTTAGGGGGGGTTACCACGCGCATAGCACGTGCCAAATTTTAACCCTTACCAATCCTAATTAGCATTAGGATTCGGCAGACTCCGTCAGGGTGGGTTCGGTGCATCCCTAATAACAATAGATGGATCTATCAATAAAAATGATTGTAAAGCTTAAAGGGGAAGGAAAGGCAAAGTCACTTGGGGGTGCCAAAATGTTAGGCACCCCCAAGTGACTTTAACCGCTTACCTTGTACCCCGGGCTGGTGCCCCTGTTAGGAGAAAATAGCACCAGCCCGGGGTACCTGGAGCGCAGCACTTCCTCCTTCCGCCTTCCACTTCCTAAACTGCCGGTGGCCGGGCATGCACAGTAGAGCGAAAAAGCCGACTTAAATGTTTAAGTTCGGCTTTTCACTCTACTGCGCATGCGCGCGCAGCGAAGCCGGAAGGAGGAAGCGCCGGCAGCTACCCCGGGCTGGTGCTGTTTTCTCCTGACAGCGGCACCAGCCCGGGGTAAAAGGTAGGCGGTTAAAGTCACTTGGGGGTGCCTAACATTTTGGCACCCCCAAGTGACTTTACCTTTCTTTTTCCTTTAATTCTGCCTACAACCTACTAATTGTTATTAGGTCAACACTGAGTATGAGTCATTCATCCCAGAAACCATTGCAACTGAGAGCTATGTTCTAGAACAATAAATGGCATATTGCTGCCAATGCATAATACCAGCTCTGACCCTCAGGGCACTCACTCTTGGGCAATATTTGCCTCCGTTTAGCCGTAGGAATCCTCCTGTAGTCCAGGGATAATCTTCCCTCTCTCTCTCTCCGCCGCCCTTTTTAATTAAATTTTGACTTATTAAGACAGTTATGTGGGAAGTTAATAGTATGTAAATATTTTTCAAGTGTTGGTATTTTGATGTATTTGTGTAACTGCTAAAAGGGCAGTTCTTGCTCATCAAAATGTTGTTTCATATTCATGGATCTCTTGATAAGTTATAATTACCGCCTTCTATCAAAGGAGAGTGCCAGTCACATTATGGAAATTGTTAACAGTTTGAAAAATGGAAACTCTCGGGTAGATAAATGTTACAATAACACCATATTTCTATTTTATTTCCAGTGTCCTACAAGAGATTTTTAGCATCAATATACTGCTTATATAGTAATTTTGGAAACAACAATGTAACCCTCATAACAAATGAATGTAAAATTAATCTTTCTGATCACTTTTGCAATTTGCATTCTAGTTGTTCATTATTTAATTGTTCTAGTTTCTAAAGGACATGTAACCCCCCCCACAAAAAACATGTAATCAGCCTCTTTGAGATTCCTGTTGTTAAAGGAACAGTAACACCAAAAAATGGAAGAGGTTAAAAGTAATAAAAATATCATGCACTGTTGCCCTGCACTGGTAAAACTGGTGTGTTTGCTACAGTAACACTACTATAATTTATATAATAAGCTGTTGTGTAGCCACGGGGGCAGCCATTCAAGCTGGAAAAAAGGAGAAAAGGCACAGGTTACATAGCAGATAACAGATAAGCTCTGTAGAATACAATAGTGTTTTATCTGTTATCTGCTATGTGCCTGTGCCTTTTCTCCTTTGAATGGCTGCCTCCATGTCTACATAGCAGCTTATTTATATAAATTATAGTAGACTTTCTGAAGTAAACACACAACTTTTACCAGTGCAGGGCAGCAGCACATTATATTTTAGTTACTTTTATACACTTTCATTTTTTGGTGTTACTGTTCCTTTAATACATCCCCTTAGTAACCTGGGATTCCTCCTCCTCTAACCCACTTGGCTACCTCCCTTAGGAATTGGCTTTGGCTTTTGGCTACTGGGCATGCTCAGTTCCTCTCCATTCAGGTTACCAAACACACCCTCCAACCTAGCAGCCAATGAAGAGGTGGCACTGCTGGTTTAGCTCTAGCTGTGCACTCTGCTGTTTTTTTTCTCCTAACTAGTGATGAGCGAATCTGTCCCGTTTCGCTTTGCCAAAAAATCCGTGAATCTTTCAAAAGATTCTCGAAACGGCAAAAAATTTGTGAAACGGCGAAAATATCGCGCATCAAAAAAATTGTCGCCTGCGACTATTCTTTTGTCACCCGCGGCTATTCTTTTGTCGCGCCGCTATTCTTTTGTCGCCCAGCTATTCTTTTGTCACCTGCGACTATTGTTTTGTTGCTTGCAGCTATTCTTTTGTCACCCGCGGCTATTCTTTTGTTGCCCAGCTATTCTTTTGTCGCCCAGCTATTCTTTTGTTGCCCGCGGCAATTTTTGGACGCACCGCAAATTTTTCTGCAGCAAATTTTTTCATCTGTTCCCGTGAAACAATCCGTCAATGACGAAATGCGGAAATTTGCAGCGAATCCATGCCTGGCGAAACATTTCGCCCATCACTACTCATCCTAACCTCCTCTCCAGAGCCCAGCTTAACCATTACAGTGCTAAATCCAAGCAGGACTTTTTATCAGTTCTGCCTGTGTAAGCCTGCATTCTTCACTGCATGAACTTTACAGCACACATGTGATGTTTTCAAATGTAAATATCACTAATGAGGTGTCAGAAAATGGCTGCCATGTAAAAGCTGCTATTTGTTTTAGAAAAAAAGTAATGGTGCTGGCGAATGGAGGGGATATATGCAATACAAATAATGCGGTTTGGGTGGGGGGGTTGTTTCCAACTTATATACATGGTAGAAAATTGTAGGGTTTACATGAAACAACAGTGCCACCTGGACATAGTCAGTAGAAAATAAATTTAACAAAAACAGGAAAAGTGCTCCGAAAATGAAGTTAGTGAGCATAGCAGAGTCATCAGACCTCTCTATGGTTAGTTCTATGCAAAGCAACATCTCAAGACTGGGCCAATCGGGCCAAGTGAACAGCAGGTGGCGCTGCTGCTTTAAATTCATTTAATTGGCAGTGTTAAAACTGCTAATACCTTAAAAATGAAAAAAACGAGCCCTCTGACCAATTTTACATGGATTTGTTTAAATGGTTTACATTTCATTTACATATTGCCAAGGGGGGATCCCAAATTGATTGTGCTAGGCACATAGGTGTGGAGCAAACATTTTAAGACAGTACCCAAGTGCCAGAGAGTAAGCCCTTGTGACATCAGAGCTGATATACCCAGGAGAATTTGTGTGATTGGTTTAACTGCAAGATGTTACAGTATTTGCATTGCTCATATAGTCCTGTGTGCAGAACTGTCTAGCAGGCCTGGTATATCAAGTACACAGAGGCCCAAACAGCCCCCACCAGCCCATATATAATGACTGTCTATGGCATCTTACAGCAGCCCCACTGGCATTTGCCCTAATCCACAGATAGCCAGTCCGGACCTGCTGTCTAGCACTGCAGGGAACAATGGTATAACCCTGAGCAAATTCTGCCTGTAGTGTTGTCCTACAAGTTCTCGCTGCAGTGAAGCAGCAGCTTAAGAGGCCCTGATCAGCTACTTACATGACAAAAAAGTAGCTTGTGTGGCCAATTCCTAAATGGCAAGAAAGAAACCTTTCTCCAATTTGGTTATGCTCTTTTTGGAAAGAAAAAAAAAACGAATGTTCTGTTATTTTACTTTTTTGTTCTCCTTTCGGACCATGATTCTGTGCATAACAATACAGCACAACAGAGGATACAAACTTTAATGTTAATTGATCAGAAACTTAGTAATTGGGCTTACTTACCCTTTAAGCTGCCATTTCTTCTGGTGGCAAAGTGTATTGATGTCAGATAGTTAATTGGTCTGGCTGTCTCTGTCTTCTTTCTCGTTTGTCTTATATCATAAAATGTTCAATACGTCCACAGCCTCCGCTCCCATGTCCACTAGTCTAAATCTCAGTTGCAGCAAGAGGCAGAAAGAAGAAGAAACAGGAAGCATGGTATTGCTCACCTTGCTTTTGACAACAAGACATAAGGATATGGCACAGGGGTGGGGGTTAAGTGCCGCTATCTCCTACCTATCGTTTCCCATGGACATGAATCAGTGGGTGTCTCTGTGAATCCCACCTCAAGCTCTCAGTGTGGGTAGCGGGTGCAAGTGGCAACAATAATTCTCCCATATAGCGCACATTCTCCTATAGCCTTCAAATACACTAGACTTGGCTGAGCCAAACTTTTGGCCTTGTTTGGCTATCCCATACCAATTCCCCATTTCTATATGGGAACAAAGAGAAGGACAGATAGTAATATACAGAAGAAGAGACTATGGGGCAGATTCACTAAAGGTCGATAACGCTTATCGCATGCTTTTTTGCGGTTAAAAAGCATGCGATAATTAAGTCCCGATTCATCAAAGTTATTTTGCATGCGTTAAGATGCATATCGCATGCGCAAAAGAACTATCACTATCACAATGCTTATTTACCTTGCAGTGTGTTAATTCTCGCATAGAAATAATACTAACGCATGATTCAAAAACACATATGAAGCGTTAAACGCGCTAAATATCGCATTTGTCTGTGGGAATATTAACAGGCGGTACTTTTTTGTGGTTCGTGAGCTTTTGGCAACACAACATGGACTTTGGGATTTTTTTTTAATTATGTGTTGGCCCTAGAGTGATGCAGCCTCCAGTTTTCAGGGAAATGGTAATTTTTAGAACAGTAGTTTTCCGAAAGTAATGGTTACATGTGTAAAATCGTGTGCTAATATAGCAAACGGCGAAATATATTGCGCCCAGCGGGAAATAACGCACATGGCGGGAATTAATGCAAGAAAAACGCTAATCGCGAGTTAAAGAACGCATAGAACATTACGTCTTAATTATGACGCCTGTCCTTTTAGTGAATCAAGCGTTAAGTCACAAAAAATAGGAAGCAAAAAAAATTTTTAACGCATGCCATAAATAGCGCTCGTTTTATCGCCCTTTAGTGAATCAACCCCTATGGGGGTTATGTAATGAATGGAACTAAGTTTGCCCAGGAGCAGTAACCCATAGCAACAAATCGGCAGGAAGCATTTACTGGTCACCTGTTTAAAAACAAATATCTTATTAGTTGCTATGGGTTACTGCTCCTAAGCAAACTTATTGCCTTTTATTACATATGGGGGTAAGAGAATAAATGGAGTGAGCAAAGAGAGGAGCAAATATTTCCTTGAGATTGATCCGCTCCAAGGTTTTCAGGTGGGGGGGTCATAGCACAACAATCCCACACTGATCAAGGGTAAAATGAAAAAACAGCAGCACTCCGGAAATGTTGTAGAAAAAAGTGACTTTACTCAAGTGCACACAGCAACGTTTCGGGCTTAAACCAGCTGATCAAGGGTGTCACCTCTACAGCTCTATACTCCCTGGTGTCCATATAGCAATGATGTTCAATAAACTGATTTTTACCTTTTACCTTCTGCTTCTCCTGCCTTCCCCAATCCCAGATCCAGAGGATTCCAAGGGGTAGGAAAAAATCAGTTTGTTGAGTGGAATATGGACACCAACATCCCACAACTGCCAATGGATTTTGGGGCACAAGAAGTTTTAGCAACATCTGATGCAGTTGCCTATAACGGAGTTAAGCATGCAGAACTAGTATGGTATCTTCTATCCAGAAACCAGTTATCCAGAAAACTCCAAGATTCGCCATTTCCCATAGTGCCCCTTTTAACCAAAATATTTTCTTCCATAAAAAGGCAGCACTTTTTATAAATCAGCAGAAATTCTTTATCACAACAAAATGATCCCATTTTTTCATGATAAGCAGCTCCAAATTACATAAACACCTCTCTTACCAAAAAAATCCAAAATAAAAGGTTGCATACCTGCAAAAAGAACAACAACAGGCAGCTTCAGAGGTGCAACAGCATCTAAGGTTATAGCAGAAACGATCAGCGTTGCCATTTGGGCTTTGGGAAAGTCTTTACAGCAGGCTGCTTGGTGCTGATGGGGTTAATGTGGGTCACCCCGGGCTGGGAGTGACCCATTTAATTGCAGCGCAGTGTGCGTAACCCTGAGCAGAGCCAGAACCGCCGAGTGTGAGTTCCTGAGATTAGGGCAAATCTCTCAGCCTCATTACAGAAAGAAGCTGGATTGCGGCAGTACAGAGAAAGGGAAAGGGGGGGGGGGGGGGGTTAAGGGGCTGCCAGAAGCAACAGACCTCAAATATACAAATATTATATATATATATATACCCTTATTTGTTTGTTCATGCTGGGACTTGTCATGTTTTCCAGCAGTTCTTATTTTACCAAACAAACACAACTAAGCTCTTTTGGGCAGGGCTCTCTTAACCTCTTGTATCGGTTATTGATTGCTTTATATGTTACTCTGTATGTCCATGTATGTAACCCACTTATTGTACAGCGCTGTGGAATATGTTGGCACTTTACATAGTAACATAGTAAGTTGGGTTGAAAAAAAGACATACGTCCATCAAGTTCAACCATAATGCCTATATATAACCTGCCTAACTACTAGTTGATCCAGAGGAAGGCAAAAAACCCCATCTGAAGCCTCTCTAATTTGCCTCAGAGGGGAAAAAATTCCTTCCTGACTCCAAGATGGCAATCGGACCAGTCCCTGGATCAACTAGTACTAAGAGCTATCTCCCATAACCCTGTATTCCCTCACTTGCTAAGAATCCATCCAGCCCCTTCTTAAAGTTATATAATGTATCAGCCAGCACGACTGATTCGGGGAGGGAATTCCAGAACTTCACAGCTCTCACTGTAAAAAATCCTTTCCGAATGTTTAAATGGAACCTCCCTTCTTCTAAACGGAGTGGGTGCCCTCGTGTCCGTTGGAAGGACCTACTGGTAAATAAAACATTAGAAAGGTTATTATATGATCCCTTTATATATTTATACATAGTTATCATGTCACCTCTTAAGCGCCTCTTCTCCAGTGTAAACAGACCCAACTTGGCCAGTCTTTCTTCATAACTGAAACTTTCCATACCCTTTACCAGCTTAGTTGCCCTTCTCTGGACCCTCTCTAACTCAGTAATGTCCCGTTTGAGCACTGGAAACCAAAACTGAACAGCATATTCTAGATGGGGCCTTACCAGCGCTCTGTAAAGGGGAAGAATAACCCCCTCCTCCCGTGAATCTATACCCCTTTTAATACAGCTCAAAACCTTGTTTGCCCTTGCAGCTGCTGCCTGGCATTGCTTGCTACAGCCAAGTTTATTATCTACAAGGACTCCAAGGTCCTTCTCCATTATGGATTTGCCTAGTGCAGTCCCATTAAGGGTATACGGGGCTTGCATATTTTTACATCCCAGGTGCATGACCTTACATTTATCCACATTAAATCTCATCTGCCACTTAGCTGCCCAGATTGCCAGTTGGTCAAGATCCTGCTGCAGGGATGTCACATCCTGGATAGAATTGACTGGTCTGCAGAGTTTTGTGTCATCTGCAAACACTGATACATTACTCATAATACCCTCCCCTAAGTCATTTATGAACAAATTAAACAAAAGTGGACCCAGTACAGAACCCTGAGGGACCCCACTGAGAACCTTATTCCAAGTAGAGAATGTACCATTAACAACCACCCTCTGTACCCGATCCTGTAGCCAGTTTTCTATCCATGTGCAAACGGCTTCACTAAGACCAATAGACCTTAGCTTAGAAAGCAGTCGTTTGTGGGGAACGGTATCAAATGCTTTGGCAAAATCCAAATAGATGATATCTACTGCATCCCCACTGTCCAGCTTCTTACTTACCTCATCATAAAAAGCAATTAAATTGGTCTGACATGACCTGTCCTTCATAAAGCCATGCTGATTACTGCTCATAATGGCATTCTCCACTACATAATTTTGAATGTGATCCCTTAACAAGCCTTCAAATAACTTGCCCACCACGGATGTCAAACTTACAGGCCTATAACTGCCAGGCTGAGATCTTACTCCCTTTTTAAATATGGGAATGACATTCGCCTTCTTCCAATCCCTAGGTACCATACCTGATGAAAGAGAGTCTGAGAATATCAGAAACAAGGGCCACTGCAATTCTGCCCCTAGCTCTCTCAGTACCCGAGGGTGTATTCCATCTGGCCCAGGTGCCTTGTTTACATTTATCGTGTGTAACCCTTTAAGCACCATATCCTGTGCCAACCACTGTGTAGTTGGAGCTGAGGCAACAGTGAAGCTATTGGGTGGGACTTGGCCCACTGGCTCCTCTACTGTATACACAGAAGAAAAGAACTGGTTAAGCACATCTGCCTTTTCTGTATCCGCTGTAACCATATTGTTATTATAACTCAATGGGGCCACACCCTCAACCTGCATCTTTTTACTATTAATATACTTAAAAAACTTTTTGGGGTTAGTCTTGGCCTCGGCCGCGATGCGCTCCTCATTTTCTATCTTTGCCTTTCGGATTGCTGTTTTACAACACTTGTTATAGTGTTTATAATCATTAAACGCATCTACTGTCCCCTCTGACTTATATTTCTTAAAGGAGAAGGAAAGGCTAAGTCACTTGGGGGTGCCAAAATGTTAGGCACCCCCAAGTGACTTACATGACCTACCTTGTACCCCGGGCTGGTGCCCCCGTACGGAGAGAACAGCACCAGCCCGGGGCAGCTGCCGGCGCTACCTGCTTCCTCCTCGCTTGCGCGCGCATGCGCAGTAGAGTGAAAAGCCGAACTTAAACATTAAAGTCGGCTTTTCACTCTACTGCGCATGCGCCGGCCCACGGATTTCGGCAGCAGCGCGCAAAGGAAGGAGGAAGCGGTGTCTACAGGTGCCCCGGGCTGGTGCTGTTCTCTCCGTACGGGGGCACCAGCCCGGGGTACAAGGTAGGCGTTCTAAGTCACTTGGGGGTGCCTAACATTTTGGCACCCCCAAGTGACTTAACCTTTCCTTCTCCTTTAAAAGCTTTCCTTTTTCTCCCTATTAACTTCTTTACCTCAGAGTTAAGCCACATAGGGTGATTCTTAACACTTCTACTTTTTCTTATTAATGGAATAAATTGAGAACAGTAATGATTTAATATCATTTTAAATGACAACCATTTCTGCTCTGTGTTTTTATCAGAAAACATAAAGCCCCAATCTATGCCCTGAAGCGCTGCCCTTAAGGAACTAAAATTTGCCTTCCTAAAATTCATTGTCTTTGTTGCCCCCGTGTAAATTTGTTTCCTGCACCAAACATTAAATGAAATAACATTATGGTCACTATTACCCAGGGGTTCAACCACTTGCACATTTGCTATACGTTCTGGGTCATTAGAGATCACTAGATCTAGTATAGCATGGTTCCTGGTTGGCTCCTCAACAACTTGTGACATAAAGTTGTCATGCAGCAAGTTTATAAACTTGTTCCCAGTTACTGTCCTGGCAGTACTATTGCCCCAGTCAATATCAGGGTAATTAAAATCCCCCATTATTATCACTTGCCCCAAACTAGCAGCCTTTTCTATTTGCAACAGGAGCTCCTCCTCTTCGCTTACATTAGGGGGTCTATAGCATACCCCTACAATTAGTTTGGTAGATTCCTTACTATCTGTGAGAAGCTCAACCCAT
This sequence comes from Xenopus tropicalis, assembly GCF_000004195.4. Classification (NCBI taxonomy): domain Eukaryota; kingdom Metazoa; phylum Chordata; class Amphibia; order Anura; family Pipidae; genus Xenopus; species Xenopus tropicalis. The sequence continues at coordinate 17,846,295 of NC_030686.2, forward strand.
AAGGATTCAGCTCCCTCTGTTAACCCCATCACTTCCTCCCTAATATTTGCTTTTAATTCCTGCTTAATGAACAGACACACTCCTCCTCCTTTTCTATTGCCCCTGTCCCTCCGAAACAATGTATACCCCCCAATATTAACTGCCCAGTCATGAGACTCATTCAACCAAGTTTCAGCAACTCCAATCACATCATATTTCCGCTCCAACGCCAGTACCTCCAGCTCTCCCATTTTACCAGTCAGACTCCTTGCATTGGTAAACATACATTTAATACTGGTTCCGGCGTGAGAATGACGTGTAAACAACTTATGGGCCTCCCTGCCATTATCAGTATCCCGAAACAAGTCTCCTCCCCCATTTTCCCTTACTATGCCCACTACCTCATCTATCCTGTCTACCACAGAATTTCCCTCTGCACCCTCCCCCCCCCACTCCTAGTTTAAAATCTCCTCCAACCCCTCTAGCCATCTTTTCCCCCAAAGCAGCTGCCCCATCATCATTGAGGTGCAGCCCATCCCTGGCAAAGAGCTTGTAGCCGATTGAGAAATCAGCCCAGTTCTGGAGAAACCCAAAGCCCTCCTCCCTACACCAATCTCTCAGCCACGCATTAATCTCCCTAAGCTCCCGCTGCCTTCTTAATGTTGCTCGTGGCACAGGTAATATCTCTGAGAAAATTACCTTGGAAGTCCTCGCCCTCAACTTCGCACCTAGCTTTTTAAAATCGTTCTTGAGGACTTCCCCCCCTCCTCTAACTTTGTCATTGGTACCTATGTGTACCAAGACCGCCGGGTCTTCCCCAGCCCCTCCCAACAATCTGTCCACTCGTTCCACCACATGCCGAACCCTAGCACCAGGCAAGCAACACACAGTTCGGCATGTAGGGTCTTTGCGACAAATTACCCTATCCACCTTTCTAATAATTGAATCCCCTACAACTATAGCCTGCCTTCCCTTCCTAGCACTATTCCCCCCACCTGTATTAGAGGTGCCGGCTCCCAGGGTGCTCTGAGAGTCAGCCCGCTCCATACATGCCAGCTCAGAGCTGTCTTCCCCAGCATCTATAAGTAAGTAGCATTTATAAGTAAATGTTAATAATAATAATAATTGTTGGGGGATGCTGGTATTTGTAGTGCAGTAACAGCTTTATTATTGATCTGTACAATGTGAATTCTCTGTGTATGTGTAAATCCATATAGCGTCTGCACCAATAACGTTCACTCTGGGGGGCTACAGGAGTTTATGGGGGGGCTTCTATGTCTAAGGCACCCAGTGTGAGCCTGATTCTTCCTATAGTGCTGACATGTATCCCAGTGCTTTACACATTGACATTATTTACATTAGCCCCTACTCCTGAGTAGCTTACAATCTAAAGACCTGGGAGGTGTATTTATCAACACTGGGCAAATTTTCACATGGGCAGTAACCCTGAGCAACCAATCAGCAAATGGCTTTTATAATCCAGCTGCAGATAGAACAATGAATGCAACAATGTCACTGGTTGCCATGGGCTACTGCACATAGGCAAATGTGAGTCAATTTTACTGTCTTTCAAGACAGCTGTGCTCTGATTGGAGAAACCACAAGAACAAATATCCAATCCGAGCACAGCTGAGTACCAGCTTGCAGGAAAGAGGAATGCAAGATTTCCCCAAAGTTAAAGGTTCCAGAGCAGTGCAGAAACGGAGTGAATTTTTTATTTTTACTTTTTATTTTAAGGTGCCAAGCAGGTTTGGGGAGGCTTAGCCTTATTGGAAATCCATATACAGTATACATTAAATGAAACGTATTAAATAAATAAATATATATATATATATATATATATATATATAGCGAACCCAGGGTGGCACTCTGCTTCAGCTCTTAGCTCCGGTGCAAGGTAAATGATTTAAATATCCAAAAAAGACCAGCAACTCCGAGTTATATTCCAAAAACAATCAATTGTCATGCGTTTTTAATACACAATTGATTGTTTTTGGAATATAACTCGGTGTTGCTGGTCTTTTTTGGATATATATATATATATATATATATATATATATATATATATATATATATATATATACATACATACTTATTGCCAGGGGGCAGATACTCTTTAAATGGTTACGTGGAGACAGCCTCATTACCCCCAGTGGTCAACCTGCTAACTGGAGACACATGGGGCACCCGTGTATGGCATCACCACCATTTATATGTAGTCCTTTTCTCCACTCATATCTGTGCATAAGGGACTGTGTGATGGCAGTTTAGCCCCATGATAAAATAAAGCAAATTCTTATTCACATGGCGCCACCTTGGTTTTTATGGCACTTTGCTGGTTGGTGCACCTTATTACTTCTTTTAGGGCCCTGTTCCTGCACTGACACTGTCCCATCCAGTACTGGGGATATCATGGGCAGGTGCAGGAGTAACATGGCTGAGCAATTACCCCCTGCCCAGAGCCCCATACAAATAATCACAGACGTGTCCTACCGTGTTGTGCCTTTTGCTGACGGCTGAATTGAATTTGTCCCTGATGTCAGGAGCGGAAAGGTGGGATTTTCAGTTATGTTGATTAGACTTTTCTCAGTGACCTTTCCTATAAACTGAATGTTACAGACAGGGCTGTAGTTATTCCATCTGGGTCCATGGTGGGATTTATTATGAAGCTGTCTGACAAGGGCTTGCTGCACAGGCTGCAGATTATTTCCATTTTGCAGAGAGCACTTGTATCCACTCCCTGCTATTAAGTGAGCCACCATCCAATTGATAGGTAGCAGCAGGCGGTGGCATTTAATGGGTCAGATGCTAAGGTTTCATTTTTACTTAAACTAATGTTATATTCATGTGTAACAGTTACCCTTCATAATATCCTTTTAAATTTGGTTGCAGGTCACTTTACTGAAGCACCACAAGATAGTCCCTGGCCTAAAGTGGAATTTAATGTATGGCCACCTTAAGACTCCTTTTCCTACAGCACCTTACATGGTTTTATACAGAGCTATTAATTGAAGAACATGCAAGGCATTGTGGGAACCAGAGTCTTGACTGAATGAGAGCTGGCTTCTTGATTTTTACAACCATGTAGCAGAAGCCAGCTCTCCTCCAGCCAATACTCTTGTTATGTCAGAGCTGTAGATTCTATATTTCAAGCAGAACTAAAAAAAATGTTGTATTATTGTATTTTATATATTCATGTTACTGTACAGGTCCAAATGTTCAGCAGTCCTATAACTATAATGATCTAGGCCTTCAAATTTATCCAGAAGCTTCTCATCTTGGATTTGTTCAGCCATATTTTGTGTGCTCGGTCCCTAAAGTCAGGCAACTGAAAGTAGCTCAGAGCCCGTGCATAGATCTGCATCTTACTCTAATATTATACCACAGTGCCCAGCAGTACAGATACAGAACCACAGTGCCAGCAGTACAGATACAGAAACCACAGTGCCCAGCAGTACAGATACAGAAACCACAGTGCCCAGCAGTACAGATACAGAACCACAGTGCCCAGCAGTACAGATACAGAACCACAGTGCCCAGCAGTACAGATACAGAAACCACAGTGCCCAGCAGTACAGATACAGAAACCACAGTGCCCAGCAGTACAGATACAGAAACCACAGTGCCCAGCAGTACAGATACAGAAACCACAGTGCCCAGCAGTACAGATACAGAAACCACAGTGCCCAGCAGTACAGATACAGAAACCACAGTGCCCAGCAGTACAGATACAGAAACCACAGTGCCCAGCAGTACAGATACAGAAACCACAGTGCCCAGCAGTACAGATACAGAAACCACAGTGCCCAGCAGTACAGATACAAAAACCACAGTGCCCAGCAGTACAGATACAGAACCACAGTGCCCAGCAGTACAGATACAGAAACCACAGTGCCCAGCAGTACAGATACAGAAACCACAGTGCCCAGCAGTACAGATACAGAAACCACAGTGCCCAGCAGTACAGATACAGAAACCACAGTGCCCAGCAGTACAGATACAAAAACCACAGTGCCCAGCAGTACAGATACAAAAACCACAGTGCCCAGCAGTACAGATACAGAACCACAGTGCCCAGCAGTACAGATACAGAACCACAGTGCCCAGCAGTACAGATACAGAAACCACAGTGATTGCATTCTACCCTTTGGGTTTGTACCTCTAAGACTAATGGCAACAGAGTGCTTTGTCTGATGCTGCTACTGCCATCCAGTGGAAACAGCAGCAATTACAAGCAGAAAAAATGCCCCTGTACACCTGTCACCGCTTGTGATGTTATTGATATAAAGCAGTCTGGCTGACACGTGCGGAAAAGTGACAGACGGACCTATGTTTTTGTGTCATGGTGTTATCTATTAATAACCTTTTTTACTGGACACAAGGTCAAGATTTGATTTTTTTAATATATAATATATCACTTATATCACAGATAATATATCTTCCCTTTTAATATACCCAACTCTAGTAATATAGCTACTGATGTATGGGTCACTCAGGAGAAAACTCAAAAGAGACTTGAACATGTAAAGGTAAACAAAGGTCCAGGACCGGATGGTATTCATCCCAGGGTATTATATATATATTATGATACAGACTTTTAGGATTTATAGATTGAATTGAGGTGTTAAGGGTATGTGGGGGGTATGGGGGAATTAGAATATTTTATTATATGAATTTTTAATTTGTAGAATATGTAGAGGAAAGAAGAAGGGGATATTTATTTGTGGGGTAAAGGGTTGAGGGTTAGGGTCTGTAGGGGGAGGAATGTAGGATTAGTGGTAGAGGGGAATTAAAATATTTTCTTATGAGTATTAGTATATATTTTATAATACGAGTTATTTATATTGTTTACTAATAGAAATGGGATAGGATTATGGTTTGTGGGCAAGGGGGCTTAGGATATTTTATATATGATTCATTTTATATTATTGTTTTGGAATTTATAGAGGAAAATTGGAGAGAATTAGAACTTAAACAGGGTTAGGGCTATTAAGTGAATTAGAATATTTTATGAAATGAATTATTAGGGGAAATAGAGAGGTATAGAACTTTTTTTATTAATTATTTATATTATAATATAGACTTTTAGGATTTATAGAGTGAATGGAGGGGTTAAGGGTTTGTGGGGAGTGGAAATGGGACGGAATTTGAATATTTTACAATATGAATTTTTAACTTGCAGAATATGTAGAGGAAATTAGAAGGGGATATGTATTTGTGGGGTTAAAGGGCTGAGGGAAATGGGAGGAAAATAGGACTTGAGGGGGTTTAGGGCTATTAAGCAAATTATAATATTTTATTATATTAATTATATTATTACACTTTAGAATTTTTGGATTCATAGAGGTAAACGAGAGGGAATAAGGGACTGTGGGGGAGTGAAGGAGGATTTGGGTAAGAGAGAGTTAGAATATTTTTTTCTGTGTATATAATATTTTTTGTATTTGTGGGGTAAAATGGTGGAAGGTTAGGGTCTGTGGGGGGGAATAGAGGAAAGTAGAAGGGAATTAGGATTTTTGGGGTAAAAAGGTTCAGGGTTAGGGTCTGTAGGGGAAGGAATGGAGGATTAGGGGTACAGAGGGGAATTAGAATGTTTTCTTATTAGTATAGAATATTTTATAATATGAGTTATATATATATATATATATATATTAATCACTGATAGGATATAAGGGATAGGAGTATGGTCTGTGGGTTGATATTATGATAAAAAAAATATTTTTTTTAAATATTATGACAAAAAAAATATGTTGACCCACCCAAAACCATATGGTTTTGGGTGGGTCAACATATTTTTTTGTGTTTTTACACATCCGGGTGAATTCAATTTAGAATCACCAAAGTATCTGGTATTTAGACACCCCAAAAGGAAGTGCATATATATTTCATGGCAGATAAATCAGGCGGTGTATTTTTTGGTAGTAGAAATAAATGTGGGAAAATTGGGTAATAATGAAGTTAACCCCAGAAAACCTCATATTTTCAGAAAATACATATGTGAAATGGGTAAATATTTCTTTGCATGACAAAGTATCAAACAGCAAAACTAAGCTAAATGTGGCAATTTTTATGTAATTTCTGAAAATTGTCTCAAAGCTTGCATTTTACCCCTATTCTGTATCCTACATTTCATAATGTACCAATATAAAACATTCTAAATATGAACACCATGGGCCTACTGAACAGTTTGATAATGAAAATAGTGCATATGAATTTTCACATCTAATGCTCTGAACGCTGCAATATGAGCTCCCATATCACATATTTGTAGATTGTAAGCTCTTTTGTAGATTGTAAGCTCTTTTGTAGATTGTAAGCTCTTTTGGGCAGGGCCCTCTTCACCTCTTGTATCGGTTATTGATTGCTTTATATGTTACTCTGTATGTCCAATGTATGTAACCCACTTATTGTACAGCGCTGCGGAATATGTTGGCGCTTTATAAATAAATGTTAATGTAATGTGTATTATGTGCCATAAGACCCCCTAACAGTATGGAGACCCTAGAAAACCGTGTATTTTTCAAAAGAACACATTCTGATGAAACAGAAATGGGTAAATACATCTTTCTACTGAAAACTTCCAAACTACAAGGCTATGCTAAACATAATGGTTTTTATTAAATTTCTGAAAATCTTCACAAAGCTTGCATTTTACTCCTTTATGTAACCCCACATTTTGTAACATATCAACATAAAACATTCTAAATATGAGTGTCAGGGGTCTACTGATATATGCATAGATTTACCAAACTATGTGGCGTACAGAAGCACCCAAATCGATGGGCAAAGACAAGTAACAAAGAACCATGCGAAATGCAATAAAATCGCTAAAATCTCAAAAAAATCCCTAAAATCAATGGTGTTTTTTTTGCCTGGTGTAATCTGCAGCCAGAATTACAGTTTAAGTATTTTGGCTTAGGTAAATTAGTTATACGGACAAAATCAAGCGAACAACACCTATGCAGAACTGAATATAAAATGCAATAAAATGGCTAAAAAAGCAATAAAATGAATACAAATGCACCAAAGTCACAGAAAATGTAATAAAAGCACCAAAATAACATACATAAGGTATTGCTCAGTGTGGTTAACGAATACACTATCCGATGGCAATAAAACATTTTTGTCAGGCAGAAAAAACCCAATGCGATAAAAAAAAAAAACACACAAAATTATGTGTGTAAGTGTACAATAGGCAAAATGTGTGTTGTGTGTGCGCAAATAAGTTTGAGTGCTGTGAATGTGTGAAACCCCCCCAAACATGTATGTGTGCGTGTATAAGTGTGTATTAGTGCTATAAGTATGTGTTTGTGCGTTTTTTTTTTATACTTACCTGGAGTTGGTAGGCAGGCAGGCAGATTGTCCTGGAGGAGGCAGTAGGGACCCAGGAACCGGAGCAGCATCTTCTTCCTGGGTGGTTGTGGGGGGGGGGGACTTGGAAACAGGAAACAATAATTCCCTATGGGGCCCCTGGGCGATCGCACCCCAGGGGCCACTCTTTCCCCACCTCTGCTCGTTGCCTAGGTGTAACAAGGCAAACTTGACCTAAGAGGCGCGTATAATTTAATACGAATCCGGGAAGGGGATGAGTGGAACACAGCCTTTAATACCTGCGATGGGCATTTCGAATATCTGGTAATGCCCTTCGGGCTATGTAATGCTCCTGCTGTTTTCCAAGAGTTGGTAAATGACATATTCCACGATCTTTTAGGTCGCTCTGTAGTAGTTTACCTTGACGATATTTTGATTTATTCTAATAGTCTGTCTGATCATCGTGTTCATGTTCAGGAGGTCTTACTTAGATTAAAACAAAATCATTTGTATGCTAAAATTGAGAAGTACATCTTTGAAGTCTCTTCGGTTCACTTCCTTGGGTTTATAATTTCCCATAAAGGTCTAGAAATGGACCCGGCCAAGGTTCAGGCTATCCTAAATTGGGTACAACCCTTGTCTCTGTGGGCCATACAAAGATTTTTGTATTTTTTTTCGCCAATTATTACAGACAATTTATTAGAAGCTATTCTACGCTAGTGGCTCCAATTACTGCTCTCACTAAAAAGGGAGCTGACCCAAGTATTTGGTCGATAGAGGCCCTAACAGCCTTCAAAATGCTAAAAGAAGCTTTTATTTCTGCTCCTGTATTCTTGCACCCTGATTCGGATCTCCCTTTTCTAGTGGAAGTAGATGCTTCTGAAGTTGGGGCTGGGGCGATCCTGTCTCAACGTCACCCTGTGACCAATAAGGTTCACCCGTGTGGTTTCTTTTCTAAAAAGTTTTCTCCCACCGAGATGAATTATGATATTGGTAATAGGGAATTACTGGCCATAAAATTGGCATTCACAGAGTGGAGACACCTTTTGGAAGGAGCAAAACATGTAGTTACAGTAATCACAGACCACAAGAACCTCTTATATATTGAATCCGCTAAGCGGTTAAATCCTAGACAAGCTAGGTGGGCATTATTCTTTTCTCGTTTTAATTTTATTATAACCTATAGACCTGGCGAAAAGAACGTTAAAGCTGACGCCTTGTCTAGAAGTTTTGATTCCAATCCACTGGAGAAGTGTCAACCTGATTCTATTGTTCCTAAAGAGTTAATTGTAGCGGCCCTAAGTCCAGATTTACTTTCTTCTTTGTCTAAGGTCCAGGATAACTCTCCTCCCAACTTACCCCCGGGGAAGTTGTTTGTTCCAGAAAACCTCCGTGAGGCGGTTTTTTTTAGAAGCCCACGATTCTAAGTTGGCTGGGCACCCTGGTCGCTATAAAACCTGTTCTCTTTTGTCCCGCACCCTCTGGTGGCCAACTTTGAGACAAGATGTTAGTAATTATGTTGACTCCTGTCCAACCTGTCAGCGCTCTAAACCTTCCAGATCTTTGCCTCAGGGTCTGCTACAATCACTGCCAATTCCCGAAAGGCCGTGGACTCACATTTCCATGGATTTCATTGTAGAGTTACCTCCTTCCAAGGGGAATACTGTCATATGGGTGGTTGTGGATCGCTTTAGTAAAATGTCTCATTTTATTCCCCTCCCCGCCCTCCCATCTGCAAAGTCTCTTGCAGAACGTTTTCTGACTGATATCTTTAGGCTCCATGGTGCTCCACAGAACATTGTCTCTGATAGAGGAGTTCAGTTTGTTTCAAAATTTTGGCGGGCCTTCTGTTCACTGATGGGTACAGATTTGTCCTTCTCCTCTGCTTATCATACACAGACCAACGGACAGACGGAGAAGACAAATCAGTCTCTGGAGAAGTACCTCAGGTGTTATAGCTCCAGTAACCCATCCCTTTGTGCTGAGTTTCTCCCTTGGGCAGAGTTCGCATTTAATAATTCCACTCACTCATCCACTGGAGAGTCTCCATTTTTTGTTGTCTTTGGGTATCATCCCAGAGTGTTCTCTTTCTCTACCACATCTTCTGATGTGCCTGCTGTTGATTCCTTGGTCAATCAGTTCTCCAGCATTTGGCAAAAAGTTCAAAAGTCATTATCCACCGCAGTAGCTGTTCAAAAGAAGGCCTTTGATAAACATCATAAAGCATCGCCAGAATATCAGGTTGGTGATAAAGTTTGGCTTTCCTCTAGAAATGTTCCTCTGAAGGTTTCTTCTTCCAAATTTGCACCTAAATATATTGGTCCTTTTTCTGTATCTGAAGTTATTAACCCCAACACGGTCCGATTAGAGCTCCCTCCTGAACTCAAAATTTTTAATTCTTTCCATGTCTCTTTGTTAAAACCTGCTAGAGTGGTTCAGCAGAGGTCTCCTCCTCCTCCTCCCGTTTCTGTTGAAGGACAGCCCGAGTATGTGATACAAAGGTTAGTGGACTCCCGCCTCTCTAGGGGTAGGCTACAATACCTGGTACACTGGAAAGGTTATGGCCCCGAAGAGAGGTCATGGGTCCCAGCCTCTGATGTTCGGGCAGATCATCTTGTTCGACAATTCCACACCAGGTTCCCTGATAAGCCTAAAGGTGGCCATACACGGGCCGACTATAGCTGCCGATATCGGTCCCTTGGACCGATTCGGCAGCTAATCGGCCCGTGTATTGGGAGAGCAGAGCGGCCTGGCCGACCGATATCTGGCCTGAAATTGGCCAGATCTCGATCGGCCAGGTTAGAAAATCTGGTCGGATCGGGGACCACATCGGCTCGTTGATGCGGTCCCCGATCCGACTGCCCCATTGCCGCCCACATAATCCGATCGTCTGGCCCCAGGGCCAAACGATCGGATTATTATTTTTTTTACCTAAATGGTCCCCGATATCGCCCACCCGTAGGTGGGGATATCGGGGGAAGATCCGCTCGCTTGGCGACATCGCCAAGCGAGCGGATCTGCTCGTGTATGGCCACCTTTAGGGTCCGGTAGCCCCCTCTGGAGGGGGGGTAATGTAACAATACCTGGTGGTCTAGTGGGGAGGCGGGGACGCCCGCCGCCTCCTCCGGTGCGGTAACGCCCGCCGTTGTCTTCTAGGCATGCGCACTCGCGTTGTCGTCGGCGCGCGCGTGACGTCATTTTCGGCGCCAAAATCAAATATTTAAAGCGCTTACTGAATGGAAATGGTTGCCCAACGTAGGTTTTCCTTTGGTTACTTCCTGGGTGCGATTATTCTGCTGTTCTGCCGTGTTCCTGGCCTTGCCTGTACCTGACCTCTCTTGCCTGCTGCCTGTATTGACCTTTGCCTGTTTTGACCTTTCTTGTCTGCTGCCTGAACCGACCTCTGCCTGCCTGACTATTCTCTTGGATTCTGAGCTGCGCTGCCTGACTGTTGCTGACCCCGGCCTGTCCTGACCACTCTGAAGTGTTCCCCATCTGCCTGTCATACGATTGGTTCCCGTGCCTGCTCAGAACTCTCTCCTTGCATCTCTCACAATAAGACATGGTGGCATCCGAGTAGCGAAGGGCTCCTCCCGACGTGAAAGGCGGCGGTTATAGGCAGAAGCGTGAGCCGAGACCGGACCCTTGGAGCCTGTTCTGAGTTTTGGGATACCGATCGTGACACTAGGGGCTGGGGAATGAGCGTGGAGTGGCTTTTAAAGCTGTTCCTCTGCTCCCAAAAGTGCAGCACAATGTAGAATCTACGATCTGTGGCACTTCAGTACTTTCATCCACAGAATGTAGATTCTGTGTGGGGTGGCACTTAAACGGTTAAAAGTGGCGACACCTGTTTGGATTTTTATTATCATAACCATTGCTAAACAGCATTTTTTTGCTTGGTTCAGGCTAAAAGTAAGAATGAGCAGTGGCTCTTCTAACATCTACCTCTCCCTGTGGCCAGTCACAAAGCATGCATTTTACCTCATTACGTACCCCCACATTTTGTAACATATCAACATAAAACATTCTAAATATGAGTGTCAGGGGCCTACTGAATAGTTTGATGCCCAATATGCATCGATTTACCAAAGTATGTGGTGTACAGAGGCACCCAGAATAAACTAGTGCATATGAATTTGCAGGTTTGATGCTCTGGCTGTGTATTATGTGCCATAAGACCCCCTAACAGTACAGAGACCCTAGAAAACCATATATTTTGCGAAAGAACACATACTGACAAAACAGCATTGTTTTGTTCAGAACTAAAGTAAGAATGAGCAGTGGCTCTAACATCCACCTCTCCCTGTGGCCAGTGTAACCAGTTGCTTGGTTAGTGAAAGTGCTGGGTAGTTATGTTTCCCCATACCAACATCATACTGTTGACTATCATAAAAGATAAAACTTTAGTGCTGACATTTCAGAGTGAAGCAGAAACAGCATAGGGCTGTATTTGCACCCCTGCATACACCCAGCTAGAGAATTGAGCGAGCTGAGGGTGCAAATTGAGACAGAGACCCAATATGTACTGTTATAGAAGAATTTAATGAAGCAGGGAGCTTGACAGGAAACATTCTATGATCATGACAACAACTGTTTCAGGCATCCCATGTGGTTTCATATAGGGCCCTATAGTCACTGCTGTCTAAATGATAACAGTAATCTTTGCTCTGGTACACGTAAACCAAGTCAGCAGCTGATCTTGTAGCAGGCCATTAATTTTCTTAGATTTTCATCTCCTAAACCCCTTTTTTCATCTTTCATAGCTCCAACACAGGTTTGTAATTTTCCAAATAGCTTTTGGGAACTCTCCACCTCAGACCTGCTGATAAAAATCAGATTAAGGTCAAAACGCTTGGTCTCTGCTAGGGTCTGTAAGATCTTTAGGACCTTCTCCACATGAATGGCCTGAAAGCTCTCGCTGAGCACTAAGAGGAATTCTCCAAGTAGTCCAGAACACACTTCAGCATGGAAAAGTTGAGATAGCTTCTCGGCTCCGAGTTGCAAGAGGAAGTCATACTTCTCCACATTCCCTAATCGGCGCCAGTCTCGGGCAAATTCAAATGCATTTGTGGGATCTGACAAAGATTTCTAAGAGACAAATAGAAAAATTTTAATGAAATATAAGGATATGAAATGATATATTATAAAATGTGTCACAGCAGTGTGATGTTGGTATAGGGAAACATCCCAGCACTTTCACTAACCAAGCAACTGGTCTTTGTAATATTAGTATATGGGGGGTGTTCATCTCTACTTATCTCTGAGGGGGGCCCCCCATATCGTTTATATCTAATAAAGAAGCAATAGCCTTTTGTTACCAGTCATATTTATCATCTCAGTTGGCACATTTTATTGCATATTGCCTGCCTGTCTGTCTTTCTATTAGCCCTCTATCTATGTCAAAAAGAGCTGTCATTATGATGTGTATTTTGGATTGCTCAGTTTAAAGTTTTTTATGTGTATCTGGCAATTGTGTTGGTTTTAAAGTTGCATTGTGACCACAACCAAAGTGTGCCCAAGTGAATTGCACATCAGTTACTAATAAACCAGCTTCTGTTGCATTTTAAAGGAGAACTAAAGAAGTAGGCTAGAAATGTTGTACATTATATTTTAAGTGTTCTCTACCAGCCCAAAGTCTTTTAGCAGGGAAGATCTGTGCCCCTAAAGATGTCCCCATCTACTCTTTTGCCGATTCACTGCACATGCTCTGTGCTGTTGTGACTTACCTGCGCTTAGGGGTCGATGCACAATACACTGCATATACAGAATATAAAAGTCATAACATAAGGCTGTTTAGTAAATAATGCAGACTATCAATACATGGCACCTCTGAAACCAATGCAATTAGCATGAGAATTTAAACAGCCCTGTAGAATTGGCTTCGCGGCAACCCCTTAGCTTAGATTCAACAGCTGCCCAGAACACTGTGAAGTCACTAGCACTTCTAACAAAATCCAAAATGGGGAGCTTCTGTGACAACTTCAAAGACCTGGATCATTACTACTATTAGATATTAAAATTTAAGGTTAGTGCATTAAGTTTAGTGTATAAAATATGGCAATTCTAACCATGTTCATTTATAGGGTTTAGTACTAAAGTAGTAAAGCAACCTATTGTCATGTAATTCAAGAAAGAAAATAGAAGATTTAGAAATAAATATAAATGTGTGTGAACAAGAAAATGAAAAAGCATGGTGAGACACTGGCCTAGGTTTTCCTTACCTTGAGCATTACATCTTCAGATTTTTGCGTGCAATTAGTTGTATTGAAACTTGGGTTCCAGGGTTGCTTGCTCTCTCCTCCCACCTTATCCTTACGCTCAAGGGGTTTCAGGTTAGATGCCAGGACAATATCTCTGCAGAAAGCAAAAAAGGACAGGAAATTTGAGAAATAAAAATGAAGAAGAGGGAGATTACTAGTATTTCATTAGTTGAGACAAAATATGATATGCAACAATGGGTTTATACAAGGTTTTGATCCAGGTGGTGGGTAGAGTTTAGGCAGGCAGCAAACAAGATTTCTCAGGCTGTGGGACCATTAATAAAAAAAAAAAAAGTGCCTGGACAGCAACAGTGGCTAACAGCACTGGGGTGGCAGAGATAAAAAAAAAAAAAGTATCTGCTCAATTTGAGAGCCCCCTCAAGACGTTAGGTCCTGCAGATAAAAAAAATACAGGATATAGATATCTGTAGAACATTATTGTTTGCCCTGAGCACATACAGAAGATGGATGTGTAATCCTTCACTACCCCGATAACCCCATGCAAGTGCACACTCTGACTTTTATTTATCAGCAATTAAGCAACACGTTTGATTTTCTGCTTTACCCTCAGGCCAGTGTTAAATGGGATCAAGAATTTTAGCTGGGTCTTCTTAATTTAGTTGAAAGTAAAACCTATCCCCTCTTGGCTTTCCATACCTGAATTCCTCATAAGATGCCACTTTTTGGTGAATGGCCCGAAACTTAGCGTCATTTTCTCTGGAATACTTCTGATCTGCAGCCAGTGCATTGGCCAGCTCCCGTTCCAACTCTCGGAAATCAAGTGTTTCTAGATCGTCCATCACTGCAGTACCAATCTGGTGAGGAAAGTGGGGAACACTGTAGTTATGTTAGCTATGACCTTTGTTTTAGGACCTGTTACCTGTACCGTAGTGGACATGCTACGTGTCCTTGCCAGGAGCTGAAGAGTGATTGAGTGGGCTACTAACTGACATTTGGGTTTAGCAATCCCCCCCACCTACTATACAGGTCCTTTTCAAAAAATTAGCATATTGTGATAAAGTTCATTATTTTCTGTAATGTACTGATAAACATTAGACTTTCATATATTTTAGATTCATTACACACAACTGAAGTAGTTCAAGCCTTTTCTTGTTTTAATATTGATGATTGTGGCATACAGCTCATGAAAACCCAAAATTCCTATCTCAAAAAATTAGCATATCATGAAAAGGTTCTCTAAACGAGCTATTAACCTAATCATCTGAATCAACAAATTAACTCTAAAAACCTGCAAAAGATTCCTGAGGCTTTTAAAAACTCCCAGCCTGGTTCATTACTCAAAACCGCAATCATGGGTAAGACTGCCGACCTGACTGCTGTCCAGAAGGCCATCATTGACACCCTCAAGCAAGAGGGTAAGACACAGAAAGAAATTTCTGAATGAATAGGCTGTTCCCAGAGTGCTGTATCAAGGCACCTCAGTGGGAAGTCTGTGGGAAGGAAAAAGTGTGGCAGAAAATGCTGCACAACGAGAAGAGGTGACTGGGCCCTGAGGAAGATTGTGGAGAAGGACCGATTCCTGACCTTGGGGGACCTGCGGAAGCAGTGGACTGAGTCTGGAGTAGAAACATCCAGAGCCACCGTGTACAGGCGTGTGCAGGAAATGGGCTACAGGTGCCGCATTCCCCAGGTCAAGCCACTTTTGAACCAGAAACAGCGGCAGAAGCGCCTGACCTGGGCTACAGAGAAGCAGCACTGGACTGTTGCTCAGTGGTCCAAAGTATGTCATTCGGAAATCAAGGTGCCAGAGTCTGGAGGAAGACTGGGGAGAGGGAAATGCCAAAATGCCTGAAGTCCAGTGTCAAGTACCCACAGTCAGTGATGGTCTGGGGTGCCATGTCAGCTGCTGGTGTTGGTCCACTGTGTTTTATCAAGGGCAGGGTCAATGCAGCTAGCTATCAGGAGATTTTGGAGCACTTCATGCTTCCATCTGCTGAAAAGCTTTATGGAGATGAAGATTTCATTTTTCAGCACGACCTGGCACCTGCTCACAGTGCCAAAACCACTGGTAAATGTCTGGAAAAGTCATTTCTGCAAAAGGATTCCCGACCAAGTATTGAGTGCATAACTGAACATAATTATTTGAAGGTTGACTTTTTTTGTATT
This sequence comes from Xenopus tropicalis, assembly GCF_000004195.4. Taxonomy (NCBI): domain Eukaryota; kingdom Metazoa; phylum Chordata; class Amphibia; order Anura; family Pipidae; genus Xenopus; species Xenopus tropicalis. The sequence continues at coordinate 17,861,972 of NC_030686.2, forward strand.
AAAAACACTTTTTTTTTATTGGGCGGATGAAATATGCTAATTTTTTGAGATAGGAATTTTGGGTTTTCATGAGCTGTATGCCACAATCATCAATATTAAAACAAGAAAAGGCTTGAACTACTTCAGTTGTGTGTAATGAATCTAAAATATATGAAAGTCTAATGTTTATCAGTACATTACAGAAAATAATGAACTTTATCACAATATGCTAATTTTTTGAAAAGGACCTGTATTTACCTTACATTAGGGATGAACTGAATCCAGCATTACAGGATTCGGGCAAGAGTTGGTCTTTTTCAGCAGAATTCGGCCAAATCCAAGTGCCTGGCTGAATCCTTAAAATCCTGTGACTTTTTGTCAAAGTTAAAAACCCTACCTACCCGCTGGTTATGGTGGGGGCTTAGGTTCAGGGCCGCCGCTCCCTATAAGCAGAGTAAGGGGATGGAAGATTTAAACTATGAGAAAAGAGGTGCTTGCGAGGGGACATGATTACTCTGTACAAGTACATTAGAGGGGATTATAGGCAGATGGGGGATGTTCTTTTTTCCCATAAAAACAATCAACGCACCAGAGGCCCCCCCTATAGATTAGAGGAACGGAGCTTCCATTTGAAGCAGCGTAGGTGGTTTTTCACGGTGAGGGCAGTGAGGTTGGGGAATGCCCTCCTAGTGATGTGGTAATGGCAGATTCTGTTAATGCCTTTAAGAGGGGCTTGGATGAGTTCTTGAACAAGCATAGTATCCAAGGCTATTGTGATACTAATATCTACAGTTAGTATTAGTGGTTGTATTTATAGTTTATGTATGTGAGTATGTAGATTGGTAGGTGTGGGTTGTGTGTGCTGGGTTTACTTGGATGGGTTGAACTTGATGGACTCTGGTCTTTTTTCAACCCTATGTAACTATGAGTATGTAGTCTGCATAGGGCACCAACTCCCAGGGAGGCACCATCCCTGCTGCTCAAAAAAATCGTTTTTATATATTATAACATACCCCCAACACTGTCCCGCCGGTTTTTATAGCGCATCCCGCTGTCCCAGATAGTTCAATCAATCTATGGGGGCAGTGTCTATGGGGGCAGTGTCTATGGGGGCAGTGTCTATGGGGGCAGTGTCTATGGGGGCAGTGTCTATGGGGGCAATTGGGGGCACTGTTAGTGGGGCCCCTATAGTAGGTGTTTTTTTTATTATTTTATTTTTACTTCCGTAATATTTGGGGGAGGGGGCACAAAAGTACATTTCTGCTTAGGGCACCCATTTGGCCAGCAGCGGCCCTGCTTAGACTCAACATATTGGAGTGCAGCAGGTTGGAGATTTCAGGTGCATACCCTGAAAATATCTAACAATTCTAAATCGGAATATGTACTTTTAAGCAAACTGCACGCAATCCAGCAAGTGAAAGCGCCATACAAACCTACCTGCTCCTCACCGTCTGCCTCCGCTTCTCCGTTCCTATGGAAACGTTCCATTTCGTATCAGCCAATCACACGAACGAACGTCAAAGACTGTTGTTGGCCAATCAGAAAACATCTAGGTCCTTTACGTATTTTAAAGGCGAGCTTATTTGAATAGGTGTTTAACAGGGTGCCTGATCAAATTGCAAGTTTCATATGAAATTAGTGCAATTCTAGGTATAACTGCACATTATGACAATTGCTAGCATGTAGCCTCATTTGAGTCATAAAAAGGAAAGGGCGTTTTAACTTTGAAGGCCTGCGAGTACTGCACGCTGAGAAGCGTATAGCCGACGTGCGGGGTCCTTCGTGGCCTTGTCGCAGGAAGTGGCGTGTGTCTGTGTGTGTGAGAGCGGCGTGAGCGGGTAAGTTGCAATGAATGGAAAGGAAACGGGATATTTTCCTTGTAGCTAGAAATGAATCTCGCTTGATACCTTTAGGTGGATATACAGTAAGCACAGGGCCTGGCTGGGTTGCTAGAGGGTGTAGGAAGCAGCACGGCTAACTACATTTATTGTGTTGCCATATTGCATTAAAGGGAAAGTCCCCCCCCCTTTTTTTTTTAATCTGGGCAAAGTTTTCAAATAATGGTAATGTTTTTGCCATTTTTTTCCTCTAGGTGTAATGCAGTAAAAGTACATTTTTTATGGTGTCCTATCTGGGGTGGATAACCCAGGGGCAATGATGTGACAAGTAGTAAACCCCCACATTACCTGGGTACCCTTGATTTGGTGTTGGGCCATTGGGTGTATGGCATAAGCCTTCCTCTTTTATGCTTTATACATTAGAGCAGAATGATGGATACCCTACTGTAGCTGCTAATTATGTCAGGGATGTCCAACCTGCAGTCCTCCAGTTGGCCAGACTACATCAGTCTGTATTATGGTAAAAGCTTAAAGGAACAGTAACACCAAAAATAAGAGCTTTAAAGTAATAAAAATATAATGCACTGTTGCCCTGCACTGGTAAAATTGGTGTGTTTGCTACAGTAAAGCTGGCCATACACGTGGCGATCTGATGATGTCAGATCCGCCACACACCGTCAGGGCTGAAACAGCAGATAAGGAGGTAGAAACAATAGGATTTCTACCTCCTTCTGCCGATTCAGCCCTGACGGCAGATTTCTATGGCGCCCGATCAAAATTTTCTAACCTGGCCGATCGGCGAGTCGTCTGATATCAGCAGCTTCCTGCGATATCGGTTGACTCGCCGACATGCCATACACGCACCGAATATCGTACGAAACGGGGTTTCGTACAATAGTATTGGTGCGTGTATGGCCAGCTTAACCCTACTATAATTTATATAATAAGCTGCTGTGTAGCCATGGGGGCAGCCATTCAAGCTGGAAAAAAGGAGAAAAGGCACAGGTTACATTGCAGATAACAGATAAGTTCTGTAGAATACAATAGTGTTTTATCTGTTATCTGCTATGTGCCTGTGCCTTTTCTTCTTTGAATGGCTGCCTCCATGGCTACACAGCAGCTTATTTATATAAATTATAGTAGACTTTCTGAAGTAAACACACAACTTTTACCAGTGCAGGGCAGCAGCACATTATATTTTAGTTACTTTTATACACTTTCATTTTTTGGTGTTACTGTTCCTTTAAGGTTAACTGTGGCTGTGGAACGTAGAGAGTCATAATTCATCTCTGGCTTATATTTCACTTGTAGAATGATCCTATTTGCCTTTATTTCTACTTTCACCTTATTCTGTTATACTGTTACCCCAATACAAATAATTGCTTCTTGATTTTAAGGTAACAGTTATAACTGTTGCTAACAGTTGCCGGCAAGAACATTAGTGAGTAGCCTTTCCTTTGTATTCACTTTCTGAGATAACATGTTGCATACAACCCAGCGTCCAAGGGGAGTGGATAGAGTTGGGCAGATGCATGGATAGGCAGTGAGCAAAGCAGTGCTAATAAACACCAGCCTGTTTGCTGCTGGTGGGGAAGTAGGCTGGCAATAGATAATGGCTCCTTGGGTCTCCTTTCATCTGACTTTAAAGAAAAGTTGCCTCGAAACCTTGATTTTTTTTATTTTTTTAAAGGAAAGAGAGTATTCCTTTAATGTGTGTATTTGTGGTGGGGATTCTGTCATTGACCAGTGAGTTTATTTATTTTTTTATATTTTAAAATAAGGCTCAGCTAAAATGGACGCTGACTTGTACGATGAATTTGGTAACTACATTGGGCCTGAATTGGATTCAGATGATGATAATGATGACGATGACATGGGGAGAGATGACAGGGATGTGGATGTGGTAAGGCAATTCTCATTACATACATACATGGCCTGCACATGAGACCTCTGTAACAATAAAGCCAAAAACATGAAGATGTATTAATCAGGGCCTACCATAGAACAACAATTTTGTTAGTCCCTTTATATACCCGCACCAGAGAATATGTGGCACAACACCAAATTACCATCATGCAAGTGCCATGGATCCTATATTTATGGCATTGCATGGGTTAAAGGAGAAGGAAAGGCTAAGTCACTTGGGGGTGCCAAAATGTTAGGTACCCCCAAGTGACTTAAATCACCTTACCTTTTACCCCGGGCTGGTGCCCCTGTTCGGAGAGAATAGCATTAGCCCGGGGTAGCTGCGAGCGCTTCCTCCTTCCTGCTTCGCTTGCATGCGCAGTAGAGTGAAAAAGACGAACTTAAACTATAAAGTCGGCTTTTCACTCTACTACGCATGCGATTGTCCTGGGAATTTGCCTGAAGCGCAAATACGGAAGGAGGAAGCGCTCGCTACAGGTACCCCGGGCTGGTGCAATTTTCTCCTAACAGGGGCACCAGCCCGGGGTACAAGGTATGCGGTTAAAGTCACTTGAGGGTGCCTAACATTTTGGCACCCCCAAGTGACTTTGCCTTTCCTTGTTGTTTTTATTGTAGTTGATTTATTTTTTTTATTGTTGTCAATGTAAAGCCTCACTAAGTCTATAAAAGTTTATCGGACTCTCAGATAATATTTATTCTTAAATTGCCACCAAATACCCTACCAAAAGAAACTGGACACATATTAAATATAAATGTCATGCTTTCTTGAGCATTGTAGAAATACCATCCCCTGATGGCATTTATACAATGCCATGGTGCATGGTTGGCACCCCTCATTTATTTACTTTCTCACTACAGGCAGAAGATGAGGATGATGATGAGTATACGGGGGATCCTGATGATGATCGTGGAGGAATGGAAGTTGTGCTGCATGAAGACAAAAAATATTATCCCACCGCAGAGGAAATTTATGGCCCAGAGGTGGAAACCATTGTGCAGGAGGAAGACACCCAGCCGCTTACTGGTAAAATAACTTAAAACACTCTTGACATTTGGAGGCATCAAACTGAACAAATATCCACGTGGCCATGTTCAGATAATTCTAACAATTCATTTTATATTATATAAATGTACCTGATTTCTAAATCAGTTTATTTCTACACCTGGTGCCTGAGGTCGCCTTACTACTATTACTACTTACTTAATTACTACTATTTAACATTTTTTTCCCCTCTCCTTCTAGAACCAATTATTAAACCAGTGAAGGCTAAAAAGTTTTCTATGATGGAGCAGGGACTGCCAGCAACTGTTTATGAGATGGAGTGAGTAACTCTTTATAATGTTTTGCCATTGGCATGCTGGTGGCTCTTGTATGTAGCTAATAACCCCATTCTCCAAACTCTTTTCAGCTTCCTCGCCGATCTAATGGACAATCCTGAACTGATCCGGAATGTGACTCTCTGTGGCCACCTGCACCATGGAAAGGTAAGGAAGTTTTCCATAGTTATAAACAGCTTAGAAAACATATTAAATGTCATATAACTTACATTACTTCTTAAATATGAGTAGGAGAACATTACTGAAGAAAATTGAAAGAGTAGACATGCAGCAGTGCAGCAAAGCTTATGATGTGCCTTATCTTGTTTGTCAGCTGCTGTGCTCACAATGAATCCATACCCTTACCCTGTTTTTATAAAAATATATAATTTAATAGATTATAAATGCTTGTAGGACAACTTCAGATACAATAGCTCTCGGCAAGAACAGCCCTATTTTGTACAAGAAAGGCCATCATCCTTTGCTGGCTTTTGTCTATATCTGTTTGTGGTGGTGATCAAGCTGTTGTTACTTGCTCTGTATCAAGTAAGTGTAGCATTGCATATTGCCACGAGTATTTCACTTTCACAAAGGCAGGGCTAGTGCATTTAGTATGCTATTTGTGGTTTTGTGCTGATTCAGGATGCTGTGAATGACATCTATTACTGCTTAATGCAGGTCTGGACTGGGAGTCTAAACAGGTCCTGGCATTCCACATACAGAGAGACCCAAACAGCCCCCCACCAGCCCACTAAATAGTGACTGTCTATGGCATCTTATAGCAGCCCCTCTGGCATTTGCCAGAATTCACAGCTTGCCAGCCCGGGCCTGGCTTAAAGGCCAAGTTCACCTTTAAATTTTAGTATAATGTGAACATTGATATTCTGTGACAATTTGTAATTGGTCTTAATTTTTTACTTTTTGTGTTTAGCCTTTCGTTCAGTAGGTTAGGTTGCCGTAGGGTCTTATTTACATTACAATATGAATATGGGAGGGGCTGAATAGAAACATTAGCAATAAAAATTGTAGCCTCACAGAGAGTTTTTGCTGAGGTTAGTTGACCCCCATTTGAAAGTGGAAAAAGAGGGAAGCGAATAATCAATAAACTGTAAAAAAAAAAAATTGTTAGGAATAGGTCATTCTATAACAGTTGACTCAAATGTGAACCATCCCTTTAAAGGAAAAGTAACACTAAAAATTTTTAAGTAAAAAAATCTATTCTACCCTGCCCCAATAATTGCCCTATCCTGCAAATCACTTAGTATTTTGAATGCTTTATTAGAAAATACCTGATTAAACTGGGCTTCCGGTCATTTGAAGTAAGGCGATACGGCGAAGGAAGGAGCAGCATCCACTATGCGATGATCAATTGATCAAGCTTAGCCTTACTCCTTCCTATACAGAAGGAAGGCTTGATCAATTGATCGTCGCAAAGTGGATGCTGCTCCTTCCTTCGCCGTATCGCCTTACTTCAAATGATCGGAAGCCCAGTTTAATCAGGTATTTTCCTTTAACCACTGGAACCATTATGTTCTGAAGGGCTTATTTGATGTCTGCAATGCAAAGTGGGTGCTACAGCCATACCTGGTGGCGGCTGCTGTTACAAGGTGCTTTGTTATTTTTCTATGAAATATATGGAATATGGGGGGCAAAAGACTCTGTTCTACTTCTAATAATAATGGTTGTCAGACATTATTCCTGACTTGCAGCCCCTTTCTGTTCATCCAGGTGGGTAACATAATATTTATGGCAGGTGTTGATTACTCAGGAATTATTAGCTTGGTTTGTCTTTGCTAATGAATTCTTACATTCTCCCTTGCTGTCTATAAGTTAGTGCTGGATGTTGGTCAGACTGTGCAATAGGCGGCACTACACCAGTTTCATTGGAGGCTAACTATGGTATTAAGTGTGATGTGGCAGGGGCTTTCTCCCCCCAGTGCTTCTGGTCCACCTTGGCAGTAAGAGTTCTGTCTTTCCTTGAACATGTATCATGCTCCTTTGTCTTTTTTTTTACTTAAACCTAGGGATTGAGTTTCTGTCAATTTCTTTGTAAAAACAATAGTCCAGGAGATTCTGATAGGCTCTATGGTAGACTGTGCACACTCCGGATTTTGAGAGAAGTCAGTGGATGTGATCGCTAATGCAATAGGCTATAGAAGAAGAAAAAGCAATTTATTTAGGTTATATATACAGGCAATGTTTCGGCCTTCCTTGCCCTTTATCAAGCCTTGTTCCAAAATGTTGCCTGTATGTGTGACCTAAATAAATCACTTTTTCGCCTTTGATGCAGTATTGCTTCATTTACAGAATACATGTAACCTCTGGCAAAAAGGTTCGACTGCTCTGCACCCAATTCAAGATTTTTGAGCATGGTGTTTGAATGCACACACAACAGAAATGTAAAGGGCTGTACACAGACACTGGGCTGGACCGCACACTGTTCTATGCAGTTTAGATTGATTAACACTACACTTGCAGTCAGGATTAAGTCTGTTGGGGAGTTAATAGTCTGGTTATCTGCAGCTCATAAAAATGAAAGAAGTGATGTTCATGGCTGTTGCCTTTCCTGGTAAAAGACGCTTTGATATCTGCTGACTTTCTGCCCAGTGCACTGCAGATCATTTATGACTGGGGATTTTACATACCATTTTTCAGTGTCCATTTTCCAATCTTTGCTTCAGTATTCTTCTTAGTTCCATCAAAGCTTTGTAGTACAAATGGACCATCAAAGCACTGCAGCCAGTGTCGTGGGAAGATGAAAGGCTTGGAGCTATCGCAGGCTAAAAGCATCTTCCTAAGTGTATGCACCAAGAGCTGTCTTACATTTGCTCTTACTTTACTTAGACCTCATTTAACCCTCAACAATCAGAAACTTGGGGATTTTTTTTTTTTTTTTTTTAAAACAAACAAAAATTATCTACATCACAACAGAAAATATATTTTTATATACGGTATATCTAAAGAAGTTGGTATTGTGATGGACTGTGCAGAATAACCTATTCCAGTATGTTTTACTGATCTTATATTGCAGCAAAAAAAAAAAAAAAAAAAAAAGCAAGTGCCTCTCTAATAAGTAGGGTACATAGTGCCATCAATTCTGAAAGCTGCCCAGTTCTGTGTAGGCTCCTTTTCGTGGTTTAAAATAAAATGTTCCTACTAAAAAGCTGAAAGGGCCGGCAGCTTTAAAAGCCTGTAGACTAACAAGGCATACCATGGAATCAGAATGGATGGTGAAAACTGTCCCACTTGATACACAAAGATCAAAATTTAGTCCTGATGATGATAATGGCTATAACTGCTAAGCGCTTGATAGCCACTATTCATTATAGCTGTGTTCCACTGGTGTTTGTCACTCGGGGGCTGGGCTTTTACTGGGTCATTGTTACTGTAATGTCACATTAAGATATATTGCTATCAGGGTGTCTCCCCTCTTATTGCTATATAGCGGTTGGTAACATCTGACATTACATTTCTTTTTCTACCCAGACCTGTTTTGTGGACTGTTTGATTGAGCAAACGCACCCAGAGATCCGCAAGCGCCATGACCAAGATGTGAGTAATCCAGATTTTTTTTCCTGTCTGGCCCCTGTTAATGGCAAGGAAAAAATTATTTAGTTCGTTGCTGTTTGTTTGAAAACTTACAGACAGAGATGTCTCCAGTATTTCAATCCTACTGATCTGCTGTTGTTCCCTTTCAGCTTTGCTACACAGATATTCTTTTTACCGAGCAGGAGGTAAGTGGCGGTACTGTACTACTGTTATAGATGGTCTAATGTAGTGAAAGGCAGCCTGTAGCTGTCATGTTACTTCATCTCTAACATGCCAATGCTTGTTAGGTTATTGAAGAGGTGATGCAACACCCAAACAATTGTGCTATACTCGTATAGAGCTACAAATGCACAAGTTAAAAAGTAGATTTTAACTTGAAACGATTCCTTATTCAGGGAGTGGTTACAGTGCTGTTATGACCTGGTTCAGACCTAATTTAGAGGTTTTCAGTCTTTGACATCCATTATTTAGTCATTTGGTCATCATGTCGTTCTGCAAATAAGCCATCATCCTTACTCTCTAGCTGGACTTCAGGGAGCATCTAGGAGAGAAAATTGCCATTCTCCTCCACTTTTACCCTAACTGATCTTTATGCCACTACATAGTTACATAGGGTTGAAAAAAGACCAGAGTCCAAGTTCAACCCATCCAAGTAAACCCAGCACACACAGCTATACTTACCAATCTATACACTCACATACATAAATTATATATACAAACATTAATACTGACTGTAGATATTAGTATCACAAAATCCTTGGATACTATTCTTGTTCAAGAACTCATCCAGGCCCCTCTTAAAGGCATTAACAGAATCTGCCATTACCACATCACTAGGAAGGGCATTCCACAACCTCACTGCCCTCACCGTGAAAAACCACCTATGCTGCTTCAAATGGAAGCTCCGTTCCTCTAATCTAAAGGGGTGGCCTCTGGTGCGTTGATCGTTTTTATGGAAAAAAAGAACACCCCCTATCTGCCCATAATCCCCTCTAATGTACTTGTACAGAGTAATCATGTCCCCTCGCAAGCGTCTCTTTTTTCCAGAGAAAACAACCCTAACCTCGACAGTCTAATAGCTTAAATCTTCCATCCCCACTACTAGTTTAGTTGTACGTCTCTGCATTCTCTCCAGCTCATTAATATCCTTCTTAAGGACTGGACCCAAAACTGCACTGTATACTCAAGGTGAAGCCTTACCAGGGACCTATAAAGAGGCAAAATTATGTTTTCATCCCTTGAGTCAATGCCCTCTTTATACAAGACAGCACTTTATTTGCTTTAGTAGCCACAGAATGACACTGCCTGGAATTAGACAACATGTTATCTACAAAAACCCCTAGATCCTTCTCCATTAAGGATACCCCCAACACACTACCATTCAGTAGATAGTTTGCATTTATATTATTTCTACCAAAGTACATAACTTTGCACTTGTCAACATTGAACCTCAATTTCCAGTTTGTTGCCCAGTTTTCCAATTTTGTCAATTCGCTCTACAAAGCGGCAGCATCCTGCATGGAACTTATAGTTTTGCACAATTTAGTGTTGTCAGCAAAAATAGAAACAGTACTCTCTATGCCCACCTCCAGGTCATTAATAAACAAGTTAAAAAGCAAAGGACCAAGGACTGACCCCTGCGGTACTCCACTAACAACACTGGTCCAATTAGAAAATGTTTCATTTACCATTAATCTATCCTTCAGCCAGTTCTCTGTCCAATTACAAATATTATGTTCTAGGCCAATATTCCTCAATTTGCTCATTAACCTTCTGTGAGCTACTGTATCAAACGCTTTGGCAAAGTCCAAGTAGATGACATCAACTGCCATTACAGCATCAAGGTTCCTGCTCACCTCCTCATAAAAGGCGACTAAATTAGTCTGGCAAGATCTGTTACGCATAAAACCATGCTGGCACAAACTAATAGTATTGTGAACTGCAATGTATTCAAGTACCCTATCCCTTATTACCCCTTCCAAAAGCTTTCCTACTACTGATGTCAGACTACTTTATGCTCCTCTGTGGGGGCCAGCCCCACAGTTTGGAAACCACTGGTCTAGTTTTTTCTTTATAGGCCATAGCAAACTGGAATGTTGCCATGTACTAACCTGAGCAGTATTCGTTTCATAGCAATTTCCTGTCCTTCGTAAGTCTTTTCCTCTGCTGCTGTACTCTTCATTAGATAATGAGTTTGTGTTTAGGCACTTCATATCTAAGTGCACCTGCACAAGATAATGCCAGATTAATCTTCTTCCGTTAGAGAGGAGTTGGTATGAAGAGTACACCTGTGACAATTGTGGTTCCAGACACCAAGGAGAAGTCTTACCTGTTCAATATTATGGACACACCAGGTCAGTTACAGAACTAGATGTTTTTATTGGTGCTTCACAAAAAATCTACGCTAGTTAATAAATATATACCTCTTATTAACTAAATTATACCTGATTGTTTTCTCTGCTCTGTCCCCTTGTTGTGGGCCGAAACCTGGAGCTTTTTTCTTCATGCTGTACTATTGGTGCTTATTGGAGTACTAGCATTTAGTGGATTTTATGTGACAGCCTGCGGCTGAGTGGTTACTGCAAATATCTGCAGATGTACCCAAGTTCAGTGCCATGGAGCTAAACACAACGTGGCAATTTCTTGCTACTAAAATGCTATAACCAAACTAATGCACTGTACACAGCTGTGTAAAGGTGGCCATACACGGGCCAATTGTAGCTGCCGATATCGGTCCGTTGGACTGATTCGGCAGCTTATCGGCCCATGTAGGGGCAGGAACGACGGGCATGTCCTACCGATATCTGGCCTGAAATTGGCCAGATATCAGTTGGGCAGGTTAGAAGATTTAGTCGGATTGGAGACCGCATTGGCTCGTTGATGCGGTCCCCGAACCGACTGCGCCCATTGCCGTTGTTATAATTTGATCGTTAGGCCCCAGGGCCAAACAATTGAATTAGCCTACAGTTGCCCAATATCGCCCACCCGTAGGTGGGGATATCGGGAGAAGATCAACGCAAATCTTAACGTGTATGGTCACCTTAAGATTTATGTTGCAGGTGGCTGTTCATTATGACTAGAATCTGGTATCCTAACACTAGCAATGTAAACATACTACAAGGTAGATTAAGAGTTTGGAATTTGAGTGGCTGAATATAATAGTTACATAGTTACATAGTTACATAGGGTTGAAAAAAGACCTGTGTCCATCAAGTTCAACCCATCCAAGTAAACCCAGCACACCTAACCCACACCTACCAATCTATACACTCACATACATAAACTATAAATACAACCACTAGTACTAACTGTAGATATTAGTATCACAATAGCCTTGGATATTCTGATTGATCAAGAACTCATCCAGGCCCCTCTTAAAGGCATTAACAGAATCTGCCATTACCACATCACTAGGAAGGGCATTCCATAACCTCACTGCCCTCACCGTGAAAAACCACCTACGCTGCTTCAAATGGAAACTCCTTTCCTCTAATCTAAAGGGGTGACCTCTGGTGCGTTGATTGTTTTTATGGGAAAAAAGAACATCCCCCAACTGCCTATAATCCCCTCTAATGTACTTGTACAGAGTAATCATGTCCCCTCGCAAGCGCCTCTTTTCCAGAGAAAACAACCCCAACCTCGACAGTCTAACCTCATAGTTTAAATCTTCCATCCCCTTAACCAGTTTAGTTGCACGTCTCTGCACTCTCTCCAGCTCATTAATATCCTTCTTAAGGACTGGAGCCCAAAACTGCACTGCATACTCAAGGTGAGGCCTTACCAGGGACCTATAAAGGGGCAAAATTATGTTCTCATCCCTTGAGTCAATGCCCTTTTTTATACAAGACAGCACTTTATTTGCTTTAGTAGCCACAGAATGACACTGCCTGGAATTAGACAACTTGTTATCAACAAAAACCCCTAGATCCTTCTCCATTAAGGATACCCCCAACACACTACCATTCAGTAGATAGTTTGCGTTTATATTATTTCTACCAAAGTGCATAACTTTGCACTTATCAACATTGAACCTCATTTTCCAGTTTGCTGCCCAGTTATCTAATTTTGTCAAATCGCTCTGCAAAGCGGCAGCATCCTGCATGGAACTTATATTACTTATAGTAATGCCTTCTTTTTTTTTTTTTTTAGGTCATGTTAACTTTTCAGATGAAGTTACAGCTGGATTTCGGATCTCTGATGGAGTGGTGTTGTTTATTGATGCTGCTGAGGGGGTACGTTTTTACTTTTGTTAGGCTAATGTCCCATGGGGAGATTTAGTCGCTGCGATTTTTAAAACACGAGTTCCAGGGACAAGTCGCTCATCCTTTACTAACAATCGATTACTAGAGATTTCATGCAGGTGTCATATTCCACACCCACAATTAGAAATTACATTCAGTGCAATGGGGATATCGAAGCAAATTTAGTGGGTTTTACTTTCAGCGATTTCAGTAGTTTTGAATGACAAATGTTTCTTTGTAAAATTGCTCGAAAAAGGGTCTCATAGCTATTTGGAGCGATAAGCTATTTAAAGTAGTATTGTTGGTTGGCGATTTAAATTTCTCTATGTAGAGACAAAACAAACGACTTGTCGCTGGAACCTGTTTTTTTTTAACATCGCAGCAACTAAATCTCCCCATGGGGCATTAGCTTTAGGTGTGTTCCCCATGTGATGTAAATGTCATCTCTCTCCAGTGACCACCTTCTAAACTTGCCAAAGAGTAAAAATGGATTCTCAAGTAGACAGAACTTTTCACCAATGCAGCAATCATTGTTCATCTATTTCTCCTTTATTTGTAGTTCACTTAGTGCTATCTCTTGCCAAGACCCTTGTTTACTTTTTTCTTTCTCCCCAGGTTATGCTGAACACAGAGAGACTGATTAAACATGCTGTTCAGGAACGTCTTGCCGTCACTGTCTGCATCAACAAGATAGACAGGCTGATTCTTGAGCTTAAGCTGCCTCCGACTGACGCCTATTACAAACTGCGGCACATTGTGGATGAAGTGAATGGACTGCTTAGGTGATTGGGTAGAATGGGTTTAAGAAACTGCATGGCATTTTGATGATGTATCGATGCCAGAAGAGAGAGTGCTGATCTGCTTCATTACACACCTTAGATCACTGTGGATTGACAGGCACAGCATTAACCTGTTAGTGCACAGTCAGGGAAGATTCCATTGCGGAAACCTGAAAGTAAGCATTTTTGCATCAAAAGCTTCCATGTTAATGCAGACCAACGCCAAGCCTGTCAAAGCACAGTGATTTAGGCGCAGAAAGCAGCGGATCAGCCTACATACACCAGTGGAGAAAAGGCCACTTTTTATATGGCCCTTAAAGGGGATTTAAACTCAATTTAAAAACACACTTCAATGTTGAGCGTGTCTCTTTTGCAATGTACATATAATTTTTTTTTTTATGTGGTTTGAGATATTCACACATTATAATCAGTTAAGAAATAATCAGAGCCTCAGACCCTGGTATTAGAAGTATAAATCTGCTAATAAATCAGAGTTTGTAAACATTCTGCTTTTTACAGGGCTGGCTAAGAACCATTACATTTTTAAGCGGGTCCTGCCCTGACTGCACTGCACTGTCGTCTTCTGTCCCAAGAGTATGACACTCCCTGACAAGTCTTGTTTTTTCTCTACAGCATGTATTCCACAGACGAGAACCTAATTCTCTCTCCTCTCCTGGGAAACGTCTGTTTTGCTAGCTCACAGTACAGCATCTGCTTTACATTGGGATCATTTGCCAAGATTTATGCTGACACATACGGTAAGGGGACATAGGTTAAAGTCTATTCTAATATAAGCCTTGCAGGTTTTCTTATCATTAAATGATCCCAGTTGTTTATGGGTTAAATCCGTCCCTTTCTTTGCAGGGGACATCAATTACCAGGAGTTTGCAAAGCGATTGTGGGGAGACATCTACTTCAATCCGAAAACGTATGTAATTGTAGGAGGGTGTAAATTTTCTTTTCTGCCTGAAGCAGAGGCTAAACCAGTTGTTAAAACCCCATCATTGTTAAGCATCCCTAATTAAATGGCCTCTGAATTCCTTTCATATGGCTGTATTTGACAATGTCAGAAATTTGCTACAATGCAAAGGCACAAACTCATTCACAGCAGAAAGCAAAAAAAACGACTTGACATTTATTTGTTTAATGCCAGTTACTGCAATATTCTAGTGCTTAAAGAATAAGTAAACCTTTTTTTTTTTACTATCAGTAAAATTACTCTAAACAGCCTCCAGAATTACCTACCTTTGTCCCAGCATTTTCTCTGACCTGGTTCCTCCATTAGAAGTTAATCGTTTTTCTTTGCTTCCTTGTGCAGAGTGAAGCCCCGCCCCCACTTCCTGTTCAGGTCTCTCATCAAAAAAAAAAAAACCCCTGCTAATGCACAGACTGGCACCTGCTTCCTCCAGGCATGCCCAGAAGGCTCTCCAGGTCGACTACAGGTAGTCGAATTGAAGAGAGAACTGAACAGGAAGTGGGGGTGGGGCTTCACTCTGCACAAGGAAGCAAAGAAAAACGATTACCTTCTAACTGAGGAACCAGGCCAGAGAGAATACTGGGACAAAGGTAGGTAATTCTGGAGGCTGTTTAGAGTAATTTTACTTATAGAAAAAAAAGGTTTACCGTATATACTCGAGTATAAGCCGAGTTTTTCAGCACTAAAAATGTGCTCAAAAAGTAACCCTCGGCTTATACTCGAGTATACCTCCCTCCACTTGTATCCGTCCTGCACGTAACGCGTTCGAACCCCCTTGCTTGGCCGCCGAGTATAGTGATGAGTCGCTGTGCTGATCTGCCAGCCACATAATCTGCAGGCAGTTCTTTACCTGCACTGTCCGGACCAGGAAGCGGGAGCATTCTTCAAACAGAGCCGTAAGCTGGAACATATCTGCCACCTCGTACGTCGCATAGCGTGTGCGCGCATGGACACCGTGCACTCCGTTGGCTCTTGATCTGACGATGCAATGCACACACACTCACCTCCGAGCGCATTACATCGTCAGATCAAGAAGAATGCTCCCGGCCCCGCTTCCTGGTCCGGACAGTGCAGGTAAAGAACTGCCTGCAGATTATGTGGCTGGCAGATCAGCACAGCGACTCATCACTATACACGGCGGCCAAGCACCTGCGCAAAAACTCACTTGTCCCAGATACTGTACATGATTCAGAAGAGTTCCTTAACCTTGCGTGCACGGACTCACCTCCATCCATGGGGGGCGGCTTCAAGATCAGCGCACGGCCAATCACAAGTTGCCCAGTTCGGTCGCACCGCATTGTGGGATATGTATTTCTAAGGAGGCGATTGGTGCACGGATGGGCTTGTCATGAGTGGCAGTCTCTGGCCACTAACAAGGAGGGGAAGGAGCGGAGTTCTTAAGGCAGTGGGGGTCAAGGGGAAGCAGGATGGGACCAGCAAGGGGCAAGTCATTGGTGAGTAGGAGTGGAAGCGTGGTGGCCATTGTAACTGTGTAATAAGAGTGTAAGCTCTTCGGGACAAGCCATTAGTTTAGTACCCCCTCCCCTGATCTACCTAGACACACGTCCGTTCACGGGGGGCAGGGGGGGGTTGGGTGCGCGTTACATCTTCTTGGCACTTCAGCAGAATGGCTGCCAACAGGACTTCCCCTTTATACTGTATGTAAGGAAGATTTATGCACCAAGCAAGTCCTTTTTACACTGCCTACACTACAAAGACACCTGCCTTTTGCTTTTACATCAACTGTGATTTGTGTTTCTTCCTGTGTGAAACCACACACAAATACAGTCTGATGAATACAAAAAAATAACAAAAGAAAAGTCAGAGAATTTTACTGCCCTAATGACTAGAATCTCAGCCATAAAGCAGAGCTGCTGTACTGCAATCACAAGACTGATTTTCAAAATGTAAGAAAATTATTTTTGTAGTACTGTGGTGGGACTTGTACACTGGGGTCCAAGTACTTGATAATTAGTATGGCAGCTTCCTTAGCGTTCCCAAACTTGCTTTTGTCTGCTGCTGTAGCATTTTTCTTTCCCTAAAGTTATCTATTTATCTGTTATTTATTTGATTATTGAAACTTAGCAGTAGCGGCTGCATTTCCCACCCTAGGCTTATACTTGAGTCAATACGTTTTTCCAGTTTTCTTAGTTAATATTAGGTACCTCGGCTTATATTCGGATCGGCTTATACTCGAGTATATACGGTACTTATTCTTTAAAGACTACAAATTATAATTTTTACACCAAATGGGGTTTTTTTTTCCTTCTCTGATCATTTTTGCAGTATTTTATTGATCTGTATTTGACCTGGGGGAGGGCAGTGACAGAAGATTATTCCTACAAGTTCAAATTGCCCTTTATTACTAATTACAGAAAAGTCATTTCTGAGGCGTTTAAAGCAGTAGTACTTAACTTGATATAAATAAAAGACCCACTTTAGGCAAAAGTCACACTTGTAATTATCATACCCATGCAGAATAACGGTGCAAGATGAGTTGACCTTGCTGAGTATGGCTAGCTTTACTTCTTTGCCAAAACCCACTCAAGTGTTGGTCAGGACCTTTCCACAAAAGTCTGCTTGTAGTCTCTTTTGAACCAAATAACCCCTTGAGGCACGCCTCGCTCACAGCGCTTCTCTTTCTCCAGCCGCAAGTTCACCAAGAAAGCCCCTACAAGCAGCTCACAACGCAGTTTTGTGGAGTTCGTACTGGAACCTCTCTACAAGATTCTGGCTCAGGTATGTGGATGGTGTTAATAGTGCCAAGCTTATCTTTGCCCATCTGAGATCGCTTGATAATTTTAGCGCCTTCTCTGCGCTGTAGGTGGTGGGGGATGTAGACACCACTCTGCCGCAGACTCTAGAGGAGCTGGGAATTCATCTGACCAAAGAGGAGCTGAAACTGAACATCCGTCCCCTCCTGAGACTTGTCTGTAACCGCTTCTTCGGGGAATTTACCGGTAAGAGCCAGCTGCTCCTAATTTTGTTAAAGCGAGCTCACCGTGTATTGGATTTTCATTAAGGCTGTAAATTTGTGCTCTGCTTTTAAAACTTGCTTTGAATGTAACCTTTTAAGTAGGTTAAAGATTATATGGTTTAAAAATGTGCTTTAAATTCTGTTTAGGATCTTAAATCAGTCTTTGCTTGCCCCACTTATATGTGTTTTTTCTTTTTGAGCTTTTTTGCTGATGAAATTGTTGCTCTACAGGTTTTGTGGATATGTGCGTCCAGCACATCCCTTCACCCAAAGCGGGGGCAAGAGCCAAAATTGAACACACCTACGCAGGGGGCATTGATTGTGAACTAGGGGAGGCCATGAGTGAATGTGACCCAGATGTAAGTACACAGCTCATGCACAGATTACTTTTTTTTTTTCTTGTTTACTGTATGGCTGAAAATTCTCTGCTAGGTATTGATTCCACTAACAGATTATTTACATGTATGAATCCTGACTCAGTATGTGTTCACTATCCCCCACACATCTTTATTTTATGTAATAGTTTGAATTCTCAGCCTGCTCTCATGCAGCTAATGTAGAAGCACATGAAATCTGAAAAGAGGCGTACAGGAATCTGTAGCATCATTAGGTTCCAGACAAGGGATAGGGCTTTAACAGTTCACTGATATAACCTGGAATGCTATTGTAGTAATAGAAGTTTGTTTATGAAACATGAGCATTTTTTTAAAAATCCACTATAGGTTTTCTGTAGAGACAATTAAAAGAGAGTCAAAGTGTAAAATGACAAGGGGGTGCTATCTTTGTTGTGCCTAGGTGTGCAAATTACTTGTAAGCCTTTTCTCTGGCTTTACTCCCTGACACCCTGTTTTCACTCTCTGGTTATTGGTGCATGATTAAAGTAGGATAAGGAAAGATTTAAGTTCTGGCAAAACTGTAAGAGCACACACTCTAGATAGTGACCACAAGCATGCTGGTTTATATTTGATATAATTTGAAGTATCTTATTAACTGACATTCGCCACAAAACTGTTGCTCCCTTTCAGGGCCCTCTTATGTGTCACACCACCAAGATGTATAGCACAGATGATGGGGTGCAGTTCCATGCATTTGGGCGGTTACTGAGTGGAACAATCCATGCTGGGCAACCAGTCAAAGTTTTGGGAGAGAACTATACACTGGAGGATGAAGAGGACTCTCAAGTTTGCACTGTAGGGAGGCTGTGGGTGTCTGTAGCTAGGTGAGTGATATACAGGGGTGATTTGGACATGTTTTTCAAGCAGACTTGCTTCAAATTAGTCAGATGGCATCTCTGTTTAGAAACTGTGTCACAGTGCCTCCACTGGATTGAAATCAGGACTTTAATGTCAAAGGGGAACTAAAAGTCCCATCCCTAATCGCATAAACCTGACTGGGTAAAAGTCATGTGCCCGGTACCTGGTTCCAAAGTAGTTGGGCAGTGGGGTTCATTACCAGACCAGGGATCCATAGCAATAGTCATCGAGCAGGAGCATGATTACTGGCTGCCATCATGGGTTTTGTTTGCATTCACATGGGTAGCAATCAATAACGTAGAGCCTTGAGTTAAGCACTGAGCAAACATGGCAACTGCAACCCCACTGCTCAGCTCTGCATTTAATTTGGTTTATAATGTAATATTTGAACAATAATTTGCGGAAGATTAAGAATTTGGAAACAAAGGATCCCTCATAGAAGTATTACTTTCCAGTAACCTATGATTAACAGGTTTTGGGGGGCATGTCTAAAGAGAAGTGAATGAATAAGTCATATTTAGTTATCTGCCTCCCAAATGTATTGATCTTTCATTTAGGTATCACATTGAAGTGAACAGAGTTCCAGCTGGAAACTGGGTGTTGATTGAGGGTGTGGACCAGCCAATTGTGAAGACGGCAACCATCACAGAGCCACGGGGCAATGAGGAGGTATGAATGATTGAACAATTATACATAACAGTGACCACAGCTCTTTTATGAAGAGGGTATGATAACATTCTTTTTTCTGCCACATAGCAGTTTTTTTTGGCCCTGTTGTATTTTGGTACTTGCATCTCTGTTACACCGAGTGTGTTAGTTTACTGTGTGTAGAACTATAAGATTGGTTATGCCAGGACTTTTTTTTTTTTTTTTGCCTTAGTGTTTAGTCAAGTTCATTTTTGCATGCAGCAGTATCTGGTACAAAAATGCTTAAAACTTAACTTAGGCAATTGTAGTCTTCTGTGCATGTGTTTAACATGTAAAAGGTAGTTCCCTATACAATGTGGCACAGAGACTTCCCTCAGAGACGAAGCCACTGACAGGGCCTATGATTACCTCAACCAGAGACAGATTGATACAATTTAAGATCATGCACAGGCTTCAACTAACCCCCCTGAGACTGTATCGTATGAATAGACGTGAGTCATCTCAATGCCCCAAATGCAATGCCCTATAGGCAAACTATATACACCTCCTTTGGCAATGCCAAACCATCCAATCTTACTGGGCACAAATAATGAGCTATATCAAAGAGAAAACCCAAACATACTAACACCCAAGGTCTGCCTATTGGGAGTGGTCGATGACCTCACCCCAACAATCCACATGAGAACTCTCTTCCGCAGTTTAGTGTTCTATGTTAGGAAATGTATACTACTACACTGGATGGCTCAAGCCCCTCCCACAGTAGATAGATAGCTAAACCTGGCGGAGCTGGATAGATGCCACAGACTGAACTGGTCCCCTCCCTCCCCATCGTAAGGACCATTACTCTAGACTAGACTGAATGCAAATCTCATATGTGCTATCTTATTCAAAACTCAGGACAACATGATGTAAAACCACATGATGTTTATTAATGTTACACGTTTATATGTATTGTTTCTATGTTAAAAATGCAAAATAAAAACCTTTAAATAAATAAATAAAGGTAGTTCCCTAATTAGTGCTGTCATCAGGGAAATCCTTTGCCCTGCCCCCCAGTTTGCTCGTGCAAAAAAAGATTTCCCTGTCAATAGCTATTAATGTAAATCAGTTAGTACATTGGCCTAGATGTGTCAGCGCAGAGTATGCTATATCATCTCATTATGCAGACTATGTATTGATGTGTTTAAATGATCACTTGGTCCTGAGCAATCATCTAGGAATTAGCTTAATAATAGAGTAAAACCACTTATGCTGTTATAAATCAAATAACAATTTAATTTGAATCCTGCATCTTAGGCTCAGATTTTTCGACCGCTAAAGTTCAACACCACGTCCGTTATTAAAATTGCTGTGGAACCAGTCAACCCCTCAGAATTGCCCAAGATGTTGGATGGGTTGAGGAAGGTCAACAAGAGCTACCCTTCCCTTACTACCAAGGTACTGCTCAATTCTTCCACATAATATCATTTTAACCTCTACTGCTAGGCTTGAGGCTTAGCCTAAAATACCTGTTGTCTCTGTAGGTGGAGGAGTCCGGGGAGCATGTGATCCTCGGTACCGGAGAGCTGTATCTGGACTGTGTCATGCATGACCTCCGCAAGATGTATTCAGAGATTGACATTAAGGTTAGGCTGGGTGGTATCTGTTTGGGGAGGGTGGGACTCGCAGCCTACAGGACTTGGGGAGTAACTCAACATTTTGTTTTCAGGTGGCAGATCCCGTGGTTACCTTCTGCGAGACTGTAGTGGAAACCTCATCACTGAAATGTTTTGCTGAGACACCAAACAAGAAGTAGGTCCATGTTATTTATTAGCTTTTTCCTCAGAACTTTTCTTTGTTGCAAAGCACATTAAACAGCCCCTTTCTAGACTTAAATTGGAACAAGTACATGTCGGGCCATTTCAGTGCAGTTTCTGGACTTTGTTTTTTCGGGCTTTATAAACATGAAGCTCAGACTGCCCAAGTGGCCAGTGATCTTGGTCATCTTTCTAGTTATCTTCAATATACAGCACCTTAGTCATTTCATGCATCAACCTTTAACTGACCATTTATCAATGCTAAAGTGATGGCTTCTGGGACTTGAAGTGCCTTTGCTTTCTATGGTGGACAGAGATTCCCTGGAAAGCAGAAGGACTTCCATTTTCAGAACCCATCATTTCAGCATGGAACAAGGCGAGAGAGAGAGGTTAAATGACTTTTACATAAGCCCAAATAAATGTACTCATGCCAAACAAAGGGATGTTTTTTCCTTTAAGCAAAGCTTTTTAACAGTTTCATGACATTTTGGCCACTAGAGGCCAGTGTTTCCCACAGTGAGAAGTTCAATATTTGAACACAAATATCCCTATTTTTGTTTTGAAACATTTATTTCAAATGAATGGTTGGATAATATATATTTGCTGGAGCTGCCTCAGTGCTAACAGGCATGAGTTTTCTTTGCAGAAATAAGATCACAATGATTGCGGAGCCGCTGGAGAAAGGATTGGCTGAGGACATAGAAAATGAAGTGGTGCAGATTTCCTGGAACAGGTATTGCATGAGAACTGCACCCAGCTGTCTGAAAGCCGTGGTTGGGTTACACCATCATGTATCTTTTAGCCTTTTTACAGAGAGCCGTAAGCTTTGTGCATGTAAAGTGGGAATCTTTGTAGAATTCACAGAAGTGGTGGTGTGTGATACTGACACCAAAAATATTTTTAAAAATATGAATGTACATAAAATACCGATATCCTTCAAATTAGCGCTAAACATAGAAGATTCTGCAAATTTTGGTTCTTGATGCTGTAATGTATATGTTTAGTTTCTGTATATTGACAGCACCTGAAATATTGCCTCTCGTGATTGTTAAAGCTGTGTGTGAACTCTATATCTTTTCCTCTTCAGGAAGAAGCTGGGAGAGTTTTTTCAGACCAAATATGACTGGGATTTGCTTGCTGCCCGTTCTATTTGGGCTTTTGGACCAGACACAACTGGACCAAATATTTTGGTTGATGACACGCTCCCCTCCGAGGTAGGTGGCACTTGTGCAGTAGAGGAGATTGTTTGTTCTTGTACTCATCCTTTATCCTCCAGGCTTTCCTTACCTATTAGTGTAAAAGCACCTGCATAAGTTTTAGCTTTCCATGGGCAAAAGAACACTGATAAAATGACTTCTGCCAGTGCACCTATGGGTTAAGGCAGTGATCCCCAACCAGTGGCTCAGTAGCAACATGTTGCTCACCAACCCTTTTGATGTTGCTCCCAGTGCCCTCAAAGCAGGAGCTTATTTTTAAATTCTAGGCTTGAAAGCAAGTTTTAGTTGCATCAAAACCATGATTACTGCCAAACTGAGTCTCCTTTAGGCTGCCAGTCCACATAGATGTTACCAATTGCCAATCACAGCCCTTATTTGGCACCCCCAGGAACCTTTTGCATGTTTGTTTTGTTTTACATTTGAATGTGGCTCACTGGTGAAAAAGGTTGGAGACCACTGGCTTAAGTGATTACAGCTTCATGATTGGCTGATGTAACCTCTTTAGGTTATACTGCAGTAGTCTAGTATGATCCACCTGGTTTTTGTATCAGTTGATTGGGGTGCAGATGTTGCCTATAGTACCAGAACTCAGCTGGTGATTTAAATTCAGGTTTCCTTTTAGACAAAGACTTTCATTCTGCTCTCAGAATTATTTCTGCAATTGAGTTCCAGGGAGTGCAGATGAAATCAGAGCTGCCTTCCCTGGCCAAACATTTTTGTGCCAAACTAGCAAGGTATTGACACAGACAAAGCCTCTCTTATGAATGTCTAGTGCTCTTCTTCCAGGTACCACTTCTGCCAGCCAGGTTTGCATTTCCGGCCACTGGGAGAAACAAGCCAGCAGCCAAAATATAAAGACCGGCTCCCTTTTAAGATTTTTTTTAATGCTCACAATTCTGGTTGAGGAAGAAAAGCAGGTCCTGATTAAAGGAGAACTAAACCCTAAAAATGCTAAAGGGCTGTGGTCGCTTGGGCTGCTACAGAAGCCCTAACCAAAATGTACAACATTTTTAGCCTAATTCTTTAGTTAAGCTTTAGTTCCCCTTAAAATATTTTATTACAACGCAGTGATTAACAATTAACCTCAACCTACATCCATATTTGCCCCAGTGCTCTAGCAGCGACATTACCCTAGAGTGTAAATGCAGAAGTAGCTTGCTACAGGGATCTATATCTCTATATCTATCAGCTAGAGCTGCTTATGTGCACTGCCCATCAACTTGCATGTTAATGAAATTCTCCGTTGTGCCCTAATAGGTGGATAAGGCGTTGCTGAGTTCAGTCAAAGACAGCATTGTACAGGGATTCCAGTGGGGAACAAGAGAGGGTCCGTTGTGTGATGAGTGTGAGTATCTGGCTGCACCTTTCTCTGGTTCCGTCACAGTGTAACATTGGAAACATTCTACAGTTTGGCACTACAGGGAATTGCTGATTTTCTGCTCTCCTTTGCTCCTCAGTGATCCGCAATGTCAAATTTAAGATCTTGGATGCTGTTATCGCACAGGAGCCCCTACACCGTGGTGGGGGACAGATCATCCCCACAGCCCGAAGAGTGGTTTACTCCGCCTTCCTAATGGTAACATCCTTTGTCACCACATTGACTCAATACACATGTTCCTTTATATATAATACAGAAGTGTCTCTGTGCCCTAAAACTGTATCCCCCACTATAACAAACAAGCACCTTCATGTATATATGTATTTCCTGTCTATACCATACCGTCTCTTTATATAAGACATGTGCCTTGGTTCTTCTCTCTTAAACACAAAGTACTTTCCTCTGTAAATACAGGCAACTCCTCGTCTAATGGAGCCCTATTATTTTGTGGAAGTACAAGCCCCTGCAGACTGTGTCTCTGCTGTTTATACTGTTTTGGCCCGAAGAAGGTGAGTAATTGAGATTCCGCTTCCTGACCAACAGTATTGTCCCATAACATACTCTAAATATATTTCATTTTCTACAGAGGGCATGTGACTCAGGACGCCCCAATTCCTGGGTCGCCTCTTTACACAATCAAAGCCTTCATCCCAGCAATAGATTCATTTGGGTTTGAAACTGACCTGCGAACACACACCCAGGGACAAGCCTTCTCCTTGTCTGTCTTCCATCACTGGCAGGTACAAATCTAACCATCTGGGATATCCTGGGAAATCAACTTGGATATGGTTTGAAATAGTGGCACCCCCGTGATTTTACCACGCCATTTCCTGCTTTCTGACAGTTAGTGGCATACTGACATAGAACATCTTGCAAAGGAAGGGAAAGTAGAAGTTATTGATAGTTCATTACCCATTTTCTGTTTCTGCACCCCCCACTGTGCTTTGGGAAGGTGCCTACCCCTAGTTCTGGCGCTAGTATTTTCATAATGCACTGTGCCAGTTTGCTGTTTAACTTGCCTGCTATCTTTTGGTAGATTGTTCCTGGAGACCCTCTGGATAAAAGCATCATTATACGGCCCTTGGAACCACAACCAGCACCACACCTTGCCAGGGAGTTCATGATAAAGACAAGGCGTAGGAAGGTAAGTTCTATGTGGCTGAGAAGGAAGAGAGGGCAGGTTGTTCAAAGACTGTTTGGGGTTTCTTTTCATAAGCAATTTCAATCCTAAACAGTGTGTTTATGAGTAAATTGGTGGCTTTTCTGAGGAACTGCAATTCTCCGTGGCTTCATAAGCAGCTGTAGCACCTGGAGAAGCATAGGTTGTGGGGAAATATACAAATGAAAGGAATAATGTCATGCCAGTTTGTCATTTAAGAAATTGGACTTTTTAAAATCTTCCGTGGGCTCAGATAGTGCTACATCTGAACTCGAAACAAATGTTTTGCTCACTTAGTCTGCTCAGCTTCCTGGCTGCTGCAAACTGTTACACATTCATCTTTTGTATTTAGGAATTAGGCCAGTTCTTTTCCCAGAGTTGCATTTCTCTTTCCTGTTAATACTGCTGCAGAGACAGCTTCATGCTCTGTTCTTGTATAAAGGAGTGCCTCGCCCCCTTCTGCATTTAACCTCTTACATTATTTCTTTACCATGCGTAGGGCCTAAGCGAGGATGTGAGTATCAGCAAATTTTTCGACGATCCTATGTTGCTGGAACTGGCGAAACAGGATGTGGTGCTAAATTATCCTATGTAAAAGGGACATGTGTCCATCCAACCCCCGTGATTGTACTCTCCCTCATTCCATAAGGCCACATACTCTCACACAACAGCTACCTGGTACTTCTGTCGTCAAACCAGACATGAGTTACAGTTGTTAAACCACTGCCAGCGGGGTTAGACAGGCATAGGTCAGGTTTCTGGCCACTTTGTAAAACAACCCCAGTCGCTATGTTCCTATTTTTTTTGAGCAGTGCGTCCAGAGATTGAGAATCCCAAATTGTCCAAACAATGTCCATAGAGTGGAAGCATAAAGCACGCCTGACCTTGCAGGGTTATTTGTGTGACGTGTACATACTGTTTATTTTTATGTTTTAAAATAAACATAACGATAATTTGTAAGTGTGGCTTCATTATTGTGTTCTATGACTTTCCTGATAATTGGGGGGGTCAGTCTTTACACTCCAATCTTTGCATTTATGGCATTAGACCAGAAACCACATTTATTTTCATGAATGTTTTACAACAAAGGCACTAAAATCTCCCCATCAGAAGTCAAGCTAACCTGCCTATAGATTAGGGAGGAGAAAAATAATCCTACTACTTTGTTTCTATTTCCCATTTTCTGGCAATCCATTTACTCATCAGTATTTCTGCTGTTCTGCTGTTCCAGTGCAGCATCTCTCTCCTCAGCCCACCGCTGCCGGTACTCTTTGATCATTGTATAAGTAGCACCTGTTGGGAAATAAAGCCCGTAATAAGGTGAATTATAGTCGGCCCAATACTGGTTTAAAGTAGAACAGTAGAAAAGTAATTTTTTCCCATTTTGTGGGCAGTGCCACTATAGATGGCTGATTTTATACAGGCACCTTAACTGGCAGAGGGTTTTGTAATTAAGGGAGGGATGCAGTGATACATAAATAAACAAGATATTTAAAGGATAAGTAAACCTATTAAAGCGATACTTTAATGAGAAAACTTTTTTTTATTTTTGTTTTAAACACATCAGTTAATAGAGCTTCTACAGAATCCTGCATTGAAATCCATTTTTCAAAAACAGATTTTTTTTTTTTAATTTAATTTTGAAATTTCACATGGGCCTAGCCACATAGTCTTCATTTCCCAGGGTGCCACAGCCATGTTCTGATAAACTTCTGTCACACTTTACTGCTGCGCTGCAAGTTGGAGTGATATCCCTCCCAGCAGCCGATCAGCAGAACAATGGCAAAGGAGCAAGATAGCAGCTCCCAGTCGATATCAGAATAGCACTGAATAGTAAGAAATCCAAGTCCGGCTTGGGACTCCTCCAGTTACATGGGAGTAGGAGAAACAATAGGTTACCTGAAAGCAGTTCTAATGTGTAGCGCTGGCTCCTTCTGAAAGCTCAGACTCAGGCACAATGCACTGAGATGGCGCCTACACACCAATATTACAACTAAAAAAAAAATGCATTTATTGGTTCAAGAATGAAATTTAAATGGTAGAGTTGCAATATATGGACAAACAATCCCTGTTTTGCTTAAAGGGAAGGGCATTTCTTAGTAGCTTAATGCACTGAATGTCTTAATGTTCTATATATTGATAATGGGTGAGTGCAGAGGATCTCTTGTTGTTTCTATGTATTTTGTGGTCACAACCTCATTGCACCCCCGCCTAATGGTTTATAAGTTAGTGGTTGAGCACAACTTTCCCTTTTTTTGCTATAGCTTATACAGGAGCAGTGGCCAGCTCTATGTTGTAGCTCCCACCCTTCCCAGCTGCAGTCAGGTGATCCCAGTGGAGCCAATAATATGGCAACCATATGGGGGTTTTAACCTTGAAAGCAAGAAAGTTGCAGGTAAAACTTAGTCCCTTGGCTAAATGTATATTGAAGCAGTAGAATTCTTAATGAATCGTATAAGTCAGTGTAGGACTGGCCAGAAGGGATGACTTTGACGCAGTTGGCCAGCTTGAAGTATATTGCAATATATGGACAAACAATCCCTGTTTTGCTTAAAGGGAAGGGCATTTCTTAGTAGCTTAATGCACTGAATGTCTTAATGTCCTATATATATATATATTGATAATGGGTGAGTGCAGAGGATCTCTTGTTGTTGTTTCCGAGTGAATTATTTGCAATGTAAACAATGTAATTTAGAAATAAAAATACTCCATACAAATCATGAATGTACAATTCTAAACACTTTTGCAATTTACATTCATTATTGGTTGTAAGATTCCAAGATATTAAGGGAAATACGCTCACCTAAAGGATTATTAGGAACACAATACTAATACCCTTCTCTGACCTCTAGCAATCAACAAGGCATTTTTGCCCGCAGGACTGCCGCATACTGGATGTTTTTCCCTTTTTACACCATTCTTTGTAAACCCTAGAAATGGTTGTGCGTGAAAATCCCAGTAACTGAGCAGATTGTGAAATACTCAGACCGGCCCGTCTGGCACCAACAGCCATGCCACGCTCAAAATTGCTTAAATCACCTTTCTTTCCCATTCTGACATTCAGTTTGGAGTTCAGGAGATTGTCTTGACCAGGACCCCCTAAATGCATTGAAGCAACTGCCATGTGAATGGTTGATTAGATAATTGCATTAATGAGAAATTGAACAGGTGTTCCTAATAAACCTTTAGGTGAGTGTATTTAGTTAATATAAATGAATTTTGTTACAACAGTGCCACCTGCTGGTCAGTTTCCCATTGTGCTCCAGTTGGGGAAGAAAGATTGCTGGTCTGACATTCTTCTGGTTTGGAATATAAAAAATAGAAATGTAATATAACATCATTCCTAAACAGAAAAACATAAGAACAGGACAATTTCCTCCACTGGATCACGGACAGAAAATGACCAGCAGGTGGCGTGTTGTAAAAAAAATAATTTATATTAACAGTGCACATTTACTTTAATATCTTGGAGCTTTTCAATGGCTTCCTCTTCATTCCCACAGAAATTGCTGGAATTCACATGGAAACAGCAGAGTGAGCTAAAGATCCGTTTCCTGTAAGTGTGACCTTAGGGCTGCCAGAGTGCACTAATGGGTCACATACACATCCATATTCACACGCACGCAGCATGCAGTCAATACCACTTACATACAAGATGCACACACACACACACACTTAGATCATGCAGCTGCAGGCACCATCAGCCATTAGCTTTATTTAAACACTCGGATCTATACTGACACAGCATGGAGTCCGTTCTGGTGCCCGGGTTTAACTACAGGCAGTTGCACGCAACATACAAGTGACCACAGCCTCCAGACACATTAATGATGTGTGTCAGTGCATTAACTCTGGCTGGTTTACAAGTCCATAATACTTCTGCATGACCAGGGTCGGACTGTGGGGTGTGCAGGGCTCGCCGGGGCTGCTATCCCAGGGGCCCAGCCATGGCCCCCAATTCCCTGATCATGCATACATTATACTTCAGCTCGATCATGGGAAGGAGATCTGGGGGAGCGCCGGCGGCCCAGTCCAACCATGCAGGTTTGGGATTCAAAATCAGCCCTGGCATTTCAAGTACACAGTGTCCCAAACAGTCCAATAGTGAGTGTCTTGCGTTACCTGTTCCTCTGCAAGGGTGGGCTGCACAGCTAATAAAGCAAAGTAGTATCCCCCTTTATACTGGATTTAAAAAAAAAACCAAAAAAACTCTGACTGATCTTCCATTGGTGGGAGAACCAGAAAATAATAGAGTAGGTGATACCTTTGATTGACTAAGTAAATTTAAACATTTTTGTAACGACTTAGATCCCTGCTTCAGGCATGATGGGAGGTCTGCTTCAAATTTATAGTAGTTAAAGGGACAGTGACAGGTTCCAGTTTTTAACAGACTCATGTCACAGCCTATATAAATCCTAGCATTGCTAACCTTTCTAATGCAGGGGCTTTCCTGCTGCCCCCCACAGCCCCTTCTTACAAACCAAGCAGCTTAGGTGGTAACACTTTTGTGACAGTGTTCTGATGTCATCAGTGGCCCATCCCTATGCATGGCGTCACCCAAGCTGCTCTTCAAATTGTATCAGGATATACAGGTTGTAAGTTGGGGGGGGGTCCAAGGAGCACTTACGCTCTAAAAAGGAAGCAGGTTTTATATAGGCATATAGATATGTTCTTGTTAAAATTAGAACTTGTCAATATACTTTTAAAGGGGTTGTTCACCAGACAAATTTCTGAGTCTTCACCTTATATTTCCTGTGAGTTTTTGAATAATTTAGCTTTTTTTCTTAGCAGCTCTCCAGTTTGGAGGTTGAGCAAGTATCTGGTTGCTAGGGTTCAAATTGCCATAGCAACTAGGCAGTGGTTTGAAATGAGAAAATAACAAATAGCCTCATAGACCCCTATTTGAAAGTCTGGAAAGAAGAAAAATGCGAATATTTAGGAAAAAAAAGAAAGAAAAGTTGCTACGGGTAGGCCTTTCTAAAACATACTCAGCTTAAAGGAGAATCACCCCTTTAATAGTGTTAAGGTTGGGCACTAGGTTGCCCATTTATTAAGATGGCCTGGTACATAGGTGTAGTTACAAATGGGCAAACAACATTGTATTTAGTGCAGTCAAACTGGGCCTTTTGAAGAACCAGAAACCAAGGCCCCCCCCCCCCACCACCACAATTAAATGGCACTAAATGTTACAGATGTTAGAGCTAAAGGGAATTGGCTGGGGCCCCCTGGGAGATCCTCTGGTATCGGCAGCCCTGTTTCAGTGACATTAATGTGACTGCAAATTCCCAATGAGTCATTGTATAGACATTGGGGTCATTGTCCGGATGTCAGTGTTGAAATGACACAATTTACGTATATTGATTTCAGCGCTGAAGCATGTTAATAAATATCTGCACGGTCTTCTTTCTGTTTATCAGTGTAAAGTGACAGGTTATGCACAGAGAGAAAGAACAGAGGCACAGAGGCCAGCAATGGAAGGGTCTTACCTAGAGCTGTGGCCCCCACCACACAAGCTTGAGCGGCAACACGCGTGTGAATAAGGTGCACAGACATTTTCATATCTCCTCTGCTTTTAAGGCGGTACAGTCCATAGGCGACAATGACAGCGAATCCAGCCAAGCCTGGGGACGATGCACAGACATACAGTATAGCAAACACTGTCATTGCTTCACCTTCCCCGCAGCCACTGAGTGCTCTCAGCTAAGAACCATGTTTGTATAGTGACAGCAATGGCTCACAAAATCACTTTCAGCTTCAGCGCACTTACTGTGCCCAAATATACATGCTAGAATGCCCCTTCAAATGGCTTATTTACCACTAAGTGGTATATTGAATGAGATGGCCAGACTGCTGCCAACTGTGGTCCTGGGGAT
Organism: Xenopus tropicalis; assembly: GCF_000004195.4. Lineage (NCBI taxonomy): Eukaryota > Metazoa > Chordata > Amphibia > Anura > Pipidae > Xenopus > Xenopus tropicalis. Next base: position 17,892,878 of record NC_030686.2, read on the forward strand.
GACGGGGACAGGGGTGCAGAGCAGTGGCTCATATGCTTCTAGCTACACCCTTCCTAGCATTGTTCTACAGTGGTTTTGGCATCACAAATAAGGTTGGCACCCATTACTGGCCCATCCAGTAAAATACCGTTGGGTAAATTTATAATATCCTTTAGTTCAGCCCTTGGCCTGCCCCTTAAGCAGTGGAAACCCCTTTTCTTTTCCCTGATCCTCCTGGAGTAGCCTGTGATGTCATCACCCTGTCCCTTTTGATGCCATGACGTCATGGCCTGTCCCTTTGTCACCGCTAGTCTGCAACCGGCAACCGTAAACACCACTACTAGTTCCTCATCCAAAAGCCAATGATATACATGGCAGGGATCTCATCATGGTTGTCATGTGACCACTACACTAATAATAAAACTCTGAATGTATAAATGACTATAAATATTAAACTCCCCCCCCCCCCCCCCCACTGCATGCAGTTCTGGGATACATTGTAGAAAAACATGAAGCCTAGTATAGATGGTTTTCATTAGGACAACTGAGTTTCCTTAATCTTTTGTAAGTTTGGTCTTAGGGGAGTATTTATTAACATTGGAGACAAAAATTAACGATGATGTTGCACATGGTAACCAATCAGATCTTTGTTTTTGTTTTCTACCTTGTAGGTGACTGTCCAATTGTTGATTGATTGCTATAGGCGACTTTAACCGTGATGTTTGTCCTATGTTAATCAATACTCCCCCTAGTGATCCCTCCAGTTCTGATCTCTATCCACTGAGGCTCATTTATAAACACTGGGCAAATTTGCACCTGGGCAGTAACCCATAGCAGCCTATCTGTGATTAGATTTTTCCAGCCAGCAGCAGGTAGACCAATGAAAGCAAATTTCTGACTGGTTGCTGTGGGTTACTGCCCAGGTGCAAATTGTGTTTATAAATGACCCCCAATATATGAAGCGTGTATATGCTTACACACATACATCATATTGTATCCCTATTGGGATTTACAAAGGCAATCTAAGCCCCCCCAAAAAATAAACTTTGTGTGCTCCTCTGAGCACTTTTGCATCATATATAACATTTCTATTATTAATGGATTCTGAGAAAGCGCTTGGGGAGGCCCGTTTATCAACATTCTCATTGTTTGTGGTTTTAGAAGTTTTTGAAACAATGAAAAAACTAATTTTTTCTAAAACCAGGAATGCCAAGTGATTTGTTAAAACAGCCTTTTAAAAAAAAGCACGAACAGAAAAACGTGAAAAGAACGCCAAAACGCAAAATTTTAGTTTTTCTGCACAAATGAAAGCACCAAAAAAAAAAACATTTTAAACCAGGAGGCAAAGAAAGATTAGCCTGCTGAAAAAGGACGCCTGCCATTGATTTCTACAGCTTTTAGATGGCGTATTTTTACTTAGCTCTAAGTATAATAGTGAAAAGGTGAAAATGATCAAATTTTTTCAGCGAAAAAACATTTTTGTGCAAAAAAATACAAATCGCAAAAAAAAAAAGAAAAAGTGATCTTTGCTAAATGCCTCCCAATAGACTACTAATGCCAAACTTTCGGCTCAGCGTCGACCCTGCCCAGGCAGCACTTAATAACTAAGGGTTGTTGGCTTTCTGCCTTTCAAAGGGAGCTGCGGGGCTGCAATGTAAATTGCAAAAGGTGGCAAAGCTTGTGTCAATTTACTTTTTGGGATCTCCTTTAAAGTATGGAATGATGTGCTATAACAAAAGGGGGTTTGTAGCCCATACCAAGCAGTGGGAAGGCAAGCAGCAGAAGATGTAATAAACACCTGCTCTACATACAGTTATTAGGGAGAATGTCCCCTTTAACTATTGAATGTGTCACTTCCCATCATTGGGCGTTAGATGACTTCTGCCATTCAGTGGTGCAAATGAGACACTGCCCATTAAGGTACCAATACACTGACTGTGGATGCTGCATATAGACAATAAAGGGTCTCAGATCACAAAATGAATCTGGCACTGCTTATCTGTTCCTCTCACTCACCAACAGGGACCAGAGGTGACTGTTTCATCTTCCGCTGCAGTTTGCCCGTAACTGTTTCTTGGCTCTCAGAGACCCAGCCATCCTGGTCTTTGGACATCTTGCCACCACGAAGAGCAGTGCCGATGTGCTACATGGTGTCAGGGTGGGCACCTCAAGCACAGGAGAGAAGAGAAAGGGAGGGGAAGAGGTAGAAAATCACTGTGACAAAATCCAGAAGAAAGGGACTGATTAGCAGGTAGACTGACAGCCAAGCATTGTCCTAGCAACAGCCTGGCAGTTCACTAACAGACACAAGATATTCAGCATCTCACAGAAGGTAACATTAGTACAAGTACAGCATGGGGAGTCTAATAGTTACCACTTTCACAGATAATTTCGGACTCCAACCAACTTGGTTCACGTATTAGCACATCCTTCTCCTGGGTCCCTCTGGCAGGAGCTGGGTGGCTGTTCTCACGGCACTGCTTTATGTACGAATCAGGCTGGGCATCTTTCCATGAATAGCCTGGGAAGAGTAACTGGGTTGCAATGTGAGCCTTTATTCATTGCACACATAAAAAGGACTGCTTGAGGGGGGGGGGGTAACTTGGCACACACCTCTCTCCTAATCCCCCTGTCACCCTCTCTCTCTCTGACAGGGAGGGCTCTGTCAGTGCTGAAGTTTCGTTTTCACCAGGCCTAAAGCTTGCGGTCAAGTGTCCTTATGGTAAATTCTGGATCTTGTTTGTCACATAGACCTTCTGCAGAAATTATATTTTCAAAATTTTAGAATTGTACCTATGAGGTTGCCATGTTATTATCTTGGTAGCTCCCACTACTTTAGCTTGGGGAAGCTGGAAGGGAACTCTCTATCACTGCAAAAAGTACCTGCCAAGCAAGGACACATCAGATAGTTCCTGATGTGAAACAATGGAAGTCTTGGGCACCGATGGCACTGGCGGGTGTCAACTGAGCCTGTACTTACCCCACACTGTCCCTATTTAGTGGAGCATGTAACTTCTCTTACTAGTTCCCTCGCCTATCTCCCACTCCTATATTGTGCCATGACCATGGTGCACCATCACCAGACCCTCAGGTACATGAGCATTTAAAGACTCCACAATGACCCTCAGTCATAATCTTAAAGAGCAACTCTGGCTTCCAAACCAAAATTTGTTTGAGCCCCACACAACACAGAAACCATTAATATACCTATCACTTTAATCTGTTTCTTCAAAAAGTATGAATAGATACTTTTTTCATATGCTGAAGTCCAGCTGCAAAACAGTTCTTCCCTTTCTGCATCTTTTGAAAGCCTGACAGAGGAGGAGGGGCTAAAACATTGATGTTCCAAATTGTAGCAACTTTTCCACAGCTTACAAACAGCATGCAGGAACTACATAAATCACGATACATTGCACTGTGATATTACTTTACTTATTGACATTATGTGCACAGGGAATTGTGGGATTTGGAGGATAAGGCTGAGGGCAGGCTGAGGACAGTTGACTACTGTTACATTTTTTGTCAAAGTAGTCAGCCAGATCAGCAGGAGAACATGGGGCCAGGCTTAGGTAACTGTTCCAAACCGTATTATTAAAAATCATGAAAAGGCTGAATATTTTCTCTTGTCTCCTGCCCTCCAGCACAGCCTCCCCCTCTATAGAGTGGAGTCCAAAGAGAAAGAATTATGTGATTCCTTACAGTGATTCCCAACCAGTGACTCAGGAGCAACATGTTGCTCACCAACATCTTGGATGTTGCCCCCAGTGGCCTCAAAGATGGTGCTTATTTGTAAATTTCTGGCTTAGTGGCACATATTGGTTGCATTTCAGACCCTCACAAGTTTTTGCCTGCGACACTTGTAATATTCCTTTCAAACATCTGTAATCTTCCTTTCAATACGTATTTGTTTAAGTTAGAAGCACAAACCAACTCTTCTGGGAGACAATTGTGGACATGAAGTCATTTCTCACATTTTCCATGATGGTGACCTCCCATAGTTGAAAGGATAAATTAATGATCTGCCACTTCCTGCTAAAACCCGTTTAGTTTATGGATTCCTGAAAATTTCCAAATGCGTGATTTTGCTTGTTCACATTAACATTGTGTTAATCACTCTCCAGAACTTGGGGGAAAAGCTCAAGAATATTTGTTGATTTATTAGTAATAAATAAGCTCTAAGGGGGGTGGGCTAAACAATGCAAAAAACTAAGCCTTTTCCAGCTGGGGTGATCATTGATTCCCATAGGATTTGAATGTATTCCACTTTCCCATGGTTTATGTTTATAAAGCAAAAGGCCTGGGAGAACCATGGACCTCACTGTGTTTCCTAAATGAATACAAAAGGGATGGGACAAGAGATACTAAAGCACAGGGATGAGCAAAGCGAGCCCCACCCTAACTGATAGATCCCCTGATGTGAAGAATATTTTATGATTATGGAAACTGAGTGTAGCTTGTATATCTCTAGCAAACAGCAAAAATATATTTATTTATGAGGCATTGATCTACCTACAAGCTAAAGGCTGTCACTCACTTCTCTAGGGGAGCACAGTACTGTAGGTGGGTGGCACAGCCTGGCGGGAATTGTCATTTGCTGCCCTGGATAAACCTTAAACTACACCTGGGTGACTGTTACACTAGTGTTTTATACTGTGTTTTTGTAATGTTCTTTCAAACTATTGATCCCCAAGCAGTGATTCATGAGCATCATGTTGCTCAGCAGCTCCTTGGATGTTGCTCCCAGTGGCCTCAAATCAGGTGCATATTTTTGAATTTCTAGTCTGGAGGCAAGTTTTGGTTGCATAAAAAGCAGGTGTACTGATAAACTGAGCCTCCTGTAGGCTGCCTGTCTACATAGGAGCTACCAAAGAGCCAATCACAGCCAGGGTCGTATTGGGGGGTGAAGGGCTCACCGGGGCCCGCGCTCATAGCCCGCCCATATGGTCCGCGTCCATAGCCTCCCCCCCCGGAGGGGCCCCCCTAACCCCCCTCGCAGGGCCCCCCACCCGATGTCCTTCCCCGAGCGCGTAAATTTAACGTGTCGGGGCAGGAGCGGTCAGGCAGGGGTTGGGTCTGGGCGCCGCAAGGGTTGGGTCTGGGCCGCCGGGGCCCACTGGGATTTTTCGGCCCAGTCCGACCCTGATCACAGCCCTTATTTGGTACCCCCAGGAATATTTTTCATGCTTGTGTTGCTCCTCAAGTCTTTTTACATATGATAGTGGCTCATGAGTAAAAAAGGTTGGGGGGCCCCTGTTCAAGGGGGGCTAACGCTTTACATGAGCTACAGGTTCAGTCTCCATTGGCACTCGAGTGGTTTTTTTAACCTCTGGCTGCCAATTGAGAATGAACCCTGAAGCTCGGAAATTTGCAGTGTGTTTGTGAATGGGTGGTGTAACCCATCACCCTGTCAGAAGAGTCACATGCCTATGGTGGGGGAGGGGGCACTAGGGCCACTTGTCCACTGCCAGCCAAGGCAGCCAGCTGAGGGAGTTGTGCTGGACTGAGACAAGTAGGGGGTGGATGAGGTTGGGGGCTTGCCCTTGGGCATAAGTCTGCATTGGCAAACTCCCCTTATAAACTGCCCCTTGTAGACATGCAAGATTATTTCTATGTGACCTGTAGCCTACCTTTGGTACTTAGTCATGAGATATTTGGAAGGGTGTAGGTAATTATGTATTAGGTATTACACACTGCTATATTTAAAATCATTCTTATTTCTGTTTACACTTGAAAAAATACACATAAGCAGAAGACAATTTTTCTACCAATGAGTTGGTTAACTGTCTATCAGGATCCAAATATGCATAAATAAATCAAGCAATCTGTAAGTTGAGAGCACCCAGACTTTACATGATGAGGGGTTCTATCTAAGTTATACCATCCCATCAAGATCTACCACTGCAAAGGTGGTATTAGGGTGCTATGGAAAAGGTGACCTACGTGTAATTACATAAATCTACCTAAGGCCCAGGCTCAAAAGCTCAAAAGTCTTGACTCACAGGGTAAATGGTGGTTGTAAACCTGCCCGTGGCCAATGCTGGTACCATGACAGACATTGTTTGGGAACACCCCCTTTTTAGCAACAGCGTTGGGAAATGAGAGGTGCTGGAATCTTCCTGATGGCACATGGTAGAAGACTAGACAGATGGTTTCTGCAATTTGAATGGAGTCTTATAGGTTCTGATATCTGATTTTCTTTATTGATTTTTTAACAAAGAAGGTAGTAAAGTAGGAAGTGAAAGAAAATAGGAAAAGAAGGAAAGGTGGAATAGTCGGTGGTGGGCGTTTTCAAAGAGTTTCATTTTTAACAGTGCCTAACTACTTGTCTGGGGTTTGTTGAGCATCCAGCCGGGCAGAATTAATGTATTGTGCTGTTCGTTCGTAGGTCCGCCAGCCAGCGGTTCCATATTTTATCAAACTTAGCAGGACATCCTCGTGCAAGGTAGGTAAGTTTCTGCCGCAAAAGTGTATCGTCCACCAACTTTATCCAGAATCCCAGGGATTTAGGTGTTTAAAATGTTTTATTCTCAATGTGTATGAACCTCATTGGGTTTGCAAACCATACATTTGTTGGTGCGATCTGATTGACCTATATATCAGCCATTTATATGTATAAAATGTATTTTCTTCTCTAATCCTGTTACTTGTTCAGTTAAATACCCTGTTGGCAAAATGCAGTTATAAATATACACAAGTACACGGTCCGATCCGAATTTATACTTGACTGTGCATTTTGTAATTACTGACAACTTGCTCTATGCAATTGTGCTGGCCGGCCAAATCCTAATGTCTCTTATTATCTGTTCCTCTGTGCGTCTCAGGGTAGAGTTTGGCTTTGATATTTCCCATAATGGAGAGACAGTGAGCTATTGGGATGGGGGAGGTGGCCTCCTGTCTCACTTCATTAGGCTAATTGGATTTCTGGGTCCCAGGCTACTGGTTATGTGTCCATGTTGCTTCTTTCTCTTTTCCTCTAGGTCATTAACCCTTTCAGTACAAGAGCATATTAAGCATCAAACATGACCAGAAATATGTAAACTGATAGCCTACATTAAGCATACATCACTGTAACAAGTACATGTAGCATAGATCAGCACTTTTATCTAACAGCAAGCAATTTGTCTGACCTAGAGAAAACTCTGCTGGTCCCCTCACATTTTAAAGCCTTGAAGAGTTGCAGTTTTTGGGAATACATTTGGGTACAGTAGATGATAGGATACCTACACTAGCAGTGGGGGGATAATATCCTCTGGGAAGGGACTGTGGCTGTGGGATAGCAGGTATAGTAGGGAGAGATGGTGCCTATAGTAGCAGTGAGGGGATAATAGCCTCTGGGAAGGGACTGTGGCTGTGGGATAGCAGGTATAGTAGGGAGAGATGGTGCCTATAGTAGCTGTGGGGGGATAATAGCCTCTGGGAAGGGACTGTGGCTGTGGGATAGCAGGTATAGTAAGGAGAGATGGTGCCTACACTAGCAGTGGGGGGATAATATCCTCTGGGAAGGGACTGTGGCTGTGGGATAGCAGGTATAGTAGGGAGAGATGGTGCCTATAGTAGCAGTGGGGGGATAATAGCCTCTGGGAAGGGACTGTGGCTGTGGGATAGCAGGTATAGTAGGGAGAGATGGTGCCTATAGTAGTAGTGGGGGGATAATAGCCTCTGGGAAGGGACTGGGGCTGTGGGATAGCAGGTATAGTAAGGAGAGATGGTGCCAATAGCAGCAGTGGGATAATAGTCTCTGGGAAGGGACTGTGGCTGTGGGATAGCAGGTATAGTAGGGAGAGATGGTGCCTATAGTAGCAGTGGGGATAATAGCCTCTGGGAAGGGACTGTGGCTGTGGGATAGCAGGTATAGTAGGGAGAGATGGTGCCTATAGTAGCAGTGGGGGGATAATAGCCTCTGGGAAGGGACTGGGGCTGTGGGATAGCAGGTATAGTAGGGAGAGATGGTGCCTATAGCAGCAGTGGTGAAAATGGATTAAAGGGTTCAGGGCCCAACAGGACAGGTGGGATGACCTTCAGCCTTTTCTCCTCCAACAGCTCTTCAGTGTAGCAGCCAACAAAATAGCAGTTGCTTCATTTTTAGCTGGAAGAACGCTAACACCAATTTCTATTTATTTACTTTACTTTCAATTTGAAAAAAATCCAGAGCAATGTTTCTTGAACATCAGCAAAAAAGAACCCAAACAATGCTTTAGATATATAATAGACATCTGATATTAGATATATGATACTCGAGTATAAGCCAATACGAATATAAGCCGAGGTACCTAATTTTACCTAAGAAAACTGGAAAAACGTATTGATTCGAGTATAAGCCTATAGGGTGGGAAATGCAGCCGCTATTACTAAGTTTCAATAATCAAATTATTTAATAAAAGGACACTCAAATGGACTAATTAGTGTAAATCACCGGCGCTTGTTACATGGATACATTCTCTGGCCATCTAACAGCATTAAGCTGCTAATGTAACTCTGACCAGTTGACACAGGACTAGCTCTACTTTATGGAGCCACAGGGGCCATCATCAACTGGACAGAACTAGACAAAAAAGAGGTGTGGTCAAGTGATCTATATAGATGAGCAATTTGTTTTAACTGGGTCTCCATACTTGTTAGTTGGCAGAAACCACTGTTTCTGTTACTTTATAAATCACTTTTAGCTGTAAAATTGAAAGATGAAGGTTTTAGCCCATAGGAAACAATGGAATTTGACTACTCAAACCTGGAGAAGAAGCCAGCGATGGAAAGGAGGCCAAAGCTTTGAGGCTGTCGCCGAGTATGCACAATGTTGTACCATTGTTCTCCAAGCAAAGTGCCAGTTGCAGAATCAAAGCAACCTTTACCTGTTAAACAAGCTATTTTCCCATAAAGCCTTCCATTCTTACTTACCAAAGACATTGACTTTCCTGTTATTTCCTGCTCCTGTATTATGACCCTGTACTGACACCGAGTGCCGAGCATGCACGCACGGCACGTCGTGCGCACCCCCTCCCCGTGTGACGCAACGTGACGTGCAAGCGTGTGTGCATGCTCATCGGCGGTTGCGCCGGTCGGACATGTAAGTGCCCTTACTACTTGCCTCGAGTATAAGTCGAGGATTCCTTTTTTAGCACATTTGGAGTGCTGGAAAACTCGGCTTATACTCGAGTATATACGGTATATAATATATGTATGACATTCTCAGGCCTTGGTGGTCATTGGCCATGGGGTAGGACCTTAGGGAATGAGGCTCTTTATTGCAGCACAGCAACACCAAATGTACACATTTCCCCTAATAATTTTACAGTAGCAAGCCTGCACTTAGGTTTGGGTTGGTGGCTGGGTACTGCTACTGGTTGTTCACTGAAACATGAAGGTTTATCTGTGGTGGTTGCATCTATGCAGTCTCTAGGATCTTGTTATGTGACAGGGGACATATTAGACACAAAAATAGATAGGAGCAACCTGATCCAGGTCTTAAGCCTACCTATCCAGCATCCTAAATGTATTACTACACACAAGTACACAATCTATTTTTCTGTCTAATAGGTCCCCCAACTGACCAACCAAAAGCTAAGGGCAGGCTTGCAACTGTAAAATTATTGAGGGAACTGTGTACATTTGGTGTTATGATATGCCGCAATAAAGAGCCTCATTCCCTAAAGTCCTACCTTATGATTTTTTAATGTAATGTATAGGGTATATATGTAATATATATTATACACTATATCATATGTGATGTACAGTACACACACACACACATATATACATACTGTATATATATATATATATATATATATATATATATATATATATATATATATATAAATCTATTACTCTATATGATAATTGATGTATGAGATATATGATATGTAATATGCAATGTATATGATATATAAGTGATATTATATAAATATTGATATATTTATATATAAATATAAGCAAACAGAGTACCGCACACACAGGGACTTTATGAAAAAACAAAAAAAGGTTTATTGAAAGAGATCCGACGTTTCGAGCACCAAACTGTGCTCTTCCTCAGGGACAAACCAAAAGACAAAGTGCATACAAACCCCTTAAATACCCTATTGCAGAAAAACGGCGCCAAAACACACTGGCCGTAACCATGGTAACCCCTATATACAAATAACATGTGGCAATAAACAACATAAGAAACACAAGTGTGAAAACAAATAGAGGTATTAGCATGTATAGTGGATTGCTACTGTGCATGAAGAGATAGGGATAAAAGAAGTGAAACAAATAGATACTTATAACCAAAGCTCTCACTGAAAGTATCGGGTAGATTTAGATACAATATTGCTGATCAGTCAAACAAGAACGCAGATAAGGCTTACCATAAGGAGTGCACAAAGAAATGCGCCAGTCACTCACTGCTAGGAGGCGATAGAACGCCTGATCATTTTTAGGAGAAGAAGATCGCTGCTATGTTAGGTGGTTAAAGCCGCCTCGTGAGGTATCGCAACCCCCGTGGACGTCATCATGTGGAGTCAAACAAAGCGCCGTCGTCATGGTAATGGCTAAAACCGAACATTGTGGGGGGGGGCAAAAGCTGGCGCACCCCAAATGAGGAGAGCCTGCCTGAGCCGCTAGGCACAACAGAGCAGGTGTACCTAAAGTTGAGTCATATTTTTAACTGATGAAAAAAATAAAAATAAAATAAAAACATATATAAAGAACAAAATTATTTGAATTGTTGAACAGCTCAAAGGCTTCATAAGTTATTGGGTCAAATCTTAGGTGCCATCAAGGGATTTAATTGTCTACATCACTTAGTTTACCGTGTGGTACCATCGTACAGGGGGCCCCAATGCGAGTCCCATATGGTTACACCAAGAAAGATGCCAATGCAATGTGCCACTGCGGGCACTGCTCATTTGTATATCAGTGTAACGAGCTTGCACCACTATGGGCGCTAATCAATTGCACCACTGCGGGTGCTGAACAATAGTATCTCAGAGGGCCTTGGTAGCAGTACACATATAGGCGCTGTTCCATGTCCCTCTTAAGAAACTGTTCGTAATGGCACCATATGCATCAGGTGAATGCTAGTTCACCAACACCACTGCGGGTGTTATTAATTGCGCCACCACGGGGGACAAAGGTGGCTAATGGTGTCCACATCAGATTAGGCCTTACTAAGAGGCACCTGTATGGGTAGTAGGTGTAAGACAAAACATTTAGCCGTGGGCATAGTATGCATCCTTAAAGGATGCCAAAAAAGGAGTAACTAGCCCGTGAATGTTAATATCATAATACGTGGCTTAAACATATAAGCTACCACATGTTAACTGTTTTAAAGAAAAAACGGACATAACTCCATTAGACAGTAAGTGGTGGGCATATGGCATGAAACCTACCTTGTTAACATTGCAGGATCATAGAGTAAGGTAAGTAAAGACAAAGGCAAGTGTAGAGCCAGATATAGTGAGAGATATTATGCAAAACACCATACGAGTGAGGGTCTAAGTGTTGTGGGGACAGCAAACAACATATAAAGCATAAAATCATATTATAAATATACACATAAAGAAAAAACATTCAGTGAACAATACAGGTGTAAACTAATCGGGCAAGAACTGTGTAGAGGAGAAATCAGTTGTATACATTCTAGAACAGGAAGGGACTGGGGTGTCTAAGTAAGTTAGATCAAAATTGTATTGTCAACCAGTAATATGGACTTTCGGATTAAGTCCAGCATGGCGTTGCTAACGCCAAGTAAAAAGTAGAGAAATGAAAAAATAATGAAAAATGAAAAAACAAAAAACAAAAGCTGAAAAAACACCTAGTCCAATGAATACTGGTCACATGTATAGTTGGTCCTAAAAAAGAAGATTAGAAGTCAAAGTCAAATGAAGATAGAGAGAGGAAGTACTTCGTTCAATCCGCGCGGGTTAACAGTGTCCAATTTGAAAATCCATCTGGATTCCAGTTTGAGTAGTTCCAAATCTCGATTGCCGCCCCTCCTAGGAACAGGGACATGGTCTATCAGCATATGCCTGAATTGAGGGAGAGAATGTTTAGCAGTCACAAAGTGTTTGGCTACAGGTTGATCCGCGCTCCCAGAGGAGAGACCAGCTCGAATCGCACAACGATGATTGTTCATCCTATCCCTGTAGGCCGTGGCGGCTTTTCCAACATATGCAAGGCCACAGGGGCACCATGCTAAATATACCACATAATTGCTTGTGCAAGTCAGTCTGTGACGAATTTTGAAAATTTGGCCAGTGTGTGGGTGTCTAAAGGTTGTTCCCTGGACCATCCCACTGCATGTCTGGCAGCCAGTGCACTTGAAGCACCCTGGTTTATGTAGTAAGCCCAGCCAGGTAGTGGGTTTTATCGGAGGCTTTAAATCCTTGACCATCAGCATATCGCCCAGATTCTTTGCTCTCCTGTAGCCCATGAGGGGTTTCTTGGTTTCTGCGAAGGGTAGTGAAGCATCCGACTTAACAATGTCCCATCTGTTGAGGAGAGCATGCTGTAGGTTTCTACTTTCCACAGAAAAAGTGTTAGTGAAAATCAATGGAGGCTGTTTAACCAAAGTTTCAATCTTAGGTAATAAAAGATCATCCTGGGTCAATTTTAATGCTTTGGTTTTCTGTTCCAAAATCAGTTTTTGGCTATAACCGCGTTGTAGAAATCTCTCAGCCATCAGATTGACTTGGGATATTGCTTTGTTGCGGTCAGAGTTATTTCTAATAACCCGGAGAAACTGAGAGAACAAGACCCCCCTTGTGGTTGAACTAGGGTGATGCGACCGTGCGTGTAAGATGGTATTGCGGTCCGTGGGCTTACGGAAAAGTGTAGTGCCTAAACGATCCTCAGTTTTGAAAATTTCTAAATCAAGAAAATGAATGCAATCGTCACTCCACTCAGCTGTAAACCTTACTGGGCTAGGTAAGTCATTTAGGTAACCAACAAAGTCAGATAAGTCAGAAGCCGAACCCTGCCAAATCATGAAGCAATCATCTATGTAGCGTTTATAGAATAGTATAGAGGTTCCTATTCTAGGGTAGATGTATGTGTGTTCATAGTGATGCATAAACAAATTTGCGAATGAGGGGGCAACATTTGACCCCATGGCGGTGCCAGAGGTCTGCAGGTAAAACTTGTTTTCAAATAGGAAATAATTATGTGTCAGTACAAAGTCAAGGAGAGCACATAAAAAATCAGTAGGGGGTTTTGAGTGACCGAAATTGGTAAGTGATGATCGAATCACTTCTATCCCAGCCTTATGTGGGATAATAGTATAGAGACTAGACACATCCATAGAGACTAATGTGCAGTCATCAGGAATGGACAAAGTGCGTAACATGGAGATCAAATGAGTGCTGTCCTGTATGTAAGAATCCATGGACCTTACTAAAGGCTGTAAAAAATGATCCAGATAAACAGCTACCGGTTGGCATAAAGAATCTGTGGCTGAAATAATCGGTCTACCAGGAGGTTTGTCCAAAGACTTATGTATCTTAGGGATGGTATAGATAAACGGAATTCTGGGATTGGGGTTCAGTAAATATTCATAGGTGGGCATATCTATCCAGCCACTGTCTATTCCCAGGCGAAGTAGCAACCCCAGTTCGTGACTATATTCAGTAGTTGGATCTTTGGTCAAATTACTGTAAGTGGTTCTGTCAGATAACTGGTGCAGGAGCTCGGTTCGATAGTATTGTTTATCAAGCAAGACAATGGCCCCTCCCTTATCAGCCCGACGTATGATAAGATCATTATCAGACTTCAATGATTTAATGGCCCCCCATTCATCTTTGGAAAGATTACTGTAAGTAGTGTGTGATTTGTCGGGTGTACTGCACAAAGTTTTACAGTCTTTCATCAATAGACGAGAAAAAGTAGAAATGGAGGCTGGAGTATTAGGGGGGATATAATTACTCTTAGGTTTAAATAGAGTAATGGGCGTGTTGTTCGAGTTCCTAAAGTGATCCTTAAGTTTCAAGGTGCGTGTAAATTTAAATATGTCTTGTGTAATTTCAAAGGGATCTGCATGGTGTGTGGGGACAAAGGACATACCCTTAGACAAAACAGCCATCTCCTGTTCAGACACAATGTGTTTGGATAAATTAAAGATCACCGTTTCTTGGTCGTCTGGCTGGGGGGTTGTCTGGGGGGTTTTTGTTTGGTGCCCACCCCTCCTAGGCCGTCTATTTCTATAGCCCCTCTTGGTCCCTGGGACCTTGTGGATACCCCTAAAAAAGAGGGAGTGTTAGATTCAGTGGAGGTGGTCAAATCAGAGTCGGAGGAGTGTCCAGAGCTATCAATAGTACTCAGTGCGTGTGGTTTCTTGTTGAACCTGGTTCTAGTCCTAGGTCTCTGTTTGCGATCAGTCAGACCCAGTAGCCAACCATACACACGTCGGTCTTGGTAATCTCTTTTAACAGTGTTAAGCTTACTTTCTTTGAACTTAATTAAATCCTCTCTATGTTTCTTAATATTGTCATCAAGTTTTTTTAGCCAGTCTATAGATTTATCCTGTTTAAGAGTGTTTAGAGAAAGATTCTCTGTAGTAGTAATATCTAGTCTAACTGGTAGCAAGTCTTTCCCCGCCTGTTCTATCACTAGCAAAATTAGGTCCAGGGAGCATTTATTCAAAATTTTACACCATTTGCTCAAAAATTCAGGATTATTCCTGCCTATGGTAGGTATATTCTTAATACGAAAACCCCTAGGGATCAATTTTTGTTTGTGATAAGAGGATAAATATGTACCATGAAGTAGCAGGTCAATTTCACGTTTTTTCAACGATAACAGTGTGTGATATAACTCAAGGGGGGTCTTACCGCTATCAGCTAGCAAAGTATCTGTGAAGTAAAGTTTCTCCGCATCTTCAGCGCTGTAAGACAGTTCACCTGAAAGATCCAATTCAGCTAACACTTCAGTGTTGCCAAATGCCATCCCTTCCTTGTACAAAAAAGGGGATGTAAGGAATAGTCTCTGGGAAAATTGAGTGGGCAGTCGTAACAGGCCCAAGAAAAACAAAATCAATAAGAAAAACAAAAATTAGGGGTGCTTCCTGCATGCCAAACAGTTGGCTATAGGTACAGAAACAGAAAGGAGCACACCCATCAGGCTAACGAATGCCCTCGGTGCTGGTCAAAAAAATTTTTATAAGCAAACAGAGTACCGCACACACAGGGACTTTATGAAAAAACAAAAAAAGGTTTATTGAAAGAGATCCGACGTTTCGAGCACCAAACTGTGCTCTTCCTCAGGGACAAACCAAAAGACAAAGTGCATACAAACCCCTTAAATACCCTATTGCAGAAAAACGGCGCCAAAACACACTGGCCGTAACCATGGTAACCCCTATATACAAATAACATGTGGCAATAAACAACATAAGAAACACAAGTGTGAAAACAAATAGAGGTATTAGCATGTATAGTGGATTGCTACTGTGCATGAAGAGATAGGGATAAAAGAAGTGAAACAAATAGATACTTATAACCAAAGCTCTCACTGAAAGTATCGGGTAGATTTAGATACAATATTGCTGATCAGTCAAACAAGAACGCAGATAAGGCTTACCATAAGGAGTGCACAAAGAAATGCGCCAGTCACTCACTGCTAGGAGGCGATAGAACGCCTGATCATTTTTAGGAGAAGAAGATCGCTGCTATGTTAGGTGGTTAAAGCCGCCTCGTGAGGTATCGCAACCCCCGTGGACGTCATCATGTGGAGTCAAACAAATGGAACTGAGACCCAACTGCTAGTGCCTTTTATCTGGTATTAACATTGTCCTGACTGCAGTCCGAGAATGTTTTAAGCAGTCAAATTTAATGTGATGCTTGTAATCAAATCTTGAACTTTTGTCTAGTGTAAAGGGTTATTTAAAAGATAACGCCCTGATGCAAAAACACTCATAGGTCCGCCTGTCACTATTCTGCACGTGTCAGCCAGACTGCTTTATATCAATAACATCACAAGTGGTGAAAGGCATACAGGGGCATTTTGTCTGCCTGTACTTGCTGCTGTTTCCACTGGATGGCAGTAGCAGCATCAGACAAAGCACTCTATGTGGCCATTAGTCTTAGAGGTACAAATTCAAAGGGTAGAATGCAATCAGTTTACACTTTCCGAACTTTCCTTTCCGAATATTTAAATGGAACCTCCCTTCTTCTAAACGGAGTGGGTGCCCTTGTGTCAGTTGGAAGGACCTACTGGTAAATAAAGCATTAGAGAGGTTATTATATGATCCCCTTATATATTTATTCACCTTAAAGGAACAGTAACACCAAAAAATGAAAGTGTATAAAAGTAATAACAATATAATGTACTGTTGCCCTGCATTGCTACAACTGGTGTGTTTGCCTCAGAAAGACTACTATAGTTTATATAAGTTAGCTGCTGTGTAGCCATGGGGGCAGCCATTCAAAGGAGAAAAGGCACAAGTTACTTAGCAGATAACAGACAAACCCCCACTATATGGGGCTTATCTACTAGTTATCTGCTATGTAACCTGAGCCTTTTCTCCTTTTTTCCAACTTGAATGGCTGCCCCCATGGTTACACAGCAGCTTATTTATATAGTAGCTTTTCTGTAGCAAAAACACCAGTTTTTTGCAGAGCAACAGCACATTATATTTTAATTACTTTAAAACACTTTCATTTTTTTATGTTACTGTTCCTTTAAGCACCTCTTCTCCGGGGTAAACAAACTCAACTTGGCCTGTCTTTCTTCATAACTGAGATGTTCAGGGTCGGACTGGGCCACCGGGACACCGGGAAAAATCCCGGTGGGCCCCAGCGGCCCAGTCCGACCTTTGCCGGCACTCCCCCTACTGACTGTTCCTCCCCTGACGCGTTCAGTTTATACGTGCTCGGGGAGGACGTCAGGCGGGGGCCCTGCGGGGGGGGGGGGTTAGGGGGGCCCCTGGGGGGGGGTTAGGGGACGCGGCTGGGGCACCTGCAGGGCCCCTGGGGCAGGAGCCCCGGTGGGCCCTGCACCCCCCAGTCCGACCCTGGAGACGTTCCACTGGATGGCAGTAGCAGCATCAGACAAAGCACTCTATGTGGCCATTAGTCTTAAGGTCCCCATACACGGGCCAATAGTAGCTGCCGATATCAGTCCCCATACACGGGCCAATAGTAGCTGCCGATATCGGTACCCATACACGGGCCAATAGTAGCTGCCGATATCGGTCCCCATACACGGGCCAATAGTAGCTGCCGATATCGGTCCCCATACACGGGCCAATAGTAGCTGCCGATATCCCTGTGTCTACCACTGGCTAGTTGGAGCTGAGGCAACAGTGAAGCTATTGGGTGGGACTTGGCCCTCTGGCTCCTCTACTGTATACACAGAAGAAAAAAACTGGTTAAGCACATCTGCCTTTTCTGTATCCGCTGTAACCATATTGTTACTATAACTCAATGGGGCCACACCCTCAACCTGCATTTTTTTACTGTTAATATCATACCTCCCAACAGTCCCGATATATATATAGCACTGCCCGCTGTCCCGGATTCATTGTTAGATGTCCCGCTTCTCAGCATTGCCATTTGATTGATTGCTGTGCCTGCTCTGCTCCGGAAAAAAAGCTCACAGGTTTACCTTGATGTTTAATTGTCCTGGGAGGAGCATTTGTGACAGGCAAGGGTCAACTATCAGCATTGGCGGGCATTCTTCTCCTTGCTCCTGCTCACCGGGTCAGGGGCTAAGAGTGCGGGTCAGGGGCTAAGAGTGAGCTCTATC
Source organism: Xenopus tropicalis (assembly GCF_000004195.4). Taxonomy (NCBI): domain Eukaryota; kingdom Metazoa; phylum Chordata; class Amphibia; order Anura; family Pipidae; genus Xenopus; species Xenopus tropicalis. The sequence goes on from NC_030686.2 coordinate 17,910,569, forward strand.
TTTTATCAGGCAGAAGAGGCTCTCCTGCTCCCCCCTCCCTCAAGAATGCTAGGAACTCACTCCCCCCCTTTGGGATGTGGATCTGAGCCAATCAGCAGGAAGCTGACTCATAGTCTTACTAACTGAGCATGTTCACTTGGTCTGGGTGTCTGTGCAGGAGTGAGGCATTATGGGAACTTTCTTTACACAGCTCAAGGTTTTTTCTTCCTGTTTGGCTGTTTGACACCTACCAATCTATATACTCACATACTTGAGATTAACTCTTTATTAGCCTTTCCTTCTCCTTTAATAGAATAAATTGAGAACAGTAATGATTTAATATCAATTTAAATGACAACCATTTCTGCTCTGTGTTTTTATCAGAAAACATAATGCCCCAATATGCTCTGAAGCGCTGCCCTTAAGAGGTAAAATTTGCTTTCCTAAAATCCAGGGTCTTTGTTGCCCCAGCGTATATTTGTTTCCTGCACCAAACATCAAATGAAATAACATTATGGTCACTATTACCCAATGGTTCAACCACTTGCACATTTGCTATACATTCTGGGTCATTAGAGATCACTAGATTCAATATAGCATGCTGTGCAGTGGAACACAAAAAAAGCAGTGCTGGGACACTGTGGTTATTGTATCTATGCTGCTGGGAATCATGGTTACTGTATATCTACTGCTGGGCACTGTGGTTTCTGTATCTGTACTGCTGGGCACTGTGGTTCTGTATCTGTACTGCTGGGAACTGTGATTCTGTATCTATACTGCTGGGCACTGTGGTTTCTGTATCTGTACTGCTGGGCACTGTGGTTTCTGTATCTGTACTGCTGGGCACTGTGGTTTCTATTTCTGTACTGCTGGGCACTGTGGTCTCTGTATCTGTACTGCTGGGCACTGTGGTTTCTGTATCTGTACTGCTGGGCACTGTGGTTTCTATATCTGTACTGCTGGGCACTGTGGTTCTGTATCTGTACTGCTGGGCACTGTGGTTCTGTATCTGTACTGCTGGGCACTGTGGTTACAGAATATCTACTGCTGGGCACTGTGGTTTCTGTATCTGTACTGCTGGGTACTGTGGTTCTGTATCTTTACTGCTGGGTACTGTGGTTCTGTATCTTTACTGCTGGGTACTGTAGTTCTGTATCTTTACTGCTGGGTACTGTGGTTCTGTATCTTTACTGCTGGGCACTGTGGTTCTGTATCTTTACTGCTGGGTACTGTGGTTCTGTATCTTTGCTGCTGGGCACTGTGGTTCTGTATCTTTACTGCTGGGTACTGTGGTTCTGTATCTTTACTGCTGGGCACTGTGGTTCTGTATCTTTACTGCTGGGCACTGTGGTTCTGTATCTTTACTGCTGGGTACTGTGGTTCTGTATCTTTGCTGCTGGGCACTGTGGTTCTGTATCTTTACTGCTGGGTACTGTGGTTCTGTATCTTTACTGCTGGACACTGTGGTTCTGTATCTTTACTGCTGGGTACTGTGGTTCTGTATCTTTACTGCTGGGCACTGTGGTTCTGTATCTTTACTGCTGGGTACTGTGGTTCTGTATCTTTACTGCTGGGTACTGTGGTTCTGTATCTGTACTGCTGGGTACTGTGGTTCTGTATCTTTACTGCTGGGCACTGTGGTTCTCTATCTTTACTGCTGGGTACTGTGGTTCTGTATCTTTACTGCTGGGCACTGTGGTATAATATTAGAGGAAGATGCAGATCTATGCACAGGCTCTGAGCTACTTTCAGTTGCCTGACTTTAGGGACAGAGCATGTTCAGTGCCACTGGCACACAAAATATGGCTGAACAAATCCAAGATAGGAAGCTTCTGTGGATACATTTGAAGGCCTAGATCATTTCAGTTATAGGGCTGCTGAACTTTTGGACCTGTACAGTAACATGAATATATAAAATACAATAATACAAATTTTTTAGTTGTGACTAAAATGTAGAATCTACAGCTCTGACATAACAAGAGTCTTGGCTGGAGGAGAGCTGGCTTCTGCTATATGGTTGTAAAAATCAAGAAGCCAGCTCTCATTCAGTTCCCACAATGCCTTGCATGTTCTTCAATTAATAGCTCTGTAAAAAAGCATGTAAATACTGTAGTAAATGGAGTCTTACGGTGGCCATACATTCATCAGATTTGCTAGTTTGGCAAGATCACTAAATGAGTGAATCTTTCCCTGATATGGCCACCTAATTAAAATGACATGTGCTCCCCAATCTGACTAAAGAACTCAAACCTGCCCAATGGAAACCTGACAATTTTTGGCCTGATATCAGTTTGGCAGGGCCTTTGGGGGGACCCATATGCTGTCCAACTTGTGTCGTACCAAGGGCCACAATTTTTCTGGCCTACATGGTGGAGGGCCGATTCTGGAACCCAGTTTTCACCACTTCCCTTTTTAAAACCGCACCTGCTTCAAACCATACCCATGTTATCACAAGAGCTTTTAAGACCATACCCACATTAATGGTGGTAGCGCAGCAAACACCCAAATGGTTGGTCATATTAAGACATACCCTTAAATCCATATGCCTCCTCCTCCCCTGTGGATAGCACAGCAACCCTGAACACATAATTACACACCTTACAGACCATATAATGGCTATTTCCAAATGCTAACAAAATCCCAGAAGAAACCCCTTCCAGGCAGGCAGAGTATGGCAAACCAACTCAAGACAAAATACAGGTCAGTGCCACAGGTTATGGGATAAAAACAAATAACAGAACCTAGCGCAATATTGTTAACACTCAGTACAAACACCAGGGTGTTACAACACAATTCTGTGTGTGTCCAGAACCATAGAAAGTCGCAGATTTTTCTGTGTGTTTTTAAAGTGCTGTAGTGATTATTGCCAAGTGTTATTGTGCTTCCTCTAGGCATAAAATGACTTGAAACAAGATGCTATAGTGCTCTCTCCAAACAACAAATCTCAGCATGTGGCTTCTCCCTCTCCTATGGGAATAGCAATTTACAAGATTCCTGATTTCAAAAAAGCATATCAGTACCAACTTCAGGGTACTGCTTTTCTCTGCAAAGACACAACCTGAAGTGATGTCGTTTTGCTGAGGACAGCTTCTTCAGAGGCTTAGCAATAATCGCTACAGCACTTTAAAAACACAAAGAAAAATCTGCGTATAGACTTTCTATGATTCTAGACACACACACCCTGGTGTTAACAATATTGCGCTAGGATCTGTTATTTTTTTTTTCCATAACCTGTGGTACTGATCTGTATTTTGTTTTGAGTTGGTGACCCAGTGGAGGAACTGCAAAACAGATCGGCAAAGGAAAAAAATGTGAGGGTTTACTTTCCTATTAATCTTGCAAAAGTTAGAATAGGACAGGATAGGATAGGACACACTGAGGCTTTTTGTGCATCCCATCCCTAGTGCTCTGTATGTTAGCAAATTTAACTTGCGGCCTACATTGATGCCGCCCCAGCCCCTTGCCTTGACCTGGGCCTGATTGCCCTTTTACATCCTTTCCCTTGAGCCACCATTGAGTCATGGCCTGTGTGCTCCTTCAGAGATCGCATGACCAGAAATAATGGAGCTTTATTTTTATAGATACCTACAATGTTTGGGGGTATAGTTTTCCTTTAAATCTGTGTGGACACCTTTAGCTGGAGGTGAACTTTGTTTCAACTTAATGTGCTGCTCTCTTCTCCTCTTTAGAAATGACGAGTTTATTGACAACAAAATAAAAAGTGCTACATTGCATCCAACTTGCATGGCTGAATTCTGCACTGTCTGGGGCTATTCCTTTTTCCTAATAACCTGACACATATGGCTGGCTACTTGCTAAATGCTGGAAGTGTGACAAGGGGAATATTTGAAGAGAGTGTAAGACCAGTGTGCCCTGAGCAGCAGAAGAAGCACCCAAGGTGCAAGACAAAGACTAAGGGGGGATCCAAAAATGATGGGAAGTAACAGACTGGAGGGAAGGAATTGGTTTGGGAATGACAGGAAGCAGTGAGAAAGTCCAATAGTGTATAGTAGGGGTGGGGAGAACGATGAGTGACTTCAGAGGGGAGAGGCACATATGAATTTGTCAAACTAGAATCTATTTAGGTGATTTAAACTGGAATAGAAAGGAGATACTGGGACCCATCACTCAACCCCAGAACTGCCCCAGACTGGGACTGCCCCCTTACACTGGGACTGAGACACCCATCTACCACTGGACAAATGCGCCAGTTAGGGCTTTTCACTGTACCAGAATAAAGTAACTCCACCATGCTCCACAGATATATATTTACCTGTAACTGTGGAATAATGTGAATAGTAAGGCATAATGGTGTCAGAGGAAAAAGTTGTAAACTTGGGATTCGGTTATAGTAAGGAACCACAGAGTCACGTGAAAGGGATGTAACAGGGGTAGTGTGTATAGTAAGGAAGTGCCCTGCAATATGTGTAGCTAAAGTTAAAAAGCAAAAAGTCGCCTCTGGTAACTAAGAGCTGAATTTACTTTTTAAAGGGAACTAGCAATGCAGTCCCCTCTGGACCTGTTCCGACACTAAAATTATAGGTGCGGAGTGGGAAAGATGGGCGGCAGCAGCTCCAGGAACGGCCTCTGTGGCCCTAAAATATCAGAGCCTATTATGAATCCCAGTCTCGGCCTGCTACATGGCTACCTACAGCTGGCCATACACGCACCGATAATATCGTACGCCCGATCAAAAGATTTTGATCGGGCGCCATAGAAGGCGCCTGACCAAATCTGCCTTCAGCGCTGAATCGGCACAAGGAGGTAGAATTCCTATTGTTTCTACCTCCTTATCTGCCATTTCAGCCCAGAACGGTTTGTGGCCGATTGTACAATCTTTCATGTGACCGATGGTCGCACGAAAGATCGCAAATCGCCACGTGTGTGGCCACCTTAAGTGTATGTATATGTGTGAAATGCCCATGAGCATTTTTTGACACCACGGCCATCTTTAGACACGCAGCATGCCCCCTTTTTGCCCCACACAGTTCTGGGGCACAGGGGCTGCCTCATGGAATTTAGTGCTCACTAAGTAAGAACACGAGCTGGTGGAACATAAGAAGTGAATTTATTGTTTTAATTAAAAAAAAAAAAAGTTTAAATCTCCTCCTCTTCCCTCAGCTCCGAAGCACTATAGTAGTCTGTGCGGCTGCTGCTGAGCTGCCATTGGATAGTAGTGAGGGGCCGGAGTTCCAAGTTGAACCGGCCAGTCACTTGCCTGTCATCACACTGCTTGTCTGTTCACTGGGGAAGGAGACTTAGGCTGGGGTCCTGCACAAACTGGAACCCTATGGGGTCTCTGTGGGCACTGAGGCGGAACAGCAGGAGCAGCTGTCCTTTTAGCCGCCTTTGTTACTGAGAGAAGGGGGGAAATGGTCACATGATTGTCCCTGTCCCGAAAAGAGAAAGGGAAGGACTCAAGCGGGAAGGAGCTTTGAGATACTGCATGGTGAGTGCCTATGTCTCTCTCTGCTTGTGTGTCACTACTAGTGGGACTGTGTGTGTGTATGTGTATGTGTGTGTGTGTATGTGTGGGTGCCACTAACTAATTGTGGGCAGGGGAGGAGGGAATCTCCCAAATTAAACAGTAAAATGATTGATCAGTTATTGTCTGGTTTGTACTGGACCAAGTGATTAATACTTAATGCCCATTTATTTAATGAGTAAGTAATTTTAATATTTTCCCCTAAATATAGGGTGATTAAAAGTCAGTGCCTTTTGTGAGGATATTTAGAGTTTATTCCTGCTCCCATCCCCCTGGCACACAGGGCTGACCCCCCCCCCCCCCACACGCAACTGCTGCTGGGGCTGCCATAGATTTATGGCACGCACCACTGTCTCTGGTGGGGTTCCTTTTGGAGACAAGTTAGGGTTTCCACTGGCCAAAGTCTGTTGGGCGCCTGTACCCAGCTTAAAAGTGAAATTCATTGTAGCCCCCTCAGTTCCCAGTGTATCTAAGGGGATCAGCACTGCCTGGGGTGTGTGTGACGGAGGACACTAGTTATGTGTATTACTGCCATTCATACTCATTTAGTCGGTACAAGTGCCATTTCTGAGTCCAAAGGAATTTCCTCCTGCAAGGCAAACTGGAGGCAGCGCTAGGAATTCTTTCTGCCTTTCTCTGGAAAATCCAGGAGAAGGGGAAAGGCACCTTTCTGTCAGAAATAAAGGTTTAAGGTTCTGTATCCTAGCAGTGGATAGAAGTGTGAATTCAACACGTGGGATAAAATTTCAGTACATCTAATACCACATTATTGCATTTTTTAGGCACTTAGTTTAAATATCAATGTCATTGTGTTATGTTGGGTTGCTTTCCTGTGCCACAGGTCTAATGGGAACCTAGCAACATCCCTGCAGGTCAGCGTGTGCCATTATATTCATCGGTATTTAGAGTATGGCTGTATCCAGGATTTATTAGAATTCCACCACTGCTTGCAAAATTCATATACCTCAAAGTTGAGCCTAATCTGCTCTCATAAAAGTTATGTGACTTAATGTATGTATTGGGCTTCCATCCTATGGGGGTCCTTCGTAAATTTACTGCAAACGGCAATAACTGTCCTTGCTTTGAAAAATGTACTACTATAGCAATTGGCTGTTTCTAACATTAAATAATACTGTAATAAAATATATATAATTGGCTTTGAGCTGTATGTATTATGATGAGCCTGGAAAGCCTTAACGTGCAAGATTGCGTGAATTATTTGTTGCAGCAAAATGTGTATTTGCTGTGCTGTGAAGCGTCCCAGGGTAAAAATACTAAGTGTGCCCTAGCACTTATAACGCCATGCACAGGTATCTAACTACTGTGAGCCCATTTCTCCAAGTAAGTAGTTCAAAACTCGAACAGAACTTCATCAGCAACCCTATCTTCATGATGCAGTGTGGCTCATTCATTTACCCGTTATCAAGAACATGTTTAATTTAAGCACCCCCTGTGTAAGATGTACATTATGCTTGAGAGATCCGATTAGATCTGTAAGCCAGGGTTCCAAGTGCAGGACACAGATACAGAAACCCATTGCCTCAATACATTATATTTTAACCCTGATATCGTGAGGTTACACATGGAGGTAAACTGTGTCTTTCTATGTGTATATGATTCAGTGTGCATAGGTATCTATATCCATACAGCTGGGGGACCTATTTTGCTCCAGAATCCAAAATAGGAGCAACAAAGGGCGTTTGACTCATTTATTGTGATCAGCAGCGCACCATCAATATTTAGATTTTTTAAAAATATTTTTTATCTTTAGTATGTGTATGCTTTGATTTTTTTTTTTTTTTGTGCGTTTGATGCCATATGAACCATGCTCTGAAAATATCAGGGTTTATGGGACCTAATAAATACCAGACATTCGAGTTTTTGAACCATTATTTGAATTCAAATTTAGTGCAAAAAGAATCGTGAAAAAAAATCAAACTCAAACATTGATAATACTCCCCCTTTCAAGTTTACTAAAAAATCATTTAAACATTATATACACCCAATAGGATTCTTTTGCCTCCAATAAGGATTAATTATATCTTAGTTGGGATCAAGTACAGGGTACTGTTTTATTATTACAGAGAAAAAGTAAATCATTTTTTTAAACATTTAATTATTTGATTAAAATGACGTCTGTGGGAGATAGCCTTTGTGTAATTCGGAGCATTCTGGATAACAGGTTTCCAGATAACAGATCCTATACCTGTATAGGTAAAAAAGGTTTTTTATTATAGAGCCTGCTCTTCTATTCCTTTGTAAGTTAGGTCTTCACACTGTTGTGATAGTATACAACATTGGACAGGGTTATAAAATATTTAAATTTAAATAAACAAATGATTTAGGAACCCCCATATGTTCATACTGGTCATTTTTACACATTTAAAGTTTCATCAAACAAGAAGCACTTGGCATCGGGTTCCTTTACTTTACTTGCACAAATACCAGATAGAAATTCATTAAATATCAACATTTTGTGCAAATTCATATATTACCCTAGGACCAAGAATAATGTTCAGTTCATTATAGTGTAAAAAAGTTCTTGCTACTATAATGCTGTAATGATAACGTTAAAAGGCAGTTATTTGAAAAGTCAAAGTCTGATATAGGGAGGCAAAAATTGCAGACTATCCATATAAGGGTTATCTTTTATATTAGTTCCATGAGGAGCAAGTTTTTTTATATAATAGTCTTGCTGACAAATCCAGCTATAGTGAAATTACTTGCCAGTATTAATGAATTAAAGGGCAAGTAAAGAAACCTGATGCCTAGTGCTCGTTGTCTGATAAAACTTTAAATGGGTAAAAATGACCAGTATGCATATACACAATGCTTAGGCTACAGAATAAAAAACATTAGCCATACTTTACAATGCATTAGCTTTGCTTTCAACATGGAGACCCAAGACCCTAGAAGGCACTTGTGCAACAAAAGAATGCCCCAGGTAACTATAAGATCCACATTTCTGTGTTAATTCTGCAATGCAAATGCAGAGAACTATGCTTTCCACAGTAGTAATTGCCCCTCTCAGTGTGGTCTGATCACAGAAGGGGTGAAAGCACAGAGAGCTGCATCAGGTCAGTTTCCTTGGGCAGAATTAGAGTCAGAAATGCTGCCAACCAAAATCATCTATCAGACTATAACGACTGGAGGTATTTGATCCCTTGCATTTCCGGACAATTGCTGCTAAGTTCCACTCATTCGCTCCAATGGTTGCCTACTTTACTGGACAAAATTGGACCTAGTGAACTATTTTTGTTTTTTGTTTTCTAAAAAACTCTGCCAACATTGGTTTTTGTGAGTTTTGTCATTATGCAGTGTTTTAAAAGTCTTTTATTTTGGAACCTATTAAGGGGAAGGGGCTAAAAATGTTAAACATTTTTAGCCCCTTCTCCTTAATAGGTTCCACAATAAAATGAAAAGGTAACTAATATCTAAATGATAACAATTACTAGAATGCTTTTAAAGAACGACAACATTGAAGGGAAAAAATAACATGCTTTTGTTCTAACAAAATGGTTCATTAAAAAAATTGCAAAAGTGCTCAGGAGAGCTTTCATTTTTGGGACCTTTTCATCCCCTTTTTAAAAATGTCTTAGTGTTATCATGCCTAATATGGCACCAACGTATTCAGCAGTGTTGCATTAAAAAAATAACACAGCGACAAAAAATTGTGCTAGACAAGACGGAGCAAGACCAAAATTAGTAAAAATTCTTATTCCGTCTCCCTATTGGAGCGTAGGATCTATAGGGAATAGCTAATGGCCACTTAGATGCTTCTGGCTCCTTATTTTTGATTCGCTGCCTTCATTTTCAAAATGTTATTTTGCTTATTGACTGTTCCATTAAAAAACAATACTAATTGTGGAGTGTTTGGGTATCAGATACACTTCTCCGGTGTCCTGTGATTCCAATCAGGGCCGTTCTGTTGAGAGGTTTTAACCCAACTATGACTTCCAGTTTTCTAAATGAATCCCACCATTTCTATTCTTTACATTTTAGTCCACTGATGTCTGGTCTGCATTATCCAGAGCCGAGCTTTCACGGAATCTTTAATTTTTCCTGTCTGTCAAGGGAAAGCCAGTATGTCTGGCTGGCGGCTTTATGTTTCATTTCTGTGAAATGCCATGAAAATTGAGAGATATGGTGCACAATTGCTAGAAGGAGTGGTAAAAATTCCACTGGAGAAATAGAGATATTTGTACCTATGTTTAAAGTGCAGTAATTTTTTTGCTGTGCTCCTATTTTTTGTGTACATGTGCTGGTATGTACACATGCATATATAATATATGGGTATGTGTTGGTACCACAGTGCTATTTTATACAGTAACATTGAAAGCCATTTCATAGATGCACTGTACCATTCTGGTTATATAGCTCTGCAATTGAAAAATGTTTATATAAGCTGAATGGTCCCTCAGGGAAGGTTGGCCCACGACTACACTTCCTATTACAGAGATACTTATCTTTACTTGTTTTTTTTTCTTCTGCCCTATTACTACTATCTTGATCCCATGCCCTCATACTTTGTTGTGTTTTTTTTTGTCACAAGAAGCTGGTTTATGTTCCTCAGAGAACATTTTTTTCCTATTCATCTACCATTCGTTCTTAATATAAATAAACCCAGTTTTACCTCACAATTGCATAATGGCTTCCGTTGAGCTTCTGGATGCTAGTGGGTAACTGTGGCAGTGTTTGCCCTATTAGCAACCAATCAGCACTTAGAATTACGTGTTCCTCTGTATTTGGAATCATAAAAGCAGACATCTGAATAGCTGCCCTTGCTTCTTGTGTTTGCTGTGGTGGAGCCATTTTTTCCCCTCCTCATATTTAGTTGTGAGCCAGATAACATTTTTTCCACCTCAGAAATATGTCCTGCATTTGTCCATGCTTCACTAATGGTGCCACTAAACCACCTTGACACACTCTCCAGTCATAGTTACTGTGAATCATTTGTATGTGGCCTTTAGTTAACCAACCTGGCACAACTTGAGTTTGTCAGACTGATATTCCTCAATAACCCTTATATGTGGCTCCCTGCCACTCAGAATGAACATTTTCTTACAGGAATCCCGCCGCTACCACCATCTTTTGCCCCTTCCTAAAGCTCCAATACACTTTACTTATCCAACAGCTGGGAATTATGACTTGCCTTAACTATTGTGGTGATTTAATAAAAACTCTTAACACAATTAGTAACCCATAGCAACCAATCAGGTGTATGTTTTTAAAAACCTGGCCGGTAAATCCTGCCATCTGATTTTATGAATTACTATACATTATTACTGTACTTTATCAACAAATAGATTTTGTGTGGCACTGATACTCTGCACTACCTCAGCCCCATCTAATTGCTACTTTTCATAGGTAAGTGTTTCTCTAGAATGCCAATTTTATGTTTTTTAGGGAACCAGAAAAAAATGGTGTAAAATCTGGAGACAAATGTAAAATCAGGGAAATGCATTATACATTATATATATTGATGGGACCACAAAAAACCCAATGTAAAACGAGGAAAAACTTAAAATCGGAGTATTTAAAATTGAGGTTTCATGTTATCATACTTTGTATTAGTTCCCTGGTTTAAAGTGACTTTTATGCTATTTGGAGAATGGAACTTTTACTTCTGTCTGGTTGCTAGGGTGTTTTACCCAACTGACCATGAAATAGGATAAGGCTTATGGAGGAGCATAAGCAATACAAGAATAGAATAACATTAAATTGAAGCCTCAGTGTCAGGGTGTCTTATTTTTACTTTCAAGTGAAGTAAACCATGTGAAGGGTCAGTTGTCCTTTAAGGAACAGTTACTGCAGATCTGTGATGTCATGCCATGCAAGTATCTTTTGATTGCATCTGATGCTGATGATCCATAAACAAATCTGGCTGCTTACGCTGAGCCTAGAAGCGCTGCACCCTAGAGACTGAATGGGAAATGCTTTGTGTATTGGTTCATATGACTCACATTTTCCATTCCCTTCCATTAAAGCATTACAGAGCAGTAATGTAGCACCATAGCATTGCAATGCATTGCAGATGCAGAATTTTACAGTACTTGTCCTTTAAAATTAATAAATTCATTTTTTAGTAGATTTTTTTAACCTTTAGTACGTGGGGCTTACTCACTGCAGTGTTTTTTCAGCCAGTGGAGAAATGCAAGCAAGTGGCAATGTAGCCTGTTACTGCTAGCATAAGAATTAATTTAAGTAAATGACAGGCTGCAGGGCCAAGATGGGTATACTTCTCGTCCTGCTGAAAGAAGCTGTCAGGGAGAGAATATGCCCTGTGTGCCATATGTTTTAGTGTATAGAAGATTGGTAAGACCAGTGGGGTCATTTGCAAGCCCTATGGGCCAAGGGATTAGTGGTGCAAGCTATGTTCTGCACATTGCACCGGGGTAAAGGAGAACTAAAGCAAAACAAAGAAGTAGAGTAGAAAAGTTTGAACACGTTTTGGGCTTCTTTTTCCAGGCCAAGGCACCACAGGCCTTTAGCAGGGAAGATCTGTGTCCCATCTTCTTTTCTACGGATTTACTGCACATGCTCTGTGCTTCTGTCACTTACTGTAACTGAGCTTAGGGACCCACTCACATTATACAGTATATATATATATACATAATAGAAAATTGACAATACAAGGCTGATTAGTAATTCAGATTATTAATTCAGTTTAGCTTCTCAACAGCTGCCTAGAGCACACTGAGCATGTGCAGTGCCACCGACACTCCTTACAAAATCCATGATGGGGAGCTCCTGTGCACAACTTTGAATCCCTGGATCTTAACTAAACCTTTCTAGCCATATTTTTAGGGTTTAGTTCTTTAAAAATCTGATACTAGTTGCCTAGTGCAGTTGTGAAAGGAACCCTGTAACTTACCACCAGCTTTTAGAGAGCCCTAGGCAGATGGTAAGTAGATGACCAAGCCAGGGGAGCTCTGTACCCCCTACAGCCACCTAAAGCAGGCAGTGCTGCATTCTGCGCTCCATTCTAGACGCGCAAAGAACGTAAGAAGTGGGAAATGTGCAAAGAATCAGGGCAGCCCCAACTTTCATAAATGCTGGGGTATGTGGATTTCCACCATATTTGTTACAGTTTACAGTTTCTATATAAGGCCTAACCTTATCTATTTCCCACAGGACAGGCATGTAGTGGAAACGCAATGGAATAATAATAGATCATTGTTATCCCCTCCCTTCCTTGGGTTCAAAGGAAATAAAATATTTATTTTAGCTTTGATTTTTTTTGTTTCCTCCCTGTTACAGAATTATCTCCAGCCACAAGGTTCCATAGTAACGCTGGCAGAACCCCGGGTCCAGTCACCCACAGCGGCTAAGCACATGCTTGTTTTCACTGTTCTGACCTCGCTAGAGCACCCTTGTTTGGCATAGTGAAAGGGAAAAAAACATTTTAAGCCACTTTCCAAAATAACTAGAGCCCCAGAAGGCAGGGGGTTAGCTGGGAGATCCAGTTGTACCAGTAGCAGGACAACACTGGCTTCTTTCTGGGCATAGGTGGGCACAGCTGTTGTTATATTTGTTTATAGGATGATCAGTCTCATGGTTCCTTATGCATATGCTCTATAGGGGCTTAAATATATAGGAAGCTTGGGGAACCCTAGGTTCTGGTTGAATGTTAAGCTAGTTAGTATGTTATAAAATGTTCTATTCCTAGCAACTTTGCATTTGGTCTTCACTATTTATTTTTGATTTAGGTTTTAACAATTATTTATTGGCCTTCCAGCCAGGTCACTGACCCCAGGCTGCCAAAAATCTATTGCTCTGGAAGGCTACAGTTTTATTACTATTGGTACTTTTTATTTCTTCTCTTTCTGTTTATAGTCCAGTCTCTTTTTCAAACCACTGCCTGGTTGCTATGGTAAATAAGCCTCTAGAAACCAGCTGCTTAACAAAAAGCTGAAAAATAATTGGAAATGAAGGCCAATTGCAATTATTATCCACATCATACTAGAAGTTAAATGGGTGCTTCACCTTTAATTTAACTTAGTATATTATAGAATGGCCAATTCCAAGCAACTTTTCGATTGGTCTTCATTGTTTAGTTCTTATAGTTTTTGAATTATTTGCCTTCTTCAAACTTTTTTTATCTTTCAAATGGGGGTCACTGACCCGGGCAGCCAAAAACGATTGCTCTTTGAGGCTTCAGTTTTATTGTTATTGCTACTTTTTGTAACTCTCTTTTCTATTCAGTCCCTATCCTATTCACATATCAGTATCTCATTCAAACCACTTCCTGGTTGCTAAGGTAATTTGGACCCTAGCAACCATATAGCTATTATAACTCCAAACTGGAGAGTTGTTGAACGATTATTAAAATAATTAAAGACTACAAATAATAAAAAATGAAGACCAGTATTACTTTCTACATCATACTAATAGTTAACTCAAAGGTGAACAACCCCTTTAATTTAAAGGTAAACTTCACGTTTAGGGGTTTTTGGTAAAGCAGTTCTGAAAGGGTTTTAGGGTGAAGGGTGGTCCAGTATTATCCAGTTACACAACTCAGTTTCATGGTTCCTGTTATGGGAAAATGTGTAAATATAATTGCAGTGTTTGTATATCCCTTCCTGTTCTTCAGTTCTGACTCTTGAAACAATGTAGCAGAAGCTGTTTATCCTCCAGTTCTGGTAATCAGCTGGCATCTGTTCCTTTGCTTTATGAGCCAGTTGCTTAGAATGACACTTTCTTTTATAATGCTGGACATGTTTGGATGTAGTTCCCCTTGGTTCGCCTGCTTGCAGCGTGATCTTCGCTGGGCAGCAAACTGCACACTCAGCAGCAGCGGCCGATGACTCTGTGCATGACATGCATGAGCCATGTAGAGCAGTGACAGTTGTACCATATGACCAGAAGGCTTGTTTGACCCTGGGCTGGGCTAATTAGAGAGATGAGATGGTTTCTACTCCTGTGTTTTGCCTCTGTATGACAGGTGCCACTGCAGATGTTTGTGTTGGTTGTACAAGCCTTGGCCTTCCTTCTGCTGATGAGATGCCATTCTTGGCCTGATATATGAAACCTGCCGTGCCAAGCTGCATTATATCTGGGGGGTGCGGGCTGTATAAAGTGGGCTTTTTCCATTTGGTCATATATTTTTTTCTGACATTTAATACATCATGTAGTTAGTGTGATGCGTATGCTGTTTGACCTGCCCTTCTGCCTTCAAGCAGGGTAGGAAATTATACAGTCACTAGGTTCCGCATTGCTGATCACTTCCCTACCTGGATCCAAGCAAACCCTTTGATTCGCCCAAGCCCAGCCCTTTTGGCAAACCTCACCCCATTTGCAGCAGTCTGGGCCAGGTCTGAACTGGGATTCAAAATAGGCCCTGGCATTTTAACTACACAGGCCCAAACAGCCCCCCATAGGCCCAATAAATAGTCTTACAGCAGCCCCTCTGGCATTTGCCCAAAACAGTTTGGACCCCTAATTTGACCTAGGAAACCTGCCTGTCCCTGGTACTGCCATTGTTACCCATTACTCCATGTGTATGGATTAAAAATAAATTTCCAATGTTTGAATCCTACAAAGCAGATGTCTGAACTGATCACAATAAGTACCAGGGCTGCCATTAGGAGTAGAAGAAGCCCAGACTGCTGCACCCATTGTGTGCCAGCCTGGAACCGGACAAAATACACTCCTGCCACACTCATTTGTGGAAAGTAGGGGGTTAAATGCATACTGACTGGGGGAAAAATTCTATTTCTATTGTAGACATAGGCAACTAACCCTTGCATTTTGGATTTCAGTTCTATCTTATGGTGAAGCAGTCAGAACAATTTCTGTTTAACGCCTAGAGCTAAATGTTAGCTGTAGTTTAAAGGGGAATTAAACCCAAATATAAAAGTTTTCATAATGAAAGCAAATGTAACTCTAAACAACTCTGCAATTCATTAAAAATGATCAGTGGTTTTAAATGTATGTGTAATTGTAATTGTCTGTCCCTTTTCCTGCACGGCTGGTCCTGACTACTTGTAGGATTATAGTAGTCATCTTCTCTCTAGACTCTCACAATGCCATGAATGATCTGTGATTAACAAAAGCATAGTCAGAACAAATCAATTAGAATTAAATCTGTTTTTGTTATGCAAAAAGCTTTAAGCTGTGTGAGTGCTGGTTATACTGCGGCACTTAGATTGCAAGCTCTGTGGGGCAGGGCATCTAATAAAATTAATGTGATTTTTTTTTGTATCTTTCAGTGCCTTATCTGAATGGACTGGGGAGAGGACTGGATTTCTCAGAAAGATTCAGCTGACATGAGCACAGGCTTGCAGGTGGGTTGCTTTATTGCTCAGGGCACATGGGGCATAATTTCTGCTTGTGTGTTTCAGCCAATAGAGAAATGCCTGAAGAGCAAAACAGGGGGCAGGGAAAGGCGGGTTGAGGGAGGAGCAGAACGAAGCTGTTACAAGCTGGGTTCTTGGGTGAGCCTCAGAAAGGCATAAGCGGTACGTGCCGAGCGTACCTCCATGATTGCACCCTAGGCATGTACCTCTTCTTCCTACCCCTAGTTCCAGCCGTGCCTGACAGGAAATAATGCAGCTCTAACTGTAACAGGAAGTAGTGTTAAAGCAGACAGAACTTTGTCCAGTAATTGGCTAGGATTACCCAATGGCACATACTACTAAAAAAGTATTTTCTTAAATGGCTTATTGTTCGGAGGTATAGTTTTCCTTTAATGTTTCTCTAACCCAAGGAGAACAGAACTTGCGGGGAAAAAAGGAGAAAGTCAGTGCTGGTTGTATAACGGCACCCCTGCATTCCACTGCTCTTTTCTGCTCAGTTTCCCTGCACTAAATCACTGGATCTGTTTCCCCCGTCATGTTAATATAACAGCTGCCCCAGCTATGTGACTCTTGTTTTTCTTTAATTCATATAAATTTGCAACTTCCTGCCGGCCTGTGGGACTAAAGCTTGGACACCAGCCATTGCGTCTGCCTCAAAGCCGTAATCAAACTACAACGTTCACTGTTCCTAGTGCACTAGGGGAGTACAAAACACACCCAGGGTATGGGGTATTGGTTTTGCCAACCCCATGGTTTGGACTCCTCCATCCTACATGGAGGGAAATGTGTCTGCAAATCTGTAGCTATCGCAAAACGGCTCTCCAGGGGGTTTATATAAGATTCCATGTTAAATCAGTGGAACCCACCCCCCTCCACCTGCATCTTCTTTCATTTGTTAGAAATAATACAACAATAGAATATTTAGAAAATGAAAAGCATATGTACCCACTTAACAATGTGTTCTATAACATCTCCCCTGTTGCATACATGGGGGTTAAAAAGAAAGGAACACGTGGTGCTCACATAGTACTTAGCATAAGGCAGCAATCTTGTGAGTGGATGTGGCCACAATATTGCCAAGGACAATTGATGTTGAGCCAGCAATTAGTTCAGTGATCCCCAACCTGTGGCTCGTGTGCAACATGTTGCTCCCAGTGGCCTCAAAGTATGTGCCATTTTTACGTTTCAGGCATGAACACACATTTTGGAAGCACAGAGACAGTTTTCCTTCAAGCAGGGCCCCCGCAGGCTAGCAGTCCACATGGGGCTACCAAATAGCCCTTATTTTGCATCCTCAAGGAACATTTTTCATGCTTACCGTATATACTCGGGTATAAGCCGATCCGAATATAAGCCGAGGTACCTAATTTTACCTAAGAAAACTGGAAAAACTTATTGACTAGGGTGGGAAATGCAGCAGCTACTGCTAAGTTTTAATAATCAAAATAAATACCAATAAAATTACATTAATTGAGGCATCAGTGGGGTATATGTTTTTCAATATTTATTTAAAAGAAAAACAGTAAACTAGCTCTGTAAGCGGAGAAGAGGGTCAACAAAAACAATATGAGTACTACCCCACGCTCATTGCACATTGGCAAACTGGTAGCAGACCCGGTCCCTGAGGGAAAAGGCAAATAAGTATTGCTAGTGGGAGCCTAGGCCAGGGCACTGGAGGGTCTGGTTGCAGGTGGCCTAATTTGCACACAAAGGAGAGAGGGTGCTAGTCTAGAGGGACCCATGGCACCCGACTCGAGTATAAGCCGAGAGTGACTTTTCAGCACATTTTCGGTGCTGAAAAACTAGGCTTATACTCGAGTATATACAGTATGTGGCTCATGTGTAACAAAGGTTGGGGATCCCTGAATTAGCTGGTAATATCACTATTTTAAACGTTCTCTCCTCTGTTTGTGCTATAGGAGCAGCTGGCACAATGAGCTGGAGCTTCTTGACGCGCCTCCTAGAAGAAATCCATAACCACTCAACTTTTGTGGGCAAGATTTGGTTGACTGTTCTGATTGTCTTCCGCATTGTGTTGACTGTTGTGGGAGGAGAGTCCATCTACTACGATGAGCAAGCCAAGTTTGTGTGCAACACTGGGCAACCGGGCTGCGAGAACGTGTGTTATAATGCGTTTGCTCCCCTCTCCCACGTTCGCTTCTGGGTTTTCCAAATCATCTTAGTGTCTACACCATCCCTCTTTTACCTCGGATACGCCATCCACAAAATAGCAAGGACGGAGGACCACATGGAGCAAGAAAGAAGGACAAAGCACAGAATGTTCCCGATGCGCTGGAAGCAGCAACAAGGCATAGGGAATGCTGACGATGACAATGAAGAGGACCCCATGATGTACCCCGAAACTGACATTGTAAGCGAGAGGAGCAAGCGTGAATGTATGCACAGCAGGGTAAAACACGACGGGCGACGGCGCATCCATGCTGATGGACTGATGAGGATTTACGTTCTTCAGCTACTTTTCAGAACATTTTTTGAAGTGGGATTTCTGGCTGGACAGTTCTTCCTGTATGGGTTTGAAGTCACCCCAATATATGTGTGTGATACAAAGCCTTGCCCTCACAATGTGGATTGCTTCATATCTCGACCCACTGAAAAGACCATATTCTTGCTTATTATGTATGGAGTAAGCGGCCTTTGCTTGCTCCTCAATGTCTGGGAAATGCTCCACCTCGGGTGCGGGGCGATACTTGACGCGATTAACAGTAGGAAGAAGGAGTCTGATGATACCTCTGCTTACAATTACCCTTTCACGTGGAACACCCCATCAGCTCCCCCCGGGTACAATATTGTTGTGAAACCTGATCAAATACAGTTCACAGATCTCTCAAATGCCAAAATGGCTTACAAACAGAACAGGGCCAACATCGCTCAGGAGCAACAATATGGCAGCAGTGAGGACAATATCCCCGCCAGTCTGGAGCACTTGCAACGGGAAATCAGGGTTGCTCAGGAGAGGCTACAAATGGCCATCCAAGCCTACAACAGCCAAAGCCATCTGCCCTCCTCCAAAGAAAAGAAGATCAAGAAGGGCTCCAACAAGAGCAGCGTCAGCAGCCGCTCTGGGGATGGAAAGATGTCTGTGTGGATTTAATGTGAGTGCTGATGACTTGTCTCCGGGAGGAAAAGCGAGCAGAGTAATAACTTCCATTCGTGTAAATATTTTGGATTTGTTACTATTTAAAGTGACTCACACGGCAAAGGGCCGGGGCTATAGACAATAATAAAGACACTGAATCTGCAGAACGTTAAACGTCTTCTTATTGTAGCAGATCCCATGGCTCTGACGTAAGTGTCGGATAGGGATGGTACCACAGTACTAAGCCTAGCGCCTCTTTTTTATTGGACGTTTTATTCTGTCTTTTTTTATAATGACCGTAAACTGCTTATTTACCCCATTTGTTTTTGTTTTTTTTATGTGTTGGATACCCGCCCCCTCTCACCAACCGGATGAGTCAAAGCAAAAAAGAAGGCTGAATGTTAAGTTTCTGAGCCTGTGTTAAATAAGTGCATTAAACATTCTGCTTCCGGACCCCTCTCCAGTGTGACACTTTCGTAAATAACCCAAAGGTTCAAAGTGCCTTTGTTTTGTTACAGTTCTTGCATTAGTTCTTTTATACTTTTTTTTTTTGTTAAAAAAAACAGCTGACCTCATAGGAGGGAAGGATTTGTCCTTATACAGTCTTGTTTTCTGTTTGTACTGATGTTCTTGTATGGGAATGTTAGCGGTGCTGCTGTTGGAACACAGAATCCAGGCATCTTCTTTTTTCTTATATTTATCAAATAGGGGGATCCCCCCAGATTAGATGTACTGTAGTGTGCTCCCAGATCATTTAAATCAAAGGTCTATATATTCTTCTTATTATTATTGCTTTGTTCAGGCTGCAGTGGAAACCATTTCTGTGTTAGTGACTTTAGAGCATTTAATTGGCCACAATAGAATGTTCCATTGCCCAATGCTTGAATGGTTAAAGGCTCCAAGCACTGCTGTCTCTTATATATTGGGCGTTACCTCTGCCTGTGGTGCATACACCCACTGATCCTCATACACGTTGGGAGAAGGGAAAAGCTCTGCCCTTGTCAGTACTATTTTAATCTGCCATGAGTACCCAATATTTATATATTATATGGTAATAACCATGTGTTGTGCTGGCCATACACAGGCAGATTCTGAGGTGGCAGTTTATTTGCCCATGTATGGGCACCCTTGATTTCCTCCTTGACAGATATCTGGGGTATTATTAAGGTCTGGTGCCTAGGGTGGCACTGGATATAAGTACAGCCCAGCTTCGGCGCATGCTGTCTGGAGAGAACCACGTCACCTAGCCCAATGTTTTCCTTGTTCCAAAAGGATTTTTAAACCTGTCCAATAGATATCTGGCTGATTTTAAGATAGATATCTATCAGAGTGGGCCGATACACAGGCAGATAAGCCAACTCAGTCTTAAGAGGCAGAATCAGCAGCTAAAATCTGCCCATGTATGGCCAGCTAGACTGTATGGGAATCAGTGACAGGTAGATAGGGGTATATATGTCACTATTTCTACTGCACTACAGTAATTACAATGTACCATAGGCCTAGGAGCTAAGACCTGTCATGGCATTTTGTACATGTTGGAGAATTGTTATCAGACAGTGTTTAAAGGTACCATAGTCAGGAAACAACATAAATATATGTAGAATTAACATTGATATCAGGGAAGCAAAGTATTTCCTAACATTTTCTTATTCTTAGAGAATCCTTAGTCCTGAGATCAAAAAGGCCACATTCTTACTGATTCCCCCACAGATCCCCAGGTCAAGCAGGGTTATATCAGTTCTCACGGTACCCTGGGGATCTCCCACCCTGGACAGAGCCTCCTGTTCTGCAGTGGAAGCAGTTTTCTTATGAACTGGTTTCCATACTCTTTACACTTAATATTCACTCTGTCCTTACTTTTGTCCAGAGCCTTGATCTCTACAGGGCCCACGGAACTCAGACTTTACTCATGTGATAAGTGAACATTCCCATATTATATTCAGAGTGATGAGATAGAATAGAAAGGTGGAGATATTAGGGGCATAATTAGCAAAAGCTGCATAGAGTTAACTCCACTGTTCGATCCACTTAGGACTTTTACCCCCATATATAATAAAAGGCACTTAGTTTGCCCAATAGCAGTAACCCATAGCAACCAATAAGATATTGTTTTTAAACATGTGACCAGTAAATTATACCTGCTGATTGGTTGCTATGGGTTACTGCTCCTGGGAAATTTAGTGCCTTTTATTACATAACCAATCAATAGTTCTCATCTAGTAAACATCTGTCTGCCCTCCCTTTGGTAAATATGTCTTTTGGTTTTCCCAGCTTCTTTTATGATCCAATTATTGGCCTGGTTACCAAATGATCATATCATCACAATCTGGTCCAAATCAGGCAAAGATATGCTCCTTTGGCAACTTCGCCAAATCGACAGATCTTTACCTGATTTGGCCACCAACATGCTGGGTCTAATTAGGTTAATCTGATCATGTGGCCCCCAGGCTAATGATTGGGTCATAATGGGGGCATAGGAAGACCCATCAGGAGAGGACTGCATCAATGTGCCAGTGTGGTTCTCTACTGAAAGAACATGCACGATAGATATCTGCTCAATCTTCGGATCAAAATAAGTCAGGCACGTCATTGTTTGGGCCCCACACGCTTGCCAATAACTGACTGCTTTGGTCTGAAGGGGATTAGTAGATCAGCTTTTTTTGCCCTATGTATGACCACCACTAGGTTTTTCAAACACATGGTATTTTCTCTGTGCTCTTCTAAGCACTGACCAGAAGGTGGTGCTTAGAGGACTAGTTTTTTTGAGGGCTTATATATTCTTTACCAGGTGTTTGTCATCTTGTGTCCATGTCTCAAGGGATATATTTGCCATGCTGATGTTCTGAAGAGAGCTTTAATATTTATTGTTAACTGTTTATGTCTTACATGGATCCTTGACAATTTTGCTATTTGTCCATTTAAAGGAAAAGAACATATTTGTTAGAATGGGGTTTCAGTTTTGTTCTTCTATTAAAAGCTGGAAAGAAAGATTGGTTTTCTTGTCTATGAATTTAACTCATTTGAAATTGGTCTTCCTCTTTTTATTTTTTCTTGTTATTGAATAAATTTGCTTTTGGTTGTAGCTGTCACAGTCGGTATCCCAAAACTCAGAACTGGCTCCAAGGGTCACGGCTCACGCTTCTGCCTCTAACAGCCGCCTTTCACGTCGGGAGGAGCCCTTCGCTACTCGGATGCCGCCAGGTCTTATAGTGAGAGGCCCAAGGAGAGAGTTCTGAGCAAGCGAGGGAACCAGAACCGAGTTGCAGGGAGAAGGGAACGAGTCAGCGTAGTCAGAGGTCAGCAACAATCGGACAGCGCGGTAACAAAAACGGAATCCGGAAGAGTGGTCAAGTGGGCAAAAGGTCGGTCCAGGCAGCAAAGGAGAATGGTCAGAATCAGGCAAATGTCGGTCCAGGCAGCAAAGGAGAATGGTCAGAATCAGGCAAATGTCAGTCCAGGCAGCAAAGGAGAATGGTCAGAATCAGGCAAATGTCGGTCCAGGCAGCAAAGGAGAATAGTCAGAACAGGCAAATGTCGGTCCAGGCAGCAAAGGAGAATAGTCAGAACAGGCAAGGATCAAAAATGAGGAAAACACCCAGGAACTTTCAGGAAGAAAACCTACGTTGGGCAATGGAAACAGACCAGGAAGCGCTTTAAATATTGAATTTGGTGCCAAAGTGATGTCATGCGCACGCCGAGCACCCGAACGTGAGTGCGCATGCCTGCCCGTCAAAGGACGCACATGCGCACGAAAGGGCCGTGCAGTTCACGCGCACGCGCCTAAAGAAGACGGCGGGCGTCCCTGCCTCCCCACTAGATCACCAGGTAACGTTACAGTAGCATCTGCCAGACTGCTAGTGTTAGTTTACCCTAGCAACTAGGTCGTTGTGTGAATGAGAGATTGGAAGATAAATAGGGGAGGGCTTGAATAGGAAGAGAAGGAATAAAAAGTAACAATAACAGTTAAATAGCAGCCTCACAGAGCAATAGGTTTGTGGCTGCCGGGGCCAGTGACCCCCATTTAAAGGTTGGAATAAAAGCAAGAAGAAGGCAAATAAGTCAAAAAGTATAAAAATTAATACTAAGAGAAAAGCTTAGTATAAGCTGCTAAGAATTGAACATTCTATAACATAACTACCTCTTTAAAGACCATCCCTTCCTCAGATTACCCAACAAACCAACAAGTCTCCATTCCTGGCTGGGAAAAAGTGGAGGTCACCATGTCATTACCCTCCTTCGTTGCCCAGCCGGCAAGAAATAGGACTTCCTACACCAGAATAAGCCTCGGGCAGGGGCAATTGTGAAGCATTCTGTCATCAAGCCAGAAATTGTGCAGGTGGCAAACCACTTGCAATTGCCAGGGCCGGATTTCTCTATAGGGCACCACGAGGCCACCCACCTCGGCACCCAAGCTTCACACATGCGCACCGCAATAACCCCCCCCGCATACGCGCTACTTCATTCGGAGCCGTGGGGAGAGGACACGCCAAAGTTTCGGTGCTTCCTCTCCCCATTACTCCACATGGGGGCAAATTATTCTGGTGTGGCAGGGCGGCATCCAGGCCCTAAATTTCTGCCGCCCTAGGCCCGGGCCTTTTTGGCCTCGCCACAAATCCGGGCCTGGCAATTGCCCTGTGTGCCAGTGCTACAACTGTGCTCAAGTAGCAGGACATGGTCCTCCTTTCCCTTACCTTCTTGAAACTGAATAAAGGTTTTGAAAATGAAACATGTTGGAAATTCTGAATCAGTCAACTCACAGTTAAAGGGACTGATCACTACACAAACCTGACCACAGAACTGGCCTCCCAGGCTGATCCTGCTGTGGGTTTTTATAGGGGAGAGACCTCCAAAACCAATTAAAAAAGACCATTAAACCTTTTCATTAGGCATATGTATAGGAACTCAGTTTAACCTGCAAATTGTTGTTTCAAGGTAAAAACTCACAAAATTGCCCTTTTTGTTGGGCACTACAGGGATGACCTATAGAAGATGGGCATGATGGGGGATACAAGGAGCCAACCACTGCTCCTGTATGGACTAGTAACTAAAGGAAAAGTGTCCTCACCACTGTTAAAGTGGGGGTGCAATAAGGGTGTGACCACATAGGGTATATTTTGGAGCAAGCACATCCACAAGCTTTTTGGTGTCAACAAGGCCTTATAGAGGAGAATATAATCCATAAGATTTTAGGATAACAGCTTTGGGGATCCTTGTCAACAGTGTGGGTTTTGTGCCAACTGTATATACACCAGCGTTTCATAATCAGATGGAAATGTACAAATTAGTCATTCATACCCGACTGGAAGAAAACTTTATTATGAAACAGCAACCATAGACTGGTATGAATTTGAGGTTATCCATAGACCAGGAGCCCCATTACTAGCACTTATGACTGCATGGCATGGTAGTTTCTATACCCTCCTGAAGGAAGCTGAATGAGGACCCCACTTCCATGTATAGGGATAGCTGACATCAAACACAGTAGGGGCATTAATGACATATTGACCCACTAATCTCTTATTAAGTACATAAAAATCTGGTGGATTCGCTAGAGAGATGATTAGTATCAGCGGTAAGATCCTTCACACCTTGCTCCAAATTCTTCCACCCATTTGGAGACGAATCTCAAAAGTACTTTTTAAAGGAACAGTAACACCGAAAAATGAAAGTGTATAAAAGTAACTAAAATATAATGTGCTGCTGCCCTGCACTGGTAAATGTTGTGTGTTTACTTCAGAAAGTCTACTATAATTTATATAAATAAGCTGCTATGTAGCCATGGAGGCAGCCATTCAAAGGAGAAAAGGCACAGGCACATAGCAGATAACAGATAAAACACTATTGTATTCTACAGAGCTTATCTGTTATCTGCTATGTAACCTGTGCCTTTTCTCCTTTTTTCCAGCTTGAATGGTTGCCCCCGTGGCTACACAGCAGCTTATTATATAAATTATAGTAGTGTTCCTGTAGCAAACACACCAGTTTTACCAGTGCAGGGCAACAGTGCATTATATATTTATTACTTTAAAGCTCTTTCATTTTTTGGTGTTACTATTCCTTTAAGGCTGGTGAATAACATTGTGCAATGCCTGCTCTAGTTTTTGCCTCCCATCTCATTAGCACAGGTTTCTGCACAAGCAGAGAACAGGATTAAATCCAGAAGGCAACTTGTAATCCCAAATCCTTCAGTGGACTTCTCAGGGTGCTTTAGAAACATTTTAAAAGAACCTTTACCTGATAATGTGGGAACATAGCAACGTAACTCCCACCCATGCACATACAGGAGATGGAACACAGGCAATGACAATGTCTGTAGCTACTGAGTGCTTATTCACTGCCATCTTGTGGTTCTGATGCAAACCACAAGTATTTTCAGTTATGAAAACCCAACATATTGCTTGACAAAGCAAAGTTTCCCCCTGCAAAAGGGCCAACTATACTTAAGGGCTCATAAGAAGTCTTGCACCCTTAGAGATAATTCAGCAAGCATTTCTTGCCCTGGATGGTGGTCCACACCTCCCACCAGATAACAAAAAAATACAACATGAGGTGCAGACTGTAGAGGCAGTGGGGTCAGACAACTCTTTTTGTTATCATTTGCCATGGAGCAGGCAGTAAGGTCAGGGCCCAATTGCAACCTGTGTCCTCTGGCGCTTCCTAACTTGCATGTCTAAATAAAGCTCAGGTTAGGTGGCAGAAAAGGGTACACCTACATGCCACCCCCACCTACTTTAATGAATACAGTGCTGACAATTACAGGCAGCACTGCATTCTTGGCAGCAGTCACAGCTCTTGTGACAGCTCGACAATAGAGCAAGAAGTGTGCAAAGTGCACTTTGTGCCTTAGAATTTATAAATGCCCCTTAAAGTGTGTGTACACACTCATATTTTGCTAACTTTGAATGGAGATAAACCTGCCAGGGTAAGCACCACCATCAACCTGCTGTGGGTGTAATTTCTATTTCAGGGGTTGAAGCTATGTCAATGAAAGTAACAAAAGGCGGGGCCTAGGTACTAAGGGCAACACTGTGAGTTTAGCTCATCTTTTTAACATTGTGCCACTCATGAAAAAGACCAGTCTGTGTTCACACTAAATCTTATCTGGATGGGGCTGCTGTAGACTAATGGGAAGTAGAATGAACCAGTCCCCACTATGGCTGCCATAAGTGGCAGGGGGCTTACGGAATCACTATCCCACTCTAATGGAATATCAGAGTAGGAGGATTAATTTGTTGAGTGCCAGACCTCCACCAGGTTTTCTCAATAGTGCTTACAGACATGCAAAGCATGCAAGGTCTAATGGCATCTTTGAATACCCATTGTTTGTTATACACACCCACATGTCTAGGACCCTCCAGTGAGGGTGTTACAAAGGTCTTATTATTGAAATATATACGGTATGTTTTTTTTATGTAGAATTTACATAACAACGCTCAAAGCTTCGTTAGCACATTCATTTTATTTGATTTTTTAATAAAAGAATCCCTTTATTCAAGTTCCCCAAACCCATTCTGCATTGAGTTCCTGTAGAGGTGAAGAATTAACAGCTGCTAAGAATTGATCAGAATCCAGTCCCATAATTGGGTTCTCCTTTAATAAAAGAAACAACCAGCATTGGTTTGCAGTGTGGGGCTACTGGTGGCCCGCAGTCTGGGTACTGGGAAGATGCGGCATCCAAAAGACACTTGCCAACTCTGAAGTCAGTGTATGACAGTGACTGAAAAAACAAAGTGTAAATTGAGGCATGGGTTTATTCCTAAGAAGTAAATCCATAGTTATATCTAGCACCTCCTGTCCTGCTATTGAAACCCATCCTGTTTTTATTGTGCTCTGTCTTTGGTCCACCAAGGGCCAGTTCCTCCATGTTGATTCCTGCAGGTTAGAATGAATTCTAAATGCAGGTCTCTGAAATGAAGCATACTGGCAGTGAGTTAGACTACCGGTGCTGACCATCCTCGAAAGACTGACCCCATGTTGGCTTGATGCTCTTGAGTCAACGCCGTTCGTCATACTGCAGTCATGTTCAGAATAGTGAGGATGCAGAAGAGAATGGTAATGTCTGCTGATCAATTCAATACTTTTTTTCCAGTTTCAAAAAGAAATGTTTTTGCTAACATAATTACTAATTAGTTCCTTGAAGATCATTGGAATGTTATCGGTTGCCAACGTTCCTGGCAAAAGGGAAGGCCTGTCCAACCTATGGCTGTCCTTATCCACGAAAAATGGTTGTACAAGTCAGTAAACAAACATGGGCGAGATCTGGAAGCATAATGCTATCGTCTTGTAGGTCCCTTTCAAGCATGCCCTGGCGGACAGTTGGTCATTTAGTAAAAGAAAACGCACACCTTACATTCAACTCAAGCTCCTATGTTCCCTTTGTAGGGGCTAAAGAAAAGCATCCTGGGTATGTAAACTGCCCTCAATCAATGTACATTGCACCAGTTGGCACTGAGGATACCTATTGCTGCCCACTGGCTTCTCCTCTTCCCCATTCTGCTTCTTTCCTGTCTGTACAATCTTTAGTGCAACTTGGTGCTCAAATATATTTTATTAGTGCCTTGCAGATAAATCAGCATTTGCAATAGAAATGTCAAGTTAAATTATAAAAACATACGGCAGGTCTAGATCAGATATTTAACTGTTCAAGTAGAAGAGGGGTGTTCAGGAAGAATGCTTTAACCCAGCAAGGGGCTACTTTTTTTGTTCTGGACAAATAAATGAATTTTGATGGTGATCCCTAATGACTGCGAGGTGTAAAGGGAGATGAATCCTCAAATTAAAAAGCAAAATAAGGCTCTGATTTAACAAAGGTTGAACTGGGGAATCCAGGAGGATTCCCGGAAGTTCAATCTGTTATGGATATATCACAAATATATATATATATCTCACATTTCCTCTAATGAAGGTATAATTTCATCAAAACACTTTAGAAGTCAGCATGGCCCCCTGACAGACATGCTGTTGACAAAAGTGTGCCACCTAGTGTTCATTTAGGAAATATATCTAACTGGGGCCTTGCTGCGCTATGCACCATAAGGTGCCCCATTACAAAGGCCTGTGTCTCCTGGTGCTCCCTAACTTGTGTATTTGAATGGCACATAAGTTAGGGGACAGGAGATGTGCAGGACGTCTATGCAGATTGCAGGCCGTGCTGTATTTATGGAGGCAACCACAGGTCTCGATGCTCTTGGTACTTTGCAGGGTGCAAAGTGTAAAAACATGGCAGATGCCAGTTTTTTCTTTAAACCAGGCCTGGACTGGCAATCTGTGGATTCTGGCAAATGCCAAAGGGGCTACTGTAAGATGCCATAGACAGTCACTATTTATTGGGATGGTGGGAGAGCTGCTTGGGCCTCTGTGTACTTGAAATGCCAGGGCCTATTCTGAATCCCAGTTCAGGCCTGTTGTGTCATAAACAACCCCTTATCAATTTCCTATGGGAACTAAGCAGCATTGTGAACTAATACCCCTCCAAATCGCTATTCCCCAAGTATTCTCCTTTTTGGCATTGGGTATAGTACGATTTCTACCTATATCTCTGTATGGCTGAAATGGCACCATTGCGCAGTAGCAGTGACATGTTTTAGGTGTCGGTGATTTCACCAGCCAAGGTTTGTCCCAATAAGCTATACTTATGGCATTGACCTGTATGGCCAGTTGATGTTGGAAAATAATTCCCTCATACCCCATCTATCTTTACAATTATTAGTGCAATTAAGAGATGAAAACAGGTGATCATTTTACAGTCAGCAAGCATGATTATATCATAAAATGGTGTCCAATTATTGTTTGGCTGAGGATCTATATGTGCTTTCTGTAAGAAGGCCTTAAAACAGACTTCTTCATAGAATATTCCTGTCGGGCAGAAGGCTACATGGCTTCTGTATGAAAGTGGAAGTATTACCTGGGGCTAGAAGGTTCTATATGGTCTTTCCCTATGGTATACATTGTAATACCTGTACTTGTTACAGTGATATGATTAAAATATAACGCGGGACCCCTATTTGATCGAATGTATATTAAGGGCAGTGATAATTCGTCAAGGATATAGTACTTCTAGAAAAAAAATGGCAGTGATTTTTAATGGTCCTCCGAGGACCATAGTGTTTTAATTACTTCTTTGGGGTTTAGGGGGAGGGGTCAGTCATCCTAGGTCTTGTAAGTACCAATGATTCTGGCAGGTTTAATCATCCATTTTGAACGTGGACTGATTTTAATCCATACATTTTTGGCACTTCAAGGACTTCCGATTTCTGCAATTTGAAATAAGCTTCCCCCGACTGCCCCTTCTCTTCATTCTTGGTCAAATAGTTTGTTTGTTCCCCAAAGGATTGGCAGTTAGACTCCAGTTTTGGAAGACAGAGAGAAATCTCAAGTGTTTTCCCCTTTAGATATTGGCTGCGGCTCCCCTTCCATTCTTTACACTTCAGTTCAATTTGATAGTTAGTTTCCTTAGCAAAAAGCCCAGAGGGATCTTAATGGAAATGATTTTAAATATTGAAGAATGGTGAGCGAGCACAATAGTTGTTGCCTATCCACCTCCAGATCTGAAAGGTAGAAGCAGAGAATAGGTCAGCTCCAACTCCAAGTCAGCTCGAGAAATCCCCAATCTTCCCCACAGAAACAAATCAGTTTTGTATTTCTTGCTCCTCTTTTTTCATTTTATTTTGATACTTGTGGTTGGGTTGGGGTGGGGAATGGACAGAACCCAGCTAAAGCTAGGTGCTTACACTGTAGTGTAAATAAATGTAAACTAGTTTGATGAAGTAAGAAGTCATCCAATAGCTAAAAGCATCATCAACCTGCTTTATACTGCCCATAGAGATCAGTAACAGTGTAACTATTGGGGCAACAGTATCACAAGAAGCCTGCAGGGGGAGTCAGTAAGAAACCATAATCCCCACCACTCCTGCACATCTACTGCAGTTCCCCATTCCAGCCCCTGCATTTACACAGTTCTATAGGCCCCTTGGGGGGAGGGGGTTCATGGGGCGGCAGCCCCGGTGGGCCCAGCACCCCAGTTTGACCCTGGACAAATTGAGCAGTTTTCTATGCCTTACACACTGGCCATTGGAAGTCTATGGCCATGGTTAGGTCTAAACAATCCATGCCTTAAACTGGCCATACATGCACCTATATAATTGTACGATTAGGGCCAATTAGTTATGATTGAATGATCAATCAATGAGCCGATGCAGTTCTCGGCCTGACAACGCCTATGCCCACGGTTGTAATTCGATTGTTTGGCCCTAATCGTACAATTATATAGGTGCGTTATATAGGTCTGTGTTTGGCCAGCTTAAAGGAGAAGCAGAGGTAAAAACTAAGTAAGCTTTATCAGAAAGGTAAATACAGCCATAAGCACTCACAGAAACGCTGCACTGAGTCTTTTATCAAAAGGAACACAGGATGTCTTGTCTCCTTTTTTGTAAACATGTTCTCAGGGTATCTGACTTTCTCTCTCTGAAAAATCCTTCATTCCCGGGGCCAGAGTCTGCTCAGTTCTCTCCCCTCTCCTGCTCCCCCCCTCCCTTAAGATTCTCATTGATCAGGCGGGACATGAGATTTTGATTGGGCGCTGTTGAAGGCGCCCTAGCAAAATCTGCGTTTAGGACTGAATTCAGCTTTGAACGTCAGTGTAGGGAATGAACAATCTTTCCTGCGTCCAAGATCATAATTGGTATGTGTATGGCCACCTTTACACAACTGCTTTGCTCTGGGGCCTTATCCATTATGGCCTACAATATCTCAATGCTTCACTAATCTAGTTGTCACAATTCCTTATGGAAGTCACTGCCAGCTTTATAGGCCATCCAGTCTAAGGGTCCCATCAGGATGTACAGCAGAGGGTACAATAAAATAACTGCGGTAGTTGCGCATAGTACAGAACAAAGAGCATGTGTCCTGTCAGTAGCATGAGTTGTTTTGGTACGTACCTTCCTCTTCGGATATTCCTTAATTGGGAAGGGAGGAGAGGGGGTAAAAAAGGAAAAGTTGGTTAGTAACTCATTGCATGGAAAAAGAAAATCCATGAGATCCCACCCTTTCTTCAAATGGACCAGACCCTGAACTGATGTAGAATTGATACCAGTATAGGTATAGGGTAAAGAAGTGGATTTTGTGACTGCTGCTTAGCACTGCACTACTTAGCCACCTTGCTACCCTGTGTTCATTATGGTCTACAAATTAAAATGCAAGATCCTGACTTACTTGAATCCCCATCCGGTTCCTCCAAGCACAATTGCAGCAATGAGGACAGCCCCTGCAATGGATCCAATGATGATATTGGTTCCACTAGGACCTAGGGCAAGAAGGGCAGGAGTTATCTTTAAAAACCCTAGTGGTTTATTGCTAGCAAGCAGCATTTTGGAGTGGGGTGATCATTGTGAATACCTTTGTATTTCTCTACTACTCCTGTAGGTTTAGGGATTGGAAGTGGATCGTACACACTGCAGTCCTTTCCTGTCCATTCTGGGTGACAGATGCACTTTCCTTCATTGCTGCAAACCTAAGAACAGATTATAAATAACACACAGACAGAAGTGCTTTCCTATCATCAAACACCACTGTAAAGATAGCCATTTTTACAAAGACAAAGGACTCATTTTTTTAAACATGCAGTGAGCAAAATGTAATTGTGACTGCAAATTGGATTTTTTTTACCCACAATACAGTGTTTTTTTCATAACTCTTACATAACATTGTACACTGACCTTGTACTTTGGCTAACAAGGTCCCCTGCCAGCAAGATTTTGCATCTAATTGATGTCTGAGCATGTCTGCATTTCTTGGATGCTGATATACTGTCTGAGCATGTCTGCATTTCTTGGATGCTGATATACTGTCTGGTTACTAGGCCTTCTTGCCCAACCACAGCTAGGAGGTTTTCTCCTGCTCCGCTGAAGGGCCACTATAGCTAATGGTACCTAGAACTTACCCCATGATCTGAGCAGATCACTCCATTCCAACTGCCGGGGCAGGTGCTGAAATTAAAAGCAGATGCAGGGAGGCACCTCCTTTCCAGACACATCATATTGGGGCCACACGGTGTCCCATCTTCCACATATCCCAGGCATGATCCATCAGGCAGCATCACCTGCCCCCCTCTGTGTGCACAATGAAAACAAATTAATTTACAGGCACTAAATATACAGGCGCCAAATATAAAAGTCCTCTTTACATGAAAAGGTGCCTTTAATTCGGTTCAAGATTGGGCCAAGATTCAGACTTCTTCAGCAGGATTCGGATTCGAATCCATGGTCCTGGCCTTAAAATCATGTGAAGGATTCGGTGCATCCCTAGTCTTTAAGTACCACTAATCTTCATCCCATTCCTGGATTATGAAATTACTCCTCATACAAAAGTCTCCTTCTTATGTGGTAAAAGATTTATTTAGGGGCACTTGGAACAAAGGCTTCTGGGAAAAGCTGCAGTTGCAAAGCCTATAGCTGACACTCCTGCATAAAGGTGAACATACACTGGCCGGTAGTCTTCTATCTGACCAATCATCTTATGAGCCAAATGGACAGCTACCATATGAATGGTAATGCACTGCATGGGCAACTTTCTATTGTTTCTTCATTCGAGCCAGCAGCCCCAACCATTGGAATAGCAGGAACAGAAGGGGAGCTGCGGCACCAGCTCTGGCTAACATGGTAAATTGGCAGATAACATGTTAGATTGATGAACTGCTATATACTCGTGTAAAAAAGATATCTGCATCCATTAGCCAAGATACATGTGCAAAAAACCATTGTTTTGTACAGTTTTACTGGTACGTTTATGGCCAGCTTTAGCCCTAATTCTTCACTGGCCACAACCTTCTTTATCACCTCCCACAGCTAGGGTTGCCCCCTTTTCTGGAAAAAAATACAGAACTATATTTTAAACCTTTTTCCCTCTTAATAATACTGGAATCGAGCCTATCGGCCAGGCTGGTAAGATAACAGCCAGGGGGCAACCCTACCCATAGCTCTGCGGTGATGTATGTTGTAACTGGGGGTATGCTTTGGGCTACATAAACAACATAAAACTATCACAGTATAGATATTCCCCTGTACAAGGCAGCTAACTTTTGTTTCCAACCCACAACTCACCTACAGTCCAAGTATCGATTCTGATGGTAAAAGCTCATACTGGTGATGTCTCCATTCAGCTCCCCAATCTGAGGAATTCCAGATATATTGGAGCACAGAAGATACCCACACAGCACGTCCCTGAAACATGGGTAGGTAAAAGGGAATGGTCAGTCTGTCTTAAGAGCAGAGAAGGGCCACATAACATGGACCCACAGTAAGAACTGTGTTAAGAACTAATGTAGTCATCTGATGGAATGAGCCCTCATGTTCACTCACTGTTTGCTACACTGAATCCAGTTCTGCCTGTCTCTGCCGCAGTTACCCTTCTCGGTTCCCTCAATGTTTAACTTTTCATAGCAAAACCGATCCGACGCACCTGAAACAAGTGTAGAAAAGAGGCATGTTTATCTGATCATGGGCCTGTACATGGCCATTAAAGTTCTATCCTCGTAATCACAAATAGTTCCTGTATTAATAACCTACATTTGGCTCTTGTGTCCATTAGAAGGACAACTGTGATCAGGAAATGATTTGCTATAATATGAATCTCTGACGTCAATTATTGGATCTAGCTGAATTAACAGTGGATTAATTGCCACAATAGGTGGTCCAAAATAAGATCAGTAGCCTCCAGTGTGACCTCACTGCCTGGTAATGTGATATTTCGTAAATTCGTATAAGGGAACCCGCACTGAATATCTTGTCTCTGGGTCCTTCAACACTTAGTTAGAATGATCTGGGTGAGATCAATATTGAGGTCAAGAGACACTTTTGCCAAGAAATGCAACCAAGCAGGTAGGTGTCAGCCTATAAAATATGAGGAGAGGTAAATAGTTGAAACCATCGTTGGCTTTGTAACTTTATAATAAACTTGTAACTAAAAACTTTTGATTCTTAAAAAGGTAGGCACTCATACAGGATAAATAACAGTAGAACGCCAATTGGGTGCATCCCTACTCTATGACTTTTAGAGACAACGTTCATGGCCAAACCAGGGATTTTGGAATACTGTGCACTCTATCAAACATTTATTGTAGATAAGAGGCTCTTTCTCAGCCACTCTCTGTGTTGCACTTACTGCGCCCCCATAGTGCATGGCACTGACGATCTCTGGTCTTGCAGCGGCCACCAAAACATCGACCCTGCAGGTAATGGATAAAGAGAGGGTCATACAGGAGAAGATCATAATACTGGTGTAGTCCATTAATACACAGGGCTCACAAAGCAGAGGGAAGTAGCCTTGCACTTCCATGTCACCCATTATGCCAATCTTGCCATTGTTCAGCATGGAGGGCAGTGTCTTCTAGAGACTGTGCTTTTTGGAAGCTGCTCAGTGATTAGGGGCACTTAATTGAAGCAGACAGTGGCATGCGCTGACAGTGACAGTATGACCCAGTTAAGTTACATTGGATAAAGGAAAGATACCTGCTCGTTGTCACAGAAGTATCCATCTTGCTTGTGTAGATTTGCCGGGCACTGCGTGATAAAAACATGAACCGTTATTGGGCAGAACCCATGGATAATTTTTATCTCACCAACCCCAAGAAATAAAGTGGGTTCATATTTTAAAGGGGGCAGATTCTAACCTGCACAAACTGCTGTGGTGTCCACACTGAACATCATGTTACTGATGTGGGAAGCATCTGACACTTCTCTGCTCAGTCCTATCACTCATTGTGGCAGTGCAATAGGACTGAGCAGAGAAACATCAGTAGTGGCTCCCTACATCTGTAAATTAAGCTTCTATTGTTTTGACTAGGGATACACCGAATCCAGGATTCGGTACAGGATTCAGCCAAGATTCAGCCTTTTTTTCGGCAGGATTCGGGCAAGTCCATGGTCCCGGCCAAACTGAATCCTTAAAATCGTGACTAAACAAGGAAGTTGAATATTTTTCACAGTGCGCACTGCATGGTTGTTTTTACGCCTTCTGTGCCTTTGTTTGCATATGCAAATAAGGATTGGGTTTGGTATTCGGCTGAAACTTTCACAAAGAATTCGGGGTTCTGCAAAGTCCCAATATAGTGGATTCAATGCCTCCCTAGTTGTGACCAGCTGCTGCGCATAGGGCCTCCAATAATATTGGGGTTCCATGCTAATAAATTGGGGCCGCCCAGTTATTAGTCCACCATGACCATGCCCTAATTATGTCAAAAGTTTACCCAAGGTCCACCCAAAAACTACAAGTCCCCCTTATATGATTGGTAAATCATGCCTTTCTATCTCAGGGGCCCGCTTTACCATGGGGCTCCTGATTGCAGTATTGCCACAGTTAGAATAGCCAGGCAGGTTTCATATGCTTCCTGTGTAAGTAACTTGAGCATTTGAACATCAAGGGAGTGCTCTTGTTACACATTCATGATAATAGTAGAACAAAACCGATAATATAAAAACAAAAAAAAATTAGTACAAACATTTAAAATACAAAATTGTCCAGAAGAGGGTGGGTAGATGTCCCTTTTGAAGGTAAACTGTGAGACCATTTGAATCTGTAAAGTCCATTTAATTACAGTTCCTTTGTCCTAAAAGGTATATTAACTCAAAAATGTCATTGCTATTAAAATCAGTATCTGTATATCCCTTGCTGTTCTCTGCATGCATGCACTGCTGATTGTGACTACTGCGGCTTGGTTTCAATAGTCCGAACCATGGAGAGAATAGCAAGGGACAGACAGGTACTTGCTTGCATTGGCAAATATATTTACAAATAACTGTAAATCTTGTAATTAATGTATTCTGAAAATTTGTGAAAATTTAATTTTTTTTTAATAGGAAAATTCATCACTAATCTCACAATTATCTTATAGCTATAGCTAGAATTTAAACCTGGGTGGGAGTCAGCAAGAAGCTCTTACCACACTGGAATCTCCAGGACAAGTCTCTGGTACATCACATTCATTAAGAGACCCACGGCAAACGGTCCCCCGTGGCTCGTACTGTAAATGGGAACACAGATATATGTTAATATAGTGAACAATGGGCTCTTGTGGAGTCTTTCACATAGCAACCAATTAGACCTTTGACTCTGGGCAATGGAACACGGGAAGCCATATCCCAGAACAGAGTATCGCCTGTTCTCTGGCTTCTAAAGAACACAGGGTTTAAAGTGCCCAAAGTAACCATTGCATTTCCTTTTTATCTTGTAGAGGTAATGAAAACTAATCTCTGATTGGTTAACACTGGTAATTGAAATGATGCTAATGATTGCCTTACATTATCGATCCTTTAGCACCTTACTGTTTATCAGAGAATATTACCTTACAGCCCCGGCAGCACAAGCCGTCGCTGCACATAGCATCATGGCTGAGGGTGCACTTCTTGCAGCAATTCCCTGCTCCGGACTTGTTACATTCCTGCAGTAAAAAAGACGATCAGATCAAATCTGGGTGCTTTGGCATAAAATAACATTAAATATAATTGCCTGCAGCAACCTTTGTTTAACAGTAGGCTGTGATTACTTGTGAGCCACTGGTTTGGGATCACTGGTCTACTGGTAACCACTGTACACATGACCCATTTGTTAAATATCCTCCGTACCTGAAACTTTCCCTTCCCAACCCTATTGCGCATGCAACATGTTGCTCCCCATCCCCTTGGATGTTGCTCCCAGTGGCCTCAAAGCAGGTGCTCATTTTTGAATTTCTGGTTTGAAGGCACATTTTAGAGGCATAAAACCATGTGTACTGCCAAATAGAGCCTCCTGTAGTGTGTCAGTCCACATTGGGCTACCAAATAACCAATCACAGCCCTTTTTGGGCACCCCTATGAACTTTTTTTATGCTTGTGTTGCTCCCTATAATGTTTTATATTTGAATGTTGCTCACGAGTATAAAAGGCTGGGGACCCCTGCTCCTTAGGGTGATGGTCCACAGGGTGATTAGTCATCTGTGGTTATTTTTGGGTACAGCAGGCAAGTATTCTCCACCCTCTCTACACTGTTCCCTGTACCTTAAATTCACCCTCTCTACACTGTTCCCTGTACCTTAAATTCACCCTCTCTACACTGTTCCCTGTACCTGAGATTCACCCTCTCTACACTGTTCCCTGTACCTAAGGGTCACCCTCTTTACACTATTCCCTGTACCTTAGGGTCACCCTCTTTACACTATTCCCTGTACCTTAGGGTCACCCTCCACTAATTCTTTCTTTTCACAGACAGTACACAAATTCACCATACTATCCCCCAAATTGCAACATTTGCCCCATAAAAGAAGTCAGGTAGGTGTTTTGAGCAAAGCCAAAGTAAGGGTTCATAAAGACGAGCGTTTCCTTCTGCATTCCCCTTCGGTGGCGTTCTCCTGGCACAGGACATAACACATCACGTTCTTAGTGTGCTGCTACTGACACAAGTGCATGTAAGTGCTGTACACAGGTAGAATGCAGCATGTTGCAGTCCACCTATGTTTTGCGCTTATATGCACCTGTGTCAGTACAGCCCCATAAGAAAGTATTGGATGTGTTGCGTCCTGCGCTTCCCTGCAGAGGAGCGCACAAAAATGCCACCAAAGGGGAATGCAGGGAAATGCTTGTCTGTACGAGCCCTAATATAAACTAACAAACTCATACATAAGTGAACTCAAATGTTACTAGATTGGCTAAAGTGACTAGGGTAACAAAGGCAACCAGGGAGCCATGCTTTGTGGGGTTAGCAATGGCTACAAATAAAGCAGTTTATGTAGTATCATCCATGAAATAGGGGCCACACAGCTGCCTTGGAGCACTAGACTCACTATCTGCAAGGCGTTTGTATGTTCTCCCTGTGTCTGCGTGGGTTTCCTCCGGGTACTCCAGTTCCCTCCAAAAACATACAGGCAGGTTAATTGGCTCCTCATGAAACTGACCCTAGTGTGATTATTTGAAAGGGACCATAGATGTGGGCAGGGACTGATGTGAATCTCAGGAAAGAGTAATGAAATATGTTGACGCTATATAAATAACAGATGGCAGTATTTCACAACACATTCTGGCTCATGCACTTTACACCAGTATATGTCTGCCTTTATTTGTAAGTCTCCCTTGACTGGCAATTTATGGATTCTGGCTAATGCCAGAGGGGCTGCTGTAAGATGCCATAGACAGTCACAATTTATCGGGCTTGTAGGGAACTGTTTGAAATGCCAGGACCTATTTTGAATTCCAGTCCAGATATGCTTCCCTGCACTTCCTGGTCAGCTGCACTTGAAACACGGTAGTATGGAATCCCTCTGGATTAGAACCCATCCTGCCTTACACTAAAACCAGCAGTTTGGCCAGAAGAAGCCTCCTCGCCACTGTGTCACAGTTTTTAAAAGCGGGAGGTATCTACTGAGCAAGTATAAAAATCCTGTCAAAACAAGGACTGCATCAGCTTGTTAATGTGGTTCTCTCCTGATCAGCCTGATATGGCCCAGCACCATATCAAAGATCCACTCACTTGGTGAGATGTATGACTGCAGATAAACACATGAATAATACAATAAGCAGACTTGAATAAATGTAGGATGTGAGTAACAGGCAATAAAAGAAGAACTTTTGCTTCCTAACCAAAATTAGTTAAAGAGCTCCACACAACACAGAAACCCCAAATATTTCTATCACTGTGATCCTTTCCTTCAAAAAGTATGACTAAACACCATTTTTATATGCTGAAATCCAGCAGCAAAACAATTCTTCTCTTTCAACATCATTTGAAAGACTGGCAGAGGTGGAGGGACGAAAACACTGATGTTACAAATTGTAACAACTTCTCCACAGCTTACAGACAGCATGCAGGAACTACATAACCCACAATGCACTGCACTGTGATGTTCCTTTCCTTATTGACATCACGTGTGCAGGGGTTGCGGGATTTGGAGGATGCAGGCTGAAGGCAGGCTGATGACAGTCGACTATTGTTACATGTTATTTGAGTCTCAAAGTAGTCAGCCAATTCAGCAGGAGAACAGGGGGCCAGGCTCAGGGAACCATATTATTACATTAAAAATCATGAAAAGGCTGCATATTTTTTAACTGATGTATATTGCAATGGTGCTTAAAATTATGTTTACTCTACAAAAAGCTTAATTTGTTCTTTGGTGGAGTTCCCCTTTAAGTTACCTACTTTATTAGTTGTAAAAAAAGAAGGTGTCTAACTATCCCTATGCCACCTTCCCTTAGCGAATGAACATATAAAGTAACAAATCATTGTGGCACAAGGCAGGGCCAACAGCATTGTGGTTATAATACTTACAGCAGGAGAGCCACAGTCACACTCCTCCCCGAGCTCAACAAAACCATTGCCACAGGATGGAGGGTCCAGAAGCTGAAGAATAGAAAATCCCACCAGCAATGTATATATTTGTGTACGTACAAAATGTACATTGACTCTACGTGTTATATAAAGATATGAGTACAGAAGGCACAAAGGCTGCACAGAGAACTATATATATAGAGAAAAGGCAGCAATGACTGTGTAATGTTGTGCAGCATAGAATACCAGAATAATACACATACACATGGCTGTGTTAAATATAAAAGTCTGCTCTTAGTCATCTGCACGCTAATTACCTTGAGGGGTTTATTAAACAGACAGCTGCCTCCTCCATCTTGCAAGAACTGGCTGTACTCATCCACGCTGCAGCGGGAAAACTTCTGGGGGAGGTAGTATCTAAATGAGGAGAAAAAGATACCATAACACATAAAAAATAGCTTTCCCTGAGCTAGGGCCCCCTAGCTCAGTGCCTATCTATTTCATATAGGCCACCGCTGCCATGCAAATACTGGGGCTATAGGAAATAAAGGAAAGCACTATACCACCTGTCCGGTATTTCACAGGGCCGGCTGGTAAATTACTAGCTAGGGCCAGAAATACAAATTTAACAGAAATGTAATTGCCAGTAAATTTGTAATACCCAAAAATGCCTCCCTTCCCTGACCCTCTTAACTGCGAGATTCCCCATTATAAAGAAAATCCTGCCTATGCCCCACCAATTTTCCCACCCAGTCTGCCTACTTCCTCACCCCCATCACCTCCTACTGCCCCACACAAAGGCCAGTATTACTTTACAAAAAATATGGCAACCCTATATTCCAATGTAAACTCAGGTAAACAAAAGATTTGGCAGTGTCCCACCATTAATACCAACTTCACAGTAAAAAAGTTCTTATAAATGTATTTGCCTCTGCTCATGTCTATTGAAAGCACCTACTACTTATGTACCACCTACAGTACAAATACCAGTATGGATTACTAGGACCTGGTATCTTCAATAATTTGAAGCACCAAGCCTTAATACTACTAAAATCATTTAGATAGTATAACCCCCAATGGGGGTTGACATGGATTTATATAGCTTAGTTATATAGCTTAGTTACCAAAAATGTATGAAGAAGAAAGAGATGAGGAAGTGACCCTTGGAGGTGGTCAGTGGATGGTTCTTCTTCAACATGGTTTGGGTATAAATAAAGATGAAACCATGAGCACCTACAAGCAACTACAGTATTTTCTATCAACAAAGAATGTAGCAGACAATGAACACAGTGGAATTCTACCATCAGCCTCCAGCAGATATATTCACAATTCAATAAAACCCATCAAGCTCTAAGGAGAAACAACTCAACAAAACATTTCATAGGTCAAATGTAGGATTTCCAACTGGCAGCCCACAAGCCAGATGTGCCCCAAACAAAGCTCTTTTGTATGGCCAAGGCCTGCCTGGAACCTTCCCTGGCTTTAGTGTTGACATAACATTCAGCACCGGGATCATTCAACTGGTACGTAGGCCTGAACTAAACAATAGGCTTCCCACCCACTCCATGGAGAGTGGGACAATTTTATGTGAGCCTTACACCAAAGGTCACAAATAGCAA
The DNA here is from genome assembly GCF_000004195.4 of Xenopus tropicalis. NCBI lineage: Eukaryota > Metazoa > Chordata > Amphibia > Anura > Pipidae > Xenopus > Xenopus tropicalis. The sequence continues at coordinate 17,951,333 of NC_030686.2, forward strand.
TATAACCATTAAGGCATTCCTAAAGATGGAATTTTAGTATGAATATTCCTGAAAAAAAGCTTCTCAATTTTATTTATACATAGCAAAAGCCAAAGCATTTTGCTCCTTCTTGCAGCAGAGGTGCCAAAATCTAAAGAGAAGCAATGGCCTTGGAACAAGCTATATACAACAAACACCTTCCTCCTGGCTGACAAGAGCTCAGTTTTATATGAAGCTAAGATAAATGAGGCCACTAACAAGGCAGCTTAGGCCGGGAAACTAGGCCTGTCCCCAAGGGATATGAAAGGTGCTTAGCAAGTTCTGGAATCTCATGGGAAATGTGCTGGTTGTGGGTAATTATATAATACATTTCTGCAAGATGAACATACTCTGGGTGCACAAGGGAAGCAGCACACTTTATATATGTCTTTTTATGTTCTATACATAACATAGACCCTGGGGCCGTTTTACAGCCAGACTGCTAGTGGTTATATGCACAGATATGTAAGGGAAGCTTGTGTTTCTGGGCAGAATGTCTTTCTTTAAATACAGACCCTGGAATTCTGTACCACAAGCTGAATGCAAGATATTTTAGACCCCCAGAGCCCTATAGTGTAGCTTGATTCTGCCATTAAAATATTAAAATATAGTTCCTTTGTTGTGCATCAGCTTGCTTCTTTGTCTCAAAAGTCACAACATTCATGAGCAGCAGAGTAAAAGTTTGAATTTTTCCAATTTTATTGTACTGCACATGCATGGAGCTTAAAAAGGAAAGCTGGCCTGGGATCTGAAGTAAGTATAATCATTGGGGAGGGTAGTATCTAAATACCCCCCAGTAAGTCAGCCACCTTCCTTTTCCAAACTGAGCTCATGTGTGTTTGTTTTGTTCTTTCCTCTCTGATATCATAAGAACAGAACCATTTATATTGAATTGATTTTTCCATTAATAGACAGTAAATAATGAGGGCATAGCAGGAGAACAATGCCTCTCTGTGTATTTGCATTTTTAAATGGGGTTGGTTCATGTGTAGTGATGGATTAGTATTTGGTTTCAGCAGAATCATAAAGCTGAGCATACTCATGATAGGGTCCAATGATTTTTGTCCAATTTAGCCACCAGTGCTTTGGCCCAAATTTGGTTGATTGTTTGGCCCACAGCCAATAGTCAGATAGTAGGGATGACCAGTCTGAAGAGATGCCAATGCTGTCCTTACCTAAGGGAACTTTCTGTGAGGCCAAGACAACAGTTTTATAGGCCTGTGTATGGCTACCTTGGTATGTGACGTGATGTGACTTAACAGCACTTGACTAAGGAGAATGACATTTTTGTTCCGATAATGGTATTTTTGGGGTGATTTTGCTCAGATTTGAATATAGAACTTATGCTTTAGGTTGTGTTTTGTACTGCGTTGATTTTGGGGGAGGATTTGGTATCTGACGGACTACAAAACTGATAGAACTTTTGAGACCTCTCCACCTCAGTTGTGCTAACATACCACCAAAAGCAAACATGCTCACTGTTGCCTTGTAGGACTTACCCAGTATCCTCCATGATGCAGCCCAGCCACAGATCAGGACATTTGCAGTCACCTGTAGAGAGAGGAATCTAGATCACCATAGGTCTCACTGACACCGGTGAAGTAATAACTGTATGTGCACAGGATCAAGAACAAGGTACCCACCTAAAACTTACCAGCTGTAGTGCGTAGTTTATTCCACATCATGCCAAGGTTTTGCCCCAGAGTCTGGGCCAAGGTAACTGCCATGACCCCAATATTCCCATACTGCAGAAATGGAGACAGAATAAGAACATATATTGCTGAGAGGCTGATTTTATTTATATTTTGAAACTACACCAATTATTTCAAGGAATGCAATATTATTTCCCAAATCAGTATGTTGTAAAGCTCTTCAATCTGGTTAAAGCAAGTAGTTTACATTTTCTGGGAGATGATTCATTCAAATCCATAAAACTTGACCATTTAACAACAGCATACTGTACAAGTTCTATCCTGGTCCAGAAGCCCATTGCCCGTAATTTTTATTGATCTAGTGCAAAATTAGCAATACAAACATCTGTTTGGTTCCTGTGTGTTATTGTAGTGGGGGGAAAGATTGGCCATCTTGCTATATAATGCTTTTAGCCTTAAACAGGATATGAACAGGCTTTAAGGAGAAGGTTGACAGTTGAGACTCACCTCATTCACACCACCACCGTGGGATGGAGAGCAGATGCCACCGAAATAAGCTGCTCCACTGCGACTGCTCTTAAAAGTGCGTCCTCTAAAGGGAATGAAAATTAAGTCTATGTAAAAAATAATGGGTAAGAAAGTCCCAAATAAGTAGCTGTATGACAGTGGTAAGTGTGATGGGTTAAAAGATTGATCTTATGTAGAAGCTTTTGTAATGAGTTCATGGTGAAATTTAAATTGGTTATTAATAAACATTACTCCTATTATCATATTCCTCCCAGATTCCAAACAAAGAAGAAGGAATCATGTTGGTATGTGCGGGACAGCATGTTTATTGTTAAAGAAATTATTGTCTTCACAACAATGGCCATGTCAGAAATAATGGGTGGGTACAGGGGATGACGGAAAGGATATAATCAGTGGCACATGGGGGCCATATTGACACCAGAGGTAATATTTACATGGAATATGATAGAAAGCATAACTAGCTTACTAGCCTCTCCCATGTGGGCATACTTGTTTTACTCTACAGGAATATCTGTGCGAAAATGTATTGTTTTCTAAATCCACCATTTCTTGGTATAAAGGGGAACTCTGGCCTCCGAACCAAAATTTCTTAAAGAGCCCTACACTACACTAAACCCCAAATATACCTTTCACTGTAATCTGTTCCTTCAAAAAGTATGAATAAATACCATTTTTATATGCTGGAATCCAGTTGCAAAACAGTTCTTCTCTTTCTGCATAATTTCAAATCCTAGTTGGAGGAGGGACTAAAACATTGATGTTACAAATTGTAACAACTTCTCCACAGCTTACAGGAATCATGCTACATACTACATAACCCACAATGCTTTGCACTTATTGATATCACATGTGCATGGAATCATGGGATTTGGAGGATACAGGCTGAGGACAGTCAACTACTGTTACATTTTTTGGAATATCAAAGTAGTCAGCCAGATCAGCAGGAGAACAGGGGGCGGGGCTTAGGTAACTGTTCCAAACCATATTATTACATTAAAATCATGAAATGGCTGCATATTTTTTCATTGAGGTATACTGCAATGTTGCTTGAAATTATGTTTACTTTTCAAAAAGCTTAAGTAGTGTTTGGGTAGAGTTCCCCTTTAATGTCCCTTCAACACATGGATGTGGTGTGAGGCTAGATCTTTGGCATATTTAGTATTTGATGGGACTGTTATGGATTCAATACATCCCTAGTTCCAAACAGGGATCAGGTCCTCATAGACAGCCACTTGTTAAATGAGTTATATAAGAAGGTGCCGCTAACCCAATAAGACTCACGAGAAGAGGTGAGTGGTGTCGCTATGGTCCAGGATTTCCGCTCTCCGGTACCTCATGAATTCATCCAAAACTTGCAGGGGATCCTCACTTCCAGTTATCTTATCTGTGGATGTCCAGGTTTCCATGCCAACCAGCACAATCCTGGTATTTAGTTGCTCTCTAAAAATCTAAAGGGTTTGGGAGTGAAGAATACACAAGGGCAGGGAAAGGAGGGAGTAGATATGGGAAAAGGGTAGTGATTAGGGGTATGTGGAGGTAAAAGGGATTTTGGGTGCAGAATGCTGACAATTCCAAATTAAAACAACACTGTTCTGTGACACCCTAATCCAGTTAATCAAGTTCTTTCCAAAGGGGACTGAAATAAGTGCTAATTGTCAGTCATAATGATGGGTAATCTGTTCTTTCGCTTTTGGCACTGCCCTTTAAGAAGTCATATTGGAACAAGACAAGCTAATAATCACCAAGGGCGGCTGCTCTCTTTTTAGCAAGGGGATTGGTATAGAAGGATACAAAATGTTTAATGGCAATATTTTGGAAGGTTTGTTCTCTTGATGCCAGGCTAAAAATGACAGAATTTATGTTGAAACCCTATACACTATGTTCTCTAGTTCATTGTATGTATGAGATCTATTATCCAGAATGCTTCCTTGCATAATCAAGGTCTAATTATTCCAGAGAAGAAGCAAATATGAAAAAAAGGAATTGCCTGTTTAAATATGACTTTGTATTTTTCTGGATAATAGGTTTACAGATAATGAATAACCTACCTATAGTTTTATTTATTTATGCTTACATACGTTTTCAATTTTGAATCTTGGGGCCAAGAGCAAATGCCCTTTTGGTCCGTACCCTAAAATAAGTCATTGTGTTCAGGCAGAGAATCCTTACATTCATCCTGCACTGGCAAAAAAAACATCAGTGGAGTTTGTATGGGTTAAAATAGAATCCCTAATTTGTTTAACGTGACTGCTACTTCCTCAGACATCACTTACGAGAAGGCTCAGTGCTAGTAAGCAGGTTAATTAAACGTATTGATCTCAATTTGTTGTATAATGGTGTATGTGTTGGGAGGGGACCATGCCATAAAGCAATAATGGCAAGAAAAGCAGATGGGACAATGAATGCTCCTTGCACTGGACTAAGGGAAGGCAAAAGGCCATTACATGGTGAGGCACAGTACCAAGCTCCAATGTTATAATTAATGGGGATCACCCCTGAGTAGAGCACAAAGAAGCTATTCCAACAGCACGGGGGGTGGGGGGGGGTTGTTTCCTGGCAAGTAATTTGCCTGTGTGCCACACTCCCACTCATTATTATGGTCAGCACTCTGTGACTGTTTCCTGCATTTTGTTGCCATGACAGAAGGCAAGGGTTGAACCGCAGGCAAAAGCAAAATAAAAAACACCCTTGTACTTTTTTACCCATACAATGACTGGTAATAAATCCACTCCTTAGTCACATTGATAATATCAAAGCATTTTGCTACTTATTGTGCCATGTGTACAATACATGTGTATTTTATCAGAACTAATGATTAACCTACTGAAAATTACAAATATATTAGAAATTACCTCAGTCCCTATCCTGTACAGCCCTTTTAATTTACAGTAGTGTAGGGGGTATATTATTCCTTATAATACATAAATGATACTTAGAGTTCCCTGTATCTAAAAGAGAAGTACAAAATTATTTCTCAGACCTTGGCCTTGGAAAAGGGCCCAGGGTGGGTTGAAATGTCAACCAAATAACCAAGGCTGAAGTGCTCCTGCTGTATCCTTATAATTTACACTACATTATCCCTTATAATACATGAGCGATACTCAGAATTCCCTGTATAACTCAGTCTGCAGCCTTGTGCCTTTATATGGTCACAAAACCCCCTAGTGTCTTGTAATATGCTTATAATTTACAGTAGGGGGTACACTATCCCTTATGAGTGTTACTAAAAGTTCCCTGTATAACTCAGCCTGCAGCCGTGTTTCTTTAAATGGGCCCAGAACCCCTTAGTGTCTTTTCATATCCTTATCATACACTATGGAACAAAGTATAAATATATTATTGAATAAAAAATAAATGTCTTTGCAAAATAACAAGCAGTGAGAGTAACAGAAACTCCATAATGGGATACTTACAACATCAGCTAAATTCACCACTGATTTGGCAAAACTACTGGTCAGAACCACAGATTGGCGCTGCTGATCAAACTGGCCCAGGAAAAAGAAAGAATAAGAATATCAGGAAATTAAAAAAATATATATACAGATAGATTTAGAGAGATATATATATCCTATATAATACAATATAATAAGAGCCAAACTACAACAGTGTAGTTGTCAGTAGCAACCAATTAGCAATTACAGTGTATCTCAGTATTCAGCAATTAGAAAAGCAAAGATCTGACAATTGGAATTCTTATTCCGACATGGAGTGAAGCGGCAAGGGGGCCATGAAATGCATTACTTTCTGCGATTCAGAACACCACAAACAAGGTTTACCAGATTTTTATAATTTTACACTGCCTTCAGCCTACTTTCTTCACTACAAAGTCTATGAGACTTACCAAGTATCGGTCATTCACCACCATGAGTTCAACATATTTGGTTTCAGTCAGAGCTGAGTGTGAAGTCCGACGAACCTGAGAATAGAAATGTTCGGCCTTAATTATACTGTATGTTGCCCATAAAGCTGTCTTAATTGGGGTGCAAACAAGAACATATGCACTGCCCTGCCCATAGTGGAACCCTGCAGAGTAGCGGTTATACATTACTATACATACACATGCGCAGACAGAAACCAACAGCGTGCTAGAACACACAGAATTACACCAACCTGTCTTTTCCTCCTTATTTTGGAGCCTGGAATAATTGTGTGAAGTTCACAGTCTGGGGGAAGAGAATTTCAAATAAATACGTGTATTGTGCTTTCAACCTAACTTATCCTGCTTTGTGCCACCAATCTAGTCATATTTATTTTGTGGCTCCAACCTAGCCTCATTTATTTGTCTCTTCAACCTAACCTGTTCTGGCTTATGCCTCCAACCCAACCTGTTTTAAATAATACCTCAAACTTGACTTGTCCTTTTATGTACCTTCAATCGAATCTGCACTGCCATGTGCCATCAGTGTAGCCTGTCCAAGAACCTGTAGACTAATGCTATCCTATCTTGTGCCTCCCATCTCATGCCCACTCCAGTGGCAGTCTATGGCATCTTACAGCAGCCACTCTGGCATTTGCCAGAACGCAGAGATTGCCAGTCTGTGCCTGGAATCTAGTTTTATCTGTCTTGTGCCTCCAACCAAACCCCTAGTATCTTATACCTCTAACCAGTTCTTTCTTGTGCCTCCAAACATTTATGTCTTTGTGTTGCTGCAAAACGGATTAACTGAGTTCCCCCAACACCAATTGTCCTTTCTTTCGGTGATATTTTATGTTAGGATAGGGCAGCCGGGACACCGGGTAAAATCCCTATGGGCCCCAGCGGCCCAGACCCGACCCTTATGAGCACTCAGGACGTCGAATGGGGGTTAGGGGATGTGGCTGGCGGGGGCACCTGCAGGGCCCCTGGGGCAGGAGCCTGGTGGGCCCTGCACCCCCCAGTCCGACCCTGGGGCGGCCTGAACCTCAGCACCTTTTATTCTCCTTAAAATATCTATGCGCTATTTAGACTTTTACATGTAGTTTTCTAATCATTTCTCAAATTGCATCCGCGAGGGCTGGATTAAACTAACATAATAATGTCATATAAATGTGTTTATAGGGGTCATCAAAAAATGTTGGAGGGTCACTTGTAGACCAAGAGCCTCCAATTTAAAAGCCCTATCTTAGCAATAAATGTATTAGTGGTAAAAGATACTATCATGAAAAAAAATCAATGAGCAACATTTACACTTAGGAAATCTGCAAATGTGTTTCTGTGGAGTCAGATAACACCCCATTGGGCACAACATATACTGTAAACGCTAATAGACAATTGTAAGTGTAATTAAGAAAGCAAGAATGCACCATGTTTGCAGTTAACACTAATTAGCACTTTGGCACCAAAACTCCCTTATATAGAATGTGAAAAGAGATAACATCCTTAATAAAGTCAACTGCTAGGCATTTATATGTGACATCTAAACCTACCTGATTTTATATAATAAATATTTGCTATTAATCTAAGTGCTGTTTTTTGGCACACAGATATCTGCCATTACAATCATATCCTAGCTAAAAAAAGAGCCTACAAGGAACTAGGGGTAGGCAGAAGAGGCACCTGCCTAGGGTGCAACGATTGGGGGGTGCCAGGCAGGAACCTCTCCTGCCTACCCTTAGCTCGCGCTCCCTTCTCTTGCCCCCGCCGGTTGTCATTATGCCGTGGGGGTCAATGAGGTGCAATGGCGAGGTGGCCAACCGGGTTGCCTAGGGCGCCCGGTTGGCTTAGCCCACCCCTAGCAGGTTTGCACTGACACCAATGGATCAACCCTTTCTTATTTCCACCACAGGCTGATCTACTTGGGTTGCCACCTGTCCAGTTTTGACCCGGACAGCCCGGTTTTCAGAAGGACGGTCTGGGTCAAAACCTCCTGCCCGGTTTTCCAAATTAGGAAAACCAAGTAGGACTCACTGAGATTGATGCAGCCCCGTCCAGTGACATCATGACACCACCTTGTCCCCACCCCATGATGTCACAGCCCCGCCTCTTCCCCACCCTCGTGAAATTACTGTCCGCCCCCTGCCCGGCGACAAATGTCAGCAGAGGTGGCAACCCTATCATCTACACCTAAAAAATGTAGCACTTCTGCATCTTTGTTGTAAGAAGTGACCCTGGATGTTAGTATAAGGTAGTAGGTGAAGTCCTATCCTGTTTTTTGTAGTGTAGGGGTCTTATAGAGTAGAGGCTCATGTCACGCCATCCAGCATTCACAAATCAGCAGTAGAATGTCACTCTGGAGAACCAAGTCAATCACTTGTAGTTTTTTGTTTTATACCGCAACATGTTTCGGATCCACTGATCCTTTATCGGGTGCTTATATAATACCAAAACATGCTGTGCGGTATAAAATAAAAAACTACAAGTGATTGACTTCGTTCTCCAGAGTGACATTCTATTGCTGATTTGTAAACCCTGGACTTTAAGTTTTCTGGCGAGCCACTGGGTGTGCCCGTATACACTTTGTGCATTAAATGGGAGGAGGGGAGTGGGGACATAAGTTTCTGCCATTGACTGACATATCTTAAACAATTCAGCAGGACTAGCAGGACATACCCAGCTCCTTCAGCTTAAAAGTGTCTTTAGGGCTGTGACACACAGGGAGATCAGTCGGCGTGCAACAAATCTTCCTTATCGCTGGGGCCAAACCCCCCCAAAGTGCCTCTCAAGGCGTCTTCGGCAAATCGCGCTGCCGCGTATGCCATCCCACTGGCGATTTATATTCTAGCCGGTGGGATGGCATTTCGGGGAGATTATTTAGACAAAAAAGATTTGTTGCGCGGTGACTAATCTCCTCGTGTGTCACAACCCCAAAGGGGGTCAAGTTTGATGTATATCAGTGTGTATAGAAAGATAAGGGCCTGGTGATTGAAATATGGCTAAAAATGTTTCCATTTTTGTATTTATAATGTGTATACAAGACTGCTACATAAAAAAAAAATTTGGCATAGGATCCTGTCAATAAAATGGTATTTTGCATCCAGGTATCACCAACCTTTCCCCAAAATTGTAGTATTGTGTGATTACCTGGCTCTGTGCATTTCTTTATTCGCTCAATAGCATGAGGCCATTTTTCTGTCTGAAAGAAAGATATTATAAATTTAAAGAGGAAAAGGACTGCAACATATTCTAAGGCTTGTATAGTAGTATGCCTGTATCCCTTTAGTTGTTTGTCTTGGAAACCTGTAATTATCATTCTTAGCATTATATATATATTATTATTATTATTATTATTATTATTAATAATAACATTTATTTATAAAGCCCCAACATATTGCGCAGCGCTGTACAATAAGTGGGTTTCATACATAGGACATACAGAGAACCATATAAAGCAATCAGTAACCGATACAAGAGGTGAAGAGGGCCCTGCCCAAAAGAGCTTACAATCTACAAGGAGAAAGGGTTGAGACACAAGGTGTGGGAATGGGCATGACCAGAGTTGTGAGAGGTGTGACACAGGGTGTTGCTAAACTAGATTAGGGTAAGCTTCTCTAAATAAATGTGTTTTTAGAGATCTCTTGAAGGCAGAGAGATTGGGAGAAAGTCTGATAGTTTGTGGGAGTGAATTCCAGAGAAGGGGGGCAGCCCTTGCAAAGTCTTGAATACAAGCGTGTGAGGAGGGAATGAGAGAGGAGTTGAGGAGCAGGTCAGGTCAGTAAAGGAGCATAACAAGTGGGTTGGATGGTACCTAGAGATAAGTTCAGAGATGTAGGGTGGGGCAGAGTTATGAACTGCTTTGAATGTAAGAGTCAGGAGTTTGAATTTTATTCTGGATGGTAGGGGAAGCCAGTGCAGGGATTGGCAGAGTGGCATGGCAGAGGAGGAGTGGTTGGAGAGGTGTATGAGCCTGACAGCAGTATTCATTATGGACTGGAGTGGGGATAGTCTTTGGAGGGGAATTATTAATCATACATATACAGCCTGGGATATGGGTCAACAAGGCCCCAGTAAAGCCATCTACATAAAATGGACATAGCATGACTATCCTGTTCATTTTGTCTGACACTGATTTACTCACCTCTGTGCTCTGTTTCAAAGGATATATTGTATAAGTGTAAACACCGTCAGAAAAGGCTCCACTGAAAGCACACAGAACAATTCTATATTAGTTTGGTCTTAACCTCACTATTGGAAGAAAGCTTTTGCACTCTCTTGCATAGAACTTGTTGAAAATCGCTCCCTAGACCTGAAATTAGGAGAAAATGTCAAACTCACCCTATTAACCCCACTAGCAAAAAATAACCAAGACTCTATTAACATTGGGAACCTATAAATAGATGCATCAAGGGAATACTAAATTGCATTAGGTGCCAAAATTGATCATTTTAAGGTCACCTTCATAGGTTTATGCCATTTCTGCATTTGAATAGGGTCTGACTTTGAGCAATGGACCAAAAAAGTCAGTGCCTTTCTTGTTGTAACTGTTTTGAGGAACAAAGCTACATTTTGTCTGATCCTTTTCACTGCATGTTTTAGAATTGGTACCAGCCAACATGCTGGCATAGAGATGTCCAGAATAAATGGGGATGGGCTATTCTTACCTGAGACCGTGGCAAGTAGAAATGGCAGCCCATGAGTCCTCCACCCCTCGCAATTTTCCCTGATAATAACAATGATCGCCAGATGTGCCACCAGTCTGTTCAGGAAAGAGGGACAGAATGCACGAGTAAAATTAATTATATATTTAGGTGTTTCAATTATAACACCTATAACTGCTCCTGCATATAACCCTCCCTATGACTCCTCTATTGCTCCATATAACCTCTCCCCATATCTCCTCCTATTCCTCTATATAACCCTCCCTATAACTCCTCCTATTGCTCCATATAACCCTCAGTATAACTTATCCTACTGCATATAACCCTCCCTATAACTCCTCTTATTGCTCCATACAACCTCTCCCCATAACTCCTCATTTATAACACTATAAATAATGTAACACTTCCTATAACTCCCCTATTGTTCCGTACAACCCTCCCTATTACTTCTACTGTTGCTCCATAGAAACCCTCCCCTTAACTCCTCCTTTTGCTCCATATAACCCTCCCTATAACTCCTCCAATTGCTCCACATATCATACAATATTATTATTATTTGCTGTGTTTAATTCTTGCAGATCTATACTAGAGTGACTGTCACAAACATAGTTTAATATATCTGTGAAATATAACAGTGGAATGCCACAAAGGTAACCTGAACCCAGAAAGTCTGAAAGGCTAAGTCTCAGCTAAAATTCCTCTATCCATCTTCCATCTATTTACATGACACTGAATGAAAAATATATGAATTCTTATTTAACCTCAGGGCATTTTGTGTGAGTGGGAATAAGCCTTTATACTGTTTTGGCAATTCTTCTGCTCCAGTTATAAACCCGGAACTATTATGTAATAGAATGCCAGTGCTACATATGGATCTTCTGTATGATGGGCAAGGTCTGACCTGTATGAGTATAGCTGCACTATGTATTTTGTGATTTAGGTGCAGAGCGCAGCACTATTGGGTGCAAGGGAGCCCTGTACCTAATGCCTGCTCTGGGTTGGGTTATAAATAATGTTGTGCCATATGGGTTATATTACCCTGCACTATGAAGATTCACAAAAATGATGACTCACTATAAATCACTGAGGGATATTTCTAATTCACTTACACACTTTTTGGTAATTTCTGGGTGTGACACAGAAATACCCACCTTTACATAAGAATTATTGTCCTCATCATAGTGTCGCTCCACATATTTCGATGATAGAAGGAGGCTGTAAATGTAACAATATGTAAATATCTCTTAGAAACACAAACTATCCAACGAATCACATCAACCCCCATTACATCATGTTTTTATTAACTGAGTGGCGAAGCATAGCACCTTAGCATAGCACCTCCTTAACATATAAATATAGTGGGTACGGGAACCCCGATTACTGCAGGAGGGCCCAAGTGAGTGTTCCCCCTGCCCCCTCCCTCCTGACTGCACCCGTGCCTGCCACTGTAAAAGAACTCTCAATTTTTTTGCTGAGGGGGCCTGAAAAGCCAAATTATGCCAGTGAGGCCAGGCATAACTTCTAACTAAGGAGAATATGAATTCCTACATATTAGCATTTCTGTGTTTGTTTACTAGGAGGTTGGCAAGCAAGCCGAGGCGTCACTTTTGCCTTACTCAGTAGATCAGGTAGGCAGTTACATGGCAGCTAAACATATATGTATGTGATTTCTGCTGCACATATACAGTATGTATAATATGAAGGTTGCCTAGTGATGAAAATCTTATGTTTCCCCACTGGGTGCTACTGTCATGGGAAATTAACAATTTTGTACTTTATTAAAGTCTGAAATTGTCCTCTGCAGTATCTCAATGACATGGCAACTTATTTAATAAAATGTATCATTAATTTATAAAGCACTAATACCTTCAGAACAGTTTTTTAAAAGCTGGCACACATTCCTGTTAAAAAAGCTCCATCTGGACTGAGGGCTCCTCATTAATTGGCCAATCTGTTCTAACCCTTGGTTCCAGGTTCTACTGAAGTTACAGGCAGAGCCTACAAAGATCTCACAGGAAGTGACAGCTGGGGGAGCACAACACAGTGGCACACAGAGTGAGAACATAACAGGCCTTCACAGCCAAAAGCACCAACCAGCTGATATGGCATATTCCTTATGTTGTAGTTTGCTTCACTTATATATATATATATATATAAGTACATTCATATATAGTATAATGATAGGGAAATGAGTACAGCCTGTAAAAAGTTGCTTATGTGAGGGACTCCCCATACCTAGGTCTGTTTTGAATCACTTATACCATGTGATTCATTATATGTCAAAGATTGGTTAGAGGGTGGGGCTTGTAGCAGGTTGCTTTTGTGAGGTATTGGTCTTAGCAAATTCTGTTCTGACTGACTTATACAGAGATGTATGTCAACCCAGGGTCAGACTTAGGCCGATAGGACCTATTGAGCCCAATAGAGCTCCGCACCAGCAGGAATAAGCACATAAAACTGCCTAGCCCACCCCCAACAATGATTGCCTCATAATGCTGCTATGTGTTCTTGGACATTAAACACAAAGTGGCACTGCAGTCATACTGCTTTCCCAGGGTACGCACTGTCTTTCACTGTGTATATTGTGCTTGAGGGGCCAATAATCACTCTCTCTGTACATTGTATATAGTATGCTTGGTGTGTCAGTGCCCAGTGCTTGGGGGCCACATTGTGCCATGAGATGTTGGGGGCCAATGAAACAAGAGAAAGCAAGGTGAAAAGGCAGGGTTACATCAGTTACATGGAGAGAGGGAAAGGCAGGGACTCTCTGCCCACCCAGCCCTGAAATCCTTGTGTAGGGGGCCCTACCAAAATGGTCCCAATTGGGTCCCACAGTTTATAAGACCCTGTCTTATCAACCCTATGTTACAAGGGAGATAAGATCTACTTCAGGCCTTTTTGTGACCTTATTTCATATTAGTGTCAGTGTTGGTAAATCTCAAGATGTTTGCATTTTACTGGCATCAATGTTTGTGCAAATTGTGGATTTTTCAGCACAGAGATCCTCTTGATTAGGTACGCTTGTAGGTGAAACACAAGGAAGTACTTAATGCAGGTATTAAATCCCAGACTCCCTTGCTCCAGTGTGCCCTGTACTTTGAACTTTATACATAGGGTTGCCAACTTTCCCCCGAGTCTTACCGACCTGCAGTCCAGGGTGGCCAGTGGTGACATAACAGAGGTGGTTTATGGGTGGGTATGGGCAAATCAGGGGTGGGGTATGGACAGATCAGAGTTGAAAGGAGAGGTGCTGCTTACAAACAAGCAGTTCTGAGTGCAAATATATGAGTATCTCGGGGAGGATTGCAAATTTGCTGGCAATTTAATTGCCAGTACATTTTTAGTACCAGCCTTAGGTGGTAAACCAGCTGGATGGCAACCCTATTTATACAGCAAAGCCCAAGTAAATGGAGTTTTGATTCAATATAAATATTTCTGGTTACTCACTGATTTAATTCCAGATCCAAAATCATTTTTTTCTCAAGGAACGTCACAAGGAAACTGGCATGTGCAACATGGGCATCCTGCAAAAGAGTTCCAAATGAAAGGGGAATTATTATCAATAATAAAAATAGAATTCTACACAATTTTAGCATTTTAGTTTGTGCCAATGTCTTTGGCTTTAGCAGTGAAAAACTTTGTTACCAGTATCCCCGTTCCATAAGTCTTAAACATTACAAATTGGCTGGGTTTTGCCCATCCTGCCCTGTATTGCTAAACAGACAGAAACAGAGAGAAACTAAAGTCCCCGTGTCCAGTGACACATTATGATTAACTAAAGACATTCCAAAAATGTACATGGGGTCACCAGCTGTCTGTTCCATGTAATTTAAAGGGTTACTACTCTCAAATAATTTCCCCAAGGCCTCATATACACCTCCATTTAGCCTGCTAAATTTCTAATTCCAAGGGTCATGCAGTATTATTTTATTGTGCCTGGAGCACACGCCTCATTCAACTATAGGTCTGTATGTGACCTTCATGTGATGTGACCATTATTTTCAATATTTACATATTTTGCAGTACTTTATACAGATTATGCATCAGCCCATCCAAAGTAAAATTTTTACGACATATAGATAAATGGAGATGGAGTGTGGATAAATGTGGATAAATGGAACATAGTGTGTGTGTATATATATATATATATATGTGTGTGTGTGTTCTACTTTAATTAACCTTTTCTTCTCTCTTACTACCTTATTATGTATAAGAATAATGGCACACAGGTAGTATTTTCAAAGAAACAGCCACATCCACATTCTGTTGTCTTAAATGGGGAACGCCTAACAGCCTAAGATTTTCAGTTTCAGAGTTTCAGAGACTCATGAGCTTTTTCAGGCTAAAAAGGGACAGTAACAGGATCCACATGTGTGCCATAGCCCTAAGGCTATGGCCAGACTGGGCTAATTCTTTGACTATGAATAAATATAGGCAGCCCCTATGCTCTGATCAGCTTTCGGATGTGTCGGCACGGGCACAGGCACACAGAGCAGATTTTAGTGCTGAAATCCACTCCATGTGTCTGCACCCAGCCCGACACAGTGGCTCCAGGTGCATGCACATGGAAAGGCTGTTTGGAGCGTATTGGCTGATTCTAAGCCTGCATTTATCCGTACGCTGAGAATCAGTCCATGTGGCCGTAGCCTAAGGCTCTACATGTGGCAGTGGTGTAAACAATAAAAACAAAGAGGACAATTTGCTATATATTTTGCAAGGCTCTATTTATATAGTTGTCTTAGTTGTCTTTGAGTGGGATATATAAAACTATTGCCATGTTGCCAGGCATAAAGTTTTATTTATAGGTTAAATTGAGATGCCAGGTGTAGGGCAAAACAGTGTACTCTGGGTATTCACAAATGGCAAAGGAGCATTTTTAAGCAAATATTAGCACTGGTGCTCACTGTGTCCTCAGTTATAGGATTATTGATCTGTCTGTGACTCATTTGTGACCCGCTCTGTGAAGCTGCTGATTTGTGAGAGGAGTGAGTCAGAGTGATAATCACCTACTAGGACTACATGCAAATGTACACCAGGGCAGTAACCCAAAGCAACCCATCAAAGTAACAGTTTTCATCCCCCAAATAAATGGGAAAGAATGAAAGCAAAAACTGACTGGTTTCTATTGTTTATGGTACTAATGCCAGTTTGTACAAGTGTAATTCACAGCACTAAGGGTGCTTTGGTAAACATGGCATATTTGGGAGGTATTTTTTTTAAAAATGTTAAGTTTATTTGGAAACGTAATTGTAAGTGAATGTAGTATTTGTTTGTGCCTTTCCACATTGCCGATTCTAAATCTTGAAACAAGAAGCCAGCAGATCCATGTACTACGAATATCAGTTGGTTTGGGGATCTGCCTAATGTTGTACTGGGGTGTCTGGGGCCCACCAGGGCTGCCACCTGGGGGCCCCCACCCCAGTTGGGAGCTGCTACACTTTTGTGTATCCCCTACCCCCCACCCCACCGTATACCGCACTTCCTCCTGGCGATGCACAATGTCTGCTAGTGTATGGTGCATTGGCAGATAAGTACGAGAAAGTTCCTTAGCTCCATCTGACTTCTCAGTGTTCCAAGAGTTTGGGCTGTTGGAATGACTGTGTTTTTAAAACTAAGTAATTCCTGTGTTTTTAAAACTAGCCTTGATAGAAGATAAATGGAGAGGGAATAGCAAAGTAATAAATTAAAAGAGGCGAAAAAGGAACATGGGGATGAGGTAGGGACAGGAATTGAGTGTATGTGGGCAGACAGGCTGGGAAAGCAGAAGCACATTAGAAAGACATAGAGAATATGGGCAGATGGAGAGGAAACAGAAAGAAAATAAGGAGGGAGAAAGCAATTGGCAGAGTGGGATACAATGCAGAGAAGGCAGCTAGTGAACAGACTGTGCAGAAAAATGTGTAAAGGGGAAACAGCTCATGGGAAGGCAGGGAGACAATGTAGCAAAAATGGAAAACAAGGAGGCCAGGGCAGATAGATAGGGAGATGAAACGATAAAGCTGGGGGGGCGGGGTTGTCCAGGGCGTCACATAGATATAGAAAATGGGGCAAAATAAATGAAACAGAAGGAATCATTCAGAAAGAAAGAGGCAGAAGAGCAAGGGTCACAATGCTGCAGGCAGAGAGAGAAGGCAGAGGGACAGAAATAGAAAGCAGGGCAGAAAAAGGAACAGCAATTACAAACAGGACAGTGGGAAATAAGCCGGAAATAGCAGGGAAACTGAGGGAGGAAGATAGAAAGAACAAGCAGACTGGCGACAGAGAGAAGAAAGCCTGGAGAGTGATAATAAAGAGTAGGCATATGGGCTGATGTGTGCTGGGCCCACATCAGAACTTGCATCATTTAGCCATTTCTGACTTGACTAGTCCAACATGGGTTTGTGTCCAAGTGCAACCCGATTGCTCAGTCACAATCATGTAAAGCAACAATGCTTTTTATTGAGAAGGGTGAAAAAGGGGGGACAATCTGATGGCCACCTTGATCAGTTTATGAGGTCATCTGCTGTTCTGCCTGGGTGCTTAGGGATCCATCTGTCTGGACAATTTCAGTATAATCAGTTTGGTGCATTTATCAACCAAACTGTCATTCCCTGTGAAAGGTCACAATGGAAAATCCAGCAATTCTGTGGTAAGGCTACTGGGTCGTAAGGCGGCCATGCATGAGAGGATTCCCTCATTTGACAGAGTCAATAAATAAGAGGATCTTAGCCTGATATGAAGGGTCACGTTGATTAAATCTTAAGTCTAGTGGAACGGTGGTGGGCTTCCTCCAGGTGCTTGGATGTACTAGCCTACCCTTGGACAAGCCCCAGTCAGATAACAGGCAAGAAAGCTGTCATATTGTCCACTTAATCAGTTCCATGGGATGGGGGCATAAACAGAAAGCAGCATGCAAGGCGAGATTAACCAAAAAGAGAGGGTGCAAGCATAAAAGTGGATGCTAGGAAGGAGTTACCAAAAAGAGGGGGGCCATCTGCATATCTGTAGTAACACACCCCCGCACATCAATATACTGTACCAAAGATCACCATGACACACATGAACAGGTACACAAACCCACAGACACACAACCACATTCAAAGGAAGAAACCTATACACTCGCAGGTATATATCTGCACAGCCAGAAACACAAAAGCCCACCTACACCCCAAAACAGGCCTGAACTGGCAATCTATGGGTTCGGGCAAATGCCAGTGGGGCTGCTGTAAGATGCTGTACAAAGTCATAATTTGTTGGGCCTGTGGGGGCTGTTTGGGGGCCTTTGTATACTTGGAATGCCAGGGCCTATATTGACATCCAGTTCAGACCTGCCCTAAAAAAAAGCCATTCGCACAACCACAGCCCAAAACACACAAGAACACCCACAGGTACACATCTGCATAACCACAACCTATACTAATTTTATGATCTATGGAAGTATCTTTGGCTCGCCAAGACCTTGTGCCCTTGGACTGTGCTAATCAGACTGGTGCCCTGTAAGATATAGTTATAGTTTCACCAACAAAGCAGAGCTAGACAGAGAGAAGAGGGGGTCTCTGGCAATTCAGGAAAGTTAAAACCCCTATTTGAGGAGAGGGCTACATAAATCAGGGAGGGGCCCCCACAGTGAATCAAAAGGCATTTACACAGATGCCAACCCCAACCATATCACCTTCTGGGAGAAGCTTTTCCTGGAACCCATAGTGCTATATATATTCTGCAATATAGTCAGTATCATGGCATAGAACATGTCAACCATCAAGACTGCAATGGAACTCTTCAGATCTGACCTAGATACATGGGGAAAATATACAAGCATAGAATTGAGCGTAAACATCTATCTATACACCCGTGGAATTCATGGGGTATACTTGGGGTATACTTGCCCTTCCAAACGAGCTGTTCCATTTGCCCACAGACCTGCTAAGTTTGATGTGGTGAATAACTGCAAGGGGATGCAGAGGGCTAAGGATTAATGTTAGATACATTTTTATGGGTCTCTAATTATGCCACTTCTGTGAAGAATTTCCACTTTGTGGCAGACTCCTAGTTGATCCTGAACTACAGCATTTTGGATTCTGGGAAGGTTTGTAGTTGTAGTCCAAGAACATCATGAAAAGCACATAAACGGAATTCCCTGCATTAATCAAGATGGTATTTGGTAAAGAGGTAGCAGAATGATTAAGACAGTGTGAATGATTTAGACTGTGATTTTAAAATGATTTAGACACTGGTCATTCCAGTTTGCAATTGCAGCAGCCACCTGGTTGCCAGGGCCAATATACCCTATCAACAAGGAAGTGGTGTTGGGGATGAATAGCAGAGGACCTGAGTAGAAAGATAAGTAATACAGTAACTATAAAATTATAGCCTCACAGAGCAATACATTTTTGGCTACCGAGGATCAATGACCCCCATTTGAAAGCTGGAAAAAGCCGAATAATTAAAGAATGAAGACCAAATAAACAGGTGCTAAGAATAGGACATTCTATAACATTCTAAAGGTTAACTTTCTCTTTAAAGCTTTCCGCACCTGAGGCAAGCAGATGACATTTCTCATATATAAGTTATGCCCTTATATTTTCCTGGTTAAAGCAATAGTTTCCACTGTAGTTACACACAGAAATCAGACACGGTATGTGAATGGTCTTTGCAGTTCATCTTATCTGCAAGCAAAACATGACAAACCCCTCTGTCCTCCAAAAACTCGCTAATGGCATCTATCCGTGGATATTTACCCTACCTCCCTGAATACATAAAAAAACAGAGTATTTAGGAGCCTGAACCCATCCAAGGTCAAAGAAATGCAGGACAGTTGGGCACAGAGTGCAACTTAGCTTTGTACCAGGGCAGCACAAATAGAAACACACACACATAGTAATGTGCATCATCTACAGACAGACCCTTATGCACTTCTGCAAAACAGAATGAGTCCCCTTGCACCAAGGCCCATAATCCACAGATCTGTAGTTATATCAACCCTCACCTGGTCATTTGGGTTCTCACTTCTAACCCTAGTGTTCAGCTGATATCTATGGGTCTCAGCTCCAGATGTGTGCCCCACCAAACGGCTGGGGTGGGTGATCTGTGTATGATCCAGCTTCTGGTACCATCGCTTAGGGGAGTCCGAATGAGCAGTGATGGGGGGGACTATGGTATTCACCAGTGAAGAACCTGCAGCAAAAAAGTCAGAAAAGAATGAGTATATGGAACAGGAGCTAAAGATCAAACCCACTGTTGTCCTTTAGAATAGTGCCCCCCGACTGTTTCTACGGTGGGCTAAATATTCAAAATATACAATATTCATGGATTAATTTAGATTAACTTAAAATGATGATGTCATATAAAGACATCTGTGCCACCCATATACAATCATGAGCACCACAGAAATACACTGGAGTGGGAGGCTGCATCAGAACCACCACCCCTTCATGGGGTATCCCTTATAGAGGATAAATAGGTTGATAAAGCGATAGATGATGATGATAGATAGATAGATAGATAGATAGATAGATAGATAGATAGATAGATAGATAGATAGATGATAGATAGATAGATAGATAGATAGATAGATAGATAAATAGATGATAGATAGATAGATAGATAGATAGATAGATAGATAGATAGATAGATAGATGATAGATAGAAGATAGATGATGATGATAGATAGATAGATAGATAGATAGATAGATAGATAGATGATAGATAGATAGATAGATAGATAGATTATAGATAGATGATAGATAGATAGATAGATAGATAGATAGATAGATAGATAGATAGATAGATGACATACAGAAGGGCAGACAGACAGATGGAGACCAGGGGGCTACAGGTATGTGTAGGAACAGGCAGATCAATTTGGAAGGAACTGAGAGTCATGGTGCACAGGGGACCAATAGGATTACATGGAGAATACAGGGCCAAGGAATAATGAAAAAGTGCAATATAAATGAAACAATAAAAGACTTTGAATTGTAGGATATCCATAAACACTGAGGCAGCAGTGGAACACAAGGGTGATATAATGTAAAAAACAAGCTATAATTTACTGGAATTTCCCCCTCCACATTCATAATCCTCAAGATATAAATCCCAATGGGTTCAGCAGGTGGGGGGAAAAAGCACCCACAGTCCTCAAACATACCACCCCCTCCATATGATTAGCTGAAGGGTCCTCCCCTGCATTGCATGGATCTATCTACCTGATGCATTGCAGTATAAGAGGGGATGTTACAGAATGCGGGGGGTGGGTCTCTTGCCCTTACTGTATTTTGGGGAGCCCTGTTGGTAGGGCAGATATTAATGACAAAGGTAACTTACCTCTCCAGGTGCCTTAGCACTTGTAAAAGCCTATTTGCCCTACACCAGGGAGTTTTGCCCTAGAAACCTGCTTTTAACCCATACTGCTCTACATAGCATTGTATCTATCCAGATGCATGATATGCAGATTCACAAGACATGTAAAGTAGGCTATGATGCTAATAATGGGAGCAATGCTCGGGGGGAGGCAGGTAAGGCATAATGAATCAGGGGAGAGGAAAGAAGCTGGAAGGTGGAGCGGATGCTCGTGGTGGGGGGGTGGGAGCAGAAAGGCAGGCATGCAATAAGGATGGCATATTAAGGGCAAGTGGGAGAAGGTGCTAAAGCATTAAGGGTCAACGGAAGATCAGGGCTGTGTTGGATCCATGGCTACCTGACCCAAGGGAATCTCCAGCCCTAACCTAGATACTAATTGGAATACAAACAAAACATGCAACAGGAATCTCAGGCAGGTGATGGCACAGGGAACACAGAACAGCAACAGCAGGAGGCAAAGAAAATAGCAAGCCCTGTGCCCCCCCCAGCTGTCACTAAACTTGAACCCCCTAAACTGACTTGTCAGCATTATGGTGAGAAATATAATTCAGCAACAGCTAGAGGACAGGAGCAGGCTAAACACTACAGGGAAGGGAGACAACAGGATGGAGGTGACTGTTGCATGCAGAGCGCTTTTAAAGGCTGGAGTGGGGGTATCCTACTTACCCAATGGATGCATGGCAGCATTGGCAGAGATCACAGCAGCTACAACCCAGAACAGCCCCAGACACATCATTCATACATAATCATTCAGCCCTGAGGACAGGGGGCATGGGGGTGACAGGGAAGAGCCTCACATAGACAGGAGCTCTCAGCCTGGGGACATCAGCCCGGCTTCTTTGTGCCCCCGTCACCATCAGGGTGTAGTGCTCCCTAGCTGTGTGCACAAGGATGCTGGATCTGCAGTGTGTGTGTGAGAGGCACAGGCTCCTGTATTAACATAGAGACACGTGAGGGAGGACCACTCTCTCCCCCTCCCTGCTCCTGCCTTTCCTCTCCCCCCTTCATCAATTCCCTTCCCCCCATTCTGCTCTCAGCCTTTATCCATCCTTACACCCTCACAGTCTGCCCCGTGCCACCTCTGCAAAATTCCTGCCCCTGCTTACCCTGTTGGGGCTTTTCCTTACCCCCCTTACACATACAAGGAGCAGAAGGTCAGTCTGTGGATTGTGAGGTTTTAAGGATGAAATCTTGCCTGTGTATTTTAATATTTAACAGTCATTTGTGAAGATTTCTGTAATTACCCTGCTGTCAGTGAAACTCCCATTATCCTCAGTTACTCAACAGGTCATAATGAGCTCCAGCCTTTGCTTCCTCGCTCTGTGTCTGAATTTGTTAGAACCAGGCTATTGGTTGTATTTGCTATCCAACAGCGACAATCCCATTGCAGAGGCTATTATCCCACTGCTACTATAATCACCATCTCTCCCTACTATACCTGCTATCCCACAGCCCCAGTCCCTTCCCAGAGGCTATTATCCCACTGCTACTATAATCACCATCTCACCCTACTATACCTGCTATCCCACAGCCCCAGTCCCTTCCCAGAGGCTATTATCCCCCCACTGCTACTATAGGCACCATCTCTCCCTACTATACCTGCTATCCCACAGCCACAGTCCCTTCCCAGAGGCTATTATCCCCCCACTGCTACTATAGGCACCATCTCTCCCTACTATACCTTCTATCCCACAGCCCCAGTCCCTTCCCAGAGGCTATTATCCCCCCACTGCTACTATAGGCACCATCTCTCCCTACTATACCTGCTATCCCACAGCCACAGTCCCTTCCCAGAGGCTATTATCCCCCCACTGCTACTATAGGCACCATCTCTCCCTACTATACCTGCTATCCCACAGCCACAGTCCCTTCCCAGAGGCTATTATCCCACTGATACTATAGGCACCATCTCTCCCTACTATACCTGCTATCCCACAGCCCAAGTCCCTTCCCAGAAGCTATTATCCCCCCACTGCTACTATAGGCACCATCTCTCCCTACTATACCTGCTATCCCACAGCCCAAGTCCCTTCCCAGAAGCTATTATCCCACTGCTACTATAGGCACCCTTAGTGGGCCCCGGCGGCCCATATCCAATCACCCCAGGGCGCTCCCATGATCTGCTGTCTCCCTCCCCTGATGCGCCACAGGTAATTTTCTTTTAGGAGTGCTTGGTGGAGATGGTTGGGGGGCGAAGGGGGGTGAAGGGGGCCTCGGGGTGGGGGGCGGGGTGCGAACAATGGTGGGGGCCATTGGGGGTTGCAGGGGCCCCTGAGGCAGAAGCCCTGATGGGCTCTGCACCCCCCAGTCTGACACTGGCACCATCTCTCCCTGCTGTACCTGCTATCCCACAGCCACAGTCCATTCCCAGTGGCTACTATCCCACTGCTACTATAGGTACCATCTCTCCCTACTATACCTGCTATCCCACAGCCACAGTCCCTTCCCAGATGCTGTTATCCCACTGCTACTATAGGCACCATCTCTCCCTACTATACCTGCTATCCCACAGCCACAGTCCCTTCCCAGAGACTATTATCCCACTGCTGCTATTGGCACCATCTCTCCCTACTATACCTGCTATCCCACAGTCCCTTCCCAGAGGCTATTATCCCTCTGCTACTATAGGCACCATCTCTCCCTACTTTACCTGCTATCCCACAGCCACAGTCCCTTCCCAGATGCTGTTATCCCACTGCTACTATAGGCACCATCTCTCCCTACTATACCTGCTATCCCACAGTCCCTTCCCAGAAGCTATTATCCCACTGTTACTATTGGCACCATCTTTCCTTACTATACCTGCTACCCCACAGCCACAGTCCCTTCCCAGAGGCTATTATCCCCCCACTGCTACTATAGGCACCATCTCTCCCTACTATACCTGCTATCCCACAGCCACAGTCCCTTCCCAGAGGCTATTATCCCCCCACTGCTACTATAGGCACCCTCTCTCCCTACTATACCTGCTATCCCACAGCCACAGTCCCTTCCCAGAAGCTATTACCCCACTGTTACTATTGGCACCATCTTTCCTTACTATACCTGCTACCCCACAGCCACAGTCCCTTCCCAGAGGCTATTATCCCTCTGCTACTATAGGCACCATCTCTCCCTACTTTACCTGCTATCCCACAGCCACAGTCCCTTCCCAGAGGCTATTATCCCCCCACTGCTACTATAGGCACCATCTCTCCCTACTATACCTGCTATCCCACAGCCAAAGTCCCTTCCCAGAGGCTATTATCCCCCCACTGCTACTATAGGCACCATCTCTCCCTACTATACCTGCTATCCCACAGCCACAGTCCCTTCCCAGAAGCTATTATCCCACTGTTACTATTGGCACCATCTTTCCTTACTATACCTGCTACCCCACAGCCACAGTCCCTTCCCAGAGGCTATTATCCCCACTGCTACTATAGGTACCATCTCTCCCTTCTATACCTGCTATCCCACAGCCCCAGTCCCTTCCCAGAGGCTATTATCCCACTGCTACTATAGGAATCATCTCTCCCTCAATCAAAACACTTCTACATAACAGAAACATATACAAGCCTATCCACTCCATCTTTGCTAACCTACAGCTCCGAGTAGCTGGGGGAATGCCTAGTGAGCTCAAGACCTTTTAGGAGCTATGGATAACAGGAGTTGTTGTTGGGGCTTAATGTTTTATTTCAGCTACTTCTGTCTACCATACTGTGCAAACATGTAATATTCCAACCAATGGTGCCACTAGAAGTCACTGGCTTCCCAGCAAACCCTTTTTAGTAACCCCAAACCTTGAGGACAATGATCTGTGTGAGATATATGGGCTAAGCTACACAGAAGATTTTGTAGAATGGAAGTCGTATAGACAAGTTAATGAAAGTGATATAATAGTGATATTATAATCTGAGGTGTAAACTAAAGAAGATGAATGATTTGCCATCTAACATGACATGACTGATAGAAGGGATGCTGAAATTGTATCTGACTAAAGTCTGATGGAATAAAGTCCTGCATTGGGTCCAGTACCCACAAAATACACACAAAGCAGTCAGGATTCAGGTGGAAAAGCTCTGATGTCCTGACTAAGTGGGCGCTCAGTGGGCACCCAGCAGAGGGAGCTGGTAGGTTGTGGGCAGTTGTAAAGAATTGTTAGAGTGAAAGATTGAGTTCCCTGGTGATCCAGTCCTGTTATTGATGTCACTTCCAGTTCATGTGTTGCCCCACTACTTATTTCACATCTGGTTTTAGAGACTTTCAGCAGAGACTGGGTGGACTATAGGAAACCTCTTGGTCAGTTTTGGGTAGCGTTAAGCTTCAGAAAAAATATGGGTGCAATGGTCAGGGTCACATTCGGGTCTGCTAAAAATCAAAATCTTTTGTGTAGTTTAGCTGTTATTTGACTTTTCATAAGTTGCCTCCCTGATTATAGTCACAAAATCCTCTTCACCCAACTGCACCCCTGGTGTAGAAGCACCCAAATCAATGATGTAATGATGGTGGGTTCATTAAGGGGGTGGTTCTCGTTGTAGAACGATCATTTCTAAGCAACTTTTCAGTTGGTCTTCATTATTTATTTTGGGCAGTTTTTGAATTATTTACCTTCTCCTTTACACACTTGTTAGCTTTCAAATGTGGGTCAATGAACCTGGCAGTCAAAAACAAAAGCCAAAATTGCACCGTGAGGCTAGAATTTTATTGTTATTGTTATTTTTTATTACTTATCTTTCTATTCGCCCCCTCCACTATTCATATTCCTGTCTCTCATTGCAACTCTACCTTTGCAAGTCCCTGGTTGCTAAGGTAATGACTCCTCCAATATAACCTCCAATATAATATGACTCCTCCGTATAACCCTTCCAATAACTCCTCCTATTGCTCCATATAACCTCCATATAACTCCTCCAATTGCTCCATATAACCCTCCCTATAACTCCTCCTATTGCTCCATATAACCCTTCCTGTAACTTCTCCTATTGCTCCATATAACTCCTCCTATTGCTCCATATACCCCTCCCTATAACTCCTCCTATTGCTCCATATAACCCACTCAAAAGTGTCAGAAAATAATGTTTTCCTATGCTACTACTCTCTGAAGTGAAATAGAAAATGCTGTCAGGTTGTCTAAAGCAAGGAAAGAAAGAAGGCAGATCCATATAACTTTCTCTCTATAACTTCTCCAATTTCTCCATCTATCCCACCCTATAACTCCTCCTATTTCTCCATCTAACCCTCCCTATAACTCCTCCTATTGCTCCATATAACCCTCACTATAACTCCTCCTATTACTCCATATAACCCTCCCTATAACTCCTCCTATTACTCCATATAACCCTCCCTATAACTCCTCCTATTGCTCCATATAAACTCCCTATAACTCCTCCTATTGCTCCATATAACCCTCCCTATAACTCCTCCTATTGCTCCATATAACCCTCACTATAACTTATCCTATTGCTCCATATAACCCTCCCTATAACTCCTCCTATTGCTCCATATAACCCTCACTATAACTCCTCCTATTACTCCATATACCCCTCCCTATAACTCCTCCTATTACTCCATATAACCCTCCATATAACTCCTCCTATTGCTCCATATAACACTCCCTATAACTCCTCCTATTGCTCCATATAACCCTCCCTATAACTCCTCCTATTGCTCCATATAACCCTCCCTATAACTCCTTCTATTGCTCCATATAACCCTCACTATAACTTATCCTATTGCTCCATATAACCAGGCCCGGATTTGTGGCAAGGCCACAAAGGCCCGGGCCTAGGGCGGCATAAACATAGGGGCGGCATGCCGCCCCGCCGCACGCAAATTTTAAAATTTTGCTCCCATACGGAGCAATTGGGACCTCTCCCCACTGCTCCGTATGGGAGTTTTAACTTTGGCGCATGCGCGTTAGCGCGGCGGCAGGGGAGGAGGAGGTGGTTTGCGCATGCGTGCTCGCACGGCTGGTGAGGGCGGTAGGGGGCGCCGAATGGGGGCGGCCTCGGGGTGCGTCATTTAGAAATCCGGCGCTGCATATAACCCTCCTTATAACTCCTTCTATTGCTCCATATAACTGTTCCCTATCAATCCCCTTGTTGCACTGCATAATGATTATCTGTAACTCTTCAGTATTAATGTAATAATGCTGAGCCAGTATTATTAATAATGCATGATATGGCGTGTTTACAAGTGTACGTTGCTGCTCTCCAAGGGGGTTTATGGGGTTAATGCATATGGGCAAATTAATAATAAATATAGCAAGAGAATGTTTCCTACCTGTGAGATGTGAATAATTGATTTGTGAGGCTTTGATCGCTCTATTTGCCCAGAGATGGAACACAGTG
Source organism: Xenopus tropicalis (assembly GCF_000004195.4). Taxonomy (NCBI): domain Eukaryota; kingdom Metazoa; phylum Chordata; class Amphibia; order Anura; family Pipidae; genus Xenopus; species Xenopus tropicalis. The sequence goes on from NC_030686.2 coordinate 17,978,715, forward strand.
CATATGCAGGAGGGAATCAAGCTGGGCCCCTCGAGTAATAGAGAGAGTGGAAACAGTTCACCCCGAGAAACAAACTCCCTAATGGTGCGATCCCTGCACTGTAAGATCAGCTGGGTCTGTAAGTAACTATGGGAAACCCCAGTGGTGACTGACAACCCTAACACGTTGCACCAAGTTTTGTTTAACCTGACACATAAGGGCAGAACAATTGTTATACTTTAATTTAATGAATTTGGCAATGTACATAAAGGGGAACTCCACCCCAAAACTGCAATATAGACAGCTCTAACAACCACCCTATACACCGTATATAAAGTCAGCAGGGCACAGTTTAGTAACTTGCACAGAGGCTGTTACGGAACGTCACTGTCTGGCCACCCTTGGTCTGAATGCCCTGCCCTGACTCACTGATCTAGTATTGACTGCTCCCTAAACACACGCATTTATAACACAGTTACCCCCCCCCCCCATTGTCTTACCATGCAGGGGGCCACACATAAAAAAGATAACTATAATTATGCTTATGCTTATCCATACAAAATTTGACCCAAGGGGTGCTCATAGGGTGAGTTACCTCCTACACCAGTGTTCTTTTCGAGTTCAAGATACCTTTTTTGTCCAAAACTGTTAGTAACCCCCCACCCTACATTTAATAAAAAAAAATCATTGTCCAGAACACATATCAGTATGTTCCCCCAAATCTTATGTTCAGACTGGATGATTAAGAGTTGTAAAAACCCCAAGGAGGTAAGCCACAGAGACTGGGAACTTTCTTAGCAGGTTGCCCCCTAGCAGTGCTGTCCAACTAAAGGTCCACGGGCATGGTGTGGCCCTCCAGGGGATATTTTATGGCCATCATTTTCTCATCTTTTATTTAGTGTTCCCCCTAGCAGTTGGGAGCATAAAGTATGTGTAATATCTATAGCGAGTCAATGAAAATGGATTTGGTAGAGATTCTAATAAATAAAATGAAAAAAACCTTTTTTGAAACACAAAAGTACAATTGAAATGGTCTATGTTAGTAGTCACACTGCTAGCCAGCTCTTACAACATAAATGCTTGAATCCTTATTTAATATACATTACTAAATATAATATAAATAATCTTTTTTCCATCCCTACTCCTAAATTCTATTAAACCTTGGGACCCCAGCCTGAATGCCTAAGCACAAATGCCACATTCCACATGCCAGGAGGTGCCAGGGGGATACCCAGGGTACAGGTGACCACCTCTCCAAAGCTGGCAAAAGACTTGCAATGCCCAAGCATGTCAAGGCAAATTAACCTTTCAAGAGAAACAAATATATACACACGAACCCTTCCCAGTGATTAATAGTGGGGATTTAGCATGTCAACGTCCCTGCCCGGCCCGGGTACTGATTAATATCCAGGGCGCCGTGGAAATGATGATGCAGTAAATCTTCATTATTAATTGCTCAGCACTGTCCCATATGGATTGTTAGTTAGCCTTGTCCATTGGACCCCTCTCTGTGGGTACCTGCACACCTGGGAGAATCTGTTATTAATAGGTCCTGTCCTATTAAAGGGGTTGGTCACCTTTGTGTTAACTTTTAGTATGATGTAGAGAGCAATTGTCTCAGATTTTTTAATATTTGTGTTTTTTTATTATTTCACTTTTGTTTCTGCAACTCTCCAATTTGGATTTTCAGCAGTTATCTGCTTACTAGGGTTCAAAATACCTTAGCAACCAGTGGGTGGTTTGAATGAGAGATTGGTATATGAATAGGAAAAGGACCTCAATAGAAAAATAAGTAATAAAAAGTAACCGTAACAATAAAACTGGAGCCTCACAGAGAAGGATGCTGGGGTCAGTGACCCCCATTTGAAAGTTTTAAAGAGTCAGAAGAAGGCAAATAATTAAAAAAAATTATAAAAGAAATAAATAATGAAGACCAAGTGCCTTATTTTAAGTTATACATACTGCTAGCCCATGCAACAGATGGGTCAACCGAGGTGAGTGGAAAGGTACCCCATGCTACACCAGACACACCGAGTGTGAGGCAAGTCCAACACTTTGAATGATCATACTAGAGGTTATCTCACAAAACTGAAAGTTGGGTAGGCAGATGAGTCTCTTTGTTAGGGTCTAACAATATGCAGGACACCCTGTTGGTTCTTGGGGGCCCAGGAGTACAGAGGGCCTAGTGAAGGTCCTGAATGATGAGGTATTACTACATCTGCATATGAAATCATCTTTCTTAAGGTAAAGGTGTAGGCGATGGGCACACATCTTGCAACCTATTTCTCTGTGTTTAAAGGGAAGTTCAGCTTCTTTACCTATCACTGTAATCTATTCCTTTAAAAAGTATGAATAAATATCATTTTTATATGCCGAAATCCAGCTACAAAACAGTTCTTCTCTTATGAAATCTGGGCAGGGAAGGAGGGTCTAAAACACCGATGTTAAAAACTTCTCCACAGCTTACAGACAGCATGCAAGACCTACATCAGTGATTCCCAACCTTTCTTACTCGTGAGCCACAGTCAAATGTAAAAAGAGCAACACGAGCACCATAGTTCATGGAGGAGCCAAATAAGGGCTAAGATTGGCTATTAGGCGTCCTCTATGCATACTATCAGCTTACAGGGGCTTTATTTGGTAGTAAATCTTGTTTTTATTCAACCAAAACTTGCCACCAAGTCAGGAATTCAAAAATAACTCCCTGGTTTGGGGGCACTGAGAGCAACACCCAAGGGGTTGGTGAGTAACATGTTGCCCCCGAGTCACTGGTTGGGGATCACTGACCTACATAATCCACAATGGATTGCACTTACTTATATCACATGAGCCGGGAATTGTGGGATTTGGAGGATGCAGGCTGAAGGCAGGCTGAGGAAGGTCGACTACGGTTACATTTTTTCTTTGAGTCTCAAAGTAGTCAGCCAGATCAGCAGGAGAACATGGGGCCAGGCTTGGGTAACTGTTCTAAACCATAAAATTAACATTAAATTAAAAATCATGAAAAGGCTGCATATTTTGTAATTGAAGTATATTGCAAAGTTGCTTAAAATTATATTTACTTTCAAAAATCTTAAGTTGTGTTTGGGTGGAGTTCTCCTTTAATGTAGGAGTCCATTGGCTAAAGAAATGTCCTTTTCAGTAATTACATCTCATCAGATATGAATCATTCACTATGTTGATCTTCTTACTTCAAGGGAGCCAGCCGGGCACCTAGGGACTATATTTAGCCACTTCCAAGTCAAACAGATCCCATCATTTTTTCCTTTTTGTGTGGGTATTGAAATTAAAGACAGGCAACATTATCCTTCTCTGCACTTTATTGGATTCATCTTGTTCCCAAAGCTGTGGCAGAGGGTGAGGACACAAGGCCAACAGACCATGTGAGCTAAGGACTTCTTGTGCCTTCTCTATGACGTGGGTCAGTTATTGTGTTCACATGAATTTGATATACAGAGCTTTATACATACCATGGTGCCATGTGATATACTTGGGACTCTGAAATATAAGCAGACACGATAAATACTGGCAAGTCTCTACGTCTTGTCTTTAGCTGGAAGCCAAGGAAGGTTGCAGTAAGTAGGAGAAGGGCAGACTGTGTGGGAGAATTATAGTTCCATCTGCCAGAATTTTCCCTCACTTGTATTAATACAATGGGATACTTATAAACAAGGCACAGGCTTTAAGCTACTGAGATTCCAACTTCCAGGAACCTCTTGAGGGCGATGTCCTGGGGATCCCTGTTAAAAGGTCTGACCTTGGCACCATACCAAGGACAGGCAATCTGGACCATTCTAGTTGTTTTGGCCTACAACTCCCACAGTTCACTGGCCATGAAATTTTATTTGTGGATTGAGGGAGTGACAGATATAGCTGTCTTGAGGTGAATGCCTATGCTACAGATACTGGTGCACCCACAAAGCAGGAGTTGCAGAAGGGTGAGGGATAGTTGGGCATATAGGCATCAGGGGCACTTAGTTTCCAAATATGGAGCCCTACATTTGGTGTACAGGTTGCATCTGAAGGCTTTCAGTGGATACTGGGAATTGCAGTCTAGTGACAGCTGAAGGTCCAGACTTCATTTGTTTTCCCCAGGCCCCAGCACTATTAAAGATAACTGTACTACAGAACAGAAGCACAGTTCACATATCTCAGTTTCCCATTGGCCTGGCCTTGTTGCGTGCAGATGGCGATACAGCTATCTGTACTCAAAGGGGGTCATTATTAGCCATCCAATGTCAGGCAGGGGGGTGGTACAAAGACAGGCATTCTCTGTTCTGGGAATTTTTTCCTTTGGGGGGATTTAATTGCGTTAAGAAGAGCATAACCCTAATTCTCAGCACAGAGGGCAGCTTGTAATGACTTTCTCTCAGCCACCCACCCACTCCTAAATAAAGGGGCCTGTATTTTCATTAGGGGGTTGGAGTTTGAGAAAGGGTAAGTCACTTTAAATAAAAACAGTCAATGCTCACGCCTCCTAAAAACTACCAAGGGACACTATCACCTTGGCCACATGTCTTAGTGTGAAAGCCACAACTCCAAAGCGAGGCATGCCCCATACACGGTACAATGCTATAGAATTCTATACTGATATTTGAATGACATTTTTCTAGTGCACATTGAAAAGAAGATGAAGAGAAGAATTTTAGTTGCAGGACAGGAATCATGGCGCTGGATATTTTACAAACAAGATAGCAGGTTTTTGTCCAATCTTGCTGCCCAAGTGGTAGATCAACTTCAGCAAATTGAAGTAAGAAAAAAAAATATCTAATATCTGAAAACCCATGCCTTAGTGCAGTGATCCCTAACCAGTGGCACGCAAGCAACATGTTTCTAACTACCCCCTTTAAAGTAGGTGCCCATTTTTACATTTCTGGCTTGAAGGCAAGTTTCGGAAGCACAGAGACACAGTTTTACTCCAAGCAGAGCCTCCTGCAAGTCCACATGGGGCTACCAAATAGCCAATCACAGTCCTTATTTGGCATCCCCAAATAATTTTTTTAATGATAAAGATATAAATTGAAATAGACAGAAATTGAAACTTTGCACACATACTACTTAATCTTGAATTACAAGGATACAAAAACTATTTGCCTTATTGTGCTTAGGGGTAATACCAATGCTTTTTGTTATGTCCGGGTGCCATGTTTTGTGATCTCTCTGCTTTTCAGCCACTTACAACCGCTCTCTTCCTCCAATGAGATCATGCTATGCCACCAGATCTCACTAGAATTCACCCCAGTGGCTACGGCACTATGGCTCACTCAAAAGGATTTAATTATCATTATCAATTCCAAATATTTCCTAATATTTGCATTGGACAAAAAGAATGGAAAACAATTAGAGGATGGTGCAATGGCATTTTACTATGCAAATGAATTTTATTTGGTATAAAGCCAAGTAATAAAAACCATACAAGTTTTTGAGGACCAATAAGTCTTTATACATCAGATGAGCAATGATGGGAAGATATGAAACAATTGATCTGAGCTGTGCTATATAAAGGAGAGAGCTAATTTAGCCGTCCTTTTTACCATCTGCCTTTTAAAAATCCGTTTTGACTTCAGTCCATGCATTAAATGGTCTCAGCCAAAAATCAATGAAACCTCCTGAGTGAAACAAGAGGCTACCCCCATGCTTTGTACCATCTGCAAGAGCTGATTCTGCTATCACTGCATTTAGGCAACATGGGTCTAAACATCGCCCACACCCAACTCCATTCTAATCTCCCACACACCACCAATAAACACAGTGCTATATTATGCAATGTTAGGCTTTCTGGGTGGTTGATGAACTCCATAGTTCGTAAACAATTCCCCACTAATATGTCATAGAGGGGTCAAGACTGTGGGGCTCAAAGCAGTTGCTGGGACGGCCTAGCCCGAACTCCAGGTGAAGGCCTTAGCTTTTGTAGTATTGCAGCTTTTTGAATAAAGATAACAAACATCTGGTTACTATAGGTTTCTTGGTTTTGAAAAAACTGCCCATGGTACTACTTTACTCCTCTTAAAAAATAAGTAAACATTTTATTAATCTCTGAAATGATTCTAAACAGCCCTCAGAGTAACATACCTTTCTCCCTGCATTCAGATTTATTTTGTTTCTCTATTACAAGCAGCTGAATTGCAGCTCTTTAACTTACTTCCTTGTCTTGTGTTAAGCCTTGTCCCTTTTATTGAGCCCTCATATTCTCTCTGAATATGAATGTGCCTACTGGGCATGCTCACTGCCTCTGCTATAAATAAAATCAACCAGGCGTGCCCAGTAGGCACCTTTTTGAGGTCTTGATAGTTGGAGAGAGAAGGAGGGCTCAGAAAGCAAAAGGGGGTTGAGCTTTACACTAGGGAAAAAGGTATGATTTTTCTGGGGACTGTTTAGAATAATTTTAGGGGGGGGAGTTACAATAAAAAGCTTAGAAATCCTTTAAAGCAGGGGTCCCCAAGCACCGGGCAGTGGGCTGTGTTACAATGGGCTGCCTTACAATGGGCTGCCTCTGATCCCTGCTTACAAAGTGGCATTTCAAAGATGTGCTGCGTATGACATGATGATACGCCAATGCTTATAGCGCTGCTGCGTATAACTCGCCAACACAAATAACACCATGTCAGTGAGTTATACGTGTCATACGGTGATGGTCTCAGAATATCAATGTCTATATCCTAAACGTCAATTTAAAGGTGAACTACCCCTTTCACCTTTGGGCAGGTTAGGCCCTTCTGTCTATAAATGCCCCCTTTCCCATTGAGGCCTCTGGCACTTCAGTATAGTGCAATGATCTAAAAAACTAAACACTACAGCATTAGTACATGAAGGAGCCATTGCACACAGGCAATCAGAAGTGCTATTTGTTTATGCCAACCCCTTAGTCATATGCTGAGCAGCACACATAACACTTACTGCTTGTGACACACCAGTTTGCTCATCCAGAGAGTTGAATCCGAGACAGAAACATCAATAAGGTGGTCTATGTTCACTTTCTGGAAGCAGCATTTAGTGTTAGAGGTCTCCCGTGTGTTGTGGAAGAAGAGCAGCACTTAGCAATGATGCACTCTCCAACCCCCTATGGCTGGGAGTTACATAAGTCTGAGAAGTCTGAGAAGCAGTCATATGCAGGGCTACTTCAAGCAAGTCTGGACTGGTATTCATAATAGGCCCTGGCATTTCAAGCAGACAGAAACCCAAACAGCCACTTCCAGCCCAATAAATAATGGCTGTCTATGGCATCTTATAGCAGCTCCTCTGGTTTTTGCCAGAACTCACAGATTGCCAGTCTGTGCCTGGCTTCAAGGTTCTGGTGGGCCTCTCATGCAACAAACCTGTACCAGGGCTGTCCCCACCCTTCTAGTACAGGAAAGCAATACAAAATGCATAGCACATTGCATGAATGAACTGAGAATTACATTGGCACGAGGAGCTTGGTTAGTGGGCATCTCTGTTTTGGTGTACAGCAAACAGCACAAAACCCATTTAGAAAAACCACAATATTTATTTAGAGAAAACAAATAAAAAACATAACAACATTGGTAATAAATGCACTGAATAAGTTACATTATGTAGGGAAATAACTTGCATCTACTGCTGGGGGGGGGGGGCTACCTTTATTAGGAACAGAGATTTAACCTCTCAGAGTATCTCCAAGCAGTCTTGGGCAAAAGTTGCAATTTCGACTGGGGTCCAATATCTGATCAGATGTTCTGGTGCACTTTACGAAGAGTAGAAGAAGAACTGCAATCAACCGTTCCCTCTTTACTGTATGGTAAAAAGATTTCCCAATAATAAAACAAGTCTTTAAAATGTGGAATATGATACAAGCCTCACAGTGACACATGGGAATCAGGGAGACGCCAGAAGACACTCTGTAAATTAAACTCCTCAGGGGCATCCAGCCAACTTTTACAGAGAACAGCAGGGGGTGATCCTGATTTACTTTTATTATTACTGATATTACCAGTGCTTTACAGCAAATATGCAATCTAGAAAGTAAATTGCAAATGTGCTCAGAAAAGCAACTGTATATTAAGTTGTAAGTGAAAGGGTATAAGTCCCCTTTAGGGCTATGAGACACTTGCTGTGTGGATCATTTCTATTAATTGATTAATAGATTCTAATCTATTCTTGAACTGAGGTCTGTTAAAGAACAAGGAAAGGCTTTATCCCTTGGGTTAGTGTAACCTCAGACACAGGGTGCCACGTTGACAAACTTTTGCTCTACTGTGCACGAGCAAAGCCCAGGGCAGCAGCAAGAATCCTGAAGACAAGAAATAGGATGGCGGCACGGCACTTAATAAACAGGCTCCCGCTAGTGATTGAGCCTTTCCTTGTCCTTGAACTATTGACTATTTCTATTATGCAAAGCTCACAAGAATAATCTGCTAGAATGCGGAGACTTTGTTTTAGCCATAAAAAGTCCCATCTGCTGAATTTATAAAACAGATAACATTTGGCGCACCAAGGCACCCTAAAGGTCAGCAATGTCTATCTCCGCCCATCCATCCCTGCTGCTACTGAACTACATATCCCAGAAAAGGGATCTTGGGTCAGACTTGTCTGAATTAGGGGGCAAACATGCACAGGATTGTTTAAACTTATTAAAATGCAACTTCAAGGCCCATTTTGCTCCCAGTGAAAGAGCCATTAATGTTCCTTTGCTGACGGCACTGGATCAGTTTGTAGACAGGATGAGTTCATAGCTTGGTGTTTCTGGCACGATTAGAGGAGGCATTTCAATTCCATCTAAAACTTCTTCAACCCATTAGGAGTCATTAAGAAGCAGTTAAGAGCTCTGGGCAGGGGCTGAGGGCTCTCGTCTGACACAGCCATTCCGGAAGGACGGGGGTGGGGAGGCACATACACACAAAGCAGGAGAGTAAGGCGCTTCCAAAAGATAAACACCGACATAAAGGGACAGAAAAATGAAAAACCATGCTAAAAAAAAAAAAACACTCAAAAAGGGTAAGTTTCCCAAAGTGGGTTTTTGCAGTGCACACAGTCAGTTTTACCTTCTCCTTCAACCTTTCCAGCAATGCCAGTTGCCAGGAACTAGGGGATAGTGGTCCAGGTTATGGATCATGGGTCAGTATGTTGCACAACTCTTTTCCATACCAGCTCTCATTCAGGGTAACTTGAGCCATCCTCAGGTCCCCACATTGCAAGGTCTGCTGTGGGTTATTCTGGAAAAAAGCTGGCAGGTGGGCATCCCAGTCTGACTCAGAAGAGAAACTGTCCTGGTGCACTTTAGGAAGAGTAGAAGAGGAACTGCAATCAACCGTTCCCTCTTCCTTCACCACAGTGCTATCCCACTTGCCCAAGTCTGCCCAGACTGGCACCTGTACCTGCTGCCCATAATTAGGAAATTGGCATAAAAGCCACATAGGCAAAGTCAAAGGTTGGCAGTGGGACGGGCCATCTATGCTTATGTGCCTTTTTGCAGGTGGGGATAGCAGTGACTCACAATGTTTCCGTTTGGCTCGGTGGCAGTTCGTGTTGGTAAGGTCCTTTTCCACCAAAGATGGTGTTTGGTTACTTTTCAGTGTCTGACTGGGCGGTGAGTGAGAGGTGGAATGAACACGCACGGTGCAAGTCTTAAACTCTGTATCTGTGCAGCAAACAGTGGTAATGGATGAACAAGTAGAAATGAGCAGTGGTGGTTGTTCTGGAGTGGGGTGCTGAGATTTAAGGCCCAGCTCCCCAACAGTCACTGTAGTGCTGTAACTGAGCAGAGTGTTTTGGGTATCAGTGGTACCTCCCAATGGCAGCTCCCAATGTGACTGCATAGTGGCATCCACACAAGTTCCTCCAAGTGCATTATCTAGAGCAGGTATTACACAAGACATGGCAATAGCATCACTCACATTTGGTTCTGCACGAGACCCAACTGGGGAATCATACAGACGATGCTCAGTACGTGGCTTATTAGCATCTTCACAGGTTGTCACATGGCTCTGTGACCCGCCAGTGCCACCATGAAATGGAAGCTGCATAACTGATGCTCCCCCTAGTAGTATACACTGACCATCGGCAACATCTGTTGTTGGAAGCTGTTTGTGTGACTCACCCAGTGCATGAGAGAGCGGCTCTGTTTGAGAATCCTTTGTTAGTGGATGCTTATGCAGTTCTGCATGCACCAGCCCTATTCCATTCCCAAGATCCATATGAGATTCAGATGTGTTTTTAGTCCCCTGCAGCACCTGCTCATCACCCACGGCATTGCCTAACAAGTTACCACATAGCTTGTCTTTGGCACTTACATCTGGCAGCTCAATGGGGCAAGTGACAATAGTTTGATCAGAACAGCACACATTGTAAAGCTCCACTGCTACTTTGGCTAATGGAATTTCACCACATCCCTGATCTGGCCTTTGCGCCACACCATCACTTAGCTGTGCAGGTGCATCTATGATATCTTCACACCCAGCACGCCCATCCTTGTCCAAACATGCAGCCTTATGGATATCCAGCTCCTCTGCCTTATTCCCTGCAGGCTCTGCATCACCAGGTGCCAGACCCAAATTCCAGCCTTCCTTTTGTGTAGACCTCTCAGCTTCTGGGCTTAGGGGTGACCTAAAGCAAATTGAGCAGATACAGTCTAAATGAGAAATCAGGTGATAATATAAAAAAGAGAACAAGGCAAATACATCTGACCATAAAACTGTACACAGGGGGCCTCATTAACTAAGAGCAGTCACAGCAAGTGGAACTCCGGCTTCCGAACCAAAATTTGTTTGAGAGCCACACGCAGAAACCCTTAATATACCTAATACATAATACCATTTTTATATGCAAAAAATCCAGCTGTAAAACAGTTCCTCTTTCTGCATCATTTGAAATCCTAGCAGGGGAGAAGAGACTGAAACATTGATGTTACAGATTGTAACAACGTCTCCACAGCTTTCAGAGCATGCAGGAATACCAACAACCAGAGCCTGCTGGAACTACATAACCAACAATGCATTGCACTGTGATGTGATGTTCCTTTGCCTATTGACAATACGTTTGCAGGGAATTGTGGTATTTGGAGGATGCAGGCGAAGGCAGACTGTTACATTTTAAGTCTCAAAGTAGTCAGCCAGATCAGCAGGAGAAAAAGGGGCCAGGCTCAGGTAACTGTTCCAAACAATATTATTACATTAAAAATCATGAACAGGCTGCATATTTTTTTTAATTGACATTTAATGTTTACTTTTTAAAAAGCTTAAGTTCACAATTCAAAGGTAGGAAAGCAAATAACCATGACCTGTCTATGTGATGCCCGTAATAATACAGATGTAAATTGAGTGGTATTCATGAACAGGTGCCATGATAATGGAATGCTGGGAAACAACAATGCACTGTGGGTAAACAATGTTCCAATTTCACACAGGTTGCAGTGTCATTATGGATGTTGGTAAACGAAGCCTGGGATGTTTGAAAGCTCATGTTGAATTACTGCACAGTGTGTTCAATGGTTTTGTTCTTGGAGCATGGCTGATGTTCAATAGGAAGCTGCAAGGGTAGGATTACCTGCTCGGTGGTTACAGACTATTTCTGGAATATAAATCTCTTCCTCCTGGGACTGAAAGGGTTATAGAACCACAGCAGCCAGCCACAGAGCATGGCTATGCGCCAGAGAAGCAATTAGAAAGTTACATCTCTCCAGCAGGAGAGAGATCCAAGCACATTAGGTAAAGAGGGGTGGGTTGTTACACTAAATGGGATTGACCCACAAGGAACTCTACAGAAATCCTACCTAAGCCAAACAAATTTGCTGGGACTAGACTAGTAGTAATGTACTTGTTATACTCACTTGTATAAAGCACAAGTTTACTGATTATAGCTAATAGGTTGCACATGTGTGAAAGGAGAAATGTTTTATATCATACCCGAAAGGCTTTTCCATCAGGTCACAGGTAAGCTGGGCTGCAAGCTCATCAATCATCTTGTAACTTAAAGGTTTGGAAACAAAACGCGAGTGGTGCTCACCAACCAGATGCTGGGAATGTATAGAGAAGTATTAAAATCTGGAAGCTGCCCCACCCACTGATGCGACAAATGTTTCATCTCAGTGTTCAGTTCCATTGATCTATTTCTCCATTACTTATGGGCTAGCCTTCCTTACCTCACTCAGGGAGTCAAATGTTTCCTCACAGCACTCGCAATAGCCTTTCCTTTTCTTTGCTTGGGGCTTCTGACTTCTTTGTCCTTCATCCTCCTCCTGATCACTGTAGGGGATAGTAGGTCAGTAAAATAAAATACATGCATATACACACTCAAGATTGGTTCCCTCTTATACAGTGTGCATTCACACTCTGTTGGGGATACCCTTATATACAATATGTATATACATTCAGGAGGGGTACCCTAATATACAGTATGCACACACACACACACACACACACAGGAGGGATACCCTGATATACAGTATGTGTATATATACGTACACACTCTGGAGGGGGGTACCCTCATATACGGTATGCATACACACTCAGGATGGGTACCCTCATATGCAATATGTATTTACACTCAGGAGGGGTACCCTCATATACAGTATGCACACACACTCAGGAGGGGTTCCCTCATATACAGTATGCATACACACTCAGGAAGGGTAAGTGGCATGGAACCTTTAAGACTGCTTACCCATGGTCCTTCTCTTTATGGGACCTGTTGACTGTCTGGGCTGTCTCAAAGGGGCTCTTATCTGAACACGTGAATGAGAGCTCCGGAAAGCTGGTGAAGGTGCACTGCAGAGGGCGAAACTTTCTGTGGGTTCAGAATAAAAAAAAGAACAAACTGAGTGCTGCATCACAGAAAGAACAAATGGGAAAAGTCGGTTGACTGTGGCACACAGGGCAGCCACCACTAATCATAGGCCCGGTCCCCATACTACTAAGTTAGCAGGGCCCAATTATCGGCCAGTGGTTACCTAGGCTACCTGGGTAGTGGGCCCTGCAAAGTAAAATGGGGACAATGAAAAATAAATCACACCCTGATCCACCCCAGTCACTAACCAACTACGCCTAAACCCTGTCAATAATCCAACCATACCCCACACCGCAAATCATGTTTATCCCATCATGGGGCCCCCTCTGCCATGAGCCTCAACTGCAGTGCTCCCTTTACCCTCTGATGACACATACAGGAAAATGGATTATTGCAGTGAGGCAAGCACTGTAGATTCTGGCAAATGCCAGAGGGGCTGCTGCAAGATGCCATAGACAGTCACTATTTAATGGGCCTGTTTGGGCCTCTGCAAAATTTTAAATCTAAGACTGGACCTGACTGCAGTGAAGTGTTTTATAGGCACTTAATGAAGGACAGATTTTCTGATCAGTAGGAAAAAAACTCACCCTACATGTATACATGTTTTACTCAGTCTACTCATTAGTTGCAATATGGAACTTTTCAGAATTTTCTTTACCTGCTCTGATCCTCAATCTTTATGAATGGGCTCCTCAGTCTTGCAACTGGCAAGGAGAAATTAAATATATTTTAGAACATTGTAAATAAGACATTAGGGAGAAAGAATAATAGACACTGGTCTACTCACTTTTCAGACTTGGCCTTGTAGAATCTAAAGCCCTGACCTAAAAATAAAGATACGGGATAAGACATACAATACCAACCTACCAGACATCTTATTATGGCTGTCCAGGCTGGTGTACTCAATAAACTCTCAATCTATAAAAGTGGTTTACAAACAGTGGGGCTGGCACCTTTTATGAGAGGAAGGAACTTTAATCAGTGATAGGAAGGGGGAGAGTTAGGAAGCAATCTTTGTTTCCTCCTAGGAAGACACGAAAGCCCTGCTTGAATATCATTTAGTAAGATTTGCGGTTATAATTGGAACTTTGACTCAATGGCAGACACACCAATGTTTTCTGAGTATTTAGTCGTGATATGAATGGGGTCCTATATAAAGGCTTCACCTACAAGGGGGCTTAAACTGGAAAAAGTCTGACAACCACTGATCTAGACTACTGCTGATTTGCTATGCTGGAAGACTGACTCAAGCAACTTACGGTTATGTATTGAAACATTTTGCTTACACTTCCCTCTCATCGTAGATGAGAGGGAAGTGACTTAACCAATGAGGCACTTTGATCCCAGGGAATAAAGCATATTTCTTGTATGTACCCATCAGTGACACAGCATAAACATAACCTGACCACCAGTTTAGGAGCCCTGGATATACACACACTAAATTTCATCTTACTTCAGCAGTTTTATTCTGGATCTCACGTGAGGGAGGACGCTCCAGACTCTCTATGTAAGCCAAAACCTCTGGGGAGGAAGAAGGGTTTAAGGGTAAGAACATAGCAGAGTTCTGTTTTAGCCTTATATAGTTCAAACACAAGGAACACTTAAGGAAACGATGCTGCAATAGAAAGCCTATAGAATCACTCTCTGTATACAAATAAGAAAGCATTATGGGTAAGTAAACGGGATACCTTCCACATAGAGAACCGAGACCCCCCAAGAACAGGCGCTGGTGAGGACACTGTTGCACTCCTGCTAGGAATTGGGAAGAGAGAAAAGTAGGCATTAGGAGCAGCCAAGTACCCTTAGCGCTAGTCTCATCCTGCCAACATGTCTCTAGAACTGCTCACTTACCTGGCTCTGAATGACTTTCTTCAGAAGCTGCTTCCCACGGCTACAATGAATAAGCTGCAAGAAGGAAGAGGGAGAAGTTTTCCAGTGGGGGGGGGGGGGGGGGGGGGGGGGGGAGAAAGGCCATGGTGTTGAAAAAGTATTAAGTGAAGATACGGAAGCCTTTGGAACTTCACTCACCTCCTTCCGTTCTGCAGCCTGGCTCTGAGACTTTTCCCCTCTTCTAGTAGCCGCAGAGCTCACACTGGTCACTGCCTTCTTGCTGCCAGTCACCATATAGTTTACATCTCTACTCAGGAAGCCCTCAATGACCTGTGGGCAAAGACAGACTAATAAAGACTAATAATGACCATACATATTCTCTTTCTACAGGAATATGTTGGCACTAAATAACAAAGAAAAATATAATTCATATAACTTAATGCTGGTTATGTGAATATGATGGTTTTTTGGATATTTTACTAGAAATAATGTCAGGTTGGTTGTTGGTCAGTTACAATGTCTGGCATGCCCCATACACACTCACACAAATGGGTTTGTAGTTTTTATGTTTAACACAGGCTAAATTTGTCAGATAGCAATTATCCTCCACCCTGCTTGTTTGCATTGTATTGCTGGGGAGAAGTAAAATGCACCGTGCATCACTCACCCCTCCAAGTCTGCCAATGGCTTTAGTTAGAAGCTGCGTCTGTCTGTTGGCTGGTAGATCAAGGTAGAACGACTTCCCCGCAAAGACGATATCCCTGCATTGACGTTTTTTGGCCAAAGGAGGCTCTTCATCCTGCTGCATCACCTGACCTGAGCACACAGATACTACACATGTATAACACAATGCCAGAACTGTGCGCATTTACACATTTTAAACTGACACAGGTAAGTGCAGATTGTGCTGACAGTGATGTTTCTGTTAAACACTCTGATTGATGGATATCAGCGCATGATGTCAATACAGCTTTCTTAAATGATTAAAGAGATTTATTCCCATTAAAGCTGAAAGACGATCAATGGATAAAGCCATAAGTACTTGCTTCCTTTATAAATGACAAGGCAGAGGGATATGCTTGCCTGAATGATTTAATATTCACATTCAGAGACGTGGGGACAGAAAATGGGATGCAAGGGGCTTTTATCAGCTTTAGACAGAGAGCACTCATACCCAGGTCTATGGGCTAAACATCAATGGTTAGGAGTCCTTTACTGCACAAAGGGCTAGTAAAGCTGGCCATACACAGGCAGATTTAAGCTGCCGATTTGTCCCCTGCAGACTGTGTCGGCAGCTTATGTGCCCATGTATAGGCCCTCCCTGACAGATATCTGGAAGGTTTAAATATCCTGTTAGGGTGAGGACTAAATTTGGTTATTGAGGTCCTTTCCCGATGGCCTGCATCGGCCTCCATTATGATCCATACAGTAGAATGCCCATTTGGGGAAACAGCTGAAAAAAAAACAACAAAAAAAAAACCCTGCTTATGGGAGAAGGAGCTAGATAGCCTTGTGACACTAAGCAAAGTGTGCCAGGTTTCACACGTTATGCATGTGATGTCACATTCACATAATAAGCAAGCCGGGAGTATCACGAAATATGGCCGTCCACACTGGGACACTCTGTTAGCACTTCACATACTTTAGTGGGGGAAACAATTTTTTGACAATAGGTGCTGTTGAAGAGTGAGCCAAAATAGCTGCCAAAGTGGAAACAAAATCCGGCTAAAGTGTATGTGGTAGGGGGTAAAGCAAATGGCTAGTACAGATTGAGGCATTGGGCAGAGAGCCACGGCCATTGGTATGAGGCTACTTACCATGAAGAACAGGGCTCCGATCGGCCATTGACCTATGAACGACAACAGAAAAGATCAGATTTAGCTGCACAGCAGTGCCACTGGTTTGATGCCATAAATCATGTAAATAAATAATGTAGAGAGACATAATATGGTTTAATCAGCCACTTAGGTCTATGTCCACTGGGGGACTAAGCAAAGATACTACTTTCAGCAGTAAAGCTTCCTCTGTCTAATGCAACTTTATCGCACTGAAGTTGATTTCCATTACATATTTATCAGGACTGAAAGTCAGAGAGACAGCTTCCACTTCTGAACCTCAACTTCTCCCACACTCTCTAAGCTTCATCAGCACCAAAGCAGCATAAAACTGCTAGGGTCAAACCATATATTGTCTGGGGTGGAATAAAGCTGCCCATATGTGTGCCCCATGTTAGATATAAACCCAATATGTCCCAAGGGCCACTATTATACCTGTGTGGGGACCCACTGAAAAACCTAGATGTCTAATGATAACCATACTCATAACCCCATAAAACAACGAAGCCTATTTGTAGGCATCAGATAACAGTTCATTATACTCCATTACTCTTCATGGATAACCAACCTGCTTACACAAGTCACATACAAGATAACGATAGATGCAGCCTGCCTGTGCTGACAGCACCAAACTCTACCCTTAGGCCCCGTCACTTGCCTCTCTCCCTCGGTTCCACTTGCCTCCCCCAGTTTTAGTTCAAACCCCACTCTCTCTCCCGCCTACGTTCGCTTACGGCACGAAACTGGGGCCAAACTAACGCTGACTGTGCTTCTATAAACTCTGCGCATGCGCGCTGATGTTCTCCAAATCCGAAGGCAGTGGAGAGGACAGCTCCTCCCACACGGGAAGGACCCCCAGCCTGCCTGGAAAATGGCGGCGCCCAGCGGCCAGGTGGCGGCTGTGGATTTCGGTTCATGGCTGGAGCGTAGGTTAGAAGATCTTGGGATGGACCCGGCCGTGTATCCGGCCTATATCCAGGGAGTCCTGCGAGAGGAGGAAGATGGGGACGAGAGAGACGAGGCACTGCGAGGAATCCTGGCTGCCTTTCTGGTGAGAGTAGCCCGGTGTCCAGCTCAGACTGGTTTAGGGGAAGCAGGAGGGGGGAATCAAGGAGCAGTGGATTCCAGGGAGATAAAAGTGAGAGTGGAATTGAGGCCAGGCCCTGTATAATAGCAACAGGCACTGAGCGGCTCCGGCTATGGGCTCAGCTCTGCAGGGGAGTATGACTTTCTGAAAGCTGCTAGAAACTTCCACACTTCTCTGTATTTGACCTACTATTGGGCTACACTGTCCTTTTCATATTAGTGCAATGCTAGCCCCACATTCAATCTAAATCATATCATTTACTGCCTGTGGGCTCATTAGCGCTCATTGGGCCCCCTCAGCAAAATCATTATAGCCCCCCTACCTTTCTGGAAAACAGCTGATCTGTAAGACTGGGCCCCCAGCACTTGCACAGGGTAATTGCTTCATAGTTGCACCCATGCTTGCTGTCCCAGTGGAACTTACAATCACATTATTATTATTTATGTATTTATTAGAGTGCCAGAATTTTTTTACATGGACAAAAAAAAGGGTGAATTCAGGGAACATACAGGTCACATAATAACAACAGCTGTAACCAGTGCCAGATGGCAATGCATGTAAACATGACTGCTGCTAGGAGGGGGTATAGGGTGCCCAGTGGCAATACATGTTTATGAAAATGGTGGGTAGCATTTTTGCTTTACTTGGGTCCTGTGTAAAATTCCAACTTGGGCACTATCTGCAAGAAGCTTGTACGTCTACTCGCATCTCCATAAGTTTCCTTTGGGCACTCCAATTGTCTTTGCTCCATGATACATGCAGGTCCATTGGCTTCTCATAAAACTGACCCTTATGTGTGGGAATGGAATAGGGACCTCAGATTGTAAGGTCCTTTGGGGAGGGGACTGGTAGGGATGATGTATAATCTCTGCAAAATACTACAAAGGCTTACAGCCTTTTATTTTAAAATCCCCTACAATTAGTCTAAACAGCCCTCAGAACAACATACCTTTCTCTCTGCATGCAGATGTATTTTGTTTCTCTATTATTATTAACATTTATTTATAAAGCGCCAACATATTCCGCAGCGATGTACAATTAGTGGGTTACATACATTGGACATACAGAGTAACATATGAAGCAATCAATAACCGATACAAGTGGTGAAGAGAGCCCTGCCCAAAAGAGCTTACAATCTACAAGGAGAAAGGGTTGAGACACAAGGAATGGGCGTGGCAGTTGTGAGAGGTGTGGCACAGGTTATTGCTTTTAGCAGCACACTGAGGGTATGTTAAACTAGATTAGGGTAAGCTTCTCTAAATAAGTGCGGTTTTAGAGATCTCTTGAAGGCAGAGAGATTGGGAGAAAGTCTGACAGTTTGTGGGAGCAAATTCCAGAGAAGGGGGCAGCCCTTGCAAAGTCTTGAATGCGAGTGTGTGAGGAGGGAATGAGAGTGGAGTTGAGGAGCAGGTCAGTAGAGGAGTGTAACAAGCGGGTTGGATGGTACCTAGAGATAAGTTCAGAGATGTAGGGTGGGACAGAGTTATGAACTGCTTTGAATGTGAGAGTCATTAGTTTGAATTTTATTCTGGATGGTAGGGGAAGCCAGTGCAGGCAGAGTGGCACGGCAGAGGAGGAGCGGTTGGAGAGGAGTATGAGCCTGGCAGCAGTATTCATTATGTACTGGAGTGGGGACAGTCTTTGGAGGGGAAGGCCAATTAATAGGGAGTTACAGTAGTCCAGGCGAGATATTATAAGAGAGTGAATAAGAATTTTGGGTGATAAATGATCGTATTTTGGAAATATTTCTTAGGTGAAAGAGACATGATTTGATTAGTGACTGGATATGAGGAGTGAAGGACAGGGCAGAGTCAAGGATAACCCCAAGGCCCAAGGCCTGGGAAGATGGGGTGATGGTGGAATTGTTAACCTTTTATAGATACCTCGGGAACAATGTGCGCATTGTATGGGGGAAAGAGAACCAATTCAGTCTTAAGGTGCCCATACACTATAAGATCCGCTCGGATTACATTTGCAGCCATGGGGCAGTCGGTTCGGGGGCCGCATCAACGAGCCGATGCGGTCCCCGATCCGACTGGATTTTCTAACCTGGCTCATCGAGATCTGGCAAATTTCAGGCCAGATATCGGTTGGCCAGGCCGCTCGGTTCTGCCCATACACGGGCCGATTAGCTGCCGAATCGGTCCAAGGGACCGATATCGGCAGCTATAATCGGCCCGTGTATGGGGACCTTTAGAGAGGTTTAATTTAAAGGAGAAGGAAAGGCTAAGTCACTTGGGGGTGCCAAAATGTTAGGCACCCCCAAGTGACTTAGAACGCCTACCTTGTACCCCGGGCTGGTGCCCCTGTACGGAGGGAACAGCACCAGCCCGGGGCACCTGTAGACACCGCTTCCTCCTTCCTTTGCGCGCTGCCGGCGAAATCCGCCGGCCGGCGCATGCGCAGTAGAGTGAAAAGCCGACTTTAATGTTTAAGTTCGGCTTTTCACTCTACTGCGCATGCGCGCGCAAGCGAGGAGGAAGGAGGAAGCGCCGGCAGCTACCCCGGGCTGGTGCTGTTCCCTCCGTACAGGGGCACCAGCCCGGGGTACAAGGTAGGCGCTCTAAGTCACTTGGGGGTGCCTAACATTTTGGCACCCCCAAGTGACTTAGCCTTTCCTTCTCCTTTAAGGTAATGTTGGGACATCCAAGTGGAGATAGCATGCAGGCAGCTGAACTGCAGCTTTTACTGACTTCCTTGTCTAGCATGAAGCTCCATCCCCTCTTGCTTTCTATACCCACTTGAGTATTTTAACATGTTACTTTAGCTTCTATTTGGGTGGGTATTTCATTATTCTGTTGCCCAGGAAGAAGACTCCTTGGAAGAAGTGTGCCTTGAAATTGTCACAAAGTGGACTGACTTTCAGAACTCCATCCCAGTGGAAACAACAAAAGGTGCTTGCTGTTTCTTATATATTTGTGTTTGATGCAATTGTTCATACAGAGCTGATGAGCAGAGAGTTTAGGCACAGCCTAAATGGGGACAAAAAGAATATGAATAGTAATTAGGCAACAAAGCAAGTGGGGGTTCAGTTGTCCTTGGCATTATACATTCTTCTGGGCGGTAATGTTTCGGTTAGTCACTTGCTGCGTCAGTGTGAAGCAGTAGCAGGGATCAGCTTTTGCTGCTCATGGTTCCTCCTACAGAAGTAATTGGGTATAAAGCATCTGATGTCTGGGTAATAGAATGGTTGGGTTTAAAAGCCCCGATCATGTGTGTGGTTTGTGGGTATCCCACAGGAGGAGACTTGGGCTTATTTGCAGCCCACAGCCCACCCAATGTATACGTACTAAGACTTTCAGGAGTTATTCACCTAGGTTCATTCCAGTGAATTCATCACTGGGGCTGGCTCTTGTAGACAGTGTTTGGGGCAAAAATCTAGCACTCAGCACATTGCACTGTAGGATAGGAACCAATCAGCAGCTAGGCCGACCTGATAGGGAACTGAAGTCTGTCTTTGCTTTGTGTGAGTGCAAGGCTGTGATTGGCTATCCCCCCTACTGCTGTGCTTCTGGCAGGGACACGCCCACCCTTTATTTGGAACACAGAGAGAAAACTGATAGGATCTATATGGAGCTCCAATAAAGGGGCAATTTTTACAGACTGTATTTAATTTTAGACCAATGTGAAATCAGCACCATATATTATTCATAATTACCTACAAAATTAGGGCTTTTTTCCATTTATCTAATATGTCTCCTTTAAAATAGGCTCTGTCATTTCAATTACAGCAAGGCTCAAACAGCCCCCCCACCACCTTTGCAGGCTTAACAGATAGTCTATCGCCTGTGTGCTTCTCAGTTAGTTCTGACTGTCTGAACTATTCCTCTTATATTGGTTTAAATTTATTTGATATGTTGAATCTGTAAGTCATTAATGTCAGTGAAAACGGGGCCTTAGTAACAGAATACTGCATAGCCATCAGCAGAAATAAAAGTCTGGTTCTTTATTCACATTTAGGCTACACGTAGGGTAAAATCCACTCACAGATAAATACTACATGCAAATGGTTTACCCCATGTGATATGATTCTTTTGTACAGATGAGGTGCAGGCTCTCACCAGTATGATAGAAAAGCAGGCGCAAATTGTGGTGAAGACCAGAGAGGTGTCGGAAGAGGAGCAGCAGAGGAAGGCTGCTCTCCTAGCACAGTATGCCAATGTTACAGATGAAGAGGAATATCCTTTTTTATTTACAGCCATGCCTGTAGCTTTTACAGCTAAGCATCAATAAAACTGGGTTTTGGCATTAAAAAGTTCCCTAACTTACACGTCATTTAGAAACAAGTTAGGGCGCTCTGGCAGACACAGGTTGCAACAGAGCTCTGTAGTTGACTGCCTTTCCTGTGGCAGGCAGTAAGGACAGGGCTGCCTTGGATATTGCTTATATCTCTCTTTAGAGGAAAGCTTGTAGACTAATCCTTCAGCAAGAGCACACTTTATTTATAGTCACATAGGATGAGATTCTTTCATATTTGCCATAAGCACTTCAGAGGTAGCAAGCAACGTGGCAGCTTTCACTCAAGTAAATGCATTCTGCTATGTGCTATATCTTTAATACTGTATTTCAATGTTTCTGATGGAAAAAGACAAGAAATATATGGTTTTTTAGAAAAATATATTGAGCACAGTGATAGAGTATCAGTAGTGGAGGATTAAAAAAAAAAAGCCCATGCCCCTCAGGTTCAGCTCATTGCTTTATTCCAGGCATTGCAATAATAAATCTGCCAATCTGTTCACTCTGTTTCTGAGCTCACAGGTTTCCTTAACTAGTGATACTGAAGATGAGGAAAATGAAATTAATGGAGCATCCGCCATCAACCCTGAGAAATGTATCCTTTTATGTACCTAGTGTTAGTTATCGCCACACCAGTGTACTTTCAAGTTGCTGTTTTATGTCTGCCACTGTGTATCTGAGTAGACTGACTCCATGCTTGTTGTACCACTTTGCTAAGGGTTGTATGTAGGGATGCACCGAATCCACTATTTTGGGATTCAGCTGAATCCTTTGTTAAAGATTCGCTAATTATGTTTGTGACAAAAAGTCATGTGATTTTAAGGATTTGGATCAGCCAGGCACATGGATTCGGCTGAAACCCTGCTAAAAAATGGCAGAATCTTGGCTGGATTCGGTGCAGCCCTATTTGTATGAGGGCAGTAGCACTTGGGTGTAGCCAAAGGCAGTTACATACATAGTTACATAGGGTTGTAACCTGTTACATAGGGTTGAAAAAAGATTTAAAAATCGTGTTGGTACGAGGTGCGTTGATGCGGTCCTCTTCCCAAAGGCCAGCATCAGTGTGATCCAATCGTCAACAAGGGGATATTTCCATGTATGGCTAGCTATAGACACGTACAGATTGCAGACCTAACATGGAAAAGCATTTCTTTAGATGTGCCTAAATGGAGTTGTCTTTTTTTTTTTTTTTTTAAATTCCCCTAAATAACGGGGCAACTCTCTACGTAGGCTGCCAGAATCTTGTTCTTTTTGGTCCACTACCCTCTGCCCTCACACTGGTCCCTTTGCTCCTTACCTGCCTGCATGGTTTCCATTTTCCTTCCTTACTCTGTTAATTTTCTGCAAATTTCCCTCTAAGGCCCTCTTGTGATTCCCTCCCCTGTGCACTTATTCTGCATGTTTATGTATTTATTTTTTTGCCCTGCTTGTGCTTAGTGCAACTTGCTCTGTCTGCTGATTGTTGGCTCACTTAGCATATTTATTAACATTGGATACAAGCATCAGTTTGGAAAACAAAAGCAAAGATCTCATTGGTTGCTATGGACAACATCACCAGTGATATTTGTCTCCAGTGTTAATAAATGCACACACAAGTGTGACTCTCTCCTTTTGTAAGTGTATGCTCTCCAGATGCCCAGTTACTGGACCTTTAACCAACATACAGCACTGTTTAAGAACACAAACCTTGAAGACGTTCTCAGTGCTCGAAAGCTGGAGCGCGACACCATGCGTGAAGCCGGTCAGAAGAAAAAAGAGCAGGACAAGCAACAGAGAGAGAATCAGAAAATGTCCAAGCAAGAGCGCAAAGACAAAGAGAAGAAGCGCACACAGAAGGGAGAGCGCAAGCGATAAATTTGCAGCTACCATAGACTAAAGCAAGGGCGGAGTAACTGGCTACAAGGCTGCTCTATGTGTGCAGCTACATCAGGTTTATGGGATGCACCATATTTTATGATTATTGGGAAGGGAAGTCAGAGCTGCTCTGCTGCCCCCTCTCTTCTGGGAGTACAAAGCCTCTTTGGGGTTGCTGCAGGATTTACAAAACTTCAATATCACCCAGCATGCACCAGCAAACAGTCTTCACGTCCTGGGGCCCCTACTTATACTTGCACACACAATACACGAGAGGGCATGGGATGAGTTCAGTGGGAAGAACCGAATTCTTTTGCTGCTTTATACACTCTGCTGCCAGAAGTGCCTGAAAGCCCTGCTATTGAGGGCTGTGTCTGGCCGCAGAGGGGTTCATGTACGCCCTCTATCTGTGGTGCTCCACTCCTTTTCCTTCCCCTCAGCACTGAATGGAAAATTATTTATACATTTGTAAATTGGTGTCTCAAATAAACACTGCCCGGCAAACTGAACCGTCTGAGGGTAAACAATTTTTTTTCTTTGGCATAACTTATTCCTCTGATTAAAACAGGAAAACGGGGTCCTGGTTCTACTCTTAGATGTGTGCCATAGGTGTATATATTAGTACACTAAGGGCCAGAAAGCAAAGAAACCAAAGAGCCTTTCCTAGATGCCCAAGTATCATAAATAGGAAAGGTATGCAAATTGTTGTATTACAATTCAGTGTGAACTTGTTGCTAATGGCTAATATTGAATTTCCCATTCTAGTGCCCATAGTTGCAAGGATTGGTATTTGCTTGTGTCCAAAATATTGTACTAGGTTGTAGGCACATCCTAATGTGCTATAGAAGCAATTAATATGCGATTAGGGATTATTACTGCATTGTGTCTATCCCTGCATGGAAAGTTATGCAGTCCTGTACCAGGTTATATTTAAAATTGAATACAACATTTTTGTATGTGAGCCTGGACCAACGGGCTAAGCCCTTTTGCACCCAGAGTTTGCAGCAGTGCCACTGCTCTTTGGTGAATATATAGGATGGAGAAAATAATGCTATACAATGAGAGATGGCAAGTGTTTCTATTTTTATAGCAGCAACATCAGTGATGTAGACCCTATGGTTCTCTGTTTAAAGGGTAAGTAAACCTTTAGCGAATATAAAACTGATGGACAATATTCTAAGCACTTTTGCATTTTATGTTTTAAAAAAAAAAATTCCAAAATAATGAAGGAAAAATGTGCAGTTAATAAGAATTTTTAGAACAGCCCTGCCTGCTGGTTGGTTTCTGACTGTGATTTAGTCACAGAAGAAAGAAGGCTGGTCTGATGTTCTGGTTAGGAAAGATGTGAGAAAAGTTATGAGGTTTCTAATGTCCCCCTCGTCCCTAAACAGAAGAGCATCAGACCAGCCCTCTTTCTTTTTTCCTTAACAGGATTACGGTGGGAACTGACCAGCAGGTGGCACAGTTCTAACAAGTTATTCATATTAACAGTACATATGTCCCTTAATATATTGTAATCTTAAAAAAAGGTTACATTACATTTGTGCACTCTGATCAATTTTACATGCCCTTGTTTTTAAAAGAGTACTTATCTGTTAACGTTGATCTTGATAGAAGCCCTCAAAATCCATTCATTAGGGGGGGTATCTTACAACATGAAGGCACTGCAGATCTTTTTTTATTTTTTTGGGTGTATTCAACATTTATGCCCAGATCTCTCGGTATCATACAACTGTTGAAATCAAATTTTCACAGCCCCGATTAAGAGTATGAAATTTGACCCTATTGCACTCAAGAAAGGGAGATAACTTAAAACATGCTGTGACTGCTCCAAAATGATAAATCCTGTAAGCTTCTGATACATGGAGTGGTAGATATTGGCCCTATTATTAACCTATTTGATCTATTTCTCCTAAGGGCTCTGGCACGCGGGGAGATTAGTCGCCCGGAGTGAAATCGCGGAAGTTTCCTCTCAAGGCAACTTCCGTGATTTCACTTTAAATTTACATTTTCGCCGGTGGGATGGCATTTCGGGGAGATTAGTTGCCCGCGAACAGGGACATTTGTCGCGGGCGACTAATCTCCCCGTGTGCCAGAGCCCTAAGAGCACACACTGATATTGCAAGGCACAGCGGAATTCTTACTGAGGCTGACCGGGGGTAGTTTTACTGATAGGTAGCAGCTGCAGGAGTTCTTTGATCAATAAAGTCTTAAAACAAACCGGCAGTTTCAGGCGGAATAAATTATTCCCACAGGACTTTGCCTACATGGAGGCTTTGTGATCCTCTGTAGAAGATGCCTGACCATAGCGGCTCTAGTTATCAGTCACTGTCAAAAATGTTTCTATCCCTTTCAGCATCACAAGCAATGGAGAAAGTTTTTCAGCCTGCATTGCATGAATATTTGAGATTTATATAACTTTTCTGCAGAAAAGATCTGCTTCTGCCACTGTCTCTCGTACATTCTCCCAACACAGCAACCTTTAAGAGAAATTCTATGGTCTAATTAAAGTGGTGATTCACCTTTAAGATAACGTTTAATATGTTACAGAACAGAGGTCCTCAAACTTTTTAAACGGGGGGCCAGTTCACAGGCTGGACTGGGGGGCTGGACTATAGTAAGTCCTCAAACTTGATCTTTAATAATGATTTATTTTTATAGTTTTAAAGGAGAAGGAAAGGCTAATAAAGAGTTAATCCCAAGCTGCAGGCATACCTTCAGTTGTCTCAATAGTGCCCTTAAGTCTCCCCATATGTCACCTGTTCAGATGATCAGAAGCCAAACAGGAAGAAAAAAACGCTGAGCTGTGTAAAGAAAGTTCCCATAATGCTTCACTCCTGCACAGAGACCCAGACCAAGTGAACATGCTCAGTATTCCTTATTTTTCTATTCAGGCCTTCCCCTAATAATATTTCAGTCTCTCATTCAAACCAAGCTGAACAAAGAGCTAAATAACTGAAAAACCACATAGTAAAAAAAAAAAATTAAAACCAACTTTAAATTGTCTCAGAATATCTTTGTCTACATCATACTGAAAGTTAATTTAAAGGTGTACAAGCTCTTTAATGTTTGTCATGCAGATTTAGGAATACAAACTGTGGATGGAATTCTGTTACAGAAGAGATTCTGCTACAGAACATCTACATCTGAGAAGTTAATTTTCCTTTGGGTCTCTGCAAAAAACATTCTGGTGGGCCTCCATGAATCAAGGTGCGCTAATGTGTGGAAGTCAAGGTAATGAAAGCACAGTAACACTTGAATTTTTTATATAAATAATTATATTTTAAGCCCTTCCAACAGTAATCCTCTCTTGAGCCAGGTTTATGATTTGCAAAGTTTTATCCATAAATGGGGGAAAGAGAACTAGTTCAGTCTTAGAGAGGTTTAATTTAAGGTAACTGCCTTATCCTGGTTTTCATCTTATCTTTCAGATAGATCCTTCAGTGTCTCTTACAATAGGGAATCATCTTCTCCCTTGCCTCTTTCTGTCGGGGTTCCTCAAGGCTCTGTGCTGGGCCCCCTACTATTTTCTCTCTATACCTCCTCACTTGGCAAATTAATCAATTCTTTTGGCTTTCAGTACCACCTCTGTGCTGACGATACTCAGATCTATCTTTCCCCTCCTGATCTCAACCCAGAGCTTCTAACTCGCGTCTCTTCCTGCCTGGCCGCTATCTCCACTTGGATGTCCCAACGTTAGCTTAAATTAAACCTCTCTAAAACTGAACTGGTTTTCTTTCCCCCATCCAACGCCCACATTGTTCCCAAGGTATCTATACAGGTTAACAATTCTACCATCACCCCATCTTCCCAGGCCCGGTGCCTTGGGGTTATCCTTGATTCTGCCCTGTCCTTCACTCCTCATATCCAATCACTTATCAAGTCATGTCACTTTCACCTAAGAAATATTTCCAAAATACGAACATTTATCACCCAAGATGCTGCCAAAATTCTTATTCACTCTCTTATAATATCTCGCCTGGACTACTGTAACTCCCTATTAATTGGCCTTCCCCTCCAAAGACTGTCCCCTCTCCAGTCCATACTGCTGCCAGGCTCATACACCTCTCCAACCGCTCCTCCTCTGCCGTGCCGCTCTGCCAGTCTCTCTGCCATGCCACTCTGCCAATCCCTGCACTGGCTTCCCCTACCATCCAGGATAAAATTCAAACTAATGACTCTTACATACAAAGCAGTTCATAACTGCCCCACCCTACATCTCTGAACTCATCTCTGTACTGAACCAACCAACTGTACTGACCTGCTCCTCAACTCCTCTCTCATTCCCTCCTCACACACTCGCATTCAAGATCTGGAATTCGCTCCCACAAACTGTCAGACTTTCTCCCAATCTCTCTGCCTTCAAGAGATCTCTAAAAACACCCTACCCTAACCTAGTTTAACATAACCTCAGTGTGCCCCTAAAAGCAATACCCTGTGCCACACCTCTCACAACTCTGTCACGCCCATTCCCACACCTTGTGTCTCAACCCTTTCTCCTTGTAGATTGTAAGCTCTTTTGGGCAGAGCCCTCTTCACCTCTTGTATCGGTTATTGATTGCTTTATATGTTACTCTGTATGTCCAATGTATGAAACCTACTTATTGTACAGCGCTGTGGAATATGTTGGCGCTTTATAAATAAATGTTAATAATAATAAATACCATGATAAAATGTGCCTCCTGGATTCTAAAATAGGGTGAGTGGGGATCTTTCTCTCTACAGAGTTCATGTGTATATAGTCCTGTCTTCTTCAGGCCTGACCCCTGGTTTAACCAAATGTCAATCCCAGAGACATCCTGAGTGCCCCCACTGGAAGAAGAGAGGGATAGGATCAGGCTCATGAAACAAAGAACAACATGTAGTGACCAAACTCCAGCAATCCTCTGGCTTATCTGCCTATGCCAAAAATGTGGCAGATGACAATTGGGCAGGTTTGATCCTCCTGTCAGATCATGGACCATATTGGCTTGCTGGTGTGGTTCTTGCTGTGGTGGCCTGTATCCCCATAATTTTGTTCTAATAATTTGGCCCAATGAGATCAACCTGATATCGCCCACCCTGTGCCATAAACTTATGATAAAGGATGGCAAGAATATGATGGAACACTAGTGTAAGGAAGATATTCCCAAGTGCTGGACAGAAACACAGTATTATATGTAACCCTTCCAACCAGCATTTATGTTTATACAACACCTTAGTACTTGATAATTACACATTGTTAATGAGAGTCACAGCTCGAAAACTCTGCATGATTAACATTTTTGTGCTAAAGCGATGTATGAAAATAAACCAGTTAAAGGATAAGTAAACCTGCTCAGAGGTGACTTCTCAAGCACTTATGCAATTAACACAAATTTACTTTTTTTTTCGCATTTTGGAGATTATTTACTACCAAATTAATTAATTTTATAACAACAGTGCCATCTGCTGGTCAGTTCCTGTAACTGTACAGTCAGAGATCTACCTTCAGAAGGGATAACATTTATTAGAATGGGAAATGCAAAAAGGAGCTTCTGCTACATTGCATCAGCAGATGGAAACAGAGAACAGAAACGGACAAACAAGCACTGCTTTCAATTGCAATTATATTTACAAATACTTATTAATTAATGTGTATAGGAAAGTTGCTGAATGACAATATTTTTGGCTGGACATCCTTCCCCAGATTTTAATATAAATTCTAAGGTGATTTTTATGCAGTAGAGCTGAGCATGCAGTATAATGTGCGGTTGCTGGGGGCAGCTCTATTAAACATGCCTCTGTGTGTGCTAACACGCAATGCTATATTTGCCAGTGCTGAATTTGCTTACTGTGCTGTGAAGCCCAGTGGATCAGGAATGTCTGACATGCTCTTCCCATCTGTAGCTCAACTCCAAGGTGTCAAATAATTTTAGGAGTTCCTTGACTTAAAGGGGACCTGTCACCCTAAGAAATAATTCAAAATCCTATTTATTTTTGCTAGTTGGGCAAAATAAACTTTACTTCCACTAAATAAATTACTTAAATGTTGTTTCTTTTTTTTTTTTTTTTTAAATCCATAATCATAGCAAGCAGGTATCAGCCATTTTATGTCCTGATACATGTTCCCATGCACAGGCTATAGAATTATAGACGTGGGAAGGGAGGGGGGAATATAAGAAGAGAAAATACATCTAGGAAGTGCAGAAATTAAAGTGATTGCAGGTAGGGATGTAGCGAACCTCAAAAAAAAACGCCACGCCGCAAACGTGTTCGCAAACTTACGCCAAAAAGTGATAATATTCGCGAACTTTGCGAACCCCATAGACTTCAATGGGAAGGCGAACTTTAAAACCTAGAAAAGCCATTTCTGGCCAGAAAACTGATTTTAAAGTTGTTTAAAGGGTGCCACGACCTGGACAGTGGCATGCAGGAGGGGGATCAAGGGCAAAAATTTCTCTGAAAAATACTTTGTTGACACAGCGTTGCGTAAAATTGCAAAGGCAGCTGGCAGACCTAGTGGAAATACGCGGCCTTTTTTGCTATTTCGCACTATTGGCACCATGGAAACGGGATTTGCTGAAAAACGCCATGTGTGGCTTGTGCGGCGTTTTTAGGCCGAGAAAAAACGCAGCGGAAAAACGCCACCCGAACCCAAATTGCGAACATACGCGAAAAGTTTGCGAACTTCCGAACACCCGATGTTCGCGCGAATTAGTTCGCCGGCGAACAGTTCGCTACATCTCTAATTGCAGGGGCAAACACAACGATGTTGGGCAGGGTCAGGGGAGTTTTGGCGGTAAGTGCAATCCTGAGGCGGCCTAGTGGATGCTGCCCCCTGTGCTTAGTGTTTTTGCCTTGAAACAGGTTATGTGGTGGCTGCATTACTATTACTGAGAATGCAATAGCACTCTGCACTAGAAGAGCCAAAATTCTGATTTAAACATTGAAATTTCAGCTCTTGAAGTTACCAGGAGTGGCTCTTTGCTGCCCCTGGTAAGTTGCTGGGCACTGCCACCTTAGGCAAGCTTCCCAAATCATCTCATGGCAGCAGTGCCCCTGAGCAGGTTTATGATTCCAGGGTGTCTATTATACACGCCAGGGTGACTATTACAGTGCTGTCAACTCCCCCTGTAATTTCCCCCAGTCTCCTGACACTTAAATCAAATTCCCTTGAGTTTTGAGCCTTTTCAAGAAAAAATGTTCCATTTGCATACGCAGAACTTGTGGCCTTCTGTGCATGTTCGTTGATGTCATGAAATTACATCATTAGGCCCTGCCCCCCAAATTTGCGCCAATCCCCTGGACAGCTCTGCTATTATACAGATACCAATTATACAGAAAGATCTGAATTACAGGAATGCTAATTCCTTGTTCTTGACTAATTTGCTTTGAGCATTAAGTGATGGGAAAAAGACCAGTGCACATGCACAGTCACTTTGTTCGGGGACTCCCTTTAGACCACATACGCAGCGCCGAATTTCCGTTTTGAGGCCCACCCCCTGGTCCCCACAGGATCGCACATATGCGCACACCCAATGCTCCATATGGGAGCAAATTTTACATGCAGCTGGGCAGCATGCTGCCCCTTAATTTATGCCACCCTATGCCCGGACCTTGCCACAAATCGGGGGCCTGCAAATACACACTTTTCTGTCACCACAGTTGGAGGTAGACATCTGAAATTCGTGGCAATACCGCCCCCTCCCCCAGCTTAACACATACACACACATTTGTAATGCTGGATAAATTTAACATTAAACAATGCCATAATTGAGTGATGCTTTGTTTAAAAGTTATAGCTTATGATAAGGCTGAAGGTGGGCCCAATTTATTAGGGTTGCCACCTGGCTGGTATTTTATGGGCCGGGGTGGCAAAAATGATGCTTGATTTCAATGTTAACAATAGGTAAAAAAAAGTTAAAAATATAGGAAGGTATTTTTTTCCAGAAAAGGGGGCAACTCTACCCTGTAATGGTGGGTTTATTTATAAAAACAACAGCACCAATGATGCCAAGGGCATAACTATATGTGGAAACATATAGTTGGGGGCCCAGAAATCAAATTGGCCCAGCAAGACATTTATGAAAGATCATTTTCCCAAATTTTAGGGCAGCCCTAAAATGATTTTTTATGTGGTCCAATAGCCTCTAGTTATATTGTGTAGTCACTTGGCAAAGCATTATAACCTTACCAATATTTTATATCTAGATTTTAGATAATGGTCTTTAAAATATTCACTAAAACATATTGATACGTGGAGCTTTCTAAACTAGTTTTTCTAACATTCCACATAAAGGGTGGTTGGCAAACATCCGCACTAGCGGAGGGCGGAAGTACACGGGTTGGTTGGCAAACATCCGCACTAGCGGAGGGCGGAAGTACACGGGTTGGTTGCCAGGCATCTGGAGTAGCGGAGGGCGGAAGTACACGGGTTGGTTGCCAGGCATCTGGAGTAGCGGAGGGCGGAAACCGTGAAGTTGGCTGGCGGAAGTGATTTGTCTACTGACGGCCAGGTTTGGATGAACAATGGCGGTGAATGGTCGGAAGCGGCTTCTGCAGCTGGTGACACGGTTTGGGGTTCTGCTTCTTACCCGGTGCCCGTTTTGGTTCTGCTTTAGCCAGCTGATGTTGTATGCGGAGCGGGCCGAGGCCAAGAGGTACTGTTCCTTCCTCTCTCAAACACTTACTTTTAAATGCATTTACATGCACACACTAATGCTACCGTGCAATGAATGAATGAATGAATGAATGAATGGGGCTATTGTACAAGGAGGGGGCCATTCTCTCTGTTCTCTGCTCTGCTGCTTCTGACTTGGGAAACAGAGGCTCCCTGATGTACAGACCTGCTACATTGTATCAGGAGTCAGAACCTGTAGTTCTGAGAATATAAAGAGCCAGACAATAGTTGCTTGGAATGGTATTTTCTTTTATTAGGGACAATTGTGTTTTTGGTTTTACAGCCCCTTTAAATGCCTCCTGGCACTTTTTCGTCATCATATTGATCTTTCCAGCAAGTAAGCATGGCCAACAGTGCACCTCCTTGAGTCAAATGTTAAACACAGTTTTGCTGAGGGATATTTTCCCTTTAAGGTCTGTTAGACCCCTGAGGCATACCTGGTGGGGGAGCAGAGGCTGGGAGTTTCCCTCTCCAAACATGACACTAGGGTTACTGACAATCAGCTGTAACGTGACCCTTTTAGTACTAATGTGGGCTGTGCTGAACTCTTAAAGACTGGGCATATCTCTATTTTGTCCCTCTAAGGGCTCTGGCACACGGGGAGATTAGTCGCCCGCGACAAAACTCCCTGTTCGCGGGCGACTAATCTCCCCGAGTTGCCTTCCCCTGCCATCCCACCGACAAAAACGTAAGTCGACCGGTGGGATGGCAGACGCGGCGGCGCGATTTTGCGCAAATTGCCGGAATAGCCTCGCGATGCAACTTCGGCGATGTGCGCGAAATCGCGCCGCCGCGTCTGCCATCCCACCGGCGACTTACATTGTTGCCGGTGGGATGGCAGGGGAAGGCAACTCGGGGATATTAGTCGCCCGCGAACAGGGAGTTTTGTCGCGGGCGACTAATCTTCCCGTGTGCCAGAGCCCTAAAGGTGGCCACACACTTGGCGATTTGCAATCTTTGGTCGCACGAAAGATTGTACAATCAGCCACACACTGTTCAGGGCTGAAACGGCAGATAAGGAGGTAGAAACAATAGGATTTCTACCTCCTTCTGCCGATTCAGCGCTGAAGGCAGATTTTGGTCAGGCGCCTTCTATGGCGCCCGATCAAAATCTTTTAACTGGCCCGATCGGCGAGTCGACCGATATCAGCAGGTTCCTGCAATATCGGTCGACTCGCCGACTTGCCATACATGCACCAAATAACGTGGTTTCATACGATATTATCGGTGCGTGTATGGCCAGCTTTAAAGGTGGTTGTTGGAATCTAACATCCCTCTGGATTAACCCATCCCAATTGCTGAGCCTGCCTCTCCTCCCCTTGCTAGTCCGTTTGGTAGGTCACATTCATTTTACCCTCTGGGTGGGACCGTGTGGGGGGTTCCACAAATACATGTCATTTTAAAGGGAAAGTTCACCTTTACAGTAAAGGAACAGTAACACCAAAAATGAAAGTGTATTAAAGTATTTAAAATATAATGTACTGTTACCCTGCACAGGTAAAGTTGTGTATTTGCTAAAGTAACAGTACTATAGTTTATATAAATAAGTTGCTGTGTAGCCACGGGGGCAGCCATTCAACCTGGAAAAAAGGAGAAAAGGCACAGGTTACATAGCAGATAACAGATAAGCTCTGTAGAAGATAATGGGGCTTTATCTGTTATCTGCTATGTGCCTGTGCCTTTTCTCCTTTGAATGGCTGCCCCCATACTACACATCAGAGTATTTATATAAATTATAGTAGTCTTTCTGAGGCAAACACACCAGCTGTACCAGTGCAGGGCAACGGTACATAATATCATAATTATTTTTATACACTTTCATTTTTTGGTGTTACTGTTCCTTTAGCTTTTAGTATGTTTAAGATGGGCCTATTATAATCATCTTATGCAGCTGGTAGCTCTTTGGTCATAAGGGGTCACTGACCCTGGCAACAATAATAACAGTTGACTGTAAAGCTTCCAGTTTATAGTTATTCATGCACTGTGGCCTCTGAATAGCTGACTTCACAGCTCTTACTGAGGTGTTGACTGCTGTGCCTTTGCAGGAAGCCTGACATCGCTGTGCCGTATCTGTACATTGACCTCGCTGTTGCCGTTCTCTGCGCCAGTTTCATGTCCTTCGGGGTGAAAAGGCGCTGGTTTGCACTTGGTGCTGCTTTACAGCTTGCCATCAGCACCTATGTGGGTCACGTTGGAGGACACGTTTATTATGGTGACTGGCTAAAGGTAAACAAAGCATTCTGTCTTGCGTCTCAGTGTTTACTTACATCTAATTCAGTCTGCTAGCTTTATTATTTTTGTTATGCTCATGACTTGTAAGTACCTGCAGTATTTACTTACCCCCTGTTCCACAGGTCCGGATGTATTCCCGTATCATTGCTGTCATTGGTGCCTTCCTGGTCTTGGCCAGCGGTGCAGGAGAGATTTACAGGCAGAAACCACGCAGTCGCTCATTGCAATCCACGGGTCAGGTCTTCCTTGGTATTTACCTCATCTGTGTGGTAAGTAACCACTGATCTCAGTATATTTGCAATAAGGGATCTGAAAGCTACACTCCCTTAAGGGCTCTGGTACACTAATCTCCCCGATATGATATGCCATAGACGAAAATGTAAATCGCCGGTGGGATGTCATATCGGGGAGATTAGTCACCCGCAACAAGGGAGATTTGTTGCGGGCGACTAATCTCCCCGTGTACCAGAGCCCTAAAGCTGGGTGCCAAGAACCAAATGGTAAAATACATACAATAAAGGTGGTCCGCGCTCCAGTATCTGTGCAACCATGTTTGACTGGCTCCCACTGACTCCCATGATTCATTAGATGATACACTGTGCTAGTTTTCTGCAAAGACATTATAACAAAATCAGAGGGGAGATGAAAAAGAAAGATTGTGGCCAGTCAGTCTAACACAATGGCAGCTTAGCCAAGGCTGAGTCAGCAACACATTGTTAGAAGCTAGGGTAAATAGTGCTTTGGGAGAAGAAGATAAGCCTATGGACCTACATGTGAAGCTGATTGGCAGGAAAGGAGTCAAATGAATAATAGAACCATTTATGTGGATGGGCAAGTATGGTGAGCTACTCTGTGATACTAACTCATTGCCATTATCCCCAGGCATATACCCTGCAGCACAGTAAAGAAGACCGACTGGCTTATCTAGACTTCCTTCCAGGAGGCGAGCCAGCCCTGCAGATTCTCTTTGTACTCTATGGTGTTCTGGCTCTGTCCTTCCTCTCTGGATATTATGTACGTTCTACATCTCAGGTTTTGGCTGTATTGCTGCCCTTTTCACTGCTCCTCATTGATGGCAACCTTGGCTACTGGCACAGCGTCAGGAAGGTGGAGTTTTGGAATCAAATGCGGTTGATTGGTCAGAATGTGGGCATCTTTGGGGCGGTTGTCATATTGGCCACTGATGGCTAAATTACAGACAGTGCCGCCCTCTGAGTCAGGGACAGAAGTGTATATTATGTTAACTGACTTTGTAAGCAGTTAGCAGATATGCCATCATGGCAGCGGAACCACACTCACTGCAGAGCGGTCCTCCTCCATTTCGGTTTCAGCTGCTGTTTATCATCTATTGGAATGCCCCAGTCCTGGCCAGGAGGACCCCGGCATGTCATCTTGAACCACTGACAGACTTAGGAAAGGGTTGGAGCACCTGCACCCCATCACTTCATGACTTGAAACAGTTTACACTTTTAAAGAACCTTCCACAAAAAATGCCTTTTAAATATATAAACGCAGACAATGCATCTGTTTTATTGGTCCTTCTTCAAGCTGGGTTCATACGGACCACGCAGAGCATCTCGCCTTTGCATGGGGTCACTACTGCTGTAATGGTCTTCTCTAGTTATCAGTGCCAGAGCAGAATGATGTCTGTGGGAGCTTGTCCTAATAAATGTCTTTTTGTCTGCTGGTCAGTTATCCACTCTCATTCTCTGGTGTTGGAGAGACACAGTTCTTTTAATCTTACAAAATTATCATCCCCAAACTACAATTTATACCAGTATATAATGGTCAGTGTTCATTGTGCTTTACCCTATGGTTACATATATGTTTACAGTGGAAACCTGGCATATGTTGCTGGGAGTTGTACTTCTACATTTAAATGACTGCAGACATTTCTAATATAAGGGCTCTGGCACACGGGGAGATTAGTCGCCCGCGACAAATCTCCCTGTTCGCGGGCGACTTATCTCCCCAGAGTGCCATCCCACCGGCGAAAATGTAAGTCGCCGGTGGGATGGTAGTTCGGGGAGATTAGTCGCCCGTGACAAGGGAGATTTGTCGCGGGCGACTAATCTCCCCGTGTGCCAGAGCCCTAAGATGTCACCTAGGAAACCTTAGGAATTCCCTATTTATAGCTTTGAGGCCACAGACTCACAGGTTAGTTAATGGAAATTTTAAGGGGACATATTTTGTGAAAAACAATATTGTGCCAATTAATTGAAGTCATATATATACATTTATATGAAAAAGTTTGGGAACCCCCTCTTAATTCTTTGGAGTTTTGTTTTTTTATTGGCTGGGCTTTCAAAGTAGCAACTTCCTTTTAATATATAACATGCCTTATGGAAACAGTTGTATTTCATCAGTGACATAAAGTTTATTGGATTAATAATAGCAGAAAATATGCAATATGTGTCATAAGAAAATTAGACCGGTGCATAGGTTTGGGCACTCCAACAGATATATTACATCAATACTTAGTTGAGCCTCTTTTTGCAAATGTAACAGCCTCTAGACGCCTCCTATAGACTTTGATAAGTGTCTGACTTCTGGATGGCGGTATTTTTGACCATTCGTACAAAATCTCTCCAGTTCAGTTAAATTTGATGGCTACCGAGTATGGCCTGCTTCAAATCATCCCATAGATTTTAGATGATATTTAAGTTGGGGGACTGTGAGGGCCATTCCAGAATATTGTACTTCTCCCTCTGCATAAATGCCTTTTAAGATTTCAAACTGTGTTTAGGGTCATTGTCTTGTTGGAATATCCAACCCCTGCATAACTTCAACTTTGTGACTGATGCTTAAACATTATCCTAAAGAATTTGTTGATATTGGGTTGAATCATCCGACCCTCGACTTTAACAAGGGCCCCAGTTCCTAAACTGGCCACACAGCTCCACAGCATGATGGAACTTCCATCAAATTTGACAGTAGGTAGCAGGTGTTTTGGAGTGCGGTGTACTTCTTCTACCATGTAAAGCACTTTTGGTTATGACCAAGTAACCCAATTTTTGTCTCATCAATTCAAAGCACTTTGTTCCAAAATGACTAGCATGTCTGAGCAAGCTTTTGCATACAACAAGGGACTCTGTTTGTGGCATGAGTGCAGAAAGGGCTTCTTTCTCATCACCCTGCCATACAGTCTTTGGAGGTGAAGATGTGCTTTAAAAAGTAGAGTTTGGGGCTGATTTATTGAAAAATTCTCCAACTATCGGTTCCACTTCCTGCTGCCTCCTTTCTCAGGCTTTCTCTTGCAGGGGGGCCGGCAGCACTCTGCACACTGCACTGTAGGATAGGAACCAATTAGCAGCTAGGCTAACCTGATAGGGAACTAAAGCCTGTCTTTGCTTGTGTGACTGCAGGGCCGCGATTGGCTGCTTCCCTCTTACTGTGCTTCTGGCAGGACACGCCAACCCCTCATT